>NC_054832.1:43156432-43861932 GCF_018345385.1 Vulpes lagopus | reverse complement strand
TATCCTTCCTCTCCCCCCTGAAAATGTTTTTTAGACTTTTATAAAGTAACAGTGCCACCTTGTGTTTTAAGATTTGTATGCTACTGTGATGCATAGTTGTAGGTATGCAGTGAAATAAATTGGTTCATGTTACTTCTGGCATGGCTGGATTTGGGCAGAATAAACTTAAATGGCATATGTTTTATTAGGGAGATAATACGTTTTTTGATTCAGGTAACTTATAAATCACTTTAAGTTCCAGCATAGCACATAGCAGGCAAGTAGTTCAAGTCTGTAACATTAAGTTAAATTGAAATTTGCCTTTCCATTAATTTCTTGTTCCCCAAGGAGGAATGAGAGCTAGGGACGTGAAAATCTTTACTTTTTCTTACTTTTTCCTGGTTTACCAAATCCTTCACTGTAATTTGCTACCAATATCAAGATTAGTGGAATTTAACTTTTTTTGTTCTCTTAAATTGAAAAGCATTCATGATTTGTATATAGAACATATTCATGATAGAGAATTAGAAAGATGGAGAAAAGCACACATATACACATGCACACACACACAAAACAAAATGTATTTTGTAAACAAAATCCAGACATAAATACAGAAAACAAAGTAGTGGTTGCTAGAGGGGAGGTAGATGGGGGTATGGGTTTGGGGGAAAACAACTTATTTTGTAATCCTATGATCCAGAGAAAAGCACTGTAAATATTTTGTGTATATCTAAACAATATATAAATAGATTTAACATATGATTTAACATATCATATTAACATTTAACATATTTAACATATATTAATTATATACATACCTTTTTTGCCCCCAACCTCCTCTCTTAGCATGTTTTTATGGTACCCTGGCTATATGATCCTTATTTAGCTATGAAACATACAGTGCTTTCTTGCTTTGATCCTTGCTAGTATAACCGTCAGAATTTTTTTCCCTCATTTTTCTTACCTTCCCACTCTACTTCCTATCCATCCTCATGTCACAGATCTCATTGCCCTACCCTCACCCCATCTTTGCATATGTTGCCATGGGAAGAGCTTCTCTGAGATTTGAATAAGGAAAGCACATTGCAGAATGTAATATGATACCATTTTTCTTAAAATATTTTTTTCTATACTTCTTTATGAATACAAAGTGTTTTTGTTAAAACGCTTAGAAAAAAATCTACAAAGATACACACCAGACCTCTAGAGCAGGCACTGAAATAGGCAGTGGTCCTTAGGGGGACTTCAGTCTATCTGTAACATTTTAATTTTTTTTTAAAGATTTTATTTATTAATTCACGAGAGACACAGAGAGATAGAGAGGCAGAGACACAGGCAGAGGGAGAAGCAGGCTCCATGTGGGGAGCCTGACGTGGGACTCGATCTGCGGACTCCAGGATCATGCCCTGGACTAAAGGTGGTACTAAACCGCTGAGCCACCTGGGCTGCCCAACGTTTTAATTTTTATAAGAAAAATGTTTTTATCTGTTGCTTTGATTAAATGTGTATGCCTGTGTGTGTGTGTGTGTGTGTGTGTGTGTGTATGCACTGTTTTTTTTTTCTTTTTTCTTTAGGCTAGATAAATAGAATTCCTGTACCATCTAAAGGCTTTGGCATATTGATGCCTCCCTGGTGATTTAGCATGTTAATGCCCTAGTAGTTGAGTGATAAGAAGCTTGGATTAGCTTGGCATAAATATGATGATGATGTTGCTTTAAGGCCTAGGATAACTTAGTCTTAATGCAGTACTTTAAAATCAGTAAGTAGAATTTTTAGAAACTTGTCATGTAGTTTTTAAATAGACTTCAAAGAAAAATTTAAAGCCTTTTTTTTGTCCTAGTACAGAGCTTGGTGTTGGGTACATGCAGATGAGAATAAAGGAAGGAGTTCATAGTATAGAAAAGTTTGTAAGTGATGAGATCATCAATATGATAATGCTTGTGGGAGAAGGAAGATGGTAGGAAGTTTTGAGAGTCTTACATTTCTGTCTTCTCAATCAATGTAAAATAGTCCTAATTATTTGTGAATTAACTTTCTTCTATTCTCCTAGGACAAAAAAGCTGCATTGGAAAAGGAGCGAGAAGAAAGGATAGCTGAAGCTGAAATTGAGAACTTGTCTGGAGCTAGACATATAGAAAGTGAAAAACTTGCTCAAATATTGGCAGCTAGACAGTTGGAAATTAAACAGATTCCGTCTGATGGCCACTGTATGTACAGAGCCATTGAAGATCAGCTGAAAGAACAGAAATGCCCCTTGACTGTGGCTGCCTTGAGAAGTCAAACTGCTGAATATATACAAGGCCATGTGGAAGACTTTCTGCCGTTTTTAACAAATCCTAATACAGGAAATATGTATACTCCAGGTAATCTAATTTTCCAATTTTCCCCCACTTTTTCTACCTACCCCCCCCCCCCCCCGTCTTCTTGGCTGTTAAAATGATTCCTGGGATTGAGAAGAAGAAAAACCTGTGATCATTATTATGGAGGGAAAAAAATCTCAAAATTTAGGCAGAATTAATTTTTATTATTTTAATAGATACTAGTACATTTTGCTTGTTAAGATCTTTTAAGTACTTAACCACTCTTTGTGGCTAAATATATTTTATTTAAGATAAAAATGGGAATAGCATTATTATTGAAAAAATTGTAAGTTCACATGTCACAGATTTGGGTGTAGAGCAAGGTAAGCTTTGAGTAGTCTATGGACATATAAGGCCCCAGGACCATAAGGAGAGAATGATTGGGAAAACAAAATTCTTTCATCTTGTATTTTGGGAGATTTAATTTTCTCCGTAAGCCATATATTTAGGCAAAATTTGACTTTGCAAAACCAAAAATAAGTCATTTAATAACCTGCCTTATTATTCTTTATAATACTGTTAATAAGGTAAAATATTCATGGAGAGGTTAAAAAAAAAAAGCACAACTAGCAAGTAAAGGAGACCAGGTGAAAGCCTGAGAGTTTTGGGGGGAGTCAGGGGTATAACAGAGGCAAGTTAGTCCTTATGAGAAGACTGCAAGGTGTGGTGGTATCCCTTGGGAGCAAGTCATACGGCCAGGATGGGCTGGACAAGGGAAGGTTAAGGTTGGCTTTCTTTTAACGGAATCTCTAACTCTGCTAGTTGCAGGGCACTGGAAAAGAAGTGGCAACTCCGCATGCTGAATTTAAGAAAAAGATAAAAGACATAATTTCTTAATCATTCAGCCAATATCTATTTATTTATTTATTTATTTGTTTGTTTGTTTGTTTATTTATTTATTTAAATTTTTATTTATTTATGATAGTCACAGAGAGATAGAGAGAGAGGCAGAGACACAGGCAGAGGGAGAAGCAGGCTCCATGCACCAGGAGCCCGATGTGGGATTCGATCCCGCGTCTCCAGGATCGCGCCCTGGGCCAAAGGCAGGCGCCAAACCGCTGCGCCACCCAGGGATCCCTCAGCCAATATTTATTGAAGGCCATTAAGTGCCAGGGACTGTTCTAGGCGCTGTTCTGAGCATGGGGGATATAGCAGTGAATGGGGCAAACACACAGGACACAAGTTTTCTGTAGATGCCCTTAATTGTTTTCCCTTCCTCTAAACAGGGAGGCTGTTAGTTTCCCATTTTAACTTTCTGTATCAAAGTGTGTGTACTTGGGACCTGGGTGGCTCATTCAGTTAAGTGGCTGCCTTTGCCTCAGGTCATGATCCCAGAGTCCCCAGCTCCCTGCTCAGTGGGGAGCCGGCTTCTCCCTCTCCCACAGCATCTCCTCGCATGCACACTGTGCTCTCTCTCTCATTCTCTCTCAAAAAAGCAAAAAAACTTTTTAAAAAAGTACATATGCTCAAAATGTGCCATTAAACTGCAATTAGCTCTTTACGTCCTCTCATGACTGATCTAGGAAGCCCTTTCTTTGGGTAGAACTGATACTGAAGTAAATAAGGTGTAAATGCTTTCAAAAATAGCAAGTGGAAGCCCTATTTGCTGCTATTGCTGGGAAAGGAATTTCCGCTCATTTCACTTTTACCCCAGTTCTCTTCTCACATGTCTTTTTTTTTTTTTTTTTTAAAGATCTTATATATTTATTAATGAGAGATACACACAGAGAGAGAGAGAGGCAGAGACACAGGCAGAGGCAGAAGCAGGCTCCATGCAGGGAGCCCTACACGGGTCTCGATCCCGGGTCTCCAGGAGCAGGCCCGGGGCTGAGGGTGGCGCTAAAGTGCTGAGCCACCCGGGTCACCTCTTCTCACATGTCTTAATGGGTTCTGACAGTAGACCTGATTTAGTTGTTCAGTGTATTTTTTCAGATGCAGGTCTGGGCTTTAAAATACTATGTCAAGGTAGTGAATATGGTGGCCATTTGGGGGTTGCTTGGGTAAACAGAATAGCCTTGTTATGTAGTGAAGGTCCCTGGGCTTCAGTCTGAGAGAGAGAAACAGAAATGAATTGCTTTGCTCTCAGATGGAGAGGTGGTACAAAGTTGGAGCGATCTGGGAAGTGGATTAAATTCTCCAGAGCGCAGGGAAGAGAAACGAGAAAGGTCACAACTTGAGCAATGATCAGGAATTGTGGAGCCTACAAAAGGGATCTTGTAAGTTATGTATGAAAATTATTTTAAGTGCTATATTCTCATTTTTCTCTACAGAAGAGTTTAGAAAGTACTGTGATGATATCGTCAACACAGCTGCGTGGGGAGGTCAGCTTGAGGTAAGTTTGTAACTATTCATGGCATTTGTGGATCGTTAAGATTATCTCTAAATCTCATGTAGCATTCAGACATTTTTCAGATGATCCCAGTTTCTCATTGAATATCCCTTTTCTTTACGTATTTGCTTTTTCTCTACTGATGAAGCACTGAAATAAGGAGTTAACGTTCTTAGACTTGTGGTTAAAGTATGTATCTATGGGAAGTAAAGCCCTATTTCATTTTAAATAGCCCAGTGTTTGATCTGTGGGTTGATGAGGCTAATGTTGCCTCTGTGTGTTTGCATTTGTGATGCTGCTCCTGGCAATATATTTGATTTTCTTGGACTTACAGAAGTGAAGATTTTTTCAAGTACAGTAAAACTGACCCTAGTAGCTCAGCTGATGATGATCAGTATTGTAAAGTAGCATCCATTACATCAGAAATTTGAAAACTATTTTTCTGTGAAATTACAGGTCAGATCCTACCACAATACATTACGATTGGAATTTCAGTTGATACTGACTTCAAAGCAGTATTTGATGCATTAAAATTCACATCAGGAAGGAAATCAGTAGGAAATCAGTGTGTTCAGTCACTTGTAGGGAGTTAATCAGGATTTTTTTTTTTAAAGCTTTAACTTATTTGATTAACTTATTGTTAACTTTGTTTCATTAAACAAAATGAACAAAACACCTAATTGGTCCAAGTGGCAGCCCAGGGTATTTGAAAGTCAGGGAATGAGAGAGAAAGCCCTGAGTTTGGGTCTTGGCTTTCCTTCTACTTCTCAGTTTGGTGACCCTAGGGAGTCAGCCAACCTCCTGAGCTTGAGTTTCCTAATTGAGTGGGGGTCGTAAACTGCTGGTGTGTACTTGGTAGGTCATTGTGGCTTGGAGTATTTCACTTCTTCAAGAAGTATATATATATTTTTTCCAAGAAATGTATTTTTTAAAGAAATGATGTGAATGCTTCTTCAAAATCTTTGTTTCAGTAGTGCTGTATTTGTACCTCTTCTGAGCCACCAGAGGGAACTATATGTCCATTTGTTTTGTATGCTTCTCTTGGGTCTCTAAACTGAGGAAATTTTCATTGTGGCTTTGTGACTACATTAGGAGTAAAGATGCTTGAACTTTCTTTTGAGGGTCACAAATTAATGAGAACTAGAGACCTAAGCAAGTCTTCTTAAGTGGAGAAAAAAAATCTTTAAGGGGCGCTTGGGTGGCTCAGTTGGTTAAGTGTCTGCCTTCAGCTCAGATCATGGTCTCAGGGTCCTGGGATAGAGCCCTGTTTTGGGCTCCCTGCTCAGCAGGGCGTCTGCCTGTACCTCTGTTCCTTTACCTGTTCGTGTTCTCCCTCTCAAATAAATAAATAAAATCTTTAAAAAATTTTTTAGGAAAAAACTTTAAAATATCTTTTGACGAACAGTCATAAATTTTTGGTCTGTGAATTCATTTGAAATAAGAGCTGCTGTTTTCACAATGGGGTATATTTAAATTATTAAAGAGAAATTCTTTATGTAATTTCAAAAGACTTCAAAGGGATGTTAAGATTTCCAGAAATTGCTTTATGCCATCCATTCCTTGCTGGGTTTTAAAAAAAGTGATATTTCAGTTATAAGGAAAAAATGTCCCAAAGGAACATTTTATGAGATAGAATATGGGATTACGTTTGCTACTGTGCAGCATAGGATTTTCTTCATATTCCTGAAATAATTTCTTCGTTAAAACTTCCTAAAAGGACCATGCTCTAGACAGAATGTTCTTATAATCAGGCAAATATATAGATGAGGGCGCTATGATTGAGGACTGTTAAATGATTAATTTCGAACTTGGCCTCAAAGTCACATTTAGTTCAGTTGCAGATCATTTTATTTCCTTATGCTTGACTTCGGACAGGCAGCTTAACCATTCTCTGCCTCAGACTCTAGGTCTTTATTTATTTATTTTTAAGATTTCACTTATTTATTCATGAAAGACACAGAGGCAGAGACACAGGCAGAGGGAGAAGCAGGCTCCATGCAGGGAGCCCGATGCCGGACTCGATCCTGGGTCTCCAGGATCACGCCTTGGGCCGAGGGCAGACGCCCAACCACTGAGCCACCCAGGCGTCCCAGACTCTAGGTCTTTTACAGTAGTACATATCACATAGGGTTATTGGATATATGGGATATCCCAGAGGATTGAATTAATTAATACACATAAAGCGCTTTAGTGTGCTTGGTCATGGTAAGTCTAAACAATGTTACTACCAATATTTATTATTATTCATCTAACTTTAAGCTCTAATTCAATAACAAATGGTGTGAAATTAACATTGTGTATTAATCAGATGGAAATTCCATGAAAGTATAGTACAATTTCATATCCGTAACTCATTCTACTTATGCCTTGAAAATTATGGAACAGTGGTTATCAACACTGGTGTATGTTAGAATCATCTGGAAAGCTTTACAAAAAAATAATACATCTCAAAAAAAAAATACACCTCCTACTCTTACCTATTCTTTCTCTCCTTACCCCCAACACCTCCCAAATTGTAATTGATTTGGTCTAGTGCCTGAGCAATAGTATTTTTAAAAACTGGCAATATTCAAAAGTAGAAAGACTAGTATAATGAATCCAATCTACCCATGTCCTCACTTCATTAACTATGATATTGCTATTTCTTAAAAAGCTGTTGCGCAGCCAGGGCTTAAAACTTCTGCATTTGATTTAATAACTCTTATATTTGTTTTTTAAAAATTATGTATTAAAAAATAAAATAAAAAATAAAAATATGTATTAAGTGTCCACTATGTGGCAGGCTCTTGGTATACAGTGAGGAATAGAATATTCCTTGATCCATCCTGGATGATGTTTGCCCATACTCAATAGTTTATGATTTGAGTAAGATTTACCTTTTTATTTTCCTTACTAATACATTTTCTTTCCTTTAGCTAAGAGCCTTGTCTCACATTTTGCAAACACCAATAGAGATAATCCAGGCAGATTCTCCTCCTATTGTAGTTGGTGAAGAATATCCAAAAAAACCATTAATACTTGTGTAAGTACCTGGAAATTTCTACTGTTATGTGTTTCATAGTAAGACAAAAAGAATTATTCAAAGATTTTAGGTTGTGTATGTTGATTAATCAGGAAAAAAATCCAGCTGCATTAATTATGCTTATTTTATGTTAAAGGCAATTATGGAATTAGAAAGCACCATCAATATGTGATTTAGATAAGTGTTAAACTTCTAGTGGTTTATTCTTGTGTATGAATTAAGAATAAAATCATTTCTAAAGGTTACAGATTTTAGCATTAGTTTTCATATTTTCCCGGTTTCACACGAATGAAATGCTGTTTCAACAAGTGTAAAAGCTGAAATGTATTCATGTTGCCTAATTGTTTATTCCTTAGAGATTTTAAAAATTTATATTGTAGAAGTATTTTACATGAATGAGAATTCTTCGCTCAAACAAAGCATGGAGAATTTGCTTTTGGTTTTAGTGTTTATTAGCCAAACCTACAAAGGTAGTCATTAATGGCTTAGATTTAGGTGAAAATTTAAGCTTATTGAGCACTCAGCATTGTAGTATTTCCCTTTACCCCCCAGTGATTGTGTATTCCCTGACTTAAACTCAGTTACAGAGTTAGTGAACCAGATTTTACGGATTGCTGATGCTTTTCAAATGGTGTTGAACTTTTAAGTAATATGTCAATGAAGTCTTTGAATGATACCCCTGTAGAGTGATTCATTCAGAGTGTTTGGTTTTATATACATAATAAACATTTATATACAATGAATTAGTTTCGTCTAAACTACTCATTTCTCCTTTTCTCATTTCAGATATATGAGACATGCATACGGCTTAGGAGAACATTACAATTCTGTTACCCAGTTGGTGAACACAGCTACTGAAAATTGCAGCTAGTTTACAAAATGTTGCACAATTATGTTTTAGTACAGTGTGCTGATCTGACTATTCTTACAAGTGCTGAAACATTACTAACATTATGACATAATGTTCTAACATTACTGAAAAACACAACTACCTTAAATCAGTTTTATGACAAAGCTACTAAGAGACTTTAAAAAATGTGTCAGCGATAAACTTTAACCAGTGTTCCCTCAGTGGTATTTTAAAAACACTTGTGAGTCAGTTTTGGAGAACATCATTTACAGACCAAGATGGCACCCTGTTTACTGATATTTTTATTAATATAGTGTCCTGAACATTCTGTTCTGCACTGAAAATAAATTTTTTTTTCTCATTATTAAAAGCTTTCAGTAAGCATTTTAATGTAACTATTCTTGAAGAAATGAAATGACTCGGTCTCTTTGTCATTGCAAATATGTGGTAATGGTGACAGCAAATTTAATTAATGCTTATAAGTGAATCTGATTTCAGTAACCTTGGTACTGATGGGATTAATACTATGAAGCTTTTTATATAACCCTGTCAAAATGCAGCCATAAACCTTGCTTTAATAACTAAAAATTTTAAAATATTTATTCACATGGGAATCAGTTAAGTTTAAGAAATGAGACAAATTCAGAGGTAAATAGGTGTTTCCTATCAGATCAAACCTCTAAAGAATTAGATTAGCCTTTTATTTGTGTGCAAGTAAAGACCTGTCAGATTACTGTCTCTCTCATTTGTTACTCCTTGCTGTTTCTTAAACTTCAGAATAGAATTACTACTATCATTTTTTTTACAGTTTTTTTAATGTCTTTTATTTTTTAGTTTATTTTTAAGTTTTTTTAAGTAATCTCTCTGCCCAACATAGGGCTTGAATTCATGACCCTGAGATAGATAAAGAGTTGCATGCCCTACCAACTGAGCCAGCCAGGAGCTCCATCATTTCTTGATCATCTTCATAACTACAAATTTTTATATTCTTTGTTTTCCTCATCATCACTTAGCTGCTTTGTTTTCTTTGCAGCCTGTTCCACTAAGGAGCAGTTGGTGGTCTCTCTCTCTTATTCTTTAACTTGAACAAAGAGAAGGAGTAGCAATGTAAAAGGGTCCAGGGCCAACTTGACTTCAAATTCTTCCTCATTTCCAATTTGTTTTACAAGACCTCTCTTTTTGTTTCATCCTCTAGGATTAGAAGAAAGCCTTTGTTGTAATTTTAGTTAGCCTTATTAATGACACCTTTCCTTTATTTCAAATATTTGAGAATGTTTATATTATATGTAGGGATGAAGTTGAAGCCCACTGTTTGGGAGCCAAGACTGTATAGGAAAGACAGTATATAATACTTTGTGATATGAATGATTCATCTACCTCAGATTTCAGGTTACTGTTAACACTATTCTAAGAAGACAGTATCCATATATAGAAACATTTCTTATTGATAATGTTTTATGTAACTAAGTATTAGTAAGATGAGTCCTTTTGGGTTTGATCTATTTTTCCCAAATTAGGAATGAGTATTAAGACTTAGCATGAAGTTTATGATATATTTGAATTTTTGCTCCATGAATGCAACTTAATTTTTGTAGGTTAATACTGAGTTTTATAATATTAAAAACGGGTGTCAGCCTCACATGCCCGGCTGGTGACAATGTGGGAAGCTAGTAGGGATGGGTCAGCTTAGAGCAAGTTACGTACTGCATGAAGGTATTCCAATTCAAAAGAAGAAAAACCATTCTGTGTGCCAAACAAAATATATTCTGAAGGCTGACTGTTTTGTAATACTTGATCTGAAATTTTTGGGGTCTGAAATTTATAAAAGAATTAAATTATAAAATGCTAAATGGCTTGCCTTTATTATGAAGTAATCTGTTAGTTTAAAATCAAAAGAGAAGCATTAAGGAGTAAAGCAAATATCATGAAGCCTAGTTATTACAAATTGCCATCTATATTTACAATAACATTCGTAGCTATTTTTTTTCTAATAAGATGAGTGGAATTTCCTTGATTATAGGTTTATATTTTTTATTTTTTATTTTGAAACGGCCAATATGCTTATGAGTAAGATTTGTGTGGTCAGCTTCTGTTCTTTCATAAACTTCAGATAAAAATCATTTTAGCTGTAACCAAAAACTGAAGTCTTTAAAAAATGGCAGATGTTAATTTAAAAACAGCAGAGACTAATTTAGTTTGCTGTGTGATTATGGTCTAATGGAAGTTTCATAAGCTTTCTTTTCTCCTAACTCAGAAAAGTATATGTCAGAGTATGTCCTTAGCCAAGAATTTTATCCACTCAACATATGTTTACAAACTTACATAAAGAAAAAAGAATGTATGTAACTCTAGTGAGCAAGAAATATGGTTTTGCTCATATTATCTGATGTTTGCCAAAAGAAGAATAAAAGATGTATGAATTAAATCAACATTTGTCCAAATTGTAATTCTTGAATGTTCTTCTCAAATTGTTATAGAATTATATCCAGCCTTTATTTTGTCCTTACATATAATTGAGAATAATACAATTACAGATTCTTGCTTTAAGGGATTTGGAATAAATATATGAAGCATAGCATTATGTCTCAGGACAGAGGGAGATAAAGTGATAGGCATTTAGGCCATGGCTCTTAGAAATCAGGTTGAAGCTTAAAGCCTTTTAGAATGATGAAGGTTTATTTAGGACAAATGAATTCGAAGAATATTCTAAGACTCATGGGTGTTGAAGGAGACCAAGCACCTGTGTACAAGCATGTGAAGCAGTAAGAAGGAAATTTGTGCCGATTAGTGCTGGTACACAATTGTTAATGTATCCTTGGTTGTCATGCATGAACTAGCTGAAGAAGCAGATCTCTTTAGTTTCTGGGAATTTAATTGGGGATTTCATAATGTTTTTACCTTTTATTGAACAAATGAGTGGTTTTCTTCCTTTCCATATGTTTTCGCATATTGATTCTTCTTTCCTGTCTTACATCTTGTTTAAAATCCTTTTCCATCTTGCAGAAAAAATATAACTGAAAGGATTTTTATTTATTTATTTATTTATTTTAGAGCAAGTTGTAAGAAGTATCCTTTCTTGTTCAGCATTGTTCCCTCGTACGTGAAGGTGTTTGAGCTGCCATTCAGAGTTGAGCACTTCATCCAACTAGCTTCACCTAGCTTATTATCCTGGGCTCGGCGTAATCAGCACCAACCTGTCTGTACTCCCGTCCTCCCGGGCTGGGTGCCCCAGTTCATATGTGTTGATTCATAGTAACTGCACACCAGTAACTGGTTATATGTATTTAGTTTACTGCTATTACTTCCCTCTAGTCTCTAAGTGCTTAGAAACAAGAACTTTTTGATTATTAATAAAATACCTAGTACATTGCCTGGCCTCTATAGTAAGTGCTTCATAAATGTTAACAGTCATGAAAATTGAGACGATAGGATATGACACTGAGGAGTTGTCATTAGACTAATGGACCATTAGGACTAGGGAGAGGTATTGACTTAGCACTGTGCTTGCTCACAGAAAGGCTGCTTTCTAATTTACCTAACCCCTGGATGAATTTTTCAGTCTTTTGGTCGGTATAAGGGAGGAACAGAACCCAAGAGAGCTTTCTTTTTTATTCTGATTTGTTAATTTATCTTCATGTATCAATTAGGACAATCGGTTTTAACGAATGTACAGAGTATGAAGGTCCTTTGTGATAAGCGTATAAACCAAGGAAATACTATAAACTGTTAACATACTGACTAGGAAGTTCATAGTTGTCTTATTTCAGTATAATTAGGATGACTAGCACACCGTACTGAAGCAAATCACTACCATTCTGCTGAAATCAATTCTCTGAACAGGGATGACTTAGTCTTTCTCCTGAGTTTTCTTATTATGTTACCCTTATTTTGACAAAAGGAAAATTCTATTTACTATTTATAATCTTAACCAGTACAGTATCAACACGAGGCCTAAATGAGAACCCAATGCATGAGTTTACTGAGCAAAAATAATTACCCAGTTTTAAAAAGTAAATTGCTGTTTTTGAATCAGACATTCCACCCCCCCCCCCCCGCCCTAAAATCAGAGAGGCGTTCTGCACTCATATCAGAGTTTCTGAGCAATGACACCACAGACATGTTGAGCTAGATAATTTATTGTGAGGGCTGTGCTGTGCATCATGATATATTTAGGAGCATTGCTGGCCTCTACCACTAAATGCCAGTAGAACTTTCCATCCAGAGATGTGAGGAAGAAAAATTTCCAGATTTTTTAAATGTCTTCCTGGGGACAAAACTCTACGCCAGTTGAGAACCACTTACTAAATCTTAGGTTTTACTGCTAATGAGATTGGAAGGTTCTTTTTTTTTTTTTTTTTTTTTTTAATATTTTATTTATTTCTTTGAAGCAGAGCGAGCACAAGCAGGGGGAGCTGCAGAGGGAGAGGGAGAAGCAGGCATCCGGCTGGGCAGGGAGCCCGATGCAGGACTCCGTCTCAGGACCCTGAGATCATGACCTGAGCCTAAGGCAGATGATTACCAACTGAGCCACCCAGGTGCCCAAGATTGGAAAGGTCTAAGGAAAACCATAAAGAATAAAATTTGGGCACATTAGGCAGAGTTCTTTTGTATCTTTGGCAGCTGCCTAATGCTAGATAGACTACATGAACCCCCTTTGAAAAGCTCAGTGGACCTTAACTTTTGCTCTATTTTCATATTGTATCCTCACCCACTGAGATGTGTGTGTTTCACTTCTGAGACCACTGGTGATAGCAGTGAGGATACACTAGTCAGGCTGTGGTAACAAGTCAAAAGTTGGGGTTCCAACAAGGAGTGTTTCTTATGCTACATTTTGCCAGTTGGCTGGGAGCTATGCTCCATGTCTGTGTACTCTGGGACCCAAGCTGTCACTGTCTTAAACTTTTCCAGGAGACAGTATTCTAGAGTCTCACTCCAACAAATTCTGTGGTTCAGAAGAAACACTTGTTTCCATTCGCTGGCTTGAATTTGTCATATGGCCTCACCCAAGCAGGAAAGTACCCAGAGGTACAGCTCTGCCACGCATGTGTCCTTAAGGCAGACAGCTGGAATATTTGGGGAACATCATTAAGGATTTTCACATGTACTGGAAATTTTCACATGTACTGGAATTTGGGATCAGACCTAGATTGAAATCTTGACTAAGTTATTAAACTTGTGCATTTATTTACCCTTCCAGAGCTCCAGTTTGCTTGTTATGAAATAGGAATAACAACATTTACTTAGTAGGGGAATAACAGCAAATATGGAAGTTTAGATAATGAACCTAACATTTCAGCAAATGCTCTATAGTTTATGATAAATATGAAAATAATGGTTATTTTGCTGTGTTTTTTGTTTTTTTTTTTGGGGGGGGGGTTTGTTTTGTTTTTGCCCCAAAGTCACCTGGATGGGATGCAGACATCTGATAGAAAGGCTAGTGATTTGTTTTGGAAAAGTGGGGTCGTCAGGGTGGTTCACAAAGCAGAGCCTGAGATGCTGGAATGAGGGGGTATTTCACTGCTGCCCTTGGTATTCAGCTCAGAGGGATTTTCTGTAGCTTGTAGGCTACATTATGAGACTAAGGAAGCATCAGATAGTAAGGTAAAAATTCTTAGAGTATTTGCTTTGCTTCCTATCCATTACCTCAAAGTTTGACATTTATATTCTGTTTGGAATTGAGCTATCAAGATTCTTCATCAGAATAGAATTTTCAGGTTTTGTTACGATATTCTTTAACAAGTTTTTAGGTTTTTTGGATATTATTGGTGAATGAATGTGATTTAAGAAAACACCTTTGCTAAGCTTCACAAGGAATACCCACAACAGTCTGGATTTAATGTCACCACTCCACTGAAACTGCTTCCAAAAGCAGGTACCAGTTGCTCACTTGGCTGTTCTTGTATCTTCCTGGAACTCTCAGCCGCATTTAACACTGTAGCCCACTCGCTCCTTGAAATTGTCTTGCCATTTGCAACACAATTCTGTTGGTTCCTCCTCTTTAGGCTCTGTTCTGGCTACACCTCTTCCCTCCACCTTCTTTCAGGATGTTATCCTTGTTCCTCTTTTCCCCTTGCTGCACCAGAGCTTCTAAACCGGGAGGCCGAGCGCCATGGAGACAGGTATTTTGTTTGAAAGGGATTCAAAGAGAATTCAAAAGTGAATTAGTCGGTAGGATTTAAGAACTGGGGGATTTCACTTAATCCATGTTTCTGCTTCTTGGAGAAATCAGAACTGTCAACACTGGGCCAGGATTTCCCCGTGGCAGCGCTCAGCAAGGGCTGAGCAGTGGATGCGGCCCTTAGCCAGCACACGCACCCAGCTCGCCCCTCGCCTTCCCCAGCTGGCCTGGGAAAGTACAGTTTGTATCTCAGTCAGGGGTGCCTTGTTCTCAAGCCAAAATCTTGTTTGGCTTGAGAATCCTCCTCATCATCATACGGTCCCCTCTTAGGTTCACCTTTTTGTTCTTTGATTCTATCCGTAGACTTTGTCAATGTTCCCTTACGGCGCTTGGTTTTATCTCACTGTTCTCTTTCCTAATACTTTCATTTCTACTTTTAGTTTTAATAGGTCATTTTCTTCTGTTTTCTATGTATTTAATTTGTGGTAGAAACTTCCAAAATAAATGTATTTGTGTGTGTGTGTGTGTGTGTATGTTTAAGTAGAATCTGAGAAGTTCATCTAACCTAGTGGTGATCAAATCCTGCTCTGTAGGGGTATACCATTTGCAAAATAAAGTTTTGTATAACATGATGGATTTTTCATAAAGCAAATTCACTTAATGTCAAGAAATTTATCCTTTTTTCTTTTTACCAGAGGGCTTTAAAATGTCCACTGATGAGATTATGGTGGTAGTAGAGGGAAGTGAATTCTTTAGAATGTTTTCACTTGGCAAAATTAAGAGTTGATAACTTAATTTCTTACAAATTGCTTCCTGTGTAAAAGTCATACTTTTACAAAAAAAAAAAAGTCATATACTGTGGACCACAGGTATATTTCTAACCTCAGAGCCAACATAAGAATTATTTGTACAGCACTGCTGACAAATCTTCACCCAGTTCCCTATTAGGACTCCTTTAATGAGAGTGCATTCAGATATCTAAGTAATCAGGTGAAGTGGTGATGGATAAAGGATAGTGTAGTGCAGGTCACAGCAGAGAGACAGGTCCTTGACACAGCAGGCATATATTAGCACCTTAGCCCCCAAAATGGTATGTGCACAACTGAGATTTAACAAAAGATGGGGATCTTTAAAATATTGTACCAGAGCATCTGGGTGACTTCGTGGCTGGGCGTCTGGGATTGCCACAATGCCAGTAAATGGCAAGGCTGACCTCAGAAGGCAGGCCTTTGAGAATCCAAAATCCCTTATATTTTTATTTATCTTTTTAAAAAGATTTCTTTAGTTATTCTAGGGCGGGGAGGGAGGAGGAGGGATAGAGTCTTAAGCGGACTGTGCTGAGCACGGAGCCTGACGCAGGGCTCGACCTCACCACCCCGAGATCATGACCTGAGTCATGAATTGGACACTTAACGACTGAGCCACCCAGACCTCCTGAGAATCCAAAATCTTCTAAAAGAAAGCTTCCATTTCCATATTTAAAAAAGAAAATGAGCCAAGAGAAAGCCAATGTCCCCCCCCCCCACCCGCTTTTTTAAATCACAGGACAGAGAATTGCTACAATAGGTTTCTAGTACATGAAGCATCTGCTCATGTTTGAAAACTTTTACCCCAAGTCTCAGACCATGTTTTAATGACAAAATAAGCTTGCCAAACCGAATCGAGTAAGTGTGTTCGTTTCTGCCGTAACCTGTGTTTATGAACTTCTGTTTTTAATGCATTTCCGTAGCTTTCAAAATCCTTTCATTTGTCACAGGGGCCCCTGTCCTAGGAATTAGCCAGGTTCTTTTGTATTATAGACGTTAATAAATGTTAGTAGATGTGTTGTAGATGTTAGTTAACGCGTTAGTAAAATTCCTGATTGTTTGAAACTCCTTGAGATTCTAGGATGCTATGTATTTTAGCATTCCTACAACACTGTATACTTCCAAAGTAATTTATAATCATCAGTTAGATATTTCCCACACAATCTCAGTGGAATAGATTGGTATTCTTGTTATTTTACTGATGAGAAGACAGATAAAGCCAGTTTGACTGACTTGAAGTTTACATAAGTCGCTTGCTCCGTCTAGATGAACATTCAACTTAAGGTTCCTAGCTTTGTGCTGAGTTCACAGGATGATGCTCACTCAAAAAAACTGGTGATTTTTCAATTCTTTTCTGCAAATAGATTGATTTCTGGTTGCTGGGAAAGCTCTGGATGCCAACATTCCATGAGGCCAACCCTTATGGCAGAACTCAGCAGCTCTTGCAGCTGGGTGTTTATAGGGAGCACATTTAAGACGCAAGTGAAAAAACCCTCAAGTCTGAAATAGTAAACCCCATCCCCTTTTCTACATTTCTCTTCCTGGGTTTTTAAGGTCTTCATAAACTGGTTTGTGCCATAGCCTCACCCTTTGTATCAAATGTTACCCACTCTCGTTTCCCCACTTCACACCCTAAATTGTGGTTCCCATCTAATCTAATGCACCTGCAAGATCAGGTTCTAGTGGCAATCTTACCCGCATTATGCCCTATCATTTCTTCTCTAGCCCTTGTTCCTCTCACCTAGGATAGTACAAATATGCCGTAATTGTGTCCCTGCCCACAGAACTAGTCCCTTTACTCCCCCTCTCTTCATTCTACCAAAGCAAACTGCCAGAGATGCAAATCTGAGCACATCTTCTAACCTAAACTTTCCAGTGGCTTCCCAGTCCTGGAGGATGAAGTCCTCTCTCCGTAACATGGCATTTAAGGGAGGTCCTTTCCGACTGGTCCTGTGTACCTCGCCAGCATCACTTCCCATCACTCCTTTCTTTAGGCTTATGCACTAGAATGATTTATGTTCCCCAGGGTCCCATGTATTTCGTGCCTGTGAACATTTTTCTCACACCCCTTTTATTTAAATGTATTCCCCACACCCCCTCACATTTATTACATCAGCTGCTTAATTTTTTTTAGCCTGTTATGACTAGACTCAGCAGTCAACAGCAGGAAATCTTCCTTGAACCAACAAGGTGCCTCAGTGCTGTGATGGTGCTCAGCATGTAATACTGAGCATGTGATTACTGTGATACTCATTTTGCCACATTTACACATATCCCCTCATTTTGTACACCTTCAACTTATATGTTATATGTCAGCTGCATCTCAGTAAAACTGGAAAACAATACTGGATGAACGAATGGCTGACTTACATTTATAATTTCCCTCTAGACTCTACACCCCTTGAAGACAGTGACTGCTACTCATATTAGTATGTGAGGCATCTTGGACAGGGCCTGACAAATAGTCACGCGACATTTTAAACTATGTCTTTTCTCCTATATTTGCGTGAACATTAATTTATGGTACTAGTAGGCTTCATATAAAGTACTCTTTCAGACAACCCTTTAGCTTAAGATTCGTCTTAATTTAATGAACATTTACCGAATTCCTGCTCTGTGACAAGCATGGTGGTCGAGATTGCACTTCAAACATAAAGCAAGGGAGAAATACGACGAGAACAGTAATACAAAGGATTAAGTGCTAAATCAGAGTTTGTATAAAATCCTTTTGAAAGAAATGTGGAAGCAGTTCTGCTTGGAAAGAGGAGTAGATATGTGTGAAGGGTGACGGTGTGGTGCATTTGTACTGGATCAATTTAAACTTAAGACTGTGTCTCAGAATCCCCTTCCGTGTCTACTTTCCAAGTCCTGGCCATAAGAGAGATTTTGCACAAAATTTGGAAGGCGCGGATCAAGCAGAAGCTTGGACAGTTCGCGTGAGGGCATCGAGTGTCACTAGGGTGTGTACTGTTGACGATCTGCTGGCTCACTTCACTGGTGTAAATTAACCGTGGGGCCTGCAGCCTCCCCCTCTGCTAGATCTTCTCCTTCGGGGTCTCCAAATCCTGGGGCAAGCACCACACCAGACACGTCAGCAACAGCCCTATATTGATGGCTTAATCGGCTCCCACCATTACCTAAGGCCAAAGTCTCCATGATCCTTGTTGGTCTCAACTGATACAGAATTTTCTGCTATAGTGAAATACCTAAGCCAGGTAATGGGTTTTGGGACTGGGACTCAGAAGGGTCAGAAGGGTTAAGTCAGAAGGGTCTTCTTTGGGACGCCTGGGTGGCTCAGTGGTTGAGCATCTGCCTCAGGCCCAGGGCATGATCCTGGGATCCGAGATTGAGTCTCACATCAGGCTCCCTGCATGGAGCCTGCTTCTCCCTCTGCCTGTGTCTCTGCCTCTCTCTCTCTCTCTCTCTCTCATGAATAAATAAAATCTCAAAAAAAGAAAAAAGACGCTTTTTAAAAAAGACTTTATTTTAGAGAGAGAAAGTGTATGTTAGCAGAGTGGAGGTTGGGAGGGATGGGCAGAGAGGGAGAAGCATCTGAAGCAGACTCCACCCTAGAGCCCAGCTCGGGGCTCGATACCAGGACCCTGAGGACACGAGCTGAGCCAAAATCTGACTTAGCCACTCAGGCACCCCTCAAAGGGTCTATGAAGAGACTTGATGTCACCCCCGGAGGCTGCTGGCAAGAATTTAAAGGAATATGAAGAAAATATTATTGGAAATGTTAGGTTATTGGAAGAAAGGTGACTCGTTACATAGGAGCAGAAAGTTTAACAATGATGCCAGCAGCATTAACACAGAAAATAAGTCTATCTCATTAGCTCGATGATGTCTAGGCAAAATGTTAAAGGTACTATCTAGATTCTTCTAGTTGCCTATGGTAAAAGAGCAGAAAGGCAAGCAAGAAGAATGTAAATGAGCCACAAATTTGGGGGTTTGAAAAATATATATTTTTTTTATTCCCAGCCTCTCCAGACAGTAAATGATGCTAAAATTAAATGAGTTCCAGAAAGAGCACAGATCAGGGAACTGTCAGGAAAATGAAGTCGAAAGATGAAGCCAAGGGCATGACTGTAAACCCTTTGTTGAGACCTCGGGAAGATTAAAGATGCTTTCTAGTGAACAGATGAGAGAGCGAGCTGCTCAAGTTCCCACAGTAGTTTCACGTGGAAACCCAAAACAGAGAACAGTTCTTGCAAAGACATGCTGGGTGAGGCTTTTGTCTGATAGAGCGTATTATAAACTCAAGACAAGCTTACAAAGTTTTTAAAGGGGCTATTATCAGTTTGGATCAAATGTGACAGGATAACTTTAAAAAAAAATTTATTTGAGAGAGAAAACACAAGCAGAGGAAGGGGCAAGGGAGAGGGAAAGAATCCTCAAGCGGACTCCCTGCTAAGGTGAGGTCCATCCCAGGACCCTGAGATCACGACCTGAGCCAAAATCAAGAGTTGGACACTTAACTGAGCCACCCGGGTGCCCCCAAATATGACTATGAAATGAAAAGATGGGGGCACCTGGGTGGATCAGTTGGCTAAGTGTCTCCCTTTGGCCCATGTCATGATCCCGGGGTCCTTGTTTTGAGCCCTTCAGACTCCCTGCTCAGTGGGGAGTCTGCTTCTCCCTCTACCACCATTCGCGCGCTCTCTTGCTCTCTCAAATAAATAAAATCTTTAAAAAAAAAAAACAAAACGATGAACCCTCATATACTGCTGGTAGGAATGTAAACTGATGCAGCCACTTTGGGAAACAGTCTGCTAGTTCCTCATGAGTACCCCATGGTGTGGCAATTCCTCTCCTAGGTAGATAATCCAGAAAATTTTACACAAATGTCCTCAGCATCATTCGTAACAGCCAAAAAGCAGACACAACCCTGAGTGTCCATCAACTGATAAATGGATAGAAAAGGTAGTAGGGTGACACGATAGAGTATCTTTAGATAAAGAGGAATGAAGTAGTGGTACATGCTGTAACACGGATGAACCTTGGAGACACTGAGCGAAAGACGGTCACAAAAGAGCACGTGTTGTACGATCCCATCTATATAAACGCCCCAAACAGGCAAATCTATAGAGATAGGAGATCAGTGGCTGCCTAGGGCTGGAGAAGATGGGGAGGACTGGAGGGTGATAGCTAAAGGACACAGGGTGGGGAGCCTGGGTGGCTCAGTCAGTTAAGCATCTGCCTTCAGCTCAGGTCGTGATCTGAAGGTCACAATCTCAGGGTCAAGTCCCGCATCAGGCTCCCTGCTCGGTGGGGAGTCTGCTTCTCTCTTTCCCTCTGCCCTCTCCCTACCTGCTTGTGCTCTCTCTCTCTCTCAAATAAATAAAATCTTTAAAAAAAAAAAAAAAAGGATACAAGGCTTCTTTTTGGGTGATGAGAATTCTAAAATTGATTGTGGTGATGGCTGCACAACTTGGCAAGTATATTTAAACCACTGCCTTGCACACTTTAAATGGGTGAATTGTGTGGTACGTGAATTATAAATCAAAGTTGTTACCAAGAAAGTGAAAAATGAAAAGTGGTCTTTGGACCCTTGAACTTCTATGGACAAGCATGCTGAGAAAATTTAGCCAACATGGGCTACATTTTATGAAAAAAGAAAGATAATTCAAGAGCCCAGAGAGGGGCCCAGGCAGTAGGACTGAACATTAATGAAGGATTTGACAACATGTACTCAGTTGGGTTCCAGAACTGCTACAAACTCGGGTTTCCTTGTGGCTCCAATTTTTCCCTTTTTTGAGGGGCACTGTCTACTGCCTGTCTGTTTCACCTCACCCATTGTTACCTTCTGGGTATGTGAGGACAAGATAACACATCTCTTCAGTTCATAAGTCTTCAGATCAACATGAACTGTCCTTGAAATGGACTCAAGGAACTGCCTTTAAGGAGCGGCATCCACCTTTGTATGTGATTTAGATGACAAGATTTACAATGTGATGCTCCAAACAGATGAAATTTGGGGGAAGGAGGTTCTTGGGAGAAAGTCTCTTCTGTCGTGTGTGTTGAAGGAATATAAATAACTCATGGCCAGGGGGTGGACTGTGGTGACTTTTAAGACATGTCCACTTACCATCAAGAGGTGGGGTCTAGTTCATCTTCCTTTGAATATGGGCTTTTCTCAGTGATTTGCTTCTGATGAACAGGACGAGGTAGAGGTGATGCCACCTGATACGGAGCTAGGTTTTGAAGTCCTATGGCTTCCATTTCACTTGCTCTCTTGGGCTGCTCACCCTTTGAACTAAGCCACCATATTGGGAGGAAGCTCAAGCCACCTTGGGTAGATTGGGTGTAGATGTTTTCCAGCTGACTGCCCAGAACCTACAACCAGATAGGTGAGTGAGATGCCTTCTTCAGATGATTTCCACCTCAGCCTTTCAGCCATCCCAGCTGTCACCGAGAGCAACACTGACAAGCTTTCTCCACTGAGCCCCACCCAAATTGTAGATCTGTGTATAAAATAAATGTTTTAAGCCAGGTTTTACAGTGGTTTGCTACCCAGCAATCAATCACTGGAACAAAGGACTGACAGCATGTTGGAAGTAAGAGAAGAGGAGGAATCAAGAATGTTTACCAGATATTCTAGGTTAAGCAAATTAATATAAAGCAGTAGCAGCTTGCCCCGCGGGGCCTGTCGACCTGTTCACAGCAGCAATAAGTTACCAGTGTTTGCATAGTGTCCGCTGGGGTACTGGCTGCACACAGCTACTTCAGAGGAGATGAGTGTCCATGAGATTTCCTTTTTAAAGCCTATGATCAATTTGTCTGATAGTAACAACATGATTATTCTCCAGAAGCCACAACAGTATCAAAGGAAAGAAGCTGGAAGATAGGTTTGGAAGAGCTAAGACAAAGCACAGCGATGAAGTGGCAGAAAAATGATTTTATTTTAGCAACTGGAAGTCACTATTAATCAGCACCTCTTATTTTGCTATTATGATACTGATGTAATGATTATTCTTTAGGACTCTTACAACCAAAATCAATATATAAAGGGTAAGTATACAAATATAAATATATACGTATATCGCAAATGCCTCTGAGCCTCAAACTGACGCCTATGAGTTCTAATAATAATCAAATACCACTGGTTTCAGCTCCTCCCACTTCCTGTTATTTTTATTTTTGTCCTAATCTTTTATTTGAATAAAAAGAATAATATAATGAACCCATACACACCCATTACTAAGCATCAATAAGTTTGATGTTTCTCCACTCACTTTCCCCCTGTTATTTTAAAGAAAATTCAAGACATCCGTCATTTCACCTGAAAATTTCAGGTGCATTTCTAGATGGTAAGTGCATTTTTAAAAATACTACCAGCACACCATTATCACACATAAAAGAATTAGCAATTCCTATCATCTAATACCCTGTCCATGATCACATTTCCCCAATTGACTCCACAGTATTCTTATTCAAATCAGGATCCAAACAAGGTCCCCATATTGCATATGGCTGTAATTTCTCTTGTCTCATTTATTTCATAACCATTTCTCCTCCTTTTTATTAATGCCATTGATTTGTTGGTTGAACCTTATGCCATTTGCTCTGCAGAATTTCTTACATTCTGGATTTGGTTCACTGCTTCCCTGAGATGAGTTTAGCTTGTTCCCTAGTACTCATATTTTCTATAAATGGCAGTTAGATCTGGATACATGATTAGGTTCAGATTCAATTTTTAGGCAAGAATATTTCATAAGTAGGTGCTGTGTACTTCTTTCTGCATCATAACACGAAACTTGTAACATGTGGCTGTCTCAATTTTAATGATGCTAAAACTGAATAAGGGTTTAAGTTATTAGCCTGACTTCTTGCTTATAAAGTTCTCATCAACCTCTTACCTGATGCTCTTAGCATCCAGTTATGATTTTTGTGAGGTCGGTTATTTCATCAGGATTTACAAAAATGGTGATTTTTCTAAATTTATTTTTCCTTCCTCATTTATTAGCTTTAATTTTTCTTTTGACTAGAAACTTCATTAACTCTTAAGTTACACTAAAACGCACTTGTACTAGAAAAGAGAATGCTTCATTTTTTTCTTTATCAATTTGCCGACTCAGTGATCTAGCAATCCCTTTGTAATCAATGAGTTTCCTTTATTTTAAAATACCATTATGAACTCTTAGATTTTAATGTATTTTCACATGTCTCGCTTTACTCTTTCTGATCCTCGGATTTCCCATTTTAGACCAATGGGAGCCCCTAGCAGTTGGTTTTTGTGTCCTTTTGATGTGTGATCTCATGAGTCTGAAAACTTGCATGTCCCTGGCATAAGATACCCTAGGCTCATCTTGTACATTTCCCGCTCCAAACCTGGAATCAGCTATTTTCTCTCGGGATCTTTTTCAGAGGAAACTATCTGATGCCTCCTGTCTTCAACATGGTAGATCTCGGAATGTTTTGGTTTCCATGGCACACCCATTCTGTATTTAGAGGTTCTTTTTTTTTTTTTTTTTTTTTTTTTTTATGATAGTCACAGAGAGAGAGAGAGAGAGGCAGAGACGCAGGCAGAGGGAGAAGCAGGCTCCATGCACCGGGAGCCTGACGTGGGATTCGATCCCGGGTCTCCAGGATCGCGCCCTGGGCCAAAGGCAGGCACCAAACCGCTGTGCCACCCAGGGATCCCTGTATTTAGAGGTTCTAAAGGTGCACAATAAGGAACTTAATCCCTAATGGTTACCTTCCCCTTCTTCCAAGCCCATGACTGAAAGATTGTTAGTAAGAGCACTGAAGGGTGGTAAAGACACCAAGATCGTTACCTTAAATGGGAAGGAGATAACAAAGATGCCCTCAGCATTAAGTAAGCTGCCTGGCCTGAAGACTCTAGATCTCCAGAATAACCAAATCCGCAAGGTGTGCCCGGAGATAAGCACCTTGACCCAGGTGAGGAACAGCATATCTTTTTGGATTGAGGTTGGAAAATAAGGAAGAGAGAAAAGAGGTGACAGAAAAATAAAGCTTTGATCTCTGGGGCCTTAGCTCCCGGGAGACTTACTGTGGAGTGTTGTTGGAGAGGCATCAAAAAGCTTTCTCCCGTAGGGGATTATTACATATGGTAGGGAAGAAGATGTTTCAGCTTATTCGTGTGCACAGCTGGAATCGGAGGATTAGGTCTCTGCCACACTCATCTATCTGGAGGCTGTCATCTGGAAAAGGGTTGAGAGCCTGGATCTGCTTGTCTACCTTGGGGGCTCCATCTGGAAGTGGGATTGAGGGTCCCAGAGATGCTGTTCGCCCTGGAGACTATCCTGAAGCTTCTGCATATGGAATGAAGAAACCTTCTTGGATGTAGCAAGGGGGTTCCTTTTCAATTTCCTAGGGCGGGCTGAACTTTGAAATGGGAGTGCTGGCAGGGGACGGGAAGGAGGACACATTCATTTCTTCTGAAGCAGTCTTTAAAAGAAGGTTAGTATTTTAAATAGAGAATACCCTTCTTAAAGAGCAACAGTTGACACGAATGAATCCCAGATGCCCCGTTAAACGTTTCTGCCCAACAACGCGAAACCTCAGCTGCTAAAGATCTTGAGGTTGGGAGAAGGCAAGGGGTATTAGTTTTGCAGTTTTCTTTGTATTCACTTCTAAACTGTCACCGAGCACTGAAAGAACCTATAACAGTAAAGTCACTGGAGTTCATTAGTTTTGAATTCAGAGTTATCAAAAACAAAAACAAAACAAAAAACAAACACACACACACACACACACACAAAACCCAAACTCTATCTTCTTACCTTCACCTACCTCATTTCCTTTCAGAGTCATAAAATTATTTGAACTTGTAACCTGTGGCCACATCTTTTCGAAAAACAGAGTAATACAAACTCCTCCCTTTAATGGTCACTTTCAAAAGTGCACATATGGTTACAGGACAAAGATTTGGACTTTTCTAATAGGACAGAGGAGTTTCTGTGCAAAAGAATCTAGGGTTTGACTGAGCCATGAGTTAATTTTCTCCTACTTGATTTTTGTTTCCCATTAAAGTAATCCAGTGCATTGTTTTAAGAGAATCGCGTACTGCAGAAGGCTTATAATAGAAAGCTGCTATCTTCTGTTCCACTCTCCCTCACCCCAAAACCTGATCTCCATATACAAACATTTCTCACTCATCTTTTTTTCCTTCATTTGTCCATTTTAGATATCACTCTCCTTCATTCTTCCAAACAAACATTTCTCACTCATCTTTTTTTCCTTCATTTGTCCATTTTAGATATCACTCTCCTTCATTCTTCCAAACACCATTCTTCCAAACACCATTCTTCCAAATACTTCGTTTCTCCATCGTTTAGACTTGCTACACCTTCGTTTCTTCTCTTCCCAATGGCAGTCTCTTTTTACTCTGTATGATGACTGCGTCAGCATCTCTAATCCACCTTCAGCTCTCCCTCCCTCCTCCTCACCAGAAATTTTAAACTTGTTACTTTTATAAGATGTCACCACTTAGGCCACACCCCGTTAAAACCGTGGTTAAATATTTTGTCTCTTGGAGAATTCTGAAATGTGTCTCATTAATTAAATAACCTTCATGCAGAGTTGATTAATGTCTCATGATTACATTTTCTTCTTCATGTACCGTTTCTGTTGCCTTGGAGTTTCCATTCACCTTTCTTTCATTCTGCATCTTTTGCCTTTGTCGTGGCTTTCTTTTATTTCAAACTTGATTATCTTACATGTTCTATCAAATGTGCTTTTCTGTGGAGTGACTTCTCCCCCAGGGTCCCCGTCCCCCTGCCCCGGTCTAAGCTGATTAGCATGTAGGTTTGCTGGATACTGAGGTGAGGGCATCACTTTGTGGTTTCCCTGAGTTGGACCCATTGTTTCCTCTGGCCCATATTTTCCACTTTCTTAGTTGCCTTTCTTATTTTGTAAGAGTAAGCTCCAGGTATGTGGTGGTTCAAATTTTTTTTTTTTAACTCTTACATGGCTCAAAGTTTTATGTATTCTTTCATGTTTGGTCAATAGCTGTTTAGTAAAAAACATTAAAGACTGTAAAATACATTTCCTCAGGGAAAAAAGCCTGAGTCTGATTATCCTTACTGTGTCATCTTCTCATATCTCCCCCAGTCCTTTCCTCCTTATCCTTTTATTTATGAAAGTCCTTAAATTTTGACATCTGTTTGCTCACAACTTCCTAAAATAGGGAGCTGGATAAGCTCAGCCCTTACTTTTTTTAAAAAAATAATTTATTTATTTGAGAGAGAGAGAGAACAAGCTGTGAGAAGGGCAGAGGGAAAGAGAGAGGCAGGCTCCCCACTGAGCAGGGAGCCCGACATGGGGCTCGATCCCAGGACCCCAAGATCATGACCTGGGCTGGAGGGCTTCAGGCTTCACTGTCTGAGCCACTCAGGCGCCCCTCAGCCCTTCCTTTCAAAGAAGAATTCAACTGATTTAGAAAGTAGGCTTCCTGTGGTCTACCTTTAAAGCGCTTTGCAAGTCAGATTCAGGCAAATGCCATTATTGTTCAGCTGTTCATGAACTAGCAATTTTTTTTTTCATGTAGCGTCTCCCCAGTTGTGGAATTTTGAAAAAAAAGTCAATCTCCACTTTATAATGGAAGTTCTAGAAGCAGCTTGAATAAAATGTGCTGGAAACCTTCCAAAGATATAGATTGTTCATACTGCACATCATTCCCATAGTTTCTAGCAGAGCAGACAGGTGATAGTTTCAGAAAAGAAAGAGGTAAGAGGGGCTGCTCGCCCTGGAGGAGCATTTGGGAGACCTGGATATCTTAACTGGTTCAGCCACTTACCAGCTAAATTAAAGATGCTTGATCCCCCTGGGTCTCAATTTCTGCCTTCATTTACTCAATCCGTATGTAAGTAGTGAGCACCATCTGTGTCTCAGGCACTAGGAACTGGTGATTCAGCAGCAGATGAAAATCCCGGCCTTCGTGGAGCTTCCATTCCAGCCAGTAGAGCTGTAAGAAACAATCAAGCAGAACAAGCAGGACACAAGGCAGTGGTCAGTGCTAGGGAGAGGACAGCAGAGAAGGCAGGTAGGACACGTGGCATTCCAGCTGACACGTGGAGGACTGATGGAAGCCAGAAAGTGTCCTCATGATCTTTACAACCTGGTGATAGGTCTGTCATAGTTCTAAGGTCATCATTCTTATTCTGATCATTTTCTAATAAAACCCGATTGTTTTTTTTTTTTTTTCCCAAAAGTTAGTTTGAACTCTTTCTTGTATTCCTTCAAATCCTATCTTTTTATTACAAAGTATTGAAAGTATCCCCCTACTGGGCAGCCCAACTAACTCAGTGGTTTAGCGTTGCATTCTGCCCAGGGCGTGATCCTGGAGACCCAGGATCAAGTCCCACCTCGGGCTCCCTGCATGGAGCCTGCTTCTCCCTCTCTCTGTGTCTGCATTTCTCTCTCTGTGCATGTCCCTCATGAATAAATAAATAAAATCTTTAAAAAAAAAGAAAGTATCCCCCTACTACATTTTGCAGGGGGGGGGGGGGGCCCATACCCCCCCCCCCCCATCTTTTGGTGCTTACCTTTTGGACTAGACTTTTTTTTTAAATTATTTTTATTTTTATTTTTTAAAAAGATTTATTTATTTATGATAGACATAGAGAGAGAGACAGAGAGGCAGAGACACAGGCAGAGGGAGAAGCAGGCTCCATGCCGGGAGCCCGACATGAGATTCAATCCAGGGACTCCAGGATCACACCCTGGACTGAAGGCAGGTGCCAAACTGCTGAGCCACCCAGGCAACCTCCCTAGACTTTTTTTTAAAATCATCGTAGGAAGTCCGGTTTGCCCCAATATTCTGATATTTGGTCATATTTTCTACAAAATATTAAAATAATCTCGATATTTTTCAAGTTGTTAAAGCAAAAATGATACTTTTAAATTTCAGCACTCGTATAATGGTATCAAATAGAATAACAACATCAATCATTTCTTGAGAGCCAGGCACAATGCTGGCAATTGTGTTCATTTTCAAGGAAGTTACTACCCTCACATTGTTAATAAAATGCCCGTATGGTTCAGTAAGAGGTTAGGTCACTTGTCAAGGTCCCTCAACCAGTGAATACATCTGTAACATGAAGTCTCTTTCGAGGTTGCTTTCAGCTCTGTTTCATTATTTATATACTTAGCGTAAAATTTGTCAGGGTGGGGTGTTCAATTTGTAGTTCTAAAAAGAAAAACTGGGGGATCCCTGGGTGGCTCAGCGGTTTAGCGCCTGCCTTCAGCCCAGGGCCTGATCCTGGAGTCCTGGGATCAAGTCCCATGTCAGGCTCCCTGCATGGAGCTGCTTCTCTCTCTGCCTGTCTCTCTCTCTCTCTCTGTCTCTCATGAATGAATGAATAAAATCTTAAAAGAAAAGAAAAGAAAAAGAGAAACTGGGTTGCCTAAAGATAGTAGGTTTGATTGCCACATGGATTGACCCTACTTGACCATTTGTTTACATATGAGTTTGGTCTTCTTGGGTCTGTGCTGGTCCCAAGGATGCAGATGTGGAAAACACACGGACGCCGTCTTCTTGTTTGAGGATGAAGCTAAATGTTGACAGAGGGGAAGCCCAATGCCCGGCACAGAGGAACTTTTCAAAGTTACAGCTGCTCTTAGGATCACTCTTACCGTTGTGGTGTAAGTGGCAACTGGGGCAAAACGGGAGGAGGTTCTTTAGAAAATACGAGATCCTTCCTCTTCTTTCTTTGCTTATTTGACTAGTGAAACTTGGGGACATTTCAATCCCTTCTGATGACATGGGAAAGAATGAGTTGATGGCCGGTCGTTCGGGTGGGAAGTGCTGGGATGGCAGCAGCGCTAGAGAAGCTCTTCCTCTGAGGCCTGAGGCGGGGTCGTGGCCCCGGTGCGGTGCGGGGCACCTGGTGAACCACAGCACGCGGCCTTGGGCGGTGGGTGGAAGCCCTTTGCAGGGTCCCGCTTAACCGGCCTCCCCAGGATAGCCGGCATCTGTACCGGTGCGGGCCGGGCGTAGGGGCCCCTCCGGCTGCCCGGAGCCAAGATAGGTGTCCCGGAGCCTTTCCTGGGACCATCAGCAGTGGACAGCAAATAAGGCCGAGCCTGAGCAGAGCCAGGTAGTCTGGGAGTTTGTTGCTGTGTCTCTCCTCTCTGCTTTTCCTGCTTTACCGTCCTCTTCGGTGACCCCTACCCGGTCCACGGCCTTCTCCCTCGGCCCCTCCGCTGCTCGCTTGCTTCCTCCCACCCAGCCTCTCCTCCTGTTCAGCAGTTAGGCGAGCCTGGGTGGCTGACGCACTGCTGGGTGTTGGCCAAGTGGGAGAGGACGACCGTCTCCACGTGTCCCCAGTCTCGGACTTAGTGGGGAAAGGCGGTCCAATATACACTGAGATGGGAAATAACATTTCTGAAAAGCGCCACGAGGGAGAACTGTACTGGGCCGGGAGCATCTCTAGTCAGAGACGTAGGAGAAGGTGGCCCTGAGAGCGCAGGGAGCGGGCATCTGTGGGGTGAGCTAGGCTGGCCTGCCCTCTCCCTCCTCGGGTGTCCGAGGCGACACTAGGGAACTGATGTCCCCTGTGCTGGTTGTCAGCATTTTCCTGCCCTTACCACGGGAAATCTCTTTTCCCCCATCAAGTAGGTAAAGCCTTTTTTTCCGACCTGGCCCTTCTGTCAAGCAGGGATTTACTATCCTGCTTCACTCTATCCTGTCCAGGTACAGAGGTACTAGGCAGTTCCTTCTTTCCAAGCTCCTTCCTTCTTCCTTTGCCTCTGCTGCTCCCCCCCAGCCTGTGGTAAGCCTCCTGCACCCTCCTGCACCCTTTCTGGAACTTCAGCTTTCCGACTAGCTGGCAGTCAGGTGTCTGGAGGACCCTCAAGCTTCTTCTCTCACTTGCCTGCTGGGTGATGTGAAACGACTCTGCTCATCTCTCTATGCCCCACTTGCCTCGTCTCTAAAACATGCTTCGTTACTCCTAGCACCTAAAGTTGTGTCAACGTTACCTTGTACAGGACGCCTCACCATACTGCTTACTCGGAAGATTTTAGCCCTTACCCTCACGTAAGTATCCAAATGCTTCACTCTTCCAAACACTTCAGGTCTTACATTTTAACTGAATTTCAGTTCTGTGTTGTAATTCCTCCTTCCTGATAATGTGAAACTCTTGTCTCTGTTTCTTCTGTTTTCTTCCTTAAGAAGTTTCTGACAGAAAAATAAATAAATAATAAATAAATAAATAAATAAAAATAAAAAAAAAAGAAGCTTCTGACAGTATGCTAACAGGTAACACTTTGTTAATGATTTTACTATGAATGATGATCAGAAAATCCATCTTATGCTGGATGAGTAGGACTTGCCAATTCCACGACACTGGGTTTAACTTTGGGCTCCAAGGGCACAGGGCTTAGTTGCAGAGGTCTTCAGTGATTAGATGCCAGGCTGGACCCTGGAACCTTTGCCTGTCTTTCCAGTGAAATTACAATTGTTTTGCTAAATCTGATTATATACTAAGAAGTTGCTGCAACTTCTAGTAATTAAAACTATTAAATAATAGTTTTGAAATTTGCAAAATTATTCAAATAAACAGAATCTTGCAGGAAGAGCTGGACTTAGAAGAAGCATTTGGCAACTGTATTAAACTGTAGTTTTAGGGGCACTTGGGTGGCTACGTGTCTGAGCATCTGCCTTTGGCTCAGGTCATGATCCCGGGGTCATAGGATCAAGTCCCACACCGGGATCCCCACAGGGAGCCTGCTTCTTCTCCCTCTGCCTATGTCTCTGCCTCTCCCGGCATGTCTCTCATGAATAAATCGATCAAATCTTTTTTTAAAAAATCCTATAGTTTTAAAGATGCCACAGATTCCTTAGAGAAATTTTAAAAAGGCAGTGCTAAGAATTAGCAGTGAGCTATAATGCTACCCTCTCCCAGATATACCTTGGTCATACACATGCTATTAAAAAATATAAAAATCCCATTAAAAATTCCATTAATCTTCTCTCATAGATTTGATTCAATTATTTTTATTAAATAGTTTACAGAACCTGACATTGTACTGTGCATTACTTAGGTATAGTGAATGGAAATATTCATTATCCTTAAATAATTTAAGGATTAATGGTCACATACTAGCTAAAACATATACATATCTATTATAGGCAAATGATCTAATAGCTCATTTCCAAATGGTATCATCAAGCATGTTCAAAAGACAACCAGATAAAATGGACATTTGAACTCATTTTTTTAAAAGATGTATGTATTTATCTTTAGAGGGGATAAGGGGCAGAGGAAGAGGGAGAGAGAGTCTTAAGCAGACTGCCTTGAGCGTGAGTGACCCAGGGCTCGATCTCATGACCCTGCGATCATGACTGAGCAGAAGCCAAGAGTCAGGGGCTTAACCAACTGTGCCACCCAGTCACCCCTGAACTCAGTTTGTTTGTTTTTTTACACTTTTAAAGATGTTTTTATCCAAGTTAGTCATAGATATCATTTTAAAAATCAAATAAGCAATCGAAAGACAAAATAAATAGCACAGAGTTTTCAAGTGTAATTAACAGCTACAAACACAGCATAATTAAGTGTTAGGTTTAATTATGTTGCCTGGTGCAAGTTCTAGGCATACATATGATAGCAGGCACTACACTGAATTAAGCATAGGGGTTACTCAGAATGAGCAGAGAGTTAGAATAAGGAAAGCATGCAGACCCTTAGAAGGAAGTAAATCAAGCCAGGAAGATTGGAGCTGACTGCGTTCAACAGATACTCAATTAAAGAAAAAAAAAAAAAAGACATGGAGCCATAATGAGTATTCCTCAGTGTGAACCATTAGCTTACAGAAATGATCTAACCATTAGCTTGCAGCATTCAACTATCGTTTATTGAGCAACTATTATGTTCCAGACCCTGTTCTTTGAATGTTAGATGAATCACAACATAATAGTAGAGGTAAATCAATCACTAAAATATGAAGCAGAATAATTGGTCATAGAAAGCACACAGTGCCATACAACTACAAAAGGAAGGTGGCTTCCTGGAGAAGGACGTATATACCGAATGGGAGCAGGAAATATAGAAACCTATTATAATAACTGAAGAACTAAGGTAAAGTAACAGTTTAATGGAAACAGAATCCTGAAACACATTATCACTAGAAACAATAAAAAAAATTTTTCCCACCAAAATTAACGAGTTAGCAGAAAGTCATGATTCTGTGGCCAACGTTTTTCTTTCTCTGAAAATGTCATTGAAAAATGGCTGTGAGAGAACAGAATGTTGGTTACTAGAGGCTGGGGGGTGGGGGAATTGGGGAAACTTTGTTTAAAGATACGAACTTAATTCAGTGTAGATAATACATCATCCTACACAGCATAGTGATTAGAGTCAATAATAACTGTATTAAAAACTACAAAGTTGCTAAGAGACTAGATCCTAATTGTTCCTAGCACAAAGAGGAGATAATTATATGACCCGACACAGGTGCTAGCTAAAGCTATGGTGGCAATCAGGCTGCATTTTATGTATGTATCAGGTCAACATGCTGTACACTTTAAACTTACAAAATGTCATATGTCGGGACGCCTGGGTGGCTCAGCTGTTGAGCGTCTGCCTTTGGCTCAGGGTGTGAGCCTGGGTCCCGGGATCGAGTCCCACATCGGGCTCCCTGCGTGGATCCTGCTTCTCCCTCTCCCTGTGTCTCTGCTTCCTCTCTCTGTGTCTCTCATGAATAAATAATTAAAGTCTTAAAAAAAAAGTTATATGTCAATTACATTTCAATTTTTTAAAAGTGGCTTTGAATTTAGAAATCTTTCAAAAAACTAGTTAGAAATCATTAAGAAAGTGGTTTTAACCATGAGACTCTTCATGATAGAGAACAAAATTGAGGGCTGATGGAGGGAGGTGGGTGCGGGATGGGCTAGATGGGGCATGGCTATCAAGGAGATCACTTATTATGATGAGCACAGGGTGTTATACGTAAGTGATAAGTCACAAATTTTTACTGCTTAAACCAGTATAACACAATATGTTAACTAACTAGAATTTATTTATTTATTTATTTTTCTAAAGATTTTATTTATTTATTCATGAGAGACACAGAGAGAGAGGCAGAGACACAGGCAGAGGGAGAAGTAGGCTTCATGCAGGAAGCCTGACATGGGACTCGATCCCGGGACTCCAGGACCACAACCTGGACTGAAGGCGGCGCTAAACCGCTGAGCCACCCGGGCTGCCCAACTAACTAGAATTTAAATAAAAATTTGGAGAAATTAAAAAGGAAAACGGGTTTAAAGTTGGAAAACTAAATGGAAGTGCCAACATATATCTATGAAGCACCTACTGAATTTCTAGCACCGTGTATGTTCAAAATTTTGTATTAGGGTCTTCTGGATCTAAAAGATCAGATTTAGCATTTTATAATATCTGCCATATTCCAGGTACTTTATTGTATTGTCTCTAATCTTTAAGACAGCCCTGAAAAGTAGATACTAGTATTCCTATATTTTAAAAGTAATCTCTACACGCAACATAGGGCTTGAACTCACAACCCTAGGATCACGAGTTGCATGCTCTACTGACTGAGCCAGCCAGGCACCCGATCCCCATTTAAAAACAAAACAAAACAAAACAAAAAAACCCTAAAAAACCCTGACACTTAGAAATTTGACTTGCCTGAGATCACATAGCTAGTACATTGCAGAGCAGATGGTCTCCAAATCCTGTGCTTTGCCGACCGTGCAATACTGACTAAAGAGTGTGAATACCAACAGAATAAGAATATTTAAAATGAGAATTCCATGTACTGCATACAAGACAATTCCACTGTGTGTGTGAATCAATATATATATATATATATATATACATGCATGTATGTGCACATACATGATCATTCTGAACAATAATATTTTTTTAATAGACAGCACATTACCATAGACAGTGTATAGTAGGAGGAAACACATCCATGTATTTCAAGGGAGGGCACAGATAGGCTGTAACTTAGAGGTATGAATAGGCCTATACAATCAAATAAATCAAATTTAGGAAAAGTTGGGACAGACACTGTTTGGAACAAATATGCTAAGATGCAGAAAAGACTATAGGCAGATTGAAAACATTTAGGACATTGTTGGGTAGGGCAATTCCTCATGGACTGGTTATTTAGGCAGCTGTTTATATAAAATAATCAGAGAAAGGAAAGGAGAAAGGAAATTTAAGTACCATTTACACACATCCCATTCTTTACATTCTTTGGCTATGTAATTCTGCAGGCAGGCAGTAACGATTACAGTTTTAGGGCGATTGCAATGAGATACACCTGAAAAAGATGCACCTAAAAGGAATTTTGAGACTAGGAATGGTGACTGACTGACTTTGGGTGTAGAGAGAGAAAGAAATTCTAGGTGATTCCAAACTTTGGTCACAATAGCTGATAGGATTACAAGGATGGTGGGTGCATTAACCAAAATGGGGATGGGAGAAACAGATCTAGTATGCCCACTGACATTGTCCAGTTTTAGACTTTGAATTTAGAGTGACAGCATCACATTCATTTGAGATTCTTTTGAGCCAAAACCAACAAGATGCAATTTTTACAGGGATGACTGTAAATTCCTACATTTGAGAAAAGAATTCAATTGCACAAGCCCAGGATGTGGGTTATCTCCTTCACAGTTATCTCTTTGGCCGTGGGTTTTTGATGGCCACACATAAGATCAATTATGCAACAACAATGTGCCCTGCTGCTGAAAGAGGGCATGCCATGTTGGGCTGCATTAATAGAAGTGCAGTCATCTGCCCGAGGGAGAGTCTGTGGTCTCCCCAGCATCCATGCTAGGCGATCACATTTCCTTGTCTCACCCTAGGCGCCATGTTTCCAGAGAGGGGTGTGCTTACAAAAATGAGAGGGTGACCAAGACAGTGAGAGGTCTGGAAATTATGTCCTGAGGGAAATGGTTAAAGAAGAATGGAACAAATTCAGGGGGAATATGATAGCAATCTTCAAATATTTGAAAGATTATTATGTGGCAGAAAGGAGGGGGAATAGAGCTATTTTTTAATGACTGCCATGGGAAGAGTTAGAAGTTAGAGACTGACAAACAAAAAATGTATAAATAAAAAAAGTAAGGAACACTTCCTAAGAAGTGAAAGAACTGCCTATTACTGAATGAGTATATAAGGAAGGTATATAGTTGCCTCCTTGCATTTTATATGCTGTACCAGGTGACTTATAAAAGTTCTTCCCCAGGGGCCTGGCTGGCTCAGTGGGTTAAACATCTGCCTTCAGCTAAGGTCATGATCCCAGGGTCTTGAGATCAAGCCCTGCATTGGGCTCCCTGCTCAGCGGGGAGTCTGCTTCTTTTCCCTCTGCCCCTCCCCTTGGTCCCCTCCGTTGATTTAAATGAATAAATAAAATCTTTAAACAAAAATGTTCTTCCTGATTGTAAGATGCTATAATCCCTGGTCATGGTACCATGAGAAACCACTTTGGAGAAATGGTGTCTTTCAATCTATGGCAATATGCTAGCTTCCAAAGGACAGGAGAGTTATATTCTGAATACATCAACAGAAAGTTCATTATAGAAAATTATAAATGTAACATGAGTTTCAAACTCATCCAGTAGCTGTCTCTTATATGGCTAAAGCCCTCCCTCTAGGAACTACCCATAACCACAGAGTGTTACTAGTGAAACACTGTATGGTATTTTTGAAACCCTTTGTGGATGGAATCCCATTTGGAATAACCTTGTCAAGGCATCTCAAATAGTTCATCTCAAACAACTTGTCAAGGCATCTCAATTAGCTCACCTCAAATATCGCCTTCTCAGAGAGGTCTTATCTAATGGCCCAATCTGGCTTTGAGTTACCTTTTTTGTTTTTTAAGATTTATTTATTATTTATTTATTTGAGAGAGGGTGAGAGAGAGTGAGCACAAGGTGGGTGGGTGGGTGGGTGGGGAGCAGAAGGAGAGAGAAACTCCAGCAGACTCCACATGGAGCACAGAACCTGACGTGGGGCTCAATCTCAGGACTCCAAGATCAGACCTGAACGGAAACCAGGAGTCTGATGCTCAGCCGACTGTGCCACCCAGGTACCCCAACCTTGAGCTACTTTCCAACCAATTAACCCATTTTCTTTCCTTTCCATGAGGCACTTAACACTAACAGAAATGATCTGTTTGCTTATTTGTTGTCTCTCTCCCCTCCCAACGTATAAGCAGTGTGAAGAGAAACCGTGGATATCCTTGTCACTCTAGCATTCAGAATATCGTGCGCATAATACACATATAATAAATATGATTGAATTAATACAACATTGAAGTTGAGTCTTGAAGTATTTCTCAAGGGAAATTTAGTCCTTGTTATAGTGTCTCGAACTTCTGTATAATTTATGTAATCTAGGCTGAAACTCATGTATTCGCCATAGTGACAGAGGATAGCCCACAATCTTTGGAGTTACCATCACCTCTATGAATTTAAAGGTAAAAAAATGAATCTTCTTTTAGTTACCTTTTTCTATCAAGAATCATTCTGGTTTCATTCATTTTATCCTAGTTTTAACTTTAGAATCCTTTAATTCTTGAGATCTTCAGTTGAGCCCTCTTCATCTTCTATATGTCATAGTCTTGGTGTTGAGCTCAGATTTTCACATGGTAGCCTTTTCTACCCAAAGAGCCATATATTTAAAGTATCTTCCAAAGCAGGTGCCTTTTCCTGGGTCATCTATCCATTTTATATCACCTTCTTTGGAGCTGTTCTATCAGAAAACCAGCTGTGGCTGTCAGCTACCCTACCACATTTGCCCAGATTGCTTTTCAAAATTACATTTCCTCAAACCTCATACATCTCCTCCTCCAAGAAAATGGTTTTGCTTCATATTTCATTGAAAAAAAAAAAGATACTCTCATTCATGAAAACTCCCTCATCCTTCTCTTACCAAATCCATCCAGGGCCCTGATCTGCATGTACCTTCTCTTCCTTCCCTCCTAGAACCTCAGTGAAGGCTCCCCACTCTTATGCAGGGCCAGCACCCACTTATACTTTGGATCATATCCTCTCTCATTTTCTAAAGGATTTTGATTCTGAAATGATCCCTCTCCTTATATCATTAGTTTCTCATTCTCCGCATAATTATTTCCATCAGCATGTAAATAAGCTGTATGATCTTTTATTTTCAAAGAAAAACCCTCCAGCTCCCTGCTAGTTTCCTAAGATCCCTTCATAGTGAAAGTTCTTAAGAGAATTGTCTATTACCCATTATCTTCACTTTTCCTCAGCTTCTCAATAGCCCACATCAATCAGAGTTTCTTCCCCAATTCTTCACCCCTATTGCCGAGGTCACTGATGATTTTCATGTTGCTAAATCCAGTGGTTATTTCTATGCTTTTATTTTACTTAACTTTCCCTTAGGATTTGGCCTGCATCTTCTTTTTAAAAATAACTTCCTTTTCCTTTTCTTTCTCCTTGGCTTCTGTGACACCATGTATCTTAAAAACTTAAGTCAGATTTTTGTAATTTATTGAGGCTGTGCTCTCTGTAGAAACCTGTAAAAGTGTGAGGAAGCAGATCAGAGCAGGGAAAGAATCAAGGTTAAGATATGATCTCAGGAGAAATTTAGCCTTAGCTTTATTCCACCAGAGTTCTGGAACATGCCTTGCACCCAGAGGCAAAGGAGTGTGGCTGTTTCATCCCTGCATTCATTATGGGGTATAGGCTGCCTTGGGAGGATCGAGTAGAGGGATTACCTTCCAGGCATAACCTTTCAGGCATCTCTGGCTAAAGCAGTTCCTTAGTGGCCAAGGGAAATTCTTCAGAGAAGGATGAAATAGAAAGTCCTTAGCAGGAAAAGTCCAGTTCCTGAGGACTGAACCTGTCTCAATAAAGGAGATCTGCCATATCAGAGGCTGTCGGTGTCCCACCCCTTCTGTCCACCTCACTGGCCATTCCTTCTCCTCTGCTAGGATCAATTCTTCTCTCATACTCTCACTCTTGGTATTCTCTTATGATCCCACATGACAACTCTGACTTGGGTGAAGGCTCAAATTTAACTCTTTGGTCTTGACCCCTTTAGAGAGTTCTAGACTTGCATTTACAACTGCCTACTTGATATTTCCACTTCAATGTCTAAAAGACACCTTAATTTTAATATAGATAAAACAGAACTCTTGATTTCTTCTCCTTCCCCCAAACCTGCCCTTGTCCTAGTTGTCCTCATCTCAGGTGTTCAAGCTCCAAAGCTTGATTGTATCCATGATTCCTCTCTTTCTCTTATATTTCACAACCTCTGGCCCTACTTCCAGAGTATATCTTACACCCATCCACTTCTTTGCACCTCCATCACCACCATTCTAGCCCAAGCCATCCTCATTTCTCATCCTCATCCTCATCTCTCATTTCTCATCCTCATTCCTCATCCTCTTTGCCTGACCACTGCAATCCTGCCTCTGAAAATTGTGCTATATCTGCTCTTCATCTCTAGCTCCCCTGAAGACTATTCTGTAGGCAGTTGTCAGAGTGCTGCTGTTAAGTTATATGCCAATTAATACCATATTTCCTCGAAACCCTATACTCATTTCTCACTTGGCTTAGAATAAAATCCCAACCCTTCACCCTGGTTTACAAAATCATGAGCAATCTGGCTCAAGTACAGCTTTGCAACCTCATGCTTTGCTGGGTTTCCCCCTCCATCAGCCACATCTCTTGGTTCCTCAACTACATCAAAAATGTTTGTGCTTTGGGGTCTTTATTTTGGCTATTTCTTCTTTCTTATCAGCACTCAGATCTCAATTTAAATATAAACTTCTAAGACTAGTTTCCTTGGACAACCAATCACTATCTCTTCATTCTTTTAATTATATACAGAGCACTTAATGCTATCTATTATTTTTATTATGTTCTTATTTAGCCATTCACTTTTTCTTTTTTCTTGAATTTAAAATCAGTTTAGTTAAACAAAAAAATCAGTTTAGTTAACATATAATGTATTATATTTCAGGGGTAAAATTTAGTGACTTATCAGTCGCATACGACACTTAGTGATCATTGTATCAAATGCCCTCCTTAATGCCCATCACCCAATTACCCCATGTTGCTACCCACCGTCCCTCCAGCAACCCTCGGTTTGTTCCATATAGTTAGGAGTCTCTTATGGTTTGCATCACTCTCTGGTTTTCTTTAAAGGATTTTATTCATTTATTTGTGAGGGGCACAGAGAGAGAGCGCAAGCACATAAGCAGGGAGTAGGGACAGAGGGAGAAGCAGACTCCTGGCTGAGAAAGGAGCGCTACACGAGACCCGATCTTAGGACCCTGGAATCATAACCTGAGCCAAAGGTAGATGCTTAACCAACTGAGCCACCCAGGTGCCCCATCATCCTTCATTCTTTTTATCTTATTTTTCTTGCCCTTCCCCTATATTCTATTTTGTATCTTAAATTCCACATATGAATGAAATCATATAGTATTTGTCTTTCTCTGACTTATTTCACTTAGCATAATACCCTCTAGTTCTATCCACGTTGTTGCAAATGACAAGATTTCATTCTTTTTGTAGACACTGCTGCTATAAACATTGGGGTGAAGATCCCCTTCAGATCACTACATCTGTATCTTTGGGGTACTCAGTAGTGCAATTGATAGGTCATAGGATAGTTTTATTTTTGACTTTTTGAGGAACCTCCACTCTATTTTCCAGAGTGACTGCACTAGTTTGCATTCCCACCAACAGTGTAAGAGGGATCTCCTTTCTCCACATCCTCGCCAACATCTGTCATTTCCCAAGTTGCTAATTTTTGTCATTCTGACCTGGGTGAGGTGGTATATCTCATTGTGGTTTTGATTTGTATTTCTCTGATCCTGAGTGATGATGAGCATTTTTTCATGTGTCTGTTAGCCTTTTGTATGTTTTCTTTGGAGAAATGACTGTTCATGTTTTCTGCCCACTTCTTGACTGTTTTTTTTTTTTTTTTTTGGTGTTAAGTTTGATAAGTTTTTTATAGATTTTGGATACTAGCCCTTTGTCATTTGTGAATATCTTCTCTCATCCTGTGGGTTGCCTTTTAGTTATGTTGATTGTTTCCCTTGCTGTGCAAAAGCTTTTTATCTTGATGAAGTCCCAATAGTTCAATTTTGCTTTTGTTTCCCTTGCCTTTGGAGACATGTCTAGTAAGAAGTTGTTGCAGCCAAGATCAAAGATATTGCTGCCTGTGATCTCCTTTAGGATTTTGATGGGTTCCTGTCTCTCATTAAGTCTTTCATCCTTTTTTATTTTTGTGTATGGTGTAAGAAAGTGGTCCAGTTTCATTCTTCTGCATGTGGCTGTCCAATTCTCCCAACACCATTTGTTAAAGAGAAAATCTGTTTTTCCACTGAATATTCTTTCCTGCTTTGTTGAAGATTAGTTGACCATAGGGTTGTGGGTCCATTGCAGCATCTTTTGTTTCATTCATCTATGTGTCTGTTTTTGTGCCAGGACCATACCATCTTGATCATCATACATTTGTAATATACCTTGAAGTCCAGAACTGTGATGCCTCCAGCCTTGCTTTTTTTCAACATGGCTTTGGCTTTTCATGTCTTTTCTGGTTCCATACAAATTTTTGGACTATTTGTTCTAGTTATGTGAAGAACGCTGGTTGTACTTTGAAAGGGATTGCATTCAATGTGTAGATTGCTTTGGATAATGTAGATATTTTAGCAATATTTGTTCTTCTAATCCATGAACATGGAATGTTTTTCATTTCTTTTTGTCTTCCTCAATTTCTTTCGTAAGTGTTCGATCGTTTTCAGAGTATAGATCTTTTCCCTCTTTGGTTAGGTTATTCCTCGGTATCTTAGGATTTTTAGTGCTATAGTAAATGGGATTGATTGCTTGATTTCTCTTTCTGCCGCCTCATTATTGGTGTATAGAGATACAACAGATTTCTGCTGATTTTGTATCTTGTGACTTTACTGAATCCATGTAACAATTCTAGCAATAATTTACTGGAGTCTTTTAGGTTTTCTACATACAGGTTTTCTTTCATGGCTTCTGCAAATAGTGAAGTCTGACTTCTTCCTCATGATCTGGATGCCTTTTATTTCTTGTTATTTGATTGCTGGGGCTAGGACTTCTGGGACTATGTTAAAAAACAGTGGTGAGAATGGATGTCTCTGTCGTGTTCCTAGTCTTAGGGGAAAACCTCTCAGTGTTTCCCTGCTAAGATGGCTTTTTGTTGAGGTATGTTCCCTCTCTCCCTATTTTGTGGAAAGTTTTTATAAAGAAGGGAAGCTTTATTTTGTCAAATGCTTTTTTCTGCACCTACTGAGAGGATCATAGGGTTCTTTCTTTTATTAAGGTGGTGTATCATGCTGCTGATTTGTGAATATTGAACCACCCTTGCAGCCCGGGAATAAATCCCACTTGATCATGGTGAATGAATCTTTTAATGTACGGTTAGATTCAATTTGCTAGTATCTTGTTAAGGATTTTTGCATCCATGTTCATCAAGCATATTGGCCTGTCGTTCTGTTTTTTAGTGGAGTCTTTGTCTGATTTTGGAATCAAGGTAATGCTGGCCTCATAGAATGTATTTCCAAGTTTCTCCTTCCATTTCTATTTTTGGAATAGTTTCAAAAGAATAGGTAGTAGCTCTTCTTTAAATGTTTATTAGAATTCCCCTGGGAAGTCGTTTTGCCCTGGACATTTGGTTGTTGGGAGATTTTTGATTACTGATTCAATTTCATTGCTGGTTATCCGTCTTTTCAAGTTTTCTGTTTCTTCCTCTTTCAATTTTGGTAGTTTATATGTTTCTGGGAACTTACTCATTTCTTCTAGATTGCCCAATTTGTTGGCATCTAGTTTTTTCATAATATTTACTTACAATTGTTTGTATTTCTGTGGTGTTTGTTGTGATCTCTCCTCTCTCATTCGTGATTTTATTTATTTGGGCTCTTTTTTTCTTTTTGATAAATACTGGCTAGGGGTTTATCAATTTTATTTATTTTTTCAAAGAACCAGCTCCTGGTTTCATGATCTGTTCTACTGTGTTTTGTTATTGTTTCTATACCATTTATTTCTGTTCTAATATTTATTATTTTACTTTTCTGCTGGCTTTAGGCTTCATTTATTGTTCTTTTTTGACTCTTCTAGGGGTAAGTGTATCAACAAAAGTTCTTAATTATTTATCTCTTTTGAAGGTGAATAGTGCATGAGTTAATTAAATTTCTGTATGTTTCCAGTTGACGGCACTAAATCTGGGAAACAACCTTTTAGAAGAAATTCCAGAAGAGATGAAATATCTTACATCCCTGAAGAAGCTTCATTTATTTGGAAATAAGATTTGTAAATTTGCACCCGGAGTATGTGGTAAGTTAGTCAAAGAACAGCAGTATTATGGGATCAAATTTAATCTCTTTATATTGAACAAGTGAAAAAAGTAAATGAAATTTTACCTAATAATCTTTTTTTTTGTTGGAGATATTTATGCACTACTCTTGAAATTAAGGATTTTTGGGTACAATAGTGTCTTTTTTCAACTATTGCATTATTATTTCTGTAATGCAGACCTAAGAAAATAAGTTAGTATTAAATTAGTCAATTTTTCCTTTTCAGAATCAGGGTACATTTTAACTCTTAAATCTGGGGGCCTTTTCTCTGTGCCTGAGAGGAAATTAATTGAAAATCCAATCAAGAAAAGCATTCCTTGTTCTTTATACTTTTTATTTATTGCTTCAATATTAAGCTGCAATCTTTGCTCAAGATGCTAAGTTTAAAACCAATCTGAGGAAAATTTTAAAGAAAGAATATGAGATCCAATAACTGGCTCTTTTTTGGGGGGAGGGGTATTTCCTATCAACTTGTAATTCCTCCAATAGGACACTCTTCCTATTTAATATAGGTAGAGGGGGGCTTAAGGGGAAAACATGTGACAAAGAGATGATTTTTATAGCTTCATTGAACATTGTACATTATAGCTCATGTATAGCACTTCCTCATTCTATGTTTTTGTCCCTACTAGTAAAACTAAAGATATGTGAACTTTTGAGACATGGGTGCTATGTATAATCACTGTCATCACCAAGCAGCATTTATTAAGGATATCAATGCATAGGGAGTTAAATCAGGGGTATATTTGGCAAATAGCACAAATAGACTCTGCTATGATCTCTTTACTTTAAAACCTTAAATCACGTATCCTGGAGAGATATTTTTTTCAAAACAAGACCTATAACAAACACTTATTGATGCTTATGCACATTATGTATGCAAACCCACAGATTTGGGGTTCAATTACAGTTTACTTAGATTATAGTTTACATAAGAAAAAATTAAGGGCATTAAAAAAAAGACAATCTTATAAACTATTTTATAAACCACACTGAAGGAACAAACTTATGTAGAACATGACATAGTAAATAATATTAAGCAACCTATTAATGCTAATAAAGAAAATTTTTTCTTGCGTGCCCTTACATTTGAGGTTTCTAAAATATATGTAATCTTTGTTCAGTGCCCTTGCATGCCTGTATTTTCTGTATTTCTTGGTTTTGGGCTGCTGAACATTGAAAATCCCATGTGAGTGACATAAACTGTTTTATGTTGTGTCCTTACTATCCAAGAGCAGAAGCAGTTTGGTGTCAGGGAGTTGAGCGCCATCCAGCATGTATTACGTGATCCAGTCCCCCTGACTAGACCAGACTGGGCAAGAGCTAGACTTGTGTCCCAAGTTAGGCCAGGGCTCGTCTCTTTCTTGGGAATTGAGAAAATCTACAAGCTGTTTGAGCGGTCTGAGCTAATCGTGTGAACAAGACAGGGGTCGCAAATTGGTGCCTGTGAGCTGAAACTGGTTCCTAGATGAACGTGGTTCATAAACAAGTTGGCTCTGTTTCGACAATCTTTTAAAGAATTTGAATTAGGGGCACCAAAACTTGCAAATCAAAAGAGTTCATTAACAAAAAAAAATTGGATGTCTCCCTCATTTTTGTCTGTTTTAAAAAAGGTGAGGCAACGTTGGAATCACATTCCCAGGGGCCCAGCGGCAGCCCCTTGTTGGTAAAGCCCAGTCCTGCCAGGGCGCTCCCACCAGGGCCCCCACTACCTGTCGGGTCACCTTCTCAGTTCCTGTAGGCACCGCAGTTTGAGAACTGCCTTCCCTGTCTATGAACAGTCACACGCTGGCGTTGTAGGATGGCTATCAACACACGGCAAATTAGAGGAAATCTGCTCAAAGAGAAGGCCTGGGGCGTGGGGGTTAAAAGAGGAGTAGGGGGAGAGAGAGAGAATGTAGGTATGGAGCTGAGAGAAGCAGTAGAGAGAACGAAAACTCCACGTTGCTCGGGGATGGCCTGAGGGCGCGTCCAGAGGCAGAAATTCCTGGGCGAGGCCGGGTGCTGGCCTGGGGAGCGTGGGCGTCCTCGGAGGTCCTCGGAGGTCACGGCGCGGTTCAGGGGCTCAAAAGCACGAGGCCCAGGAGACCCGGGCAGGAGCAGGTGTGTGGCCCCCGGGGCATCCCGAGCCCCCGAGCATGCGCGCACAGACACACGCACCGGAGGAGCCGCGGGCCGCGCATCGCACCAGGTCACACGCCTACGGGCATATGCTCCCTCGACCCCGACCCCGACCCCTGCGCGGGCCCGGCCCAGCAGGCGCAGCCCCGGGCGGGCCTGAGGAGCGGCGGTCGCCGACCGGGCCCTGGGTCAGGGGCCCGTGGGGCTGCCTCGTGCGGGCGAGCCACGCCGCCGCCTTCCCCCACGGCCTGGCGCCCTGGAGCCGCATCTGGGCCCCGCGCGGGAGCCGCGTGCCCCGCACGCCGTGTGCCACGCTCGGCGCTGCGGGTCCGGCCGGCGGCCCAGGCCGCGCACAGGCCCCACGCCCGCCCACGCTGCCCCCAGGCCGCGCACAGGCCCCCAGCCCGCCCATGCACAGGCCTCCCACTGCACAGGCCCCCAAGCCACCCACGCACAGGGGCCCCAGGCCGCCCATGCACAGGCCCCCGCCCGCCCGCCCACGCTGCCCGGAGCCCCTTCCGGACGCCGCGCGCCCAGGAGGGCGCCCTCCCCGCAGAACGCGGCCGAGCCCGCCTCCGCGCCTGCGCGCCCCTGCGGAGATGCCCCGGAGCTCGCGCCTCGTCCTGCCCGTGTCCGCGCGTCCCCCTCCCCGGACACGCTCGCCGCGGAGCTGCGTGGGCCCTCGTGCACCCCGCACGCCCGCTCCCTCCTCTCCAGGGAGGCCCAGCTGCGCAGCCGCAAAGACAGCGCCGTGGTGGGCGAGTCGAGGCCTCCGGGGGCCGGGGGCGGGAGGCCGTGGCCGGCGACCCGCGTGGGTGTGCGCACGTCCGCCCGCCCGCCCCGGGGAGCCGCGGTGGCGCCGGGGCTGCTCGCCGTGGTTCTCCTGACGGGTGAGCGGGCGCCGCGTGGAAAGGGCACGCCGTGGCCACATCCGCGGGCACAGCCCAGGTGAGGCCCGGCGCCTCTGCGGTTCTGGGGTCCCGGGGCCGACAGCCCGTGCGTCCGTCTGTCGGTCCGTCCGTCGGCACCTGAGGAGCCTCGCCCCTGGGCAGGAGCCCCCGCTCGCCTCCGCCCTAGGCGGCCTTACGAGGGCGTCTGTCCCACGGCCCCAGGGCTTGGCCCCGGCAAGAAACCAGAGGGACAAGCATCGGGACCTGAGGAGGGCTCCGAGTTGTTCCCTGAGAAAGAGCCAAAGTGACTACATTTATTCTTCTGACAGGTGGCTTACAACACTTGATTCTGCTTAATCTGAACAACAACCGGCTCACATGGATTCCCCAAGAAGTCAGCAGGTAATTTGGTTTATAGGGACACTTGGGTAAACGTCCCCTTCTCCACCCACCCTGGTCATCTGAACCTCGACCTCACTGCTGGGCTTCCAGGCCTTTGGGGTTTGCACCTGGCCAGGAGGCCGGTGAGGACTGAGACAAACCACTCATTTTAAGCAGATGATTCTTTTTTTTTTATTCATTTATTCATGAGAGACAGAGAGAGAGACAGGCAGAGGGAGAAGCAGGCTCCATGCAGGGAGCCCCATGCGGGACTCGATCCCGGGTCTCCAGGATGACGCCCTGGGCCAAAGGTCAACCGCTGAGCCACCCAGGGATCCCCTAAGCATAAGATTCTTTAAACCCTTCCGGGAAGATGAGAAATAGCGAAACTTGGTGGTCTAAGTATAAAAGTGAGGGTTTGAAACATAAAATTCTAAAGTTGATTCTATTACTGGTGTCCCAACTCTGAGGTTCTTGGAGTTTGCTCTGATACAGAGTCGGGGACTTCCGCTTTTATTTCCTGTAAGTTTTCGAGACCATTTTCAGCCTGATGGAAAAGGCAGTTTGAAAGCAAAGTGTTGAAAATTAAAATAGCATTTTCATTTTAAAGAAAGCCCCACGTTTTATTACCGTTAACAACAACAGCAAAATGCTGTGCATCTCATGCTGCACATCTGCACAGATGGGCTGCCGCTACAGTGGCTTTCTGGAGCCAGCTGAGGGCCTTGTCCTTCTGCAGGCAAAACACTCTCTTGGGTTTTTCCTCTGACAGATGGAGAGAAAACCCTACTTGGGTTTACTTGACTTTGGAGACTCTCTTTATTGCTTGTTGAATAGAAACAGATGTATAACAACATAAGCGCATCCAGATTTTTAAGGGATACAAAACTCTGAACAGTCCCTAACAAAGGGATTTGTGCAGCACCTAAAGTCTACTCCGATTCACTTGTCTATCCCTCAAGCCAAAGTATTAGCCTTCCCAGAGAGATTTTCCCAGAGAAAGTAATGTTTTTAAGTCACAGTGACTAGAAAAAATTTTTAAGTGATCTAATTTCTGCAAATGAAGATTGTCACAGTGGAAATGCCAATACCTGTCTGCGTGTGCTTTCATTTATTTAGCTTATCAATGGATTTATGTGTCAACGAAATAATGAAAAAGAGGGAAGATCTGGTGAGCTAGGTCATTGTGCAACTAGCCTTATGACCTTGGGCAAGTCGCTTAACTGCACCTTGGCTTTCCTGTCTCTAAAGGAAAAATTTTGGGTAGATGAACGTCAGAACAGCTGTAACATGCTACGATCTCACAATTTATTAGGCTTGGATCTGCTTGGAGTATGAAGTATAATATTCAAAGAACTGTATATATCTATAGTGACGTGCTAGAAGATGGAACGAGATGCAAGCTTTCACTGAAAAACGTCGGATTGCAAAATATATGAGTCTACCCTATTTTATAGATAATTCTGATAGCCTGAATTCCCGCTGGGTCCTGTATGTCAGCTGATTGGTCACCTCCTCAAGCAGGATTCCATTTTCTGACCTTGGGAATGTTTCTTCACCTTTCCATACCTCAGTGTCTTCAACTGCGACATGCGGACAATAATAGGGCCTATTCATGGGGGTGGTTTTGACAGGTAAATAGGCAAATTCGTCCAAAATATTTAGGATTGAGCCTGGGACATGGTAAGTGCTCAGTGGATGATAGCGTTTCTTATTATGGTTTGTTATTTTTATTCTTCTTTCTGTTCCTCCCATTCGTCCCTTTTTAGAGATAAAACACTGACTTGGTGGTGAATTTGGGAAAAGCATGGAGCGTAAATGGCTCAGTGTCCTCCTTTCACTCTGCCTTCACGTAAGCAGCTGCCTTTAGCAGGAAAGGCTGTGACTGGTGGGTATGGTGAATTCAGGGGAGGGTGAGTAGGAAGCCTGAGAATGTTTGCGTCGGCTTTGTGCTGATGTGTGATTCCCTTCTTTCCGGATGTCATGTCTTATTTCTCCATCGGAGGGGGAGAGTTCTGTTAGTTTACTTGAGCTACAGAGTATTGGTTCATGGACTTGGAGTCACACCTGGACAGGTGAGAGTTTTGCCCTGAAACAACTCTGTCATGGGCAGGACTGCAGAGCCATAGAAGGAAAAGGAGAATGTGGGTATCCTGGGGACAGAGAATCTGAAAGAAAGAGGGAGAAAGGAAGGGATTAAGCCAGTGGGCTCAGTTCTTTCTCCAGATTCTCCACTCAGGGAAGTTACTCTTCAGCCCACTGGAGAGGAGAGGGGCAGGGAGAAGCTCTATCTCCTGTAGTTTTTTCTTGGAAGAGTGGAAGTTCTCCCTGCTTCTGGCAAAGGAAACAATGACTTATCCTTGCTCTTTACTCAACCAACGAATGATGACCATTTGCAGTAGCCTCTAGGCCTCAGCCTTGTGCCTTCCAGTAAGGACACAACGAAAAGCCAACTGCCATGATAGTGATTTCAGAGTAGAATCAATTAAGATCGTGATTACAACAGGGATTAGTGAAGAGAATCTTGTCCCTTTCTGTTTCTCCACGGGACCTACGCCGCACACTTGCACTCTCTTGAACACTGGGTCATCCAGTTTTGACCCTATATCCTCTCTGCAAGTGCCTTTGCTCCTTATTTTACCAAGAAACGTGGGATCCACGGATCCCTTCTTTTCAGGCGTTTTATCTTGCCTTAAGTAGACCTTAAGGCAAAGTCTACTTCTTGCCTTTTCTCTCTTGCTCCCTCATTCTTTCATTTATAGCCAAACTTTTGTAAACTGCCATCTGTCTATTGCTTTTGTTTCCTACTTAAACCCTTAAAATTTGTTTCCCTTCTTTATTCTACTTAATATTATTTTTAAAGACCATTAATGTTCCTTGGGCAATCAAATCTAATGGTCTTTTCTCTCTACTGAATACAGATTACACAAAAATCACGAGTGTTCCATTCAATGAGTTTTGACCAATGTACACACACCAATAAGGTATTGAACAGTTCCAGTAAGGTGTTGAATATATGTACATTTCCTGAGTTCTTCTCTCTCATAAGCAACTACTATTTTGATTTCTACCTCTACAAATTAGTTTTACTTGTTCTAGAACTAAATAAATGGAATCATACAATATGTATTCTTTTGTCTTTTACTGAGCATATTTTTTTTTTTGAGATTCGCTGTATTGCTGCATTTGTCAGCAATTCATTGTTTATCCCTAAGAGCATTTCATTGCATGAATTATGCCACAAGTTATTTTCTCCTGTTTATGGACATTTGGATTCTTTCCCTTTTGGGGCTACCATGAATTAAGCTATTGTAAATATTCTCGTGCAAGCCTTTTTGTGGACATATACTTGATTTCTTTTTCGTTTCAATTCCTAGGAGTAGAGTTGTAGAGCCATGGGGTAGGAGTATAGGTATATATGTTAATTTACTAAGAACTGCCAACAGTTTTGCAAAGTGGTTGTGCCATTTTACACAAGTGTGTTCACTTTAAAATGTTAACCATTTGTAGTCGGTATGAAATTATATCTCATGATAGTTTTAGTTTGCATTTGCCTGAAGTTGAGCACCTTTTCATATTCTAATTCCCCATTTATATGTCTTCTTTTGTGGAATGTTTGTATGAAGTATTTTTTCCATTGAAAAAAATTGTATTTTTTTTCTTAGCATTAAGCTATAAGAGTTCTTTATATATTCTGGATAAAAGTGCTTTGATAAGTGTGTATATTGCAGATATTTCTTCTAGTATATGGCTTGCCTTTCAATTTTCTTAATGGTACCTTATTTTTTTTAAGGGTTCTTTAATTTTGATGAAGGCCAATTTTAAAATATTTTCATTTTAAGATTAGTGCTTTCTGTGGCCTTTTAGGGAAAGAAATATTTTCCTACCCCAATATTATCAATGTATTATCCTATATTTTCTTCTATAACATTTATAATTTTAGTTGTTATTTTAGCTGTATGATTCATCTCAAGTTAATGCTTGTGCATAGAGTGGAGTAATGTCAAAGTTCACTTCCCCCCCCCACATTATTCCTATATTTTCTTCTACAAACTTCATAGTTTTAATTTTTATATTTGGATCTATGAGTCATCACAAATTAATGCCTGTTTGTGATGCAGGATAATAAAGTTATTTTTTCTCCATATGTTTATCCAGTGGTCCTAGCACCATTTGTTTAAAGATTTTCTTTTCTTAATTGCACTGCCTTGACACCAAATGACTATTTATGTGTCTATTTGGACTCTCTCTTCTATTGCATTGAATTATTTTTCTATAATTTCTCTGAATACTATCTTAATCACTGTAGCTGTATTGTAAATTTTGAAATCAGTTAACATGAGTCCTCTGACTTTTCTTTTTTATAATAGTTTTGACCACACTAGGGACTTTGAACATCCATGTAAGTTTTAAAATTCATTTGTTGATTTTTACACGAAGAAACCGTTAAAAGATTTTTATTTGAGAGAGCGCTTGGGTGATGCAGTTGGTTGAGCATCCAACTCTTGGTTTCAGCTCAGTTTGTGATGTCAGGGTCTTCAGAGTGAGCCCCATGTGGGGCTCTGTGTTAGTATGGAGTCGGCTTCAGACTCTATCTCCCTCTGCCTCTATCTCTCCCCATTGCGTGCACTCTCTTTCTAAAATAAATAAATTTTAAAAAAGATTTTTATTTGGGTTGAGTGGAACTGTAGATGAATTTGGGGGAGAACTGGCATCTTAGCAATGTTGTTTCTTTTCATATATGAACAAGACCAAGACATATCTCTACTTTTATTTAGAGCTTTTTAAAATTTTCTCAGTCATAATTGACAGTTTTCAGTATTGGAGGCCTCTCCTATTGTTGGTTAAATGTTCTCTTAACTATTTTATGGTAGTGTTTTTTTTTTTTTTTATGTTACTGTAAATGGAGTTTTTAGAACTTTTATTTTCCAATTTTTGTGGCTACAATATAAATAGTGACTTTGTAGTCTATGATTCTAGATTTGTTAGTTTCTATTACCTCTCTTTAACATTTAAAATGTTGACTATCTCTTTAATTTTGAGATACTCTCCTCCAGTACCTTTAGGGATTCCTTATTAACCTAGTTCATCTGCTGATTCTCTACTCATGCCTGCCTTCTCTAGATGCCTTGTTTAGTTTTTTGTTGTTGTTTTGTCAGATGTCTGAGTTCCTCAAGAATCTTTCCTACTTGGGATGCCTGGGTGGCTCGGTGGTTGAATGTCTGCCTTCAGCTCAGGTTGTAATCCCAGAGTCCTGGGATTGAGTCCTGCATTGGGCTCCCCACAGAGAGGGGAGTCCTGCTTCTCCCTCTGCCTGTGTGTCTTCATCTCTCCCTCTGTGTCTCTCATAAGTAAATAAAATCTTTTTTTTTTAAACTTTTTAAAAAAATTTTTATTTATTTATGATAGTCACACACACAGAGAGAGAGAGGCAGAGACACAGGCAGAGGGAGAAGCAGGCTCCATGCACTGGGAGCCCGATGTGGAATTCGATCCCGGGTCTCCAGGATCGTGCCCTGGGCCAAAGGCAGGCGCCAAACCACTGCGCCACCCAGGGATCCAATAAATAAAATCTTTAAAAAAAAAAAAAAAAAAAGAGTCTTTCCCACTTGCTGCTTTTCTCTCTTCTCCTGCCCTTTTTGTTGTTGTTCTTCCCATCAATCTCATCTATTCACAAGGCTTCCATTGTTGGTTTGCAGTCTTCCCCCAGTCGCCTTCACCTGCACTGACCACTTCACTACATCTAGGCTCCTTTTTTAATTGTTTAAAAAATATCAATTTACTCTGTTATTACTTTAATCTCAACACATTGGATCTTGAGATTATTATATATTTTCATTCTTAGCTTTGCAAACAGACACATCTGCATTTGAATCTTGACACTGTTGTCTACTAGGTGGGTAATTTGGGCAAGTTGTTTACTCCCTCTGATCCTTTATTTTCCTCACTTCTGAATTAATGGTAATAACTCCAGCCTTAGAGTTGTGCTGATGATATAATTTAATGCACCGGTACATAGTTGATGCTCAACATTACTAATTTCTTGTGCGTCTTTACTCAAAATACTAATATTAGACTCATAGCTTACTATGACCCCCTGTTGCCCTGATTTTACAAGTTCTATTATTAAAAGCCAAGCTCAAATGTTTATTCTCCCAAAATGCTTGTGGTATACCTCACTACCTACCATACCTGCAACTAGAAATTCGAATTTCCTTGATTCATTTCTCTCCGTCTGATGGCATTTCCTATCTTCATTTTATGATTCTATCTAATATCTCCTTCTAGACCATGATGTCCATAAGGCAGAATTTGTGGCTGATTCATCTGTGCATCTTCCACAGCAACTAAAGTGGTTCTCACATCTGTTTGGTTCAGGATATTTAATCTATATCCATACCTTTATCCATTTATATACATGTATATATGTATATACATATTTGTGCGAGTATATGTCCTCCTTTGTCCTTTGGCTTCCTCTTCAGTATAGCTGATGTATACATACAAAAAGTGAAAAATAAAGTTTTCTCTCTCTTAAATCGAGGTTTTGATTACATAAATTCTTTTAACATAAGCCGATTATAAAATATCTTCAAAAGTTAAATTATAGTAGAGATTTTTTATGCTCAAAGTATTTGTAGTAGTTGTGAACCTGTGACTAAAGTAAGGCTCAGATGAGCTACAAAAAAACAATGAATTGACACATGGCTTCTCATAAGGGGTATGTACAGTGGGCTTTCTTATTCTCATACTTTTCAATCATCTACTTTATTTTTTAGATTAAAAAGCCTTGTAATTTTGAGTATAAATCATAACCAGCTAGCCAGCATTCCTAAAGAACTTTGTTTTCTTGAGAATCTTTCTGAACTTCAACTTAGCTACAATCGGCTCCTTTCTTTACCTGAAGAGATTAAGTTCTTGAAGAAGCTCCAGAAACTTGTCCTGATTAAGAACAACATTGAAGTTTTGCCAGAGGTAAGCAAAACACGGAACCAAGTTTTCTTGGGGAAGAACTCACTATGACATGATGGGGAGTGGCTATGGAATGGGTTTGGACATCTGAGTACAAGCCATCATTTGCTTCCCCTCCAGTGAGGCATAGTCAGTTCCCAAAGCCCTGTGACTAAAAAGGGTTACAACTTGGATTATTCCACATAGCTAGGAACGCCCCATTTAGTAAAACTAAATTTAGGTTTGCTCACTTAACCTGAATTTCAGATAAGGAACAAGTAATTTCTTAGTATAAGTACGCTCTAATACTTTAGTATAAGTATTGCATAGATGTATTTATACTAAAAATATTGTCGTCTGAAATTTAAATTTAAGTGAACCTCTTGTATTTCATCTGGCAAACCTATGTACAGCATGCATTGTAAGTACATTTTGGTTTTGGAATATGTGCTGTATATCTTCCATTTTTCCTACCTATCTACTCTCCATCTTTTTCCAACCTGTCCTATGCCCGGAAGACTGACCTGCATGGGTATCAGTAAGCTCCATTGTCCTCTGGCTTCCTTTTGGATATGGCCAATGAGAGCCACTAGTAGGAGATGAAAGGGCAGGAGAAGAGTGAGTACCAGATGGTATTCCCCTGGTACCTTCCCTGATAGGATGTTATAAGTTGCCTGCACACTTTTCTTGTAGACCATAACGAATATTTGGTGATTCTCTAATAGACCATTACTACCTCCCCTTGGTTCTTCAGACCCATGGAAGTAAAGAACTCCCTGCCACTGCCAGCCTTTGGGAATTTTGTGGGAACCTTGCCAAACTTTTATAAATGGTGGTTTTATTAAACTCTCCTCAAATTTCCCAGTTTGAGAATCTGTTTCCTGCTAGGAACTTGTCAATGGGTTTACCTTCGTTCGTTCCCTATGCAAATTAAAATTAATTTGATAGGAGGGAATGCATGTCATATAGTAAATAGAAGAATACAGAAAAGTAGCTCAATTTCTACTGTTTCATTTTTCTCTCAAGAGGATATTCCCTTAAAAAATTTTGTGTACACTGTAATGTGATATGTGAAAATATAGCAAGGTGTAGGCTGTAAATAAGTGTATTTCAAAAATATTAGTCTTAAGTTCCTTAAAAATCTTAATTTCTGTAAATAACAGTTCTCGAAATTACAAAATAAATCTATTAAAAGTGTAACACCTTTATTTGAAGGAAAATAATTAACAGTAGAACCATTGTCATGAAGCATATTACTTTGTGTTCATAACAACTCTGATGTTGCTCTTCTTATTTACCCAGTTTATTTTTTTTAAAACATTTATTTATTTATTTATTTATTTATTTATTTATTTATTTATGAGAGAGAGCCCGTGAGATCATGAGCATGGGGGAGTGGCAGAGGGAAAGGGAGACGAGCAGACTCCCTGCTGAGCATGAGCCTGTTGTGGGGCTCAGTCCCAGGAACTGCATGCAGATTATGACCAGAGCCAAAGGCAGACACTTAACAGACTGAGCCACCCAGACACCCCAACCCATTTAAAAACAAGGAACAGAGAGGTTATATGACTTGAACACAGTTTGCAAAAGTCAGAGTAGGGAGGGGCTCAAATCCATGTCTGTCTGACTTAAAAGCCTGTACTTCAAGTCAGTACTCTTACTACATTTTTTTTTTTAAATCTTGAGGAGTTTGGGCTTTAAAAAATGTAAATGCTAGTAAGTCCTGTCCTGAATTATTATGTAAAGAATGCCTATGAGCATATGTCCTTCTACATTTAATATGATTCAGTTTATCGTTATTCTTTTTGTTTTGCATTATAAATGGTAAGGCATTATGGGAAATACTCATTTGTTTTGATAGTGAATAGATTATGAATCATTTTCTGGTATACTATATTTAAAATTTTTTAAAATTTATTTTTATATTTTTTAATTATTTATTTTTTAAAAAATTTAAAAGATTTTGTTTATTTAGACAGAGAGTATGAGTATGAGGTGGGGAGAAGCAGGGTAAGAAAGAGAGAATCTCAGGTAGACTCCATGCTGAGTATAGAGCCTGATCTGGGGCTCCATGGTCAGGATCCCAGGACCTTGATCCCAGGATCATGATCTGAGATGAAATCCAGAGTTGGATGCTTAACAGACTGAGCCACCCAGAGGCCCCTGGTACAGTATAAGTTATGTCGTGTGTGAATGCATATGTCCATTTAGTCACATTGGGCATGTAGATAGATGCTAACAGATTTTATTTTATTTTTTAATAAGGAAAAAGATTGGGTTAGCACAGTGCTAAGCAAAATATAGATCTGAAATAAATGCCTTTGGAATTGTTGATGTACCTTTTACATCTGTTTTCAGTTTCTCAAAGGTTTTTTGTATTTTAATTTTAGTAATGTCTACTGAGTTCTCACTATAAGGCCTTTCAGTAAGTCCTTTCTGACTGGTAACTTATTTAATCCATTCAACAGCCATATTAAAGTAAGGGCTTCCTTTACCATTTTCATTTTACAAATGGGGAAACTGAAGTACAAAGAGATTAAGAAATTTGTCCATAGTTACGTAGTGCCAGAGGTCAGATCGAACCTACAAATAGTCTAACTCTTGGCTTCCATGTTATGTTGCCCTGGAGTGGTCGAGGGAAGTGGAGACCATAGAGATCTGGCACCTCATGCATAGGGGTCTCCTCCAGGAGGAGGTACTGAAGAATTGATCAGGTAATTAGGAAAAGATGGTCAGTCCCATCAAGTTTGAAGTTGGAAGAAATATTTATGATTCTATATATTGAATTTTTGAATATCTCTCTTTTGTTTTCTGACACAGGGACTTCGTGATCTTCAGAATTTAAGAATCCTAGACATAGCTGGAAATATTATTCAGATACTTCCATCAGGAGTAAGAAAAATTTACCTCTATTATAAACGAAACATTGTTTATGCTACTGAGATTAGAAAAATATGAGCAGTGGTAAAACCTTGTAGTAATTGGAGCCTTGGATTATACAAATGACTCAAAGATTTGCTTTGTTCTAGAATTTCAAAAACCTGTTCTCTCCCATACCTGGCCATGTGTTCTCTGCCTGCTGAAATTGTTTGAACTGAGTGAACTCTGATTGCTATCATATATATTTTAAATGTGTTTTGTTATTTTATACTGCTTTGGTCACCTCAGACTTTTGGAAAATATGACTTTCTAGAACATACATTTTCATCCCTTGTAATTAATCCAAGGTGACACATTTGTTAGTTGTTTTTGAGTCATAAACAATGAAAAATACCTTTTCCCACCATGTAGAAATGAATTTTGACTTTCTGTATTTCAAAAAACAGAAACAGTTGGTCTCAGCAACTTTTGGCTTTTGGGAAAGAAATGGCAGTTTTTTTATGTTGAATTTTTGTATTTGAGCAAGTGTCATTCCATATGCAAGATAGTAATTAGAAACTTATCAATCCAGAAGGTATTCAATAAATAGTTTTTGATCTATTAACACTTTTTTTTCTGATTGATCAACTCCAAATTAGTATTTCAGGGTTTTTTTTTACCCTTAAAGAAATTTTTTGCACTGAAGGCGACTCAAATATGAAAAATGAGTGTAAAGTCTATTTTAGGAAAAAAATGTAGTTTTTATTGTGTTAAAATATAACATACGCTTTATCATTTGAACCATTTTTAAGTGTGCAGGTCTATGGCAGTAGGTAGATATTTGCAATGTTGCACAGCCATCGCCAGCTGTCTGCAGAAGTGTTTTATCTTCCCCGACTAAAACTTTGTTCCCCTTAACACTATTTCTCTATTCCCCTCTCCCTCCCCCAGGCCTCATTTAAGTACAGGATACCTCATACAAACATACAATAATTTGTCCTTTTGTGACCATATTTCACTTAACATAATATCTTCAGAGTTCATCTGTGTTACAGTTGGTGTGAGAATTTCCTTCCTTCTGAAATGCTGAATAATATTCCATGTATGTATATGTCACATTTTGTTTATTCAGAATTCACCTTTCAGCTCTTGAGAATAGTGCTGGTGTGAACATGGGTAGTACAGATATCTGAATTTCTGTTTTCATTTCTTTTGAAATGGGTATATACCTAAAAGTGGAATTGCTGAGTCAATATGGTAATTGCTCGATTATTTCTTTTTAAAAGTTTTAATTTAAATTCCAGTTAGTTAACATACAGTGTAGCATTAATTTCAGGTGTGCAGGATAGTGATTCGCCATCTCCATACAACTCGCAGTGCTCATCGCAACAAATGCACTCCTTAGGAATTGCCAGATTGTGTTCCAGAAATACAGTTTTGAATGTTTAATAATTGGGTGTTGTTAATACTGACCTGATAAATGCTATCAAGTTTTATCATCCTGCAAGTCTTAGTTCAACCCTCTGCCCTGTGATGCTTTCCATGTTTTCCAACAGTCTTCTGGTGCCACCACTTCTATGGTACCACTGTGGTTTATACCATGTAGTAGAGTACTTCTTTTCAAGTCTGTCTTGCCATTAGACTGTAAGCTAAATAAACTACCGAGTTTTTTTAGTTCCCTTGAAACAATTATTTTTATTAAAAAAAAATCTTTTATGGCAGAGATCTCTAGCTCTTCTTACCCTCAAGAGCCCAGTTATTTTCAAATTATGGTCATTTGAAGAAAAAGTTGACCTGACTTAAGTGAGAAAAAGTTCTAATGATTATCACCAGGGGGCATCATGACATTTGCCTTTGATGTGAGGTTTATAACGAAATATCTATAAAACATTTGCAGACCTAACAGAAAACTTCACATTTCTGAAACACGCTTGGTCAGACTCCTCCATTAGCCGTTTCACTGCCTGACCTGTCATGACCATACTTTTCAGATTGAGAAATGACACTAGAAGTTGTATTTCTAAAGCGGTGCTTTGCAATTATTTAGTAATTTGCAGACTTGCTAAGCAATTTTGCATGTTATGAAATATTTATAACAATTTAAGTTTGAATCGCCCATTGAAGAAGACCAATCTGTTATTATTCCTGGTTAGCACTGAGGCTCTAGAGAGGTAATTTGCCTACAGAAGTTGCCCTGAGACTCGAGAGGGCCTCAGAGTCCCCAGATGACCTATGAAAAAAATTGTAGAGGGATCCCTGGGTGGCGCAGCGGTTTGGCGCCTGCCTTTGGCCCAGGGCGCGATCCTGGAGACCCGGGATCGAATCCCACATCAGGCTCCCAGTGCATGGGGCCTGCTTCTCCCTCTGCCTGTGTCTCTGCCTCTCTCTCTCTCTCTCTCTCTGTGACTATCATAAATAAATAAAAATTAAGAAAAAAAATTGTAGAGTTTCTGATTCAGCAGGTTGGAGAGCCCAAGAATTTGCATTCCTCTTAAGTTCTCAGGTGATACTGATGCTGCAAGTCTGGGCATCACACCTGGAGCACCACTGGCCAGAAGTGTAGAGCAGTGATGGAGTTTGGACTTGCACTCAGGATTTTTGCCTGCAAGCCCAGGGCTCTTCCCATATTACAAAACTCTGCCTCTGAGAGGAATAAATTCTTTGCGTCAGGAATGACAGGCAAAGGTCGTCTCTGTTATGCTACACAAATAAATGAGACCTTTCTTTAATCTCAGTAGCAGTTTGGGTTCTGAGAGGTTCCCTGTGTCCTCGACTAAAATGATACTCAAGGATCATTCCTTGAACAATACCATTCCTGTATACTCTGGAAAAATTTTCACACTGAAACTAGGATTTTGATATGTGAGCACAAGGAAAGCCTATAAAGTTGGAAGCTGAGTTTTATACGTTACTCCTCTTCAGCCACCCTGTGGTTGTACTTGTGTTTGGAAGCGAGGCTCAAGTCTAGGTAAAATATTTCCCTGGACACATACAATTACGATAGCCTACAGGAAAGTGCTTTGCTGAGAGTAGGCATCCAAGAAATATGGATTTAAAGATGTAACCTACAGCCACGGCTACATTTTCCATAATTGCTGTTTGCTTTCAGTTTCAAATTCATATTAACATTCATTTGAAGCCCTGGCCTCCATAAACAGGTTCTGTGTCAGAGTTAAGAATCTTGAGTATTTGTATATCCCTAAGGTCTGTAGGCATATAGTGTTTTCAGGAGGAAAAAGCCTCATGCAATGGTGGTGTCATGAGAAAAATATGCTTGGACTATTTATGGGAGGGATAATGGTTATAGCACCTATTCCATTTTATCAGTGCCCCCCATTTTTCCTTCAAGAATTCTTCAGAGTCCTCATAAATCAAATTTGAGAATGGTGCAAACACTTTCCCCTTTCACAGTATGAGAAACACAGGGGGAAAATATAAGTAACTTTCCCAGAAACACAAATCATTTGAGTGGCGAAGAGACTATTTGAATCCACTGTTCCCAAACAAAAATTAAATATGCTAAGTGAGCAATTTACCGGTTGTATGACCTTGAGCACATAACTCAATCACTTTGTGTTTCATTTTTTTTTCCCTGTGGAAATTGGGGATATTAATAACACATAACATTATTGGGAAAGGGTCTGACACGGCAAGTGGTGCTCAGCAAATAATAGAATGAATAAGTGATTAAATGAGATAACGTGTATAAAGCTTTTACTAGTGGTTGGCATGTGGTCGATAGTAAATGTTATTTTTATTTTAAAGTCTCAACTACCTGCCACTGTATCCATCCCAAATGCAGGGACACTTTTGCACACTTTTAAAGTCATGAGAGCACCTGAATGATTTTAACTTGCTAACAGCAGGATAACCACTGATCTGTGTGCGCTGGTACACCAGGGGGGCACAGTCTTATTGGCACCTTCCTCTACTTTCTGTTCTCCGTGTGCTTTTTGCCTGAATAGCTATTCCACGTTATTTTCCTCTGCAGACCCACTTACAGTCTCCTGGCCTACCTTGGTGAAGCAATAAAACAGAACCAACAAACGATTTCCCTGAAAGGGGTCCTTGTTTCCCTGGATCTTTACCAGTAATTCTATTTATTTCTGTCTCATCCTTTCATCCTGTCTCTTGGCTCACTTGCTTTCTGATTGTCAGTTACACCGGATTCCTCTGAAAATAGGGCCTCTCGTTACTGAACTTCCTTTTCCTTAGACCCTTTATTCAAATTGATGCCTACTACTTACCCAGATGCAGTTTCTTTCCTCAAATACTTTTAATTTAAAATGGTTTCTCCATTTATGGCTGATGCTGATTATGATCCATGCCAGTCTAAACATAACTTGTTATGGTGTCCTTGATTCCAGACACCTTCCTTACAGCTAGCATGGCACAGGCCCTGGCTTAGGGTCACGTCCGCCTCGTATTTGTCTAATCCATTAAGCCTAAATATTTCACAAATGCTCCCAGTGTCTTTTGTTTTACTTTTCTGTGCTTAATTTAAAGTCAAGTGACTTTTTGAGTGCCTCTCATCATTTACAAATGGGGTCACCTGCCTTCAATAGAACGACTTCTGTATATGAGCAGTTAACATACAAATACGCACACGATGCATAAGGAGGCCATTTAGCTTTGGATGAAGAGAAATTGTTCTGTGAAGCTGACCGAGCACATGGAGAATGGCTATATAAAAATTTCAAAATGTCTATGATCAAAAATGTGCTTGAGTGGCCAAAAGTGTGGTACAATCGTGGGAAAGGAGCTGCCTGGGAAAATGAAATTGTGATGTTTGTCTTGTATCAAAACTTCTATCCAAGCTTTTGAAACTGTTGCAAGATGTTTTGAAAATAGCCTAAAAGTTTAAAACTGATGTGCAGGGAAATGTCTTTGAAGCTGTGTTCAAGGACATCTCCGAACGTCTCCACCATCTAGTGATTTGGTTTGAGGTATCCGCTTTGCTGGGTAGCCCATGAGAAATTCCATTTGTCTACCTCACGCCCTTTGCTTTTTCTCTGCCTCTTGAATAGCAACATTAGAGAACCACTTTGTTCTTGTTCCCATATCTATAGTTTATTTTCTGTCTCTGTTGGTTATTAAGGAAAACTGTACCCTATCCTTGAAGCTCATTAAATCCTCTAAAATTTGACCTTAATTTGAAAATAGTATATTTTCTTTGGTTGTCGGTGCTGCCTTCAGTGGCTCAGTTTATTAGGAGATATACATTTAAAACAACATTCAGTGACCTTTAAAAAAATGGGATAGGAGCCAACGCTTGCCTAATGAAAACCCCTTGTGGCCTTTGCGGTTTTATGTAAGTGATATAAACTTAGCTAATAGAGAATTAGTGAGTTCCAAAACTTGACTAAATGCCCTGCCTGTCACTACTTTTATGAGAATGAGATCATGTTTTCTTCTGTTTCTTATATAGGGGGAGGCAAAGAGGAGAGTGTTGAATTATATGTGATTGCTTCTTTCACCCTTCGAATTCTAAAATTTCATGAGATAGACTTTTTGAAATGAAAAGCATAGAGAAAATTCATAAAATATTACCCTGGATGCAGCGAGGGTTTTGTTAAAACCCTGACTCAAAAATTGAGGGCTCAGTTAAGTTACAGGTATAACTGGAATTCCCTGCTTGGCTAAAGTAAACAATCTGAGTTCTGCCTTTTTAGGTCTATTGTGCTTTTATCAGAATGAGCGACGGGCTGGTCCAGGATGACGCCAAGTGCTGCACAGTCCCCCCCACCCCAATCCACATGGTATGGGGGGTGGTGAACAGTGTTCCCTTTCACTGGTTTCTCTTGGAAATTGTATTGTGCTAGCCAAGCAGCTAAAGAGTGATTGAGGAGACAAAAGGGATGCTTTTTATCTTTGAAATGGATATCCCAAAACTTAAGTGGGTGTTACACCCATTTCACTTGTTGAGAGAAAGGGAGCATAGGGTTATTTGCTCCTAGTGTCAGAGTCAGAGCTACTATTTTTTTTTCCTGCTGTGTGATAAAAGCTGAGTTTACATGATTTCAAAACGAAGGTCAATATTTTTCAAGGGGTAAATCAATCTAATAAGAAAATGAGAAAAGTTTTAAAGAGAGACTTGGACAGAAATTCAGTAATGCCGTTCTTATGTAGCCTATTTAAGCATTGGTTTTGACTTAGATGATGAGTTTTTTCCTACTCCACACCCCCACCCCCAAATGCAAGCTCTATGAAAGCAGGTATTTTTTATCTCTTTTCACTGAACAAGCCCTAGAACAGGGCTTCTTATAAATTAGGCACCCAATAAATACTTGCTAAGTGGACAGATGGATGGATGGGTGTATGGATTGGGTGGATATGGACTTTACCTAACAAACAAGCATGACGGCTTTCTTCTGCCAGAAAAATCAAAACTGATTTGTGAGAATGAGTAACCAAAAAGTTGGTCTAAGGCAGTTTTTTTCAACCAGAGAAGATTGTGCCCTTCAGGGACATTTGGCAATATCTGGAGATATTTTTGGTTATCACAACTGAGGATTGTGGTGGTACTATTAGCCTCTAATGGGGGAGAGGCCAGAGATCCTGCTACAAATTCTATCATGTGCAGGACAGTCCTGTGTAACAAAGCATTATCTGGTCTAAAATGTCAATGTCTTGGTTTGGAAGCCCTGGTTTTAAAGATTTACTATTTATTCCTCTTATATTTTCCAGATCATAATCCTTTTAAAATATATTCTTATCAAATAGATTTTAGAGTGCATAAGAATTGGCTGTGGTGTTTGTTAAAATTTGATGTCCTGGCTCTATATGTATGCATTCTGAATTATGGCTAATAATGCTTTTTGCTTTAAAGTTGAATTTTCTTATAATAATGTGGCTTTATCAGCTACATCTATTTTGATTCATGCTGCTAGGATACATCTATTTTAATTTCTTGCTTTCAACCTTTCTATAGTCTTAGATTTTAGATATATTTCTTGTAAATGCCATATGACTCTTCATTTTAAGAAGGTGATAACCTTTGTCTTGAAATTGCAGCATTTAGTTAATCTAAATTGGATGTAGTGGCTGATTTATTTGGGGCTAATTCAGTATCTTCCTGTATATTTGTAATTTGTTCCACTAACTCTGTGTTCTGTTTTCTCTCTTCCCTTCTTCCAATATGATTGGAAATTCTTGTGATTCAATTTTAAAAAATCTTTGTAAGGCATTTTTATACGATTTTGTTATTATTTTTTTTAAATTTACTACCTTAAAATTAAAAAAATCCTACTTGCTTTATGAAAGTGTATTATTAATTGGTACTTACACCTTCCTCTTAGACAATGCAAAGACTTTAGGAGACTTCAAATCTAATTATTGACCTGCATTCTTAGATATTTTGTGTTTGTTAAAATTTTGTATTTTATATATGATTATATTTTAAATATAATTTTCTATTTTAAAAGGTTTTATTATTATTTTACACAGTATTCATTTAGATTTATCTGCAGGTTTCACATATTTGCTGTTTTTCATTCCCCCCCCCCCCCCCATATCTCCAGTCTTCCTTTGGGATTCTATATTTGTTTCCAGCTCAAATTACAGTTTTTAGTTCTCTTTGAGAATGAGTCTGTGTTCCATTTCCTAGGTTTTGTTTGAGTTAAACTATCTTTCTTTTATTCTTGAAGAATAAATTTTACTGGATATGGATTTTTAAATTGACAGTATTGCATTTCACTACTTTCTAAACCTTGTTCCACTGTCTTCTAGCCTCCATTGTTGCTGTGGAGAGAGAGGTCTGGGAAAAGTGTAGCTGTTGCTCCTCCTTAGGTAATGTTTTTCTTTTCCTGGCAGCTTTAAACATTTCCTCATTATCTTTCCTATTCCACATTTCAAATATGATGTGTTTAGATGTAAACTTCATTTTATTTATCCCAGGTGGAATTTATTGGGCTTTTTAGATATGTAAATTAATGTCTTTCATTGTTTTTTGAAAAATTCTTGGTCATTGTCTTTTTCAATATTGCTTCTGCCTCTGCCTTCTTTTGCAACTCTAATTTCCCATGTATTATAGCTTCTAACATTATCTCCTTTTTGACTTACTCTTTTTCTTCCCCACTGTTTTCTCTGCTTTTGTCTCTGCTTGATTCTAGATATTTCCCCCTGAGAAATTTTACAGTGTAATAATTTACTCTTTGATTGTGTCTAATGTACTTTTAAACCCATCCAATGGGTTATTTCTTTCATTTATATTCAGTGCTACAATTTTCAGTAGGTTCTTTTTCAAATCTACCATGTTACTTTTTTTTTTTTCCCCAACATGGGGCTTGAATTCATGACCCTGAGATCAAGACCTGAGCTGAGATCAAGAGTTGGATGCTCAACTGAGCACTCCAACCATGGTACTTTTTATATTTTTCAGTAATCTACTGAAAAATTTAAGCTTGGTTTTTATTTTCTGGAACATGTAAAGTATAGTTGTTTTAATGTCTGAGTCCGATATATTCAGTATTGGGAAGTACTTTTGGGTTGATTTTTGTTTTCTGTTGTTTGTGCAGTTTAATTTACCCATATCAGAGTTTTCCAGAGAAATGCCATTCAACCCAGTTTACCATCTTTTCTTTTTTTAGATTTTATTTATTTATTTGACAGAGAGCACAAGTAGGCAGAGGGAGATGGAGAAGCAGGCTCCCTCCTGAGTAGAGCCTGATGACCTGAACTGAAAGCAGGTACTTAATTGACTGAGCCACCCAGGTGTCCCCCATCTTTTCTTTTAATGTGCTTAGTGATATATATATATATATATATATAGATGAATATTCTCCCTCTCTCTTTCTTACTCTCTCTCTCTCTATATATGTATATATATACATATATACACATATGTATACATATATGTATACGTATATACATATATACACACACATATATATGTATGCACACACATTCATATGTATGAATGTATATATTGGACATGTGTATTGAAGTGTAGGTGACACACAATATTACATTAGTTGCAGGTGTACAACATATAGTGATATTATAAGTGTATAATGCTATAATACTTGGTTATATTTGATTATATCCAGGACATTGTATTTGAAAAAATACTTTTGAAAATAACTCGAGGCTTCAGATGATGTAACTTCTAGAGAAGTTTTCATTTTCTTTTGCCACTTTGACAGTGATGTAATGACATCCTTCAGTACAATGGAAATAAGAATATGGTGCCACTTTTGTCTAGTTTCAATGTATAAGAGTCACCCAGAATAGTCAAAGTTGGGCTGCTATCTGTGTGGGGTGGATATATATATATATATTTTTTTATTTATCCTTATTCCTAGGTGAAAATTTCTTTCTGGCCTCAGAGGAGCAAAAGTGGTTTTAAATGTGGGGCTCATTTCTTTGGATATCCATGTGGTCCTGGATCTTGTCTTGTTTTTTCTGTTGGTCTTTTTAGCTCTTTGATGCTTTGAAGATTTCATGTGTATATTTATGTTTATTGAGATATTTTGAATTACCTTGTTTTCCATTACTGGACTTGGAATTCTTTGATTTCATTAAGACAGTGAGAAAACTTGAGAGACTTCATTCTGAAAAACTCAATTACCTTCTTCAACAGCCAACACATTTCCTTTTCTTTAAGGAACAAACATTCACCTCTGCTCGTTTCTCGGACTCTTCCACAGGTATCAGGATGTGAAGTAGTAAAGTACTCTAACTTTGACTTACTCAAACCATTCTCTTGCTGATAAATAGATACTAGATCTAGTTCTTTGGTTAAGTGGTATGTATGGTCTCCTTATTTCCTGCCTTCTTGAGGAAACAGTCTTCACTCATCTCTGCATGCCCAGTTCTTTTGTATCATTATAGTCTTAGGTCAGGTGTCGAATTCTCAGGACAGCCTTCCCTGGACACCCAATCAAAGTAGTCATCACATTACTCTATTGCCTCAATGCTTAAAATTTTCTTTATGGAACTTACCACTGTTATAAAAGTATGTTTATTTGCTTACCTGCTTATTGTGTCTTTATCCACAATCCACTCTTTTATGCCCAAGGGAATGTAAATCCCCATGAAAGCAGGATACTTATCTGTTTATTCATTTGTTATGTTCTTATTGCTCAGAGGAGTGCTTGGCAGATAGTAAGCATTCAGTGTAAGCTTTCATCTCACAACCCCGAGATCAGGAATCACATGTTCTACCGATTAAGCCAGCCAGGCACCTGGAGAGATTTCAGTTTGAGAATCATCGTCTTTCTCATATTTTTGAACTCTAATTTTATTTGCCACAATTTATATGTCTTCTATCATAAACTACCTAAAGTTCTTGGAAGATAGTTGAGAATATTTTAAAATATAAACCAAAACAAAAATTAAAACCTAAGCCCTGGCTGAGTAGGTAACCCAGGAGACTTCCAAAGCTTTCTATATTAAATTACAGGTCATTTAACATCTTATTTATAATCAGCAGTGAGGGAAGGAGGGAAAGGGATCACTTTTCTCGTTATCAGACTTTTATGAGGCAAGGATCAAATAAATCTATAGAAACTACTCAATGTATAAATGTTAGCTTTCTCTCTCTCTTTTTTCCCTTCTAAGTGCCCACATGCAAAAAATCATGCTAGTGTGCAGAGAAGATAGGTACAGTGATTAGTGACAGTAAAGAATCAAGGTTCTAGAACATAATGAGGGGCAAAAAATCACTTGTATATCAAGAAGACAGCTACTCAGAAGTATCAGGGAACTTGGCCCAGTATATAGTTCTCTTTTGTTAGTACCAGGGCAGCTTTTCTTTTGGACATTCTGGAAATTCCATGGACTAGATAAGAGTCTGAGGATCGGGGGTGGGGGTGGGTAGGAATAAGGCCATCATCATAGGAGGGATGCTCTTCCATTTATGATATATTGTTACACTGTTAGTAAGGGTTTTGTCTACTTAGGCCACAGATGCTTACTGGAAAACAGTAATAGGCTAAGGAAGATAAGTAAAAGTTACTATATAAAAACCATGACTAATATTCTTTGGAAACTGCGTTTGGTTTTGTGTTAAACATTAGAAGCATCATCTTATTTAATCCTCATTATAGCTCTGTGGGCTGGGTACTATTAGTCTTTCCATGAGAGAACTGAAGCTTTGGGAAGGAATTAATGTACGTATAGCAGGGCTGAAATTCAAACCTAGGTCACCTCCAAGTCCAAATATTTTTTATCCCTGGTAGTAATTCATATAAACATACCATGCCTGATTATCATAGATTGTTCCTGTTTGTCAAGATTGTATACTCTTTTAATTTTTGTGGAAGGCATGGCTGAGTTGAACTATCCAGGGAAAGGACTGATATCTGAATCTCCTACCTCCTCTGCGTAGCTCCCTGTGCTCCTGTGGGCTCTGGTTGACTTTAGGAAATTGAAGTCAAGACCCCTGGAAATGTGTTCTTTAGGATAACTAAAAGCATACTTTTATTTGAAATGAGGAGTGGAGATTAGCAGTTGATTCTGCAAACTCTTGTTGAAATGGGCTTTTTGTGCCTAGTAGTTAGGAGGAACATTTGTAACATCTGAAGTTCCCAACAAACCAAACCTCCAACCTTACCGTTGAGGGAAATAAAAAATACTGAGGTAGTGGTCAAGCATCTGCCTTGGGCTCAGATCATGAACCCAGGGTCCCAGGATCGAGTCCCACATCGGACTCCCTGCAGGGAGCCTGCTTCTCCCTCTGCCTGTGTCTCTGCCTCTCTCTGTGTGTCTCTCATGAATAAATAAATAAAATCTAAAAAATAATCCTGGGGTTGAAACATATTTTTAGATACTGTGTTGGAGAGTCAGTTGCTGGTATTCTTGGATTAAAGGGGGGAACTTCAAAGAAACTGGAGGTGTGACTTTCTAGGAGGGAAGACTAAAGAGAAAGCAGAACTATAAATCAAGGAGATAATTCCAGGCTGAAGACACTGCATTTGTAGGAGGCTTAAGACAGCTAAGCGGTGCAGTAGATATTAAAGAACCAACTCACAGATGGGGAGACAGTAGGTGACATTGAGGAGAGTGTATCACTGTGGGGAAACTTTTGATATTGTAGTTGTTTGTCTTAGAGCATAAACATTTTACTTTGAATAATACAAGTGATGCTGCCTGCTGTGATAATTGACTGAGCTAGCAAGTGTAAGTCCTCAGAAACCTGGCTACTGCTTAAATGTCACAGTAGTCCTGCTTCCTCTCTTTGCTTATCACCAGCAAAGCACAAGCACGTGCCCCCCGCACACTAGGACAGTGGTGCAGGATTGCGCCCATGATGTCTGGGCCTTAGAGACATGGTGCTATACATCATTACTGCTTCCTCCCCAACTTTTCTCCGAGGTTATCTCCTATATCTAGGTGCCCTTTAGGCAGGCTGACCCAGACTATGAGAGAATGAATGAGGGGAAGGGGATGGAGGAATAATAAATGGAAAAAATATATAACCTATGCGTACCTGAGGGGGTATTGTTGGAAATCTAATTAATGCCAGCAATTTTCTTTAGCTTTATGGCAGGAAGAACAGTTATACTTTAATGGTCATGGATCAAATATACCCTCTGTAAAGCAAGAACAAAATAAAATGAAACAAACATGGAGCTTGTGTTTAATATCGCAGTGGAAGAAGCTGTTCTATGAAATTATTTTACAGCACTCCCATGTAATTTTTATTCAGGTTTTCAGTGTTTTGGAGTACAAGTCCCGCTAAATGTCCCCTGGGGAATAATAAGTAGAGTCAATCCAGCACTAACTGTCCTCATATAAAAAGAACAAGAGGGTTTATGCATCTTTGGAGCAAGCCCAGGACTGCCAACCAAGCACCGCCTTTTAATAAAAGCTCTGCCCCTGCCCATTTTCATAGACACAAAGCTGGTTATAAATTCTGCTGTTCTCTTTCCCCCACCTACACCCTGGTGATCTTGCCTGATTTGCTTGCTGAATAGGCACAATTTTTAGTTACTGGTTTGCCCCACCCTTGTTAAGCTGTGATCCTTGATCAGAGATTTAGGAGATTTGGGAAGTGTTTGAGACAGCAAGAGGAGGGCACCATGCTGAAAAGTCAGAGTCCCACAGAAGCAGCAAAATAAGGGCAGCTCTTCGGGAGAGAAGTCTGGGTAGCTCATGTAAGTGCTTTTAGCATTAATAGACAAGGAAATGGGGATGGGAAGGAGATATCCAGTGGCGTGATGGTAAATGTTTGACAACTAGCTCTGTTTGTGGCATCTGCCAAGTTCTGTGGGGTAAAAACACCCACTGTGGCCTGTTTCAGGTTACCAACATGACCTGATATCACTGGAAGTCAAGTTGAATATGAATGCTCGTAATTGGCTTTTCTTATCTGGTACTGGTCAACAAATCACTGGCAGTAACCTTGGCACCTCTAGTATGGAATTTTAAGGGATTATATGTCTGTCTTTTGTGTTAGAGGTTCTTAAAATATTAGGTTTGCTATTTATAAGCTGTCTATTCTTGAGTAGAGATCCTTCAGTTTCCTTAGGCTCATTTCCTTACTATTAAGTCATTTATTAAATATATTTGCATATCTTTTAAAGAAGATTTTATTTATTCACGAGAGACACACACAGAGAGAGAGAGGCAGAGACACAGGCAGAGGGAGAAGCAGGTTCCATGCAGGGAGCCTGACGTGGGACTCGATCCTGGGACCTTGGATCAGGCCCTGAGCCAAAGGCGGATGCTCACCCCCTGAGCAACCCAGGCGTCTCTATATTTGCATATCTTTTGTATGCCAGGAAATACTGTTGTAGGCATTCTGGATACAGAAGTGAGTAAAATAAACCCAGTACCTTCTTGATTCTTATATTCTAGAGGGGAAGACACAAAAAGCAAATACACGAGAAATTTAATTTTAGGTAGTTCATGAAGAAAGCACACAGAACACTGTAAGCCCTGAAGGGGAGATTTTGTGGGTTTTTTTGTGCACTATTCTCAGTGCTTAAACCATCGTAAAAATGAATCAGAGCATGAAGGAGAGTCTGGTACTCTACGTGCGGCTGACATGATCAGAGAGACTTGAATGATATAGAACCCCTGTGGCAGGTGCTGTTGGGAAGTTGATTAAAGGTCCCGTCTGAAACCCTCTTCTCTTGAACTTCCTTTGGGGGGAGTGGTCATGTGTCACAGTTCTGACCCAGAGAAAAAGAAATGAGAATCTTTTGGGTGGAGTTCCTGGAAAAACTTATTATTATTTTTTATTAACTAATGTTACTAGTCAGTAGGCACTTCTTCAAAGCTTTGAACACTTCTATTTGAAAACAGAAAGTAACACGATGCTTAGAAAAAAATCTAGCATTTTATAAATTATGTCTTTTTGTCACAAATTTCAACATACAAAAAAAAAACAAATTTCAACATACAAGCAAATTATTGAAGAGTTGAGTTTTCTAAAATGAACATGCGTACATGTATGTGTGAACATGTGTAATAAAAAATAGATAAAAGTAGTGAATGCTCTAAGCAACCTAACCAAGAGAGGATATATGCAAAAAAAGAATTTGGGTTTTATGTTCCTGTAGCTGAACCAGTGTTTCTTAACATTTTTTTTTAATTATTGTGCCCCTCCCGCCAGAAACTCTTTAGACATTTTCCCCCTAATAACTTGTCCCCACCCCATTGCATTTTTTTGCACTGGAGAGAGACTGTGTATATGCTTATATTATCAGGGAGGATTGAGTTTTGAAGGCCACAAACCATTGTAATAATATCTAAGGTTGTTTTGTTCCCTCATAAGCCAGTTTTCACCTCCTTGGGGATCATATCAGTCCTCATTATTGAAATGCGTGAGTTGAACCAGCACGGAACTTGAAAAAATATTTCTTACATTCTTACTTTTATATCTCATGGGCCAGATATGTGGGAGAGTTTTCAGACTTCTGAGAGAATCTTAGAATCAGCACAGATGTTGAGCTAGCTTTCTTGAAATCTTTGAAATACTTTTAGTCCTGGGAAAATTTCATCCACTTTGGGAAGCTGTATTTTCGGTCTTTTAATCCAGTACAGAAAGACTCTATCTCCTGTTGCTGACATCCCCAAATGCATCTTCTGAAAGTTTGCAGATCAGAATTAGAATTAGAGTGATATAAGTTTAATCATTTTGTAAAAAATTTTGGGAATTTCTTTTCACTGTGGATTATTTGGAAAATAGAGATAAGCAAAAAGAAGAAAAGCAAAATTATGCATAATTTAAGCATGCTGGGGGAGGGGAGAATGCTCATACCATGACATGTTGGTTTATTTTTTTCATATTCTTCTAGTTTTTTTTTAAGGTCTGAATACTTGTGTGGATATGCACATATAGATTTTTTAAAAATAGAATATTCATACATGCTAATGTGTTGTTAGTAGTATTCATAAATATCAGTGTGTTACTCATACATACATGTTTTATAACATGCCTTTTCAATTTTTATTGTAAAGCACCATTGCTTGAAATATTTTCCTACTTTTCTGTTTCTTTGTTTTTTTCTTTCTTTTTTCCATTGGGTACCTAGATTATTATGGAAATTTGGGTTAATCATTGAATATTTTTAATTTTAGCCTGGTTTGTGCTTTCTTTGTAAACTTATAGTTGCCACTGGGCAGCCCTGGTGGCTCAGCAGTTTAGTGCCGCCTTCAGCCCAGGGTGTGATCCTGGAGATCCCGGATCGAGTCCCACATCAGGCTCCCTGCATGGAGCCTGCTTCTCCTTCTGCCTGTGTCTCTGCCTCTCTCTCTCTCTCTCTTTGTGTCTCTTGTGAATAAATAAATAAAATCTTAAAAAAAATTATAGTTGACAGCAAATTTACGTGTACAATGTTACATTGGTTTCAGGTGTATGACATAGCAGTATGACTCTCCTCTATTTTTAATGGGTGCATCATATTGACATTGTTTATGTTTAAGCAGTCTCCTGTTTTTTGACAGGTAGGAGATTTCAAACTTTTCACCACAATTAAAATGCTTCAATGAATGTCATTGTAGCTAATCTTTGCATATACCATTAATTACTTCTTTAGGAAAGATTCATTGCTAGATCAAAATTATGCATACTTTTACTGCTTTGATAAATGTCAAATTTTGCTTTAGAAAGCTCTACATTTCCAAGTTCTAAAATTGGTTCTGATTCTTGCTTTACCAAGGCAATATTTCATATATCTCTTTAAAGATATTAATTATACTAGTTACTTTAGAGTCCTGTCCTATTAGCTCTGTTTCTTCTGATATAAATTCTTGCCTCTATTATTTCTAATGCTATTGACACTCAGTGATTTTCAGGTAATTTTATTTTTAAACTTTCATCCTATTTTTAAATTTGGGATACTGGGGATTCCCTGAAAGCTGTCAGCTGTCTTTGCAGTTACTTTATGAGAGAAGAGAAAGTTCTTACAGGAATTTATATTGGTCAGTGACAGTAGAAAAAATGGTTGAAAATATTCCAGCAGGTATAATGCATGCTGATAGCTGTTTTGCCAGCCATTTAGGGTCCCTCTTACCTCTTTCTGTTCAAAGCACTGCATCTATTAGGCTGTAGGTGTGCAGGATTCAGGGAAAGGAGGTAATGGAGGTGGGAGGTGGATCATGGCTGTGGGATAAGAATGGATCCATAATATCTGCTAGCTTCTCCTCTCTGTTGTTTCACTACCCATTTTTTTCTGGAGACCTCTCCTGCCTCTGTGTATTGAGTTCCCTCAGTTCCTTGTGTGTGTGTGTGTGTGTGTGTGTGTGTGTGAATTTTTCCTTAGGCTTCCATAGTATCCTGGGTTGATATTTCCTTCTTCAAATGATACCATCTACAATAGTGTCTGTTCCTGTGAAAATTTCTCTTCTCGTTTTTAAGTGGCTATTTATTTTGTATTTTAAAAGGTATCTTTATATAATTTCTAGGGTTTGTCATGGAGAGGGATATTACTGATTGTGCTTAGTTTTACTATCTTGAAACTAGAAGTTACTTATATCAGTTTGCTAAAATATTTGCAGTACATGAAGGTGCCTTTACCTCTGTCTGATAGCACTTAAATGAAGCAAAGTATTGGGGGGAGAAAAAGGAAGACAAAATATTGGCTGATTCTAACAAGCCAGAAAAACAATAAATGTGACTTCATACATTAGACTATGGACTACATGTTGGTGTAATACTTAATTTTTCTAGAATGCTTTAAAGTTTACCACATACTTTGTCCTCCATCATTTGACCTTCACAATCAATGAGATGGATATAGGTTATATTCACACATCAGATACTCTAATGACTTGTACCAAGAGATTGTGTGGAGGAAAAGTTGTATGACAAACTTAAAAGAAAGAGTGTTTTAGTTAAAATAACAGTGACTGAAGGGAAGGTAAAGAAAAGCATTCAAGAATTCTTGAAATATTGATATCTAATTTGAATAAAGAAGAACAAAGATATGTGGAGAGAAATTAAAGGTGTTATACCTTTGAGAAGCTTTATTTAATACATGGGGGCTTGCATAGAAACCAAGGCAGAAGCTACAAACTGGCATTCTTTCTGCTGTCCTCATCATGAATCTGGCCACTAACATTTTAATTTCCTGTCAGAATAAAAAGAAATGGAAGACCAAACATCTCACAATTGGTTTTCAAACCATAAACAGCTTTTACAAAATCTTTGAATATCTTTCTTCTGGTTTACTACTCTGAATTGTTGCCTGATATGAATAAATTTTAAGATGGAATTCTTCAGTTTAAATTGTAGACTATCCAAGGGCAGAGGTTGGTAACTTTGATTTCTTTGTTATTTCCTAAGGAAAGTGCCTTTTATAGTTTGGTTACTGATGATTACTGCTTTCCATCTGTAACCAGGCCTGTGAGGTTTAGAAATATGGATGAAAAAAAAAAAAAGAAATATGGATGAAAGCATATCACTAGGTGTATGGCTTCCCTAGGTAGCGGAGAAGTACTAGTTACATAATTTGTTTTCAGAAGCCTGAAACTGTTTCTAAAGAGTCAGTTAACCAAGGTTTGAGAATCTTAGCTAGATTGAGAGAAGGGAGTAAATTTTTATATTTTGCAAAGAAGTCACAGAAAAGCACCCAAGAAGGTTAGTTGGAACAATTCTGAAATAGTAGAGAGAATTGTTTATCTGCTGTGAAGGTGGGAGAAGAGAATTCAATGACATGTTGAAATTGGTGTGCATGTTTTCTTTTGGCTCTTTGGTTGCAACATAAATAGAATTTAACTAGAGTTACATAGGGAAGAATAAGGAGACTCTCACAGGGATTCAAACAGGAGCTATGGTTAGCGGCTTGGTGGAGCTCAGAGGTATGGGAGTGAGTGTTCTCAGGTTAAGGAGCTGCTGGGATCTTCAGCAGCATGAACTGGTAGGTCATCACACTTGTCATAACTGGTTGGTATAATATTGGTATGTTGGTATAATGTAGCCATATTCCAAATGCTGCTCTGCTTATGCAGCATACACATAACCTGCTGTGGAGTTTCCAGCTCCTTGCCATAATAGCTGTTCTATTCCAGCTTCCAGAACTCAGCTGCAAATTATTTCCATGTTTCTTGGTTTAAATTCCCAAAAGAGTATATGATTAGGCAAGCCTGTTGGATCGCATATGATTGGACCAGACCTGTGACTAGCTTTCTTTGGCTCAAGAGTCAAGCCCCTGTTCAAGTGTCCAAGTAGAATCATACAATGTAAATGTGTAGGTGGTGGGGTCCCTGGGTAGTGGTGGAAGGTGGGGGTTGGAGCAGCATCAGCAGAGGAGGAAAAGTTTGGTGGTCCTAGTATATGTTTAATGGAGCTGAAACTTAAACAAGGCAATTTGATACCAGGTCTGTCTTCCTATACCCATACATGTTATATACTAAATCTTGCACTGCAACTGGGGATATAATGGTAAGGAACCAGATGGGGTCTCTGCTCTCTCTGAGCTATAATATAGTGGGAAAACGTATTAATCAAGTAATTAACATTATGAATATATAGATCCAAACTGAAATCAGTACACTAAAAGAAAGAACCACTGGTCTGTGAAAGAGATCAGTAGGCTGACTCAACAGATATGTTAGGGAAGGCTTCCTGGAGAAAGTGACATAAGCTGAGAACTGAAGAATAAGTAGGAATCAATTAGATGAAAGGAAAAAGACACATTTTTAGAGTGAACAGCATGTGGAAAGATCTTGGAAAGGAACATGGATGTTCAGGGAACTGGAGATAATTGAGCATGGCTAGAGCTCAGAGATTGGATGGGAGGAGTCCATGGCCAAAGAATATAGGATATAGGGTAAGAATTTTGATCTTTATTTGAAGGACTACACAAATCTCAAAGGATTTAGGCAAGGGGTGACATAATCAGATTTGCATTTTGAAAATATTTTGTCTGAAGTGTGGAGGATGTATTGGAGGAGACTAGAGGGAATGTTGGGTGAATTTCAGGTAGACACTTGCTGAAGCCAAGCAAAAAATTATGGTAACTTGGCCTAAGGTGGTAGTAGCAGGAGTATAAAGTCAAACTTTATACTCCTTCTTCAGGTCCTTCTTGGACCTGAAACAGATCCAAGAGACATTTAAGAGGTAAATTTGGATTTGGTGATGGCCTAGTAAGCTTTCTATTGTCTAGGATAGAAAATACTGGAAAAAGACCAGCCTTAGGAGAGCAAATCATGAGTTCAGTCTTGGGCATGGAGTTTGACTTGTATTTAAGACATGCAAGTGCAGATTTTGAGTAAGCAGTTGGCTAATAGGGTATGGAACCAGAGTCATTGGCATAGAGATTAAATTGAAATTGTGGATGTGGGTAAAATTGCCTAGGGTAAAGAAAATAAAATGAAAAGAATGTGGTGGGCTCAGTGGAGAACTATTTCATGGTTGGGCAAAGAATGATAGGCCAGCAAAGAAAAAGCCGAGTTAATTATGGCTAGCGTGCTGAGTAGAGGAGAATTTCTGGCAACCACTGAGGGCATTTTGGAAGTTGATGACTGTGATTCCTGTCTACCCTGCAGTGTGTCTCTGCAAATGGCACTTATTTGCATGAGTGCAAAGACAGGGAAAACTGATGGTGAGGATGACCCAGGCTTAGGTTTTCCTAAGCATAACTCATGAAAAGACAGAGGGCCAGAGGATTCAGACATGTCATATAGTTTACCAGATTTTTTTTTCAATATAGGAAAAGTTTTTAGAATTTTAAATAATTTTGAGAAACATATTTTGTGCATAAACATTTGTTCCCATTTCAAATATTTATTTTGGGTGAATTCCCTCAAGAAGAATTAACAAAGGGAAAGAATGATTTTCAGGCTTTTTGATGACATTGCAAATTTGTTTATAAACAGATTGCCCTAACGTTGTTTACGTTGGACGGTGGGCGTTCTAATGCTTATTTTTATTTTTTTTAAGTTTTTTGTTTAGATGTTTCTAAGAAGCTACGTTATTCATTTATTTTTATTGAAGTATAAGTTTCAGATGTACAATATAATGATTCAGCAATTCTATACTCAGTGCTCATCATCATAAGAATACTTTTTTTCCATAAGAATACTTTTAATCTCCTTTATCTACCCATCCCCTCACCCACCTCCTAATTTTTATTTTTTTTTGCATTTTGACAGACAAAACAAATGTACTCCCCCAATTCTTGTTTTTGTTACTCTTTTTCGATTGCTTTGTAGCTTGAGTAATTTTCTTTGGTTAAGGTAATTAGCTTATGCATGTGAGAATGCCTTTCCATTGTTTTTGCACATTAATGAAAACTTGTTTGGATTTTGAGTCCATGGGTCATCAGCATTTCCCCTCTCAAACAGGTAAATGTAGGATTCCATTTTTTTTAAAAGATTTTATTTATTCATGAGAGACAGAGAGAGAGAGAGAGAGAGAGAGAGAGAGAATGAGGCAGAGACACAGGCAGAGGGAGAAACAGGCTCCATGCAGGGAGTCTGAGGCCGGACTTGATCCTGGGACTCCAGGATCATGCCCTGGGCTGAAGGTGGTGCTAAACCACTGAGCCATGAGGGCTGCCCTGATTCCATTTTTAAAAAAAGACTTTATTTATTTATTTGAGAGAGAGAAAGAGCGTGCAAGCACAAGCAGAAGGAGAGGCAGAGGGAGAAGGAGAAGGAGGTTCCCCACTGAGCAGGGAGCCCAATGCAGGGCTCAATCCCAGGCCCCTGGGATCGTGACCTGACCTGAAGGCAGACAATTACCCAACTGAGCTACCCAGGCGCCCCTGTATGATTCCATTTTATTCTGAATTTTAATGGTATAGACAAATCTGAGAGCAGAGTGCTAAAAAGTAGGAAGTGCAATGATCTGAAGTGAAAAATGTAAAGAAAGCCAATGTTGCCAGAATGGAGAGAGGAATAGAGAAAGTGAGAGAATGAGTGCTAGGGGTCAAAGATAGTACAGGGTCCAATAATAAGAGACGCATAGGCCAGTGTGAGGATTTTGCATTTCATCTTGAGTGAGATGAGAACCACTGGATGGTTTTGGGCAAGGGAATGATATGATCTAATTTACATTGTAAGAAGATCACACTATTGAGGATGGAGCCCTCAGGGCCTGTGGAAACAAAAGCCTCTTCCCCTGCTTGTTCTCAGGTGGTTCGTGGACAGAAGTGGGGTATAAAGTAGATGTGGAGTGGAGATTGTGAAGAGATACAAACAAGCCCTTGTAGACCAGTTGTTTTTTTTTAGTGATGTTTAAATCAAGAGGCCTGAAGAAGATGCTGCAGCTACTGTCCCATCAGGTTAAGGCCCAGCGTACTGAAGGCAGGAAGCGGCCTTGGCTTGAGTCTTTGGCCACCTCTCCTTGGCCAGAATTGAGGAAGGGTGTGTGTGTGTGTGTGTGTGTGTGTGTGTGTGTGTGTGTAGAACTAGACAGTTAGCTATCTCTTTCCCTCTAATTTTCTCTTGGCCTCCCCTCTTCAACTCCTTCTAAGGGTCTTCTCTTGGGCCAAGTATCCAGCAGATACTGAAGGATCTTGACTTTTGGTCACTTTATGCCTGTTCTCACTCCCACTCATACAGAATGTGAGAGAAGGGTTCCCAGAACAGAGATTTTGGCTTCTTATGTTCAAATGATATCAGCCCACTCATTACACAATTTTGATTAGATATGAAGTTTATCATATATTTTCTTGAGTTTCTCATTGGTCACAAATCTTGTTTCTGTCCTTTTTAGAATTGTTTATATATTTTTTGAATGCCATAGCCTTACACTTAAAATCTTATTCTCGGGCAGCCTGGGTGGCTCAGCGGTTTAGTGCCTGCCTTCAGCCCGGGACGTGATCCTGGAGTTCTGGGATCGAGTCTCACATCGGGTTCCCCACATGGAGCCTGCTTCTCCCTCTGCCTGTGTCTCTGCCTCTCTCTCTCTCTCTCTCTCTCTCTATGTCTCTCATGAATAAATAAATAGAATCTTAAAAATAAAATAAAATAAATAAATAAAATCTTATCCTTTTTACCAGTTCGGCTTTACCTTATTTAGAACTTCTAATTCTTGCTACCAGGTAACCCATGAACTTTGTTTGGAATGGTCTGAAGAGCCCATGGTAATTTGCAGTTGCCCTACTTATTGGTTCTATTTTAGTCAGTATGAACTCTCAGCCTCCTTTCTCCTTGTTTACATTAAGAATGTCCTTGCTAAACCAGACCCTTGTGAGTTCTCTTATTCCTTTAGGCTAGTCTAAAGCAATGGAAGGATTTACTGAATTTATATATCGTTCCTGAGGCCTGGGGCTTTGGAAGAACTGATCCAAAGTACAATTGATCACCTCTGGAGAAGGCTTCGAACATTTTGAGTTCCCAGGGAGAGCTGTGTGTGCCTGGGGCTTCTGAGAAGACATCTATTAATTTACTAGTCATTTACTGGGCACCAGCTATGTTCTAAGTGCTGCATTTAGGGGTTGCATTCTGTAGGTACTTAAGATATGGTTCTTAACGAGACCAAAGTCTGATGGATGAAGATCGACTTTTCAACAATGATTGTTTCGTAGAATTAAAGGTGGTCTCATTTATATATAAGGTGCAAAAAGTAGACTGGGAAACATTTGGTAGAAGTCAGAGAATCTTAGGTAGATATATTTTCATCTTGAGGAAGAGGTGATCCAGGATGGAGTAAGTAGAAGGCACAGTATGGGTAATAACTGTGAGATAAGACACAGGCATCTCGTGAGACCCCTACAATATCTCAGAATGGCTGGTGTATAAGGGTGAAGGTGGCTTCCTAGGATAGAGGGTTGGAGAGACTGGCTGAGGAAAGCCAATTATGTCATACTGGGGCTTTTTAATTTATTCTGTGGACAAAAGAGAACACTGAAACATCTTAAGCAGGGTTGTATTATGATCAGATTCTCATTTTAAAAGATAACTTTGGCAGCAAACGTTTGCAGAGAGGCTACTTTGAGTACTATTGCAATAATTCATATCAGGTGAGGGCCTTAATCCATGCAGTGAGGGTTAGTGGCTGGGATTAGGAGTGGAAGAGATTCTGCAGAGGTAGTGAGGAGGTGGGTGGGAGAATGGGATGTAAATAAGGGATGGATTCCAGGGGTGTGGGGGGGGGGTGCAGTCAGTTGTGAGTATCCACTCTTGGTTTTGGCTCAGATCATGGTCTTGGTTGTGAGATTGAGCCCTGTATCGGGCTCTGTGCTGAGCATGGGGCCTGCTTAACTTTCTCTCCCTCTCCTCTCACTCATGTTCTTTCTCTCCCTCTCTCAAACAAACAAACAAATAAACAAACAAACAAATAAATCTTTAAAAAAAAAAAGAAAGGATAGATTCCAGAAATTTTAAGAAGGTAGAACTGAAACAACATGGAGGGGTATTTGATGTGGGTGATGAGAAAAAGGAAGGAGGAAAATGTGGAGGAAACATGAGTTTAGTTTCAAATGCTGGAATTTATGGCGATTGGGGGACCTCCAGCTGGAGATGTTCCACAGGTAGCCAAATATTTGAGGGCATTACTCAGGAAGTTCATTTGTAAAGGTGGTCAGTGCAAACAACTTCAGCACAAAGTTCCTCGAATCTTTGATTTTAATGAGCTTTCCCAGGCTTCACTTTACCAAATCGCCTCCACACTCATGTCTGGATCTTGCCATCATTTTCACCTACTCCTATTTTCCAGTTCCCTATTGCTTTACAATCATATCTTTTTTTTTCTTTTGTGTCACTGAAACTTCATATCACCTTATTGCTTTTACTCCTGGTCCACCAAAACATTGTATTATTATTTCTTTTTCTATCTAGTCTAGACCATAAAGCACAAAGCATTTACTTTTTAGTATGTACAGTGCACCCATTCCCTTGCTTTCTGCTGTATCCATTCTGCATACTCTTAGTGTTGGATTTGGGTTGCTGGGTGCTAAATAGAAGCAATTCATAGACAGAGCCCACCACAAATGTGGGATTCCAGTAAGTCCCTCGGCACCTCTGTATAATATTTTTGCTTGTCCCTGGCCAGGTTTCTCTTCAAAAATCTGTAGCACATTCCAGACTTTCACCACCTTCTTCATGTCTCCTTCCACAGTGACACCTCGTTTCACAACTCAGTTAACAGATGGTCTTACTCTCGATTTTAGAGACAAAATTGAAGGGAACGTGTCTGACTCCATCAATGATCCAAGCCCACACCTTGAAATGTATCCCTGCCTGCACTTACACTTCTGGCCACAGAGGAGGAAATAATTCAAAGGTGTTAGTATTCAAAGATCATTCTGTGTTCACATGATCATTATTATTTCAATCATCCTTTTCTCTAATCTCTCTCTGTTGGCACTTGCCTACTACATGCTCAAGTGATCTTCATCTTAAAAAAAAAAAAAAATAAAAACCCTTATTTGAACCTTCATTTCCCTGCGGCTGCCAATCCCTCTCCAGTTACGACAGGTTAGTGAATGTTTATCATTTTTTTTTTACCTCTAAATCAGGGTTTTCCAACTTCAACACTATTTTGGGCCTGATAATTCTTTGTGGGGGCTGTCCTGTGCATTGTAGGATGTTTAGCAGCATCCCTGCTCTTTACTACTTATATGCCAGTAATACTCCCCTTTCCCCAGTTACAACAACCAAAAATGTCTGTAAATCTCAGTTATGGGGGAGGGGCAAAATTGTTCCAGTTGAGATAAAACTCATAACTCTTTTCTTGTTTGAGTAGGCATGAGCAAAGAGACTCTGAAAAGATGTAACAGCATCTTATTAAATAGAAGAGAATATAACTGATTGTGCTACTAGAGTGACAACGGCCAAAAATATTGTTCTGTTAAGAAGTGAGGCTGACCAGAAACCCAATAGTGCACACAGAGAGAGGGTATGAAAAATGTTCTGGGGAATATTCAAAATGGACATTGAGAGATTGTGTGACTTCAGGTTATTGAGTGACTTCAGGTTATTGAAACTTATCTGCTGCAAAGCACATACTAGTGAATTTCATTAATTTCTTCTCATGAAGATGACTTCTTTCTGAAATATTTTGTGTATTAAGTTAGTAAACTGAGTAACTCATTAACATGTATGATGGAAGCATAGTGACAGGGTTTGAAGAGAATAGAAACGTATGCCCTTTGAACTGTGGTCAAAATTGAAATTATGTTCATATATTTTAATGATATTTACATATAGCAAGATATTCAAGTTTTTATCTGTTTTGAAAGAAGGCTATGAGTTATGATATAAATTAGGGAGTATTATTCTTTAAGACAGAAAGGGAAAAAAATGACAGTTCCCTTAAGCACAGGGAGTGCTTTCTTCATTTCAGCATGCCCAGCACTGACTAAGGGCTACCCTTGGATTCAGCTCTCTAGGTTGCTTCCTGATGGTGGACAACATAGGAAACTGCATTAGCAAAATCAGAATGTCTGTTGTGGAACTAGAAGACAAGGTGATTCCAGCATGGCCTTGAGCTCTGTATTTTATTTCAAAATGCTATCTATGTTGTAAAAATTTCCTGAGACTCTTAAGACCTAGTGACATGATGCCCTGGAAAGATATTTTATCAATTATTTTAATTTGTTGAATGCTTGCTGTGTTTCAAACTCTAAGCTGTAATCAGGAAAATATCTCAAATTCTCCCATAAGTGTAATGATGCCAGCTCATCCTGGCTCACAAGAACCAATTTTCCACCTCTCTTCCCAACTCTCTTTTTGGTGACTGGAATCAGCCATGATAAGAGTATTTACAGGAATGAATCAAAACATTCCACAATTCAGGGCTTTACTTTTTTTTTTTTTTTTTTCTCAGAGAACTGCATTACTAGCATACCACTGCAGATAGAGGTCTTTTTTCTTTCACCTGAATCTGAGGCTCAGAAAAGTAATTTTCTAAATGAATTTAACTTTGAGTTCACACATGAGTTCTTGGGAGGCAAGGCACAGTATTTATTAATATAGGAGAATCCTTTATTTTTCTACTAAAATGGTAGACTCAAATGGTAGACAATTGAATTTTGGTTCTTCATAGAAGATTCAATATCCTTGTGAATTATATTCTCTTTTTTAAAAATTTTCACTGTGCATAACAGGTTATAGTGAAAACATTTTGATTTTCCTTTGTCTCTCTTACCTTTCTCACTGAGCATAAATGGATCATGGTTCATAGTCTTTGAAACTGGATTTTGGTATATATTAGAATATTATTTTTCATCATACTTGGTTTTCTAACAAATACATTATTTGCAAAATGTTCCCAGCTTTTAATTGACTAAACTCTATGCTATTACTAATTAGTCCTATTATCTTGAACAAGTTTTCAGTTATCTAATGGGGTGGATGCCACCAGGGACCTCTAAGATCATTGCCTTTCATGCCAGCATGAAGACTCTTATGCTTCTAAAAATTAGAATATGTCATACTGTTAAAATACTAACACGGACTGTAAGTCCTAAGTAAAGTAAGATACAGCCTCAAAAGTGAAGTTTGTTATTTATCATACGAGGAAGTTTTTTTTGTTTTGAAAGTTTCAGAATCTGAAGCTGAGGGAATTCTACTGTGAAGGAAACCCATTGTTCCTGAAGAAGCCAGTTAATGCTATACAACAGGAGGACGCCTGGAGTCTACAGGTGAAGCCTTACATCATTTATATACGTTTTCAAACTAAAGCCGTGATTTAAGTTTTAAAGAGTTCTCTTTAAAGCCTTATTGCAAGCTGGCAAATGATTACTGTCCATTGGCACTGTGGATCCTAGACATAATTTCTGACTTGCTTACAGAATCTAGGGTAATTTTGGTTTCTAGGGCAACCAAATTTGGAGAAATGGAAACCTTTTGTTAATAAAAAGAAAAGAGAGGAATTTTTTTTTCACTTTAACCTACCAAGTATTTTCTTCAGTATTATCTAAGGATGTATTTGATTAGTTCTTACCAGGGTCTTTGCCTCTTCCATCCTATTTTCACTTGTCCCGATTTCTAGTGGATGAATGAATATTATCCAGAAATCATGTTAATTTTAGTCAGATAAATTGATGATATTAAAACATGGAATAGAAAAGCATATTTAAAGGATTTTCTTTGTGTGCTTTTGGTGATAGATGAATTAAAGATTGCAGATCTTCCCACATTTGAGTCTCCATCATGAATTTGGACTTTTCAGGTTCTAAGTACTTAATAGGAATTAACTAATTTAGTCATCTAATAAACTTAAAAAGGGTAGTACCATTATTGTCCCCCTTTTACAGATAAACTGAGACCCAGATAGATTAAATAACTTGTCTAAGTTCACAGAGCTAGTAGGTGTTGGGATGATAAAACTCACTGAAGCAGCTGATCTTCAGATTCTATGCTCAGAAAGCTCCATTGTCTCAGAAGGCTGCTGCTAGTAGGTGAGGGAAAAGGAAATGGAGGTAGTCCCTTCCTGGAAGGAGTTCTGATGCATGGAGGGGACTGAATGGTCAGTTAACCCTACGTGGCAGTGGTCTCTTTGGGAGCCCTTGAGGTCAAGAATGTTGTCCTGTGGCTGGGATAGAGATGCAGAGTAAGAGAGCAGTATTTCTTTCCTCATTTTTAGAACTGTGAGGACCCAGGAGCACAAGCATTTTACACACACGCACACACGCACACACGCAAACACAGTTGACTCTTGAACAACACAGGGGCTAGGAGCGCCAGCCCCATGCAGTCAAAAATCCATGTATAACTTTTTGACTCCACCAAAACTTAACTACTAATAACCTAAGGCATAAATACACATAACAAATAGGTGTTAATGTACATATGTATTATGTACTGAATTCTTACAAGAAAGTGAGCTAGAGAAAAACTGTTAAGAAAATCATAAAGAAGAGAAAATACATTCATAGTACTATACTGTATTGAAAAAATTCACTGTTTCTGGAAACTAGAGGGGCTTAACACCATGAGTTTTTAAAATATTTTGTTTTGTTTTAGCGCATTGTGAGTTTTTACAGTCAGTGGAGCTTAACACCCCAACTTTAAAAATTATCAGCTTGGCTCTGGGAGAGCCTAAGGGTGATAAAAAACTGAGTTCTTACCCTTAAAGAGACAGCATAATAAACAGCTCCAGTGATACAGCATAGAAGTGACAGTTTGACAAACACTTGAGGTATGGGAGAGAGATTTGTTTACTAATCTCAGAGATTGTGCGGGAAGGGCAAGGATCTTTGGGAGACTTCTCTAAGAACAAAAGAGCTGGAAGTCTCTATTTCCTACCACCCCTCAGCCTAGATATACAAACATATATAGGAATCAGCAGAGTGTGAACACTCCAGCTAGCTTGCTAACAATGTGCCCCACACAAACTGAACAGGAGCAAGAAAAAAAATTAATAAAAAATGAGTTCAGCTTAAGGAAACTAAGCAGCACCATCAAGTGTAATAGCATTCACATTATAGGGATCCCAGAGGAGAAAAGAGAGAAAGGAGGCAGAAAATTTATTTGTGGAAATAATAGCTGACAGCTTCCCAAATCTGGGGAAGGAAACAGATCCAGGAGGCACAGAGAGTCCCCAGCAAAATAAACCCCAGGAAGCACACCAAGAACATTATATTTAAAATGGCAAAAAGTAATGATAAAGAGAGAATTTTAAAAGCAGCAAGAGAAAACAGTTACATAAACACCATAAGACTATAAGCTGATTTTTCAGCAGAAACATTGCAGGCTAGAAGAGAGTGGTATGTTATATACAAAGTATGGAAAGAAAAAAACCCTGCAATCAAGAATATTTTATTCAGCATGGCTATCATTCAGAGTAGAGGGAGTGATAAAGAGTTTCCCAGGCAAACAAAAGTAAAAGGAATTCACCACTAAGCCAGTCTTGTAAGAAATGTTAAAGGGGTTTTTTTTAGTACAAAGGAAAGACCATAAGCAAGAGTAAGAAAGGTAGGATGGATAAAAGCAGTAAAATTAAGTTTATCTATAAAAATAAAAGGATTTATAAAATCAAAGTATGTAAAGTAAAAAAAAAAAAAAAAGTAAAAGAAAAAAAACAACCCAAAGTATGTAAAGTATGACACTATGTAGGAAAAATGTGGAGAGGACAGGAATAAATATTTAATGCTTTTAAGATGAATTCAAACTTGTGACTATCAACTTAATATAGATTGTTACATGTACAACATGTTATATGTAAACGTAATGGTAACAACAAAACAAAAAACTGGTAATAAATATGCAAAAAATTAAGTAATCTAAGTATATCACTAAAGAAGGCTAACAAACTATGAGAGGAAAGCAAGACAAGAAAGGAAAGAACTACAAAACAACCATAAAACAAGTAACAAATGTCAATAAGGACATATCTATCAACATTTAATTTGAGTGTAAATGGACTAAACATTCCAATCAAAAGACATAGTGTGTCAGAATAGATTAAAAAAAGCAAGACCTATCTATATGCTGCCTACAGGAGACTCATTTCAGACCTAAAAAGACATGCGGTTTGAAAATGAAGGAATCGAAGACCACTTATCATGCAAATGGAAGCAAAAAGAATGCCAGGGTAGCAATACTTATATCAAACAAAATAGACTTTAAAACAAAATCTGTAACAAGAGACAAAGACATGTATAATAATAAAGGGGACAATCCAAAAGAAGACAACAATTATAAATATTTATGCACTCAATGTAAGAGCACCCAAATAAAACAGCCATTAACAAACATGAAGTAATCAGTAGTAATACAATAATAGTAGGGGACTTCAACAGTCCACTTATTTCAATGGACAGATAATCCAAACAGAAAATCAACAAGGAGAGAATGGCTTTGAATGCTATGTTGACCTGGAGGGATCTAACAGACATATTCGAACACCCCATCCTAAAACAGCAGAATACCCATTCCTTTAAAGTACACATGAAACATTCCCCAGAATAGATTGTGTTAGTCCACAAGAGAAGTCTCAACAAATTAAAAAAGATTGAAGTTATACCATGTGTCTTTTCCAATCACAATACTATGAAACTAGAAATCAACCACAAGAAAAATCGAGAAAGAACACAAATGCATGCATGTTAAATAGCATGCTACTAAACAGTGAATGGGCAATAAATCAAGGACAAAGTAAATAAATACATGAAGACAAATGGAAATAAAAACACAGTGGTCCAAAACCTTTGGGATACAGCAAAAGATGTTTTAAGACAGAAATTTATACAATACAGGCCTACCTCAAGAAGCAAGAAAAATCTCAAACTAACCTTACATTTAAAGAAGAACCAAAAGAAGAAGAAGAAGAACAACAACAACAAAATACAAAACAAGCAAGAAAGAACAAACAAAACCCAAAGCAGTAGAAGGAAGGAAATAATAAAGATTAGAAGAGAAACAAATGGAATAGAAACCAAAACAAACAAAAAAAGAAAAACCCAACCAACTAACCAAACAAAACCCATAGAATAGATCAATGAAGCCAGGAGCTGGTTCTTTGAAAAGATCAACAACATTGATAAATCTTCAGCCGGGGGTGGGGGGGGGGAGAGAGAGAGAGAGAGAGAGAGAGAGAGAGAGAGAGAGAAAGGACTCAAGATCAGAAATGAAAAAGAATAAATAACAACAAACGGCACAGAAATGCAAAGAATTATAAGGGAATAGTATGAAAAATTACATGCCAACAAATTGGACAATCTAGAAGAGATGGAGAAATTCCTAGAAACATAACCTCCTAAGACTGAATCTGGAAGAAACAAAAATTTGAACAGACCGATTATCAGTGATGAAATTGAATCAGTAATCAAAAAACTCCCAAAAAACGAAAGTCCAGGTCCAGATGGCTTTACAGGTGAATTCTACCAAACATTTAAAGAAAGTTAATATCTATTCTTCTCAAGCTATTCAAAAAAATGGAAGAGCAAGGAAAGCTTCCAGATTTATTCTATGAGGCTAGCAATACACTGATACCAAAGCCAGATCAAGAAACTACAAAAAAATTAACTACAGGCCAATATCTCTGATGAAAATAGATGCAAAAATAATCAACAAAATATTAACAAATTTGAATCCAAAAGTACATTTAAAATTTCATTCACCACAATCAAGTAGAATTTGTTAAGATGCAAGAATGGTTCAATATTTGCAAACCAATAAATGTGATACATCATATCAACAAGAGGGATAAAAATCATATGATTATTTCAATAGATGCAGAAAAAAGCGTATGACAAAGTATAACATCCATTCATGATTAAAAACCCTCAACAAAATAGGTTTAGAGGGAACAAACATCAACATAAAAAAGGCCATATATGAAAAACTCACAGTGAACAGTATACTCACTGGGGGAAAACTGGTGACTTTTCCCCTAATATCAGGAACAAAACAAAGATGCCCACTCTGACCACTTTTATTCTTCATGGTACTGGAAGTCCTAGCTTCAGCAATCAGACAATAAACAAAATAAAAGGCATCCAGATTGGTAATAAGGAAGTAAAGTCTTCCCTATTTGCAGATGACATGATACCACATATAAAAAATCCTAAAGACTCCACCAAAAAACTACTATAACTGATAAATGAATTTAGTAAATTCATAGGATACAAAATCAATATACTGAAATCTGTTGCATTTCCATACACTAATAACAAAACAACAGAAAAGGAAATTAAGTAAACAGCTTTATTTATAATTGCACCAAAAATATTAAAATACCTGGGGATAAACTTAACCAAGAAGGTGAAGATTTGTATTCTGAAAACTATAAAACATCAATGAAGCAGACTGAAGATGACACAAACAGATGGAAAGAGAGTTCATGCTCATTTAATATTGTTAAAATGGCCATACTACCCAAAATGACCTACAGAATGCAGTCCTTATCAAAATACCTACAGTGTCTTTCACAGAACTAAAACAAATGATCCTAAAATTTGTATGAAACCACAAAAGACCCCAAAAAGCCAGATCAAAACTGGAGGAATCTCAATTCCAGATCTCAAGATATACTACAGATCTCAAGATGTACTACAAAGCTGTAGTAATCAAAACAGTATAGGACTGGCACAAAAAGACACATAGATCGATGGAATAGAATATAGGGCCCAGAAATAAACCCGTGATTATATGGTCGACTAATCTACAACAAAGGAGGTAAGAAAATAAAGGGGAAAAAAGGTCTCTTCACCAAATGCAGTTGGGAAAAGTGGACAGCTACGTGCAAAAGATTGAAACTGGAGCATTTTTTTACAGCATACATAAAAATACTGATAATGGATTAAAGACCTAAATGTGAGCCATGAGCCATAAAAATCATAGAGGAGAGCACAGGCAGTAATTTTTCTGACATTTTTTAGATATGTCTCCTAAGGCAAGGGATACAAAAGCAAAACTAAACTATTGGGACTACATCAAAATAAAAACTTTCTGCACAGCAAAATAAACAAAACAAAAAGCCTACTAAATTGGTGAAGATATTTGCAAACAATATATCTGAAAAAGGGTTAAATCTGCCCCCCCCAAAAAAACCCTAATACAATTCAACACCAAAAGAACAAATACTCCAATTAAAAATGGGCAGAAGACATGAACATTTTTCCAAAGAAGACTTACAGATGGCCAACATACAAATGAGAAGATGCTCAACATCTCTAATCATCAGGGAAATGCAATCCAAAACCACAACGAGATATTCCCTCACTCCGATCAGAATATCTAAAATCAAAAACACAAGAAGCAACATGTGTTGATGAGGATGTGGAGAAAAAGAAACCCTGTGCACTCTTGGTAGGGTTGCAAACTGGTGCAGCCACTGTGGAAAACAGTATGGAGGTTCCCCAAAAACTTAAAAATAGAGTTACCAGTGATCCAGCAATTCCACTACTAGGTATTTTCCCAAAGAATACAAAAGACCTAAATCAAAGAGATATACGCACCTCCATGTTTACTGCAGCATTATTTACAATAGCCAAATTATGGAAGCAACCCAAGGGTCCATTGATAAATGGGTGGAAAAAGATGTGAGATATATGTACACGCATGCATGCACGTGTGCACGTACACACAGAGAAATACTCAACCATAAAAAAATGAAATCTTGCAATTTGCAACAACACGGATGGATCTAGAAGACATAATGCTAAGTTAAATAAGTCACTTAAAAAAGGACAAATATTGCATGCTATCACTCATATGTGGTTGCCAGAGGGGAAATGAGTTGGGGGTGAGTGAAATGGGTGAAGAGGATTAAGAGTACACTTACCGTAGTGAGTAATGCATAGAATTGTTGAATCACCTTATTGTACACATGAAAGTAGGATAAACATTATATGTTAATCATACCAGAGTTTTAAAAATAATAAATAAATAATAGAAGGAAAGAAAGAATTCTGCGTTTAATTGGACCCACACAGTTCAAAAGGGTCAATTGTACTTAGTGGAAATAATGATTTTTACTTATATTAATGATTTGGGTAGTGTTGAAAGCATCTCTAAGAGTTTTTTTCTTAGAAAGCTGCCAAATTTATTACACATTTCATATTTGTACTTAAAGTAAAGCCACTTTCTAGTGGCTATTTGGTTAACATTACTGTTACAAACTATTTTTTTTACTTTTATGATTTTTTTTATTTTTTAAAGTACTCTCTGCACCCAACGTGGGGCTCAAACTCACAACCCTGAGATCGACAGTCACATGCTCCACAGACTAAGCCAGCCAGGTGCCCCTGATTTAAACTACTTGATCTGCTAAAGAATTGCAGAGCTTTGATTTAGGCTATGCCTTGGTTAAGATTTTTCAAAACTTTTCTTCACCTCAAAGATTTATGAGCTAAAATTTAATGTTTATGACTAGATTATAACAAAATATTAACCAAAGTATACTGCACCAGTAAATGCTGGATTAAGAGTTTTACTCGTGTTATCGGATTTAATTCTCTGAATCCTATGTGATAGTATTAGAAAAAAAAATCCCTATTTTACAGATGTAGTATCCAAGGTTAGAGAAGTAAATGAGGACTAGGTCACAGAGCCAGGATTTGTACCTATTTACCTGTCCGGCTCTAAGAATCTTTGCTCTTGATGATGTTTCAGTACCTGTCATATACACAGTAGCATTCGATCATGCAACAGTTTCAAAGTTCATCATTCCTTCTAAAGCTTCATGGTTTTTTTTTTTACATTTTATAATTTTTAATATTTATATAATTTGCATATGGATACTTCTATAATAAAAATTACATGTAAGGAAAAATAAAAGAATTTGGCTGAAACTGACTTTAATATATGATAGTTTAAGCCTAAGAATAATCTCTGACCTATATATAGTTAGCTGACAAATATTCTTACAAAATAGCATATAAATTATTCAAAAGGAAAAATATTTATTTATAAAAGATTTCTTGGCCTTTAAATCACAGTAGAATTAGGCCATCATTGAGTTGTCTGTTCTCAAAAATTGCATTGCCTATATCTTTTAAGAGGTGTCCTAAAACATATCATTGGTCCTGCCAATAGTATCTTACTTTATATATACTAGCAGTTCCAAGTAATAACTTTATGTTTAGTGGTATATATGTTATTCTTCCAAAGTAATGTATTGGCAGCAAGTAGGAGAAGAACATAATTAATGGGTAATGTAAGAGTTGTCAAGAGACATATCAAGTGCAACAAACATGTTTGGTTCCAGAAACTATAGATGGAAAAAGTGAACTGTATGAATTGTGACCTATTTATAGGTCGCATGTATTTCAGCAAATTTTTCTAACATCTGCTGTTTGGGGGAGTGAATCCTTATTTATTAGTTTTCTGCTTTATAGTGAGAACCTAGCCGTTGAGTTCTAATAGCTAAAAACTTACCTCTAAAATCAGTATTTATTCTGAATGATAGACTGTGCTCTGTGTAAGTAGTTAAAAAAGGGGATTTGATAATAGATGTCTAATTTAGGAGCCTTGGTAATATTACTGTGAAAGAGTAATTTTTTTCAGAAAGGATGACCTTATTAACTATCCCTGAGGAAGAGCTGAAGTGGATAGGAGGCTGTGCTGCTGAAGGATTTAAGGAGCCCACGTTAAGGCTGTTTGCTGTACAAAGGCAGCTTTCTCAGCTGCTTGGTAAATGGAAGGGATCGAGTAATACGGGACACGGAGAAGCAGTTCATAGAATTTTGTTGTTATGTTTGAAGATTTTAATTGGGGTGGATGAATGAGGATTATGTATATACATAAGTATGTATATATCCCCAAAGATTCCTATTTGAGCCTACTGTGGACTATTTAATACCAGAGAGAAATCTTTCACTTTGACCAGAAAAACAAACAAACAAACAAAAAAACCAGTTCCACATACTATTAAAATTCATGCAGTGTTTTCGTGTAACATTTACACAGGACTTCCATGCTACCGGCACAAATAATGAGGCTCATATAGCGGAGTAAAAATAAAATGTTTATTTTGTTTCATTAGTGAAGATCTAATTTTATGTATTATATAGTATTGTACTTTTTTATATATAGTATTTTACTTTAGGATGATGATACTGTTGATGGTCCTGGCGAAAGTGACTTTGTATTTTCTTACCACCCCTTTTGTTATTTAATATTAGAATTACTACCTAAGGCGAAGTTTCTAGGCATGGCTGTGGATAGTTTTAATTCAGAGATTACAGATTGAATTCAGAGATTTGGGTGATAGAAATCCATACTCTTTACTGATATGACTCTATTCAGGTACTCACTGCAGTAGGTAACTTAGACCAGCATCTAAAAGGTCAACAGGCACACCAATTGATTGCCTGGGGAACCTTTTTAAATTGCAGATTCTGGTTCAGGAGGTCTGGAGTGTAGCTGGAAGTCTGCATTTCTTTCTCTTTCTTTTCTTTCTTTTCTTTCTTTCTTTCTTTCTTTCTTTCTTTCTTTCTTTCTTTCTTTCTTTCTTTCTTTCTTTTTTCTTTCTTTCTTCCTTCCTTTCAGATTTATTTGAGAGAGAGAGAGAGAGAGAGAGAGAGAGCAAGAGGGGGTGCCGTGGAAGGGCAGAGGGAGAGGAAGGAAAGAAGCAGACTCCCCACTGAGCATGGAGCCTGGTATGGGGCTCAGTCTCAGGACCCTGAGATCATGACCTGAGCCAAAATCAGGCATCGGAAGCTTAACCGTTCTAGCCATCCAGGCACCCCAGGAAGTCTGCATTTCTTTTTTTTTTTTTTGGAGCTGTAACCCCTTTTATTTTCTCTAAGTCTGCATTTCTAATAGGTTTTGAGATAATGCAGATTCTATTGGTTCATGAGTTACAGTTGAAGTAGTAAGAATTTAGATGTTAATAAATATGACAGACTCAATTTTTGAGTCCAGTCTGAATATTTGTACAGTCCTTGCTTATTTTAATGAGAGGTACAGAATTTGAATCTAAGCTTTAATAATGTAAATTTTTAATAATTTGGATTCCTGTATTTAAGAGACATAGAAATATTGAAACAGAAGTAACTTATTTTTCTTATATCATTGAAAACTGTAATGCCCGTTACTGGCAATATAATTTAATATATATTATATTTCACATATATATTATATATATATTATATATTTCATGTATATATGAAAACTAACAGAAGCTGTGAAAAATAGCCCCAAAGTGCAAATTAGTGAAATGAGAATCATTGTAATATGAAACAGTTATCTTGAAAATAATCTAAGCAACCGTATTTTTTTAAATCTAGGAAATAACATCAAGATTTATAATGAATGAGCTAGAAGGAAAGAGTCCTCTCATAATGCAAGCCATACAAAGGCACCCACAGGTCAGAAACATAATCTCTCAGAGAAGAAAATGTGCAATATGTGGAAAGTACTTTTTAACAATATGGCTGGAATGTGTTGAATTTGTTCCTCCACCAAAGGTAAATGGTGTTCTTTGTGTGAATAGAGCATAAGACTGTCTCTTATTCTTTGTCCTTATCTAAGTCAGCCAGTACTAACTAGATTTTTATCTAAGAACTAACTTCTCTGATAGTATAATGTTTTTTAATTGAGCTTTATTGAGATATAATTGACACATAACATTGGGTAAGTTTAAGGTTCATGTAAAGCACATCGATTTGGTACATTTATAAATTGCAAAATGATTACCACCATAGTTATTTTTAACTATGTGGTGAGAACACCTAAAATTTACTAAATTATCAACATTTAAGTAATATGAAACAGTATTATTAACTAATTACCATTTTGTGCATTAGACTTGTAAATATTATGGCTTGAAGTATATACCCTTGGACCAATATATCCCCATTTCTCTCATCTCAATCAACCACCACTTTACTGTATCTCTGAGTTTGTCTTTTTTTAGATATTATAAGTGATATTATATATTAAGTGTTATTATAAAGTATTTGTCTTTCTCTATCTGACTTAGTTTACTTAGCAGAATACCCTTAAGATCCATCCAAGTGGGCTTCTGGGTGGCTCAATCAATGAAGCATCTGCCTTTGGCTCAGGTCATGATCCCAGGGTCCTGGGATGGAGCCCTGCATCAGGCTCCCTGCTCAGCAGAGAGTCTGCTTCTCTGCCTCCCTCTGCACCTCCCCTCTGCTCGTGCTCTTTCTGTCAAATAAATAAATAAATAAATGAAGTCTTTTAAAAAAATCAATTTAAGTTGTAGCAAATAGCAAGATTTCCTTTCTTAAGGCTGAATAATATTCCTCTCTGTTTGTGTATCACATCTTTTTTATCCATTCATCCACTGACAAACACTTAGGCTATTTCCATGTCTTGACTATCATGAGTAATGCTGCAATGCATGCAGATATCTCTATGAGATCCTGATTTTAGTTTCTTTAGATATATACTTAGAAGTAGGATTCTTGGATCATATGGTAGTTGTATTTTTAATTTTTTGAAGAACATGCATACTGTTTTTCATAGCGGCTATACTAATTTACACTCCCACCAACAGTGCATTAGAGTTCTTTTCCCCCCATATTCTTGCCAACACTTATGTCTTATCATTTTAAGAGTTATTATTCTAACTGGTAGAGTGATATCTCACTGTGGTTTTGATTTGCATTTCCCAGATGATTAGTGATGTTGAGCATCTTTTCATGTACCTGTTGTTCATTTGTATGTCTTCTTTGAAAAAAATGTCTATTCAGTTCTTCTACCCATTTTTTAATTCAGTTATCGATTTTTTTTTTTGCTGTTGAGTTATATGAGTTCTTTATATATTTTGGATATTAATCCTTTATCAGATGTAGAACGTATAAATATTTCCTCTCATTTCATAGGTTATCTTTTCACTTCATTGAGTTTCTTTGCTGTGTAGAAGCTTCTTAGTTTGGTGTAGTACCACTTACTTATTTTCCCCTTGTTGCTTGTGTTTTTGGTGTCATATCCAGGAAGTCACTGCCTAAGAGCAAGGTAAAAAGGAAGTTTATCCTTTATGTTTTTTTTTTTTATGGGATTTTAACAGTTTCAGTTCTTAAATTTAAGTCTTTAGTCCACACTGCATTTATTTTTATGAGTTGTATAAGATAGTGGTCCAATTCCATTCTTCTACATGTAATTTTCCAGTTTTTCCAACACTGTTGAAGACACTCTTCCTTCTCCATTGAGTATTCTTGCTTGCTTGTCAAACATTAGTTGACCATATATGTGAGGGTTTATTTCTGGGATCTAGGTTTTGTTCCATTGGCCTAAGTGTTTTTATGCCAGTACTGTACTCTTTTGATTACTGTAAGCTTCATAATATGGTTTGAAATAAAAAAGCATGATGCATCCAGCTTTGTGCTTTTTCTTTAGGATTCCTTTGGCCATTTGGGGTCTTTGTGGCTTCATAAAAATTTTAGGATTGTTATTTTCTATTTCTGTGAAAAATGTCATTGGAATTTTGATAGATATTGCATTAAATCTGTAGATGGCTTTGTGTAATATGGACATTTTAACAATATTAATTTTCTGACCAATAAACATAGGATATCTTCCCATTTGTTTGTGCCTTCAGTTTCTTTAATCAAAGTTGTAGTTTTCAGTGTAGAGAACTTTCACCTCCTTGGCTACATTTAGTCCTAAGAACTTTATTGTTTTTAACATGTGGTGAATGAAATTGTTTTCTTTATATCTTTTTCAGACGTTTTGTTATCGGTATACAGAAACACGACTGTTTTTTGTATGTTTACTTTACTGAATGTATTGATTAGTGCTGGCAGGTTTCTGGAGGAGTCTTTAGAATTTCATCTGCATAATATCTCAGCATCTGCAAACATAGCCAGTTTTACTGCTTTCATTTCTATTAGGGTGCTTTTTATTTCATTTTCGAGCCTGACTGCTCTAGCTAGTATTTTGGTACCGTGTTGAACACGAGTGTTGAGAATATAGAGAGCTTTGCACAGTGCTTGGTACAAATTTTATTTCTGAGAAAGGCTGATGAATGATAAGACCTGGGTTTGAAAACCAGCTCTTCCATTCTATTACATTATTATTATATCAAATGTACCTGAGAAAAAAATCTGACAGAGCTGCTGCCAATGAGTAATAAAATCATAGTAAAATAATGTTTGAGGAGAAATTTAAAAGTCAAAATCAGCTGGACCTGAAACGCTAAGAGAAAAGAGAGATTATCAGTGGAAAAATGAAAATAGAAATGTATGTTGGTTCTCAAGATGGGAGTAAATCTGTAATCCTGATTTCTTATGTAACTTATCTGTGAATTGTTCACATTACCATCTGGATTTGATTGTTACATTCAAGAGACATTTCATGAGTCTAACACATGGCATTGGTACTTGGTAAAAGTTGTCAAAACACTCTGCTTTTCACTGGTCATGACATGAACACCTTGGAGAAGTTGCCATTGTTCATTTTTTCCCAGTGAATATATTTTATCTTTCTTGGGGAAGATGTTCTTGCTCTTATAGATTTTTTTCTTAAAATCCTCTGATGAGGTGCTCATCTCATTTCAAGTAGAGAAGTTGCAACCTAATGATGGCGACCACATCCAATGTTTATTTGGTACTGTGTCTGATATCATGCTAACCAAGTGTGTTGCCCTGGCATACTCAATTAATGTGCAAAATAACCTCATGACACCAGTGATAAATCCAACTTGCAGAGGAGCAAAGTACTTTGGCCCAGTTCACTGAAGCTGCTGAGTAGAGGCTCTGCAGAGGAAACCCACATATGTGATTCCTTGCTTTTACCCAGACATGGTGGACCATCTTTCCTGTGTCTTTCAACCCAGTTATTTCTCATTTGCTTCAACTGAATTCATGGTGTTCATGTTAAAGAGCCTTATTCTGTCATAATTTTTTTATCTACTCAAATTCATGATTTTTTTTTCATACTATGTATCAGGTACTGGGAATATAGAGCTCCAGCCTTCCAGGAGCTTACATATTCCAAAGGAAGCAGGATAATAAGATGATTGGAATCTGATAAATTAGGCTTGATGACCAGCCCTGCCACTTAACCACCTGTGTCATCTTATTTTCCTCTTTGAGGCTAAACCTCCATTTGTAAAATTTTAATAATAACAGTAATAGTACATATCTCACAGGGCTGAGATGAATGATACATGAAGTACTGCCTAGATGGTACTTAGCACCTAGGTGCTTCATAAAGGTAGTACATAGTAGGGGATCCCTGGGTGGCTCAGCGGTTTAGCTCCTGCCTTTGGTCCAGGGCATGATCCTGGAATCCTGGGATCGAGTTCTGCGTCAGGCTCTTGGCATGAAGCCTGCTTCTCCCTCTGCCTGTGTCTCTGCCTATCTCTCTCTCTCTCTCTATGTCTATAATGAATATATAAATAAAATCTTTAAAAAATTGGAGAATTTTCCAAATATTGGAGAAGTTTTTTTTTTCAAAAAAAAAAAGGTAGTACATAGTAGATACTTCATAGCATAGATTTTTTCTAAAAAGTTAAGGCCTTTAGATAAGAAAGAATGTTCTTGTTTAAATAAAGTGATGGAAGAGTGCCCAGGATGCTATGAGAAGTCATCTGTTTAAATAGGGATATTCTCTATCCTTGGGGTCTAGCACAGTGATTATGCTTGGTACTTCAATACATAATGCATGTTAAAATTATTTTAATAAGCATTGCTTGTAAATGTGCTTTGAGTGATAGGGAGGTATTAGAATAAAGAACCAGTGGACAAGTATTCTTGGTGATGGCAGTGCCTGTGCAAAGTTAGTGTTATGCAGGTAAGTTACACAACAAATGTGGGGAACTCAGAGAGCCTGAGGTATGAGAGACGAGGTTAGAGAGAGACTCAAGTGTGAGATCAGGATGGCTCTTGTGAGTGAAATTTGAACTTAATTTTGAAAGCAACTATATTGGTTTGTTACAGCTGTCATCACAAAGTGCCACAGACTGAGGGGCTTAAATAACAGAAATTTATTTTCTGTTCTCGAAGCTAGAATTATGAGACCAAGGTGTCAGAAGGCTTGGTTTCTTTTGTGGCTTCTCTCCTTGGCTCATAGATGGCCATCTTCTCCGTGTCTTAACCTAATCTTCCTTTTACACATGTCTGTGTTCAAGTTTCCCCCTCTTATGAGCACACAGTCACATTGAATTACAGCTCACCATAATGACATCATTTTAACATAATTACCACTTAAGGACCGTATTTCCAAATATAGTCACATTTGGAGGTACTGGGGGGTTAAGATTTGAACATATGAATTTCTGGAGGACATGTTTCAGCCCATAACACCTACCTACAGTTGTTGAAACAATGGAGTAGCAAGATGACAGTTTTTACTTTTTGACAAAGAGAGGTTGGAGCTGGTGAAGGGAATTTAAAGATTGTTTATATGAGATACTTGAAGCCAGGGGAATGAAGTTTGCTCAAGGGGACTTATGTGGTGAGGTGAGAAGGTCAGAGGACAGAACCCTTGAGGATGATAATATCAAAGTGGTGAACAAAAGCAGGAGTCAGTGAAGGGGAATGAGAAAATATAGTCAGGGAAGCAGAGGGCCAAAACCAGGTAGTGCGAGCACAGATTTTCTAGCTTTTAACACAGATGTGTGCGAAATAGGGTTTTCTTACTTTTTCTTCTGCTGAACTTATCCTTGATTGGGCCCTCATTCTATTGAAAAACTTATTTTAGTTAATTCCAAGTGTGGTAATTTTAGCATGTTTTTGGTCATAGTTTAAGATACAATCTTGATCATTCAAGATTTCCTTCTCCTCCCTTTCTTCCTATATAATCCCACTTTTGGAACTCTTGAGTAATGTCCTATGTGGCATCCTCTGAGCTATATGGTCATCCTGTCAAGACCTCAGATGTTTTCCTATCTTCATGATGGTGTCTGCTGAGTTGCCCACTTCCCACTGACCTTTGCTTATCTCTTCTGTGCCCTGTCCCTTCTAGTTCTGACCCTGGAGTCCCTTTGTCCTGCCGGTCCTTTTCTACCACACTATTCTCTGAGATAATTTGGCTGTTCCTTTACTCTACTATGGGCTTAAGCATGAGTTGGTTAAAGGTGCTAAGTTGAGAGATTCAGAGCTGAAGAGAAAAAAACTGGGCTGGAGAATAGGGAGAGGGAGATGGTATCCTTCATTAAATGTCATTGAATGGGAAACAGATTGCATTGATCAGAAAGTGAATGGGAACACAGAAGTTAAGTCTACAAGTCTTGACTAATCTCCAGGAAATGTATAGGATAAAGGTAGGAGAGTAGCAATAGGATGTTTCCTAGAGGGTGAAGAAGGCTTGAGGAAAGATTTTGAGCTTGGGGATATAGGTGCTGGATTGTAGATGCAGAAAGAGCTAGTAGATGATGAAACTTTAAATTAGTCTGTTTTGTGTGCTAATTCAGGAAGGGTTTTTTTTTTAATTTTTTTTAATTATTTATTTATGATAGTCACAGAGAGAGAGAGAGGCAGAGACACAGGCGGAGGGAGAAGCAGGCTCCATGCACCGGGAGCCTGATATGGGATTCCATCCCGGGTCTCCAGGATCGCGCCCTGGGCCAAAGGCAGGCGCCAAACCGCTGCGCCACCCAGGGATCCCCAGGAAGGGTTTTTAATGTTTTGATTATGCACTGCCTACTTTAAGGAATTAATAGAGCTAGAATTTGGTTACCACATAATGAGCCTCATCTTTTTCATCACCTTAAGGGATTGTGTAAGCCCAAAAGAGCAGATATGAAAATTTTTAAACAGCTAGAAAATGGATAGTGATGGTACTTTCCCACTTACAGTATGATTTGATTTTTTTCTTCAGTTACCTTTAGTGGGTGCTTACTATGTGCAAGGTACTGTACTAGCCTCTTAGGATCCAAACATGAATAAGACAGTCCATGCCATTGAGGAAATCACAGACTAGTTATTAAAATATAGTGTTATAAGGATTATAATAAAGGTGTTATATACTCATACTATGGCATTGCAGACAGACCAAGCAGCTATTTAGGTGATATCTCTGTTCAGGCTACTATAATGAAATACCAAAGACTGAATGGCTTATAAATGACAGAAATTTATTTCTTAAAGTTCTGGAGACTAGAAGTCAAAGATCAAGGTGCCAGCATGGTTGGGTGAGGGTCCTCTTTTGCATCACACACTTTATTCTCACATGTTGAAAGATGCTAAGGAGTTCTGTGGGGTCTCTTCTAAGGGCACTAATCCCAATCACGAGTGCTCTGTCCTCCTTATCTAATGGCCTCCCAAAGGCCTCATCTCCTAAAATCATGCATTAGTTATGAGGACTAACACGTGAATTTTGGAAGGACACCAGCATTCATCCCTTGTACTTATATAGCATATGCATTTTTTTTGAAGCACAAAAGAAAGTGCAAATAAATTCATTGCTTGATGGTTATATAGTTATTCATAACAGCTGCCTTCTATATTTGAGAGATTGTCAGGTGGAAGAGAGATGAGGCTTTTCCTCTGTTGACTTCTGAAGTGGAACATAGAACCACTGATAGGCCAGATGAAGGGAACAGTTTTCCTACATGATTTTATACAGATGCACACACACATACGCACTCATGCATGTTAATATTGGTCATTACTGAAGAAACAATAAGGATGGAAGAAGGAATAGTAGAATAAAGATATTTGGTATCTACATAATGTCATTTTAAAAATTAAAAGGGAAATAAGAATACCTTTTTATCAAATATGTCTGAGCGCATTTTAAAAACAGCACAGGATGGCATAAGAATATAGTATGGGTTAAAAACATAATGGTTAGGGGATCCCTGGGTGGCTCAGCGATTTGGCGCCTGTCTTCGGCCCAGGGCATGATCCTGGAGTCCCGGGATCGAGTCCTGCATCGGGCTTCCTGCATGGAGCCTGCTTCTCCCTCTGCCTGTGTTTCTCTCTCTCTCTCTCTCTCTCTGTGTTTCTCATGAATAAGTAAATAAAATTTAAAAATGAAAACAAAAAAAACCCATAATGGTTAAAACAAATCAGAGACTTGTATGTGAATACTTGAAAATAGCAGAAAATATTCAGTTATTGTAGAAAGACATGATCCCTCACATTGAAAAAGCACATTGGGTGCCAAGTAGAATAAAAAAGAACAAATCCATCTCTAGACACATTTAGGTAAAACTGTATTATGCCAGAGGAGCTATTAAGAGCTAAAGATAATTCTTTAATAAAATAGATCATGTACAAAGAAATGACAATGGACTGAAAGCAAATGCAAGAAAAAAATGATATCTTCAAAGCACTAAGAAAAAAATAACTCAAAATCTAGAATTATATGCCTAGTTAAGTTGATAGGCAAAAGACATTGGAGTGTTGGGGAATTGTGAGAAGAAAAAATTTGAAAAGAAAAATTGTTTTGCTTTGAAACCACTGATCCTAACTTTATTAAAATAATTGAAAAAAATTAAGTAACATTTAGTAAGTTTGTGTTAATTAAAAAAGTATGTAAAAATGGAATTAGAATAAATATATAGTATGAATTTATAAATTATGCCAAATCTAAGGATATTTAAAAATTGTGTAAAGAAAATTCAGAACAGAATGTACATTACCAGGTACTTGACAATTGAAGCATGCTATATATATTTTTTGAAGCATGTTATTTTCATGAGGTTGTTCAGTTCCCTGTTTCTAGAGTGAAAATGTACACAAAGTACATGGGGATGATAATCAGATTAACTATGTTGGTAAATAATTGCTTTCCTATATCTTTAGGAATTTGTGTTGCTTTTCCGCTTGAGTAGAAAGACATTATACAAAAACTAGTTTGCCTAGAAGCCTCTCTTTCTATTAAAAAAATTTAATATCTTAATTATCTTTTCAGGAACGAAACTTGGAGAATGCTGACCTTTAGAGTAAATACTTTATCATGAAGGGAGAGCCCATTTGATAATGCCAACGTCTGGTTGCTCTGTTGTGCTTTACAGAATGTTCTTTCTCTGCCGGAGTTTGCCATCTGAAAGCACAGTTGAAGGGGGAAGCACTTGATGACAAATGGGTCTTTATTCTTGACATAAAACAACTAGAAACAACCAAATATCAAATTGTAATTGCTTTTATTCAGGTGAATGTGAAATTAAGAGGTACTTATGAAGTGGTGAGATGAGGACTGGAAAAGTAGTTGAAAAGTTTCGCTCAAATATCAGATATTAATCTTTACCATGATTCATCCAGATGCTTTTGTCTTTTTCCAAATGTTACAGCTTGTGCCATCTGAGTTTGGCGAGTCCTTAGCAATGATAGAATTGTCAATAATTTCAGCATAATTGATATTTAAGTATTAACTCCTAGTGATATAAATCTTTGAAATAGCAACAAAACTTAATCCTTTTTAGTTACTACCAGCTTGGGCCATATTTGAACTAGTGACTTAGAGGTAACCTATATAGTCTCATAAAATCCTTTCCAAACACTGGAGAGTGATCCTGGACCCTAGATATGCATTTGATAGTTTTCATTTTGTATAGTTACGTTAGTTGAACTTAACGTTTCCCCAGATACCTTTAAAGTTGAAGAGTTTAGGGAGGGAACAGTTTGGAAAGTGAACTCTCAACCCTGTATTGAATGATGTAATGTAATTAAAACTACCCTCAAAAGAGATTAGATTGAGTAGGTTTCACTACAAATGAGTGAAAATTCTGATCTACTCTATGAAAATAAATGAAAATTTGCAACCTTAATTCCTTTTTTATGACAAGCTGCCAGTAATGAAACATAATATAAGATTACATTTAATAATTTTACTCATTACTTATAGAGCAAAATCTTACTTTGCAGTAAAAAGTTATTACTGTTTAGATACCACTGACATTCATTTATGAAACTGATCATTCCAACCAGCCAACTGTGAAAATGAATGTAGGTTTTAAAACATTTATGCACTGGTTAGTCAATTTAATGTACATTAGGCACGAAGAGGATCAGAAGGCATCACATTTCTAATTCTAAACAGTCGTGAAAGTAATATGTATTTATTGTTCAGAAAAATTGAAATGGTGTGAATGTTCCTTATTATTTTATTCAGAAAATAGCAAAAACAATTATAGTATAAATGAACTCATGCACTGTGTCTTGATTACTTCTTCTCCTATGGGAACTCATTTAATTTTCTCTTTAGAAAACTCTCTCTTTTGTTCTTAAACTGCTGGGTAGAGTCACAGTTGTGTTCAATATCTGTGCTTGTATTTTCTTCTAAAGAGTCTCAAATTACTTTCAACTTCAGTACATTTATCTGAAGCTGTACATCGCCAAAATGTTTGAACTTCCCACATGAAATAAAGAGGACACTGATGATCCAGAGATGGTGTTGGAGAGCAGGATCACTCCATAGAGGAGAGAATGCTGCTTAGCCGGATAGGCGGCTGGAATCTGAGCAGGATTTTCTTTCTTGTTTCTGCTATTACCACAGTCCAAAGTGCCCTATACAGGTGGAATGACCATATAATGTATGACTTAAGTCAAGATGCCTTTGAGAGTGAAAGTGAACATTACTAATAAGCTGGAGAGCCAGCAGGAAACCAGGACTGTCCTGGGTAAATCTGAATGTGTGGCTCCACTTAGATGGAACAGTTAACTTTAGGGTCGTGCTCACTGCTGGCTTTTATCACTGCTGGTGTGGAGGAGTTGTCATTCTGAATGTTCACCTTGGGTTTTTAAAATTATTTTCAGTCACTCCATAAATATTTGACGTCCTGCTTTCAGCAGGAAACTCTGGATGCTAAGCACAGTGCAAATAAGTAGGGGGCCTAGTTGGTCCCAAATGGTTTAAAATCTAAGAGTTTAAAATCCTAAAGATGAAAAAGACGCTATTAATAAAAACTAAATGTTAAATGAGTGATAAGAGCTTTAGTGCATCAAAGAAGAAGATGAGATCATTGTATAAGTTGTCCGGCCTGGAGACTGCCCAGAAAGATGCTGCGAGGCCTTGACATAGGTAGAGTTCCGATACATGGAGAAGGAAGCAGAGGGGATATTTTGGAAGAGAACGATATGGAGGAAAATGAATCTTGTTCATAGGGCAGTGAGTCAATTAAGTTGGTTCGTGGTTGGGAATGGGAGGAAGAAAGATTATTTTAAAAATGAGGTCAAATTCTATGAACCTGTCAAAGGATAGAATATGGAGTTTGAACTTGATCCCATTTGGAAATGGAGTCCTACTGAATGTGCAGGGACAAGCCAATGATATAAAGAAAGATGTATTTTAGAAGGAATCATTTGGCAGGAGAGTGCAGGAGGTTGAAGAGAAGGGAAGCTGAAGAGACCTTTCAGTGGTTGCCTAGCGTGGGTGTAAGGTGTAGCATTAGAATGCAAGGAAAGGAACCTCCGTGGGGAAGGAAGGATGATGGAACTTTGTTGATTGGCTGTGGGAAACTGCCGAAGGGCATGAAGGAGAAGACCAGAAAACCCCAGAGGGAGCTGATTTGGGAGGCAAGACCCCAAGTTTTATCGCAGACATACCGAGTTTCAAGTGTTGTGTGGATGATTCAAGAGAATATGTTTAGGGAGTTGGAGATCATACAGCAAAGCGCCATACTTCTGTGCATTATCTGAAAATGTGTGCACTTTCCAACAACTGTTCATTCTTTCAGAGAGCTCTGCACGCTTCGTAAACCGTAATCAAAATTCTACTTTGGTGAAAGAAGCTGGGTGGAATATTCTGACTAACACTGAGTAAGAGTTTAATGAACTTAGGTTTTTATCCTGTCTCTTGCTTGAACTCTGAGGCTTAAGGTAAAGGACCTTCCTTCTCACTGCTTCTGGACTAATCTCTTATCTGGGCAATGAAGGGATTAGATCAAAGCCTCTTCTAGCTTCAGAGTGTCCAAGGGGCTGTCAGAGTCATGCTTTTCATGGTCCTGCTAATTTGGAACATGATACCGGTATCAGTTTCCCATTGGTGCTGTAACAAATTGCCGCAAATCTGGTGTCTTAATGAAAATTTATGATGTTACAGTTCAGTAGGTCAGAAGGTTCAGTAGGTCATGAGTCTCACTGAGCTAAAATGAAGGGGTCAGCAGGGCTACACTGCTTTCTGGAGGCTCTAGAGGAGGATCCATTTTCTTGTTCTTTCCAGCTTTTAGAGGCCACTGACATTCCTTGGCTCATGGCGCCTTCCTCCGTCCTCAAAGTCACATTGACAGATCTGGTCTTTCTCATACACATCACTTGGATTTTCTCTTCTCCCCTCCCCTCCCCTCCCCTCCCCTCCCCTCCCCTCCCCTCCCCTCCCCTCCTCTCCTCTCCTCTCCTCTCCTCTTCCACTTTTAACAATCATTGTGATGAAATTGGGTCCATCTAGATAATACAGAATAATTATGGACCTCTCACGGTCCTTATATTAATCACACCTGTAATGCACCTTTCTGCATAAGGTAACATACATATTCACAGGTGCCAGGGATTAGGACATGATCATCTTTGCGGGGTGGGGGGTGGTGGTGGCAGTGAGGGGGTGGGGACATTATTCTGCCTACTATGATACTTTTCCGAAGAAAACAGGAAACTATCTTACTCTTTTCTTATGCTTTGTGTTTCATGTAATACTGAAACCTCATTCAAAGCTTTACTTCATTCTGTGATATAAATATGCATTTTGATAATTTAAAAAAAATTTCTTAGTTTAAAAGATGACAATGATTGTCACTGATAAGGCATGAGTTGAATGATTTTTTTTAAATCTCTTAATTCCACCATTCAAAAAATATAAAACTTAGTAAATATATGCTTTTAAACTTAAAGTGCAAAACTCCTTTTTCCTAAAATAGGGAGAGGATGTAATCATATATTCATTTGCCTTAGGAAATAATGCATTTCAGTATAAATAGTAAAGGGTGAAAAATTAGACTGTAGTATAGCTTTTCACATTTTAAAGCTTTTTGCTACAAAGATATTTCAGAATAAAAGCATGTCTAATCATAGACCAATTCCTTTTCCTTTTCTAACTTCAGCTTGACAAAAAGGAGCTTTCAGATGTTTCAGTTTCTATCTGTAAACAACCACCAAAGCAGTAATTATCTTCCACAGAGTCTTGAAGTCATGTTAATTGAGGTTTGTGAAGAGAGGTCCTCGGTAAGAGGGTGTGTCATTATTCCTTTGTAACGTGCTCTTGTCAGACAGGTGTCGTACTGGTAGAAATCATTGTGACTATGCACAAATAGGCGTAGAAATTCATTTTTTAATTTTTAATTTTTTTCTTTTTAAAAATTTAAATTCAATTAATTAACATATAATGTCTTATTTGTTTCAGAGGTAGAGGTCATTGATTCTTCAGTCTTAAATAATACTGAGCACTCATTACATTACGTGCCCTCCTTAATGTCCATCACCCAGTTACCCTATTCCCATCCCCCTACCCTCCAGTGACCTTCCTATGTTTGTTTGTTTCCTATGATTAAAGTCTCTTATGGTTTGTCTCCCTCTCTGATTTCATCTTGTTTTATTTTTTCTTTTCTTCTCCTATGATCCTCCATTCTGTTTCTTAAATTCCACATAAGAGTGAGATCATATGATAATTGTCTTCCTCTGATTGATTAATTTCACTTAGTATAATATGTCCTAGTTCCATCCACATCTTTGCAAATGGGCATACAAATTTAAATGGATATCAACAGGTCAGGTATTTGAGACTTTCATTTTTTATGAAAACATTCCTGAGTCCAGTGACTCTAGATGGAAAAATATGTTCCCAAGGAATTATGTTGGGTTCATTTTTCCTAGTAAAATTTCCAGGAAACAATTCATAGCCCTGATAAATATCAGAAATAGTAATTATTAAGTTATAGAATAATTACAAGCAAAGTTTCATAGTCAGTACAAAACTGATAATGGTCCTTGGTAAAATAAGCTCCTAAAAAGCAAAACAAAATATTTTATTCTAATTAACTGATACCCCCAAAAAGGGGAAAGAGAGATACACTTTGCATTCCTGCCTGCAACAAGAGCCAACTCAAACCCTACCCATAGAGTTTCTTAATGACACAAGGGAAATGGCTAAAACCACAGTGGAAATAGAAAATATCTTCAATAGTTTCTATTGTAAACTTTTTACCCCAGAGAAACAGGACAAAGCAAATCAGATTAACTGTATGGCCCCGCTTGTTTCCTTGGTTTACGTTTGTCTTTCTTTCTGTAACCTCCTCTTGGTTCATGGCTCTACTCTTTGTTCTAGTTTCTCAAAGAGCACTAAGTGAAGTGTATTAGCATGGTTTATTTTGATAGCCCGCAGTTCTAGACGAAATGTGCTACAGTAGTTAGCAGGGGTAGCTGATTGGATGAGATGCAAAGGGGAAAAAACACATTTAGCTTTTGAGCACAGTTTCAACACTTAGCCATTATAATCTAATGAATCACTATGATCCTGTATAGATTTAAAATATGGTACATAATGTGTGTATCGTTGGAAAACTTTATGAATGTTTCTTACCCCTGGACTAATATATTCATTTATTTATTTTTTTTAATAAATTAATTTTTATTGGTGTTCAATTTACCAACATACAGAATAACACCCAGTGCTCATCCAGTCAAGTGTCCCCCTCAGTGCCCATCACCCATTCACCCTCACCCCCTGCCCTCCTCCCCTTCCACCCCCCTAGTTCGTTTCCCAGAGTTAGGAGTCTTTATGTTATGTCTCCCTTCCTGATATTTCCCACACATTTCTTCTCCCTTCCTTTATATTCCCATTCACTATTATTCATATTCCCCAAATGAATGAGAACATACACTGTCCTTCTCCGATTGACTTACTGCACTCAGCATAATACCCTCCAGTTCCATCCACGTTGAAGCAAATGGTGGGTATTTGTCGTTTCTAATTGCTGAGTAATATTCCATTGTATACATAAACCACATCTTCTTTATCCATTCATCTTTCGATGGACACTGAGGCTCCTTCTACAGTTTGGCTATTGTGGACATTGCTGCTAGAAACATCGGGGTGCAGGTGTCCCGGCATTTCATGGCATCTGAATCTTTGGGGTAAATCCCCAACAGTGCAATTGCTGGGTCGTAGGGCAGGTCTATTTTTAACTCTTTGAGGAACCTCCACACAGTTTTCCAGAGTGGCTGCACCAGTTCACATTCCCACCAACAGTGTAAGAGGGTTCCCTTTTCTCCGCACCCTCTCCAACATTTGTTGTTTCCTGCCTTGTTAATTTTCCCCATTCTCACTGGTGTGAGAATTTGTATTGTGGTTTTGATTTGTATTTCCCTGATGGCAAGTGATGCAGAGCATTTTCTCATGTGCATGTTGGCCATGTCTATGTCTTCCTCTGTGAGATTTCTCTTCATGTCTTTTGCCCATTTCATGATTGGATTGTTTGTTTCTTTGGTGTTGAGTTTAATAAGTTCTTTATAGATTTTGGAAACTAGCCCTTTATCTGGTATGTCATTTGCAAATATCTTCTCCCATTCTGTAGGTTGTCTTTTAGTTTTGTTGACTGTATCCTTTGCTGTGCAAAAGCTTCTTATCTTGATGAAGTCCCAATAGTTCATTTTTGCTTTTGTTTCTTTTGCCTTTGTGGATGTATCTTGCAAGAAGTTACTGTGGCCGAGTTCAAAAAGGGTGTTGCCTGTGTTCTCCTCTAGGATTTTGATGGACTCTTGTCTCACATTTAGATCTCTCATCCATTTTGAGTTTATCTTTGTGTATGGTGAAAGAGAGTGGTCCAGTTTCATTCTTCTGCATGTGGATGTCCAATTTTCCCAACACCATTTATTGAAGAGACTGTCTTTCTTCCAATGGATAGTCTTTCCTCCTTTATTGACTATTAGTTGACCATAAAGTTCAGGGTCCACTTCTGGGTTCCGTATTCTGTTCCATTGATCTATGTGTCTGTTTTTGTGCCAGTACCACACTGTCTTGATGACCACAGCTTTGTAGTACAACCTGAAATCTGGCATTGTGATGCCCCCAGCTATGGTTTTCTTTTTTAAAACTCCCCTGGCTATTCGGGGTCTTTTCTGATTCCACACAAATCTTAACATAATTTGTTCTAACTCTCTGAAAAAAGTCCATGATATTTTGATAGGGATTGCATTAAACGTGTAAATTGCCCTGGGTAACATTGACATTTTCACTTTATTAATTCTGCCAATCCATGAGCATGGAATATTTTTCCATCTCTTTGTGTCTTCCTCAATTTCTTTCAGAAGTGTTCTATAGTTTTTAGGGTATAGATCCTTTACCTCTTTGGTTAGGTTTATTCCTAGGTATCTTATGCTTTTGGGTGCAATTGTAAATGGGATTGACTCCTTAATTTCTCTTTCTTCAGTCTCATTGTTAGTGTATAGAAATGCCATTGATTTCTGGGCATTGATTTTGTATCCTGCCACGCTACCAAATTGCTGTATGAGTTCTAGCAATCTTGGGGTGGAATCTTTTGGGTTTTCTATGTAGAGTATCATGTCATCGGCGAAGAGGGAGAGTTTGACTTCTTCTTTGCCAATTTGAATGCCTTTAATGTCTTTTTGTTGTCTGATTGCTGAGGCGAGGACTTCCAGAACTATGTTGAACAACAGTGGTGAGAGTGGACATCCCTGTCTTGTTCCTGATCTTAGGGGAAAGGCTCCCAGTGCTTCCCCATTGAGAATGATATTTGCTGTGGGCTTTTCGTAGATGGCTTTTAAGATGTCGAGGAATGTTCCCTCCATCCCTACACTCTGAAGAGTTTTGATCAGGAATGGATGCTGTATTTTGTCAAATGCTTTCTCTGCATCTAATGAGAGGATCATATAGTTCTTGGTTTTTCTCTTGCTGATATGATGAATCACATTGATTGTTTTGCGAGTGTTGAACCAGGCTTGTGTCCCGGGGATAAATCCTACTTGGTCATGGTGAATAATTTTCTTAATGTGTTGTTGGATCCTATTGGCTAGTATCTTGTTGAGAATTTTTGCATCCATGTTCATCAGGGATATTGGTCTGTAATTCTCCTTTTTGGTGGGGTCTTTGTCTGGTTTCGAAATTAAGGTGATGCTGCTGACCTCATAGAACGAATTTGGAAGTACTCCATCTCTTTCTATCTTTCCAAACAGCTTTAGTAGAATAGGTATGATTTCTTCTTTAAACGTTTGATAGAATTCCCTTGGGAAGCCATCTGGCCCTGGACTCTTGTGTCGTGGGAGGTTTTTGATGACTGCTTCAATTCCTCCCTGGTTATTGGCCTGTTCAGGTTTTCTATTTCTTCCTGCTCCAGTTTTGGTAGTTTGTGGCTTTCCAGGAATGCGTCCATTTCTTCTAGATTGCCTAATTTATTGGCGTAGAGCTGTTCATAATATGTTTTTAAAATCGTTTGTATTTCCTTGGTGTTGGTAGTGATCTCTCCTTTCTCATTAATGATTTTATTAATTTGAGTCTTCTCTCTCTTCTTTTTAATAAGGTTGGCTAATGGTTTATCTATCTTATTAATTCTTTCAAAGAACCAACTCCTGGTTCTATTGATCTGTTCCACAGTTCTTTTGGTCTCGATTTCATTTAGTTCTGCTCGAATTTTAATTAACTCTCTTCTTCTGCTGGGGGTGGGGTCCATTTGCTGCTTTTCTCTAGTTCCTTTATGTGTAAGGTTAGCTTTTGTATTTGAGTTCTTTCCAGTTTTTGAAGGGATGCTTGTATTGTGATGTATTTCCCCCTCAGGACTGCTTTTGCTGCATCCCAAAGATTTTGAATGGTTGTATCTTCATTCTCATTAGTTTCCATGAATCTTTTTAATTCTTCCTTAATTTCCTGGTTGACCTTTTCATCTTTTAGCAGGATGGTCCTTAACCTCCACGTGTTTGTGGTCCTTCCAAACTTCTTGTTGTGATTAAGTTCTAATTTCAAGGCATTATGGTCTGAGAATATACTGGGGACTATCCCGATCTTTTGGTATCGGTTCAGACCCGATTTGTGACCCAGTATGTGGTCTATTCTGGAGAAAGTTCCATGTGCACTTGAGAAGAATGTGTATTCAGTTGAGTTTGGATGTAAAGTTCTGTAGATATCTGTGAAATCCATCTGGTCCAGTGTATCATTTAAAGCTCTCGTTTCTTTGGAGATGTTGTGCTTAGAAGACCTATCGAGGGTAGAAAGAGCTAGATTGAAGTCACCAACTATAAGTGTATTATTATCAAAGTATTTCTTCAGTTTGGTTATTAATTGGTTTAAATATTTGGCAGCTCCCACATTCGGGGCATATATATTGTGGATTGTTAAGTCCTCTTGTTGGATAGATCCTTTGAGTATGATATAGTATCCCTCTTCATCTCTCAATATAGTCTTCGGGATAAATTTTAATTTATGTGATATGAGGATGGCTACCCCTGCTTTCTTTTGAGGGCCATTTGAATGGTAAATGGTTCTCCAACCTTTTATTTTCAGGTTGTAGGTGTCCTTCTGTCTAAAATGAGTCTCTTGTAGACAGCAAATAGATGGGTCCTGCTTTTTTATCCAGTCTGAAACCCTGCGCCTTTTGATGGGGTCATTAAGCCCATTCACGTTCAGAGTTACTATTGACAGATATGAGTTTAGTGTCATCATGATATCTATTCAGTCCTTGTTTTTGTGGATTGTTCCACTGAACTTCTTCTTAAAGGGGAATTTTAAGAGTCCCCCTTAAAATTTCTTGTAGAGCTGGTTTGGAGGTCACATATTCTTTCAGTTCCTGCCTGTCTTGGAAGCTCTTTATCTCTCCTTCCATTTTGAATGAGAGCCTTGCTGGATAAAGTATTCTTGGTTGCATGTTCTTCTCATTTAGGATCCTGAATATATCCTGCCAGCCCTTTTTGGCCTGCCAGGTCTCTGTGGAGAGGTCTGCTGTTACCCTAATACTCCTCCCCATAAAAGTCAGGGACTTTTTTTCTCTTGCTGCTTTTAGGATCTTCTCCTTATCTTTGGAATTTGCAAGCTTCACTATTAAATGTCGAGGTGTTGAACGGTTTTTATTGATTTTAGGGGGGGGGGATCTCTCTATTTCCTGGATATGAATGCCTGTTTCCCTTCCCAGTTTAGGAAAGTTTTCAGCTAGGATTTGTTCAAATACATATTCTGGCCCTCTGTCCCTTTCGGCGCCCTCGGGAACCCCAATTAAACGTAGGTTTTTCTTCCTCAGGCTGTCGTTTATTTCCCTTAATCTGTCTTCATGGTCTCTTAATTGTCTGTCTCTTTTTTCCTCAGTTTCCCTCTTTGCCATCAACTTGTCTTCTATGTCACTCACTCGTTCTTCCACCTCGTTGAGCCTCGTCGTTAGGACTTCTAGCTTGGATTGCGTCTCATTTAATTGATTTTTAATTTCTGCCTGATTAGATCTAAATTCTGCAGTCATGAAGTCTCTTGAGTCCTTTATGCTTTTTTCTAGAGCCACCAGTAGCTGTAAAATAGTGCTTCTGAATTGGCTTTCTGACATTGAATTGTAATCCAGATTTTGTAACTCTATGGGAGAGAGGACTGTTTCTGATTCTTTCTTTTGAGGTGAGGTTTTCCTTCTAGTCATTTTGCTCAGTGCAGAGTGGCCAAAAACAAGTTGTATTGGGAAAAGGAGAAAAAGAGAGTGAAGGAAAGAAAAGAGAAAAAAAAAGAGAAAGAAGAAAAAAAGGGAAAAAAGAGAAGAAAAACAGAAAAAAAAACCCCGAAAATAAAGGGGGGGGGGTAGCAAACAGAAATCAAAAAGTAAAAAAACAAAACAAAACAACAACAAAAAAAACTACACGGGGGAGTATCTTCTGATTCTGTATACTTTAAGTCCCTTGACTTCCCCTGGAACTTGTCCGTCTTGCTGGTCTTCTGGGGGAGGGGCCTGCTGTGCTGATTCTCAGGTGTTAGCACTTGGGGGAGCTGCTCTGCCCCTGCCTGGTGCAGGGCTCAGTGGGGGTTATTCACCCCGTGAGGCCCCAGGAGGAGCAACCGCAGTGGCGGGGCCAGCTCTGCAGCCCTGGAGTCAGCCCCCGCAGTAACTCCAGGGCTCTCCGTCTGCAGGGCCTGGAGGCTCCGGGGCGGGGCCGCTGATCTGCTCAGCTCGGGGCAGGGGCGTCCTTGCTGTCCTGGGCCCTCCCGGCCTCTGCCTGTCCCGGGGGAGGCCGGATCCTGGGCTGTGTCCTGGCGCCCAGTGCTCCGGGGCCTGCGCTGTTGGATTCGCTCCTGCCCCGCAGCCCCCTCCGTGGAGCCGCCGCCCGAGCCCCTCCGAGCTGCTCCGGGTCCCGCCGTGCGCGCTGCAGCCCTTAGGGAGCTCGGCGCACTCTCCCGGGGCGCAGGTGCCTGTTAGTGTCCCAGGGAGCCCAAGGGCATCCCCGCCCTCCTGGGTCCTGCTCTAACTCCCTGCGGGCCCCTTTCCACCCTGGAAGGTTGGTGCAGCTCCTGCTCCTCCAGGACGGGGCTCTCCTGTCCTGGGGACACTCACCCTGGCCTCAGCCCGGCTCCTCGCGGGCCCCTCCCCCGTGGAGGCCTTTTGTGTCTTTATCTCTTTTTCCCCATCTTTCTGCCTGATAGAAGCACGAACTCTTCTCACTGTAGCGTTCCAGCTGGTCTCTCTTTAAATCTCAGGCCGATTTCGTAGATTTTCAGGATGATTTGAAGGTTTTCTAGGTAATTTGGTGGGGACAGGTGACTTGGGGACCCTACTCTTCCGCCACATTGCCCCTCCTCCAATATATTCATTTATTATTGATAGTCCATGGTTTAACATTTTATGGTCTATTTATTGTTTATACAGTATTGTTTCCCCAATGCAGTATGCACATTCCTGAACTCTCACAGCTGACTCTTTCTGAATGTCCTTTCATGTCCTTTCCAGACAGTCACAACCTAGTCATCCTTCAAAACCCAGCTCACCGTTTTCTTATACTGTAAAATCTTGCTTACCATGCAGCCTACAGTGGTGTCTCCCTTCTCTGAACTAATATAGAACCTGTCATGATGTTGAGCCTTATGTTTCTAGTTATTATTTGTGTTTATTTATTAGCTTTCCAACTAGATACTGAAAAGATTCTTCGAGGCAGAGATTATTTGTTCTATATCTTTGTATCCTTGGCACTTTGCTTAACATGGTTCAGGTTTTAGGTTGCTTATAATTTGTCAGGACTTTTGGCTGCAAATTAAGCCCAATTTATGCACTAACTAACTATTAAGTATTAAGAAAGCCTAGGAATGGATCTTGCTGAATATTTAGTCATGCTGGATCAGGTAATCCAAATTTATCATCTGCAATCTGTCCTTTTATGTGTATTGTCTCTGCTTTCCTTTGTCTTGGTTTTGCACTCATTGCACCCTACACTTTGCCTTCTGGCAACAGAGGGAGAGCTTCCCTCTCTTTGTAGATCCAGGGAAAGCCCTAGGGCTGATGTTCATTGGCTTTTTTGGACTGTCTTGGGTTATGTGCCGGACTTGAGTTACATGCCTAAGTCTTGAGCCAGAGAGTGGGATCAGTTATCCTCTCTCTTTTATAACATATACACTGAAATCAGTGAAGGGCGGTTCCCAAAAGGAAAAGATGGGCTTTTGTGCCAGCAGAATGGGGAATAGATGCTGACAGGCATGAATAAGATGCTAATTGGAAATTTCAGTAAATGTTTGCTGATTGGTCAACTAAACCTTTTAGGGATAAAGTCGGATTTGTAGAGATTCTGTACCATTTTCCACCTTCATCCCAAATATTTTATCATTAGATAGTGCCATATGTCATCTGAGTACTTCATAGTCATGGTTGGAGGTGGATGTGAAGGTGATATGACATATGACTTTGACTTCCCCACTGATTTAACACCAAGGTTGAAAGGTTATTACTCTCTCAAGGATGGATTAATAACTGTGCTTAGGTACCTTGAACCTTTAAATGGGCCCTCACAGTTATTTTGTGGAAGAGCAAATAAAACAGTAACAAAACCTCTCACTGTGGATTTTGATGATGACAGCCCAGTGGGCTCATGATAAAAGTATGTAGCATTGTCAACTGGTTTAACTACTAGTTGTGTGACTGTTTTGGAGTCTTTCACTGAGAACTATGTTGACTTCAGAAATTGTTTATAAAGCATACAAATGGTGAGCTTTTGAAGTTGTCATTGTTTCCAGCATTAGTGGTCAAGACATGTATACTAAGCTGGATAATAGGGTTTTTGACTGCCTATTTTGTACATTGAGAATGAAAAACAGAGATTTGAAGTACAAAAACCTAAGTCACATATTCAACTCTATTGCCCAGGCAATAGAGATCATAATGAAAATTATAGATAGCAAAGATTATTAATTTCCATGGGAAGTGGATACTGGACAGGCCAAACCTAGATATCCATTGGGGGGGGGGTTGTTCAATAATTGTGTGCAAATCGATCAATTTAACATCCCTGTAGGACGGAAATCAGGTTTGTGTGGATTCTGAATTGTTCTTTACCTTCATTCCAAACACATTATGGTTAGACAGTATAATAATATATTTGGATAAAAGCATAGATAATCCTTTATCATTTGAATTTGTTTTTTAAAAAATTTATTTATTTATTTTAGAGAGAGTGGGGGGAGGGGCAGAGGAAAAGGGAGGGAGAGAATCTCAAGCAGACTCCGTGCTGAACCTGATGTGGGGCTGAATCCCAGGACCCTGAGATCATAACCTGAGCTGAAACCAAGAGTCAGATGCTCAACTGACTGAGCCACCCAGGCACCTCATTGTTTAGTTTTGAATATGCCTTTCTTAGCTAATTTGTTTGTGTGTGGGAAAAGAGCAAATCAAGCATAAATAGAATAGTGTGTCCTTTAGAAATTAATGTTGTGAAATGTCTGAGAAAGTTAATATTTACTTTATTCAAAAATACTTACTGAGTACCGTTTTAATTTTATCTTTAATTTTTACCTTTTAGAACTGGAAGATAAGCAGAAATCTAAAGCTGGTACCTCTTCGAATATTAATTTGTTCTTACAAATGTTTCAATAAACGTGGCCCTAACCTCTTTGGAATTGCTCAAGTATAGAGCTGGTGAGAAACTCATTTAGAGCCTCACATGACTTGCCCCATCAGCTCTGCACACACAGTCAGATTATGCCCTACTTATGATACCATGCTGTGTCTCTTCTCTTTGCCAATACATTAAGCAAAGGAAGTAAAATTATTTACTTGTAAAGATCCCAGTGTAAGCACTATAATCTCCCTTTAGCTTGTTTAGATTCTAAGAATGCTGTTTCTTCTTTGATTTAAAATAAAGAGTGGAAGAATAAAGATCTGTGTGGCAAGTGTTATTTTTTCCTGTCATTTTAAGACCACCACCTTCCTTTTCTAGATAAGTATTAAGAGACTTTGAGGGGGACAAGTATTTATTTTATGCGTGTTTTGCCATTGAAAGAGAATTACTTTTTGTGCTAGACAGTTGTATCACATTTGTATGATTTCAGATGAGCTCTTCTTTTTGAAGAGGCACTAATGTCTTACTAAGATAAAACTTTTATTCTACTTAAAATGGAGTAGAAGGCTGGAAACCCAGGCTTGGTTACTCCTAATATCACTTTGTTTATACTTTTAAAGTTTTGTTCCTTATTTTTGTTTTTCACAAGAGACACTTACAGAAGCCAGCGCAATAGTTCTGAAATGAGAATGAGTCCTTTTCTTTGAAGGACCACAGAAAAGGAGAGAAAGAAGTTATGAAAATATATGGTATAGTTTGCATAGACCAGTGGTCTTTGCCTGTGTGGTTCTGTCCAGCAGCAGCTGAGAACTTGTTAGAAATAGAAATTATTTGGTCCTACCGTAGACCTACTAAATCAGAAACTCAGGGAGTACAACTCAGCAATCTGTGTTTTATCAGATCCTCTAGGTGATTTTGAGCCATGCTCTCCTTTGAGAACCATAGGTACTGATTAAGAGAAAATTGCTATAGGTTCAGAAGAGCAAGAGATTTGACCATAATTTTATTTAAACTCCACTAGAAATATGTTTCTTCACATAACTATTTGGCGGTACTTCTGGTAGAAAGCGGAGTGGATTCTCATTTTCCATATATTTTATTATTTATATTACTTTCTCAACTAGACCTTTTTTTAGTTCACTTCAGGATATACTCCTTCATGTATCAGGGTTGCCTCTAGCATACCTGGGAAGCTACATCAGTGGAGCACAGCGGAAAGGCCTTCAATCAATACCAGAGTCAAGCCCCACCGAGACAGAGATGGGGCCTCAAGGTAAATTTCTAAAGGCTCCATTAATCAAGAATGCATTTTAAACAAAAATAAAAAACAAAGTACAAATGAAAGTCATAGGAGCTCATTAAAAATGAGTTATAGGAATAAACAGTGTGTGTTTATTGAGGGAAAACTACTCAGAAAATTGATTTCGATTAGGGAAATATTTTTATGCAACATGTGCTGTTCAAAAGAGCATTTTGTTTACCATTTCAATCTCAACCTCAGCCACAGTTTATAGGCCATCTTGGTTCTGGGGAGAACACTGTATCCATCCATTCATCTATGTACTCATTTGTTCAACAAATATTTCAAGTACCCTTGAACTTCAGGTGACATGAAAAGAAAATGTTAGCTCTACCTTTCCACCCCATCCTCGTCATATCTCAGGGTCCTGAGACCTGTTTTCTGCCCCCTTTTCCAAAACTGATCTTTTGGAGGTCAGCCGTCACTTCCTACCAATTCACTTGTTCCTCATCTGGCTGGTCTTCCCTGCAGATTTGAGCTCAGTTGACCTTTGTCTACCTCTTGGAACTATATGCTTTAGGTTCATTCTTTATTTCTCTGGTGGCCTCTTCTGATACCTCTAACCGAATTCTCTATATTCTTTCAAAAACAAGGGTTCTACGAGACTCTTTGTTCAGTACATTTTCTTCTCTTAGTACTTTTTCTTTACTTGAAGGAACTCATCTACTCCTACCAGTTTTATTTAGCTTCATTTATCACACCTGGTGAGTAGCTCCTCTGTCTCTTTAGTTTTAGCTCATGTTTCCAAGCTTTCCATTACAACATTTCTAAAACAGGACTGATTCTCTTCTCTCTCTCTCTTTTTCTTAAAAAGATTATGTATTTATTTATTTGAGTGAGAGCAGAAGCAGGGGGGAGGATCAGAGGGAGAGAAAGAAGCAGGCTGTCCATTGAGCAGTGAGCCTGACATAGGGCTCAATCCCAGGACTCTGGGATCATGATCTGAGCTGAAGGCAGATACTTAACCTATTGAGGTGCCCCAAGACTGATTCTCTTCTTCACAAATTGTTGTCTTCCTATGTTGTAAACACATATTTACTGAGGCACAACTATTTACCAGGCACTGTTTTTTTGTTTGTTTGTTTGTTTGTTTGTTTTTGTTCTAGGAATATAGCAGAACAAACTGGTAGGGTGCTTGCTCTCAGAAAGCTCATATTCTAATAGGGCAGGGGAGGCAAATAAGGAAAAATAGACAAATAATATGGCGATATATACTTTGAAGAGAAGTAAAATCAGATTTGGGAGATAGAGAATGATACTTTTTATAGAGAGCAGTCTGGGTCTGATAAGGTAATATTTGGTCAGAGATCTAAAGTGACTAAGGGCATGAACTCTACAGGTAGAATATAATGAATCAGAATCAGTTGAGTGAAAGGCAACAAGCTCAGGATGATGCTAAAAGTGCCAAGTAATCAATGGTGTGCTAAAGAAAAATCATGACTCTGATGTCAGAAAATTTAGTGTTGCTGGATGCACGGTCATGCATCAGATGTCACCATGGCAACCAGACTGGGGAAGGATGTACCTGCTTCTACCTGGTGGTCCACCCCATGTTCTGAATCACTGGTTAATTAAATCAGAAATTTAGTTATTCTTACTCCATATATACATGGAATGTGTACGTGCATGTGAGTTTGTGGTCTCTTCTTGCCAATCTGTAATTCATCCGAGACACTGGTAGAATCTGAAACACTGCAAAATATTTTTACTCCTAACAATTACAACCAACCTTTATTTATTCAGATTAAGTTGAAGCAGCTGAAACATTGACTTTTTATGGATTATTTGGATTCAATTTTTTCCCTTTTTGTCTCTTGTGGGTGCTTTCTGGAATTTTCTTGGTTTACTCACATTTGCCTCAGAAGTATGTAGGAGAGTAAGGAAAGAGAAATTAAGTCTTTTACTGTTTTTCATAAACTCATATCATCATCATCTGTGGGGAAGTAGCTCCAGACAGAATATACATATTATTTTAGGGTTATTAATTAATTCTGTTTGTCTCTACTTACTAATTTCTTCCCAGTCTATTCTATTCCTATTCTTTTTTATTCCTATTCTATTAGTGCATTTCTATATGTCTCCAGTTACTTTGAATAATTCAAGCATAATCTCTGGTTATTTATATTTGTGGATCTCCTTTGTCTACACAATTCAATGTGGATTTTTCTCCCAATATTAGTTATCCAGTATTTCCAACAACTGTTCAGAATGGTGCTAGTTGAATCCAATGGGCTAAGCATCAGTAAATTTAGCAAAGTACTGATACGATTTTTATATAATCAAAGCCATAAGCCATTAACAATATTTTTGATATTTGCCTTTTTAAAAACCTTTTTGGTTAAAAAAACCTTTATTTTCTTTATGTTAATGTTTATTAATGGAGATTACTGAGAAGGTGTTAGATAAAAGGAGAGAGAGTTTTTTTTTCACTTGATAAAGTTTCTAAAATTTTGACAATAACCTACGGAACTCTCATTGGTATTTCTGCATAAAATACCTCTTTGTATGTTCTTTATTGTCTAGGTTATTTCCCAGAATGCAGCTGTGAGAAAATAAATAGCTGGAAGTCAGTTGCACATGCTAAAAATAATTGTTTAGCTTCTTGGTGCAGAGAAAGTTCCAGGGCTGTTTAATCTGCAGACCCACTGCTGGAATTTGGGGAGCTTTCTGCAGGCTACAGGGCTCCGAATCATGTGGAGTCTCCTGACTTGCAGTTCAGAAGGGACTTTGAGATACCTAGACCAGCTGTGGCCCACCAGAATTGATGAGGGGACTTTTAAATAGTCCTCATCCTGCTAGAGTGTGAATCTTGGGTCAGAGTAATCACCTGAGGTAGAAAAGAGTGCAGAATGCATGGCCTGTTTCTACATACAGGGTCCGAATGAGTGAGGATGGCTAATAGGGCAACACCATTGGTAAACAGTGGGCTGGTGGTGGATGAGTGAGCTATAAGAGCTGAAAGAGGGAGGCTGCGTTAGAAGGTGGGTGGAGAAAACAAAGGATCTATAATGTCATCGCAGCAGGCCATCCAAGGGCAGCTGAGAGATCAGACACATTGGAGGGCTGGTGTCTGGGCCTCGCCCAGAGAGGTAGGGCTCATCAGCATCACTGCAGACTCCAGGTGAGGACAAGCTTGGGTGGAGGTTTGCAAGCCAATAGCATGGGGCTGGGGCCATGTGTGTGTGTGTGGGGGGGGGGAGATGTTTACAGGGGCAATTTTATGGGAAATCTGCCTTTTATTCCCTTAGATAGTAGATAAAAATTTGGAGAGAGGACAAAAGTGTTTTAGAGGATGAGAAAGTCGGATGCAGGGGAAATGGATCATAAAGAGCTACTACTTCTGGTAATGTTAGAAAAAGTTTCCAATCGATTTATAACCAAAACCTTTTTGATTTCTTTCTCATGTAAATCAGAGGTAACATGTAATGTATCATTTTATCTTTCCAAATAGAAGATGAGAAAGGGTATTTAAAATGCTTTAAAGCTTACCACTTTATTTTTTTATTTTTTTATTATTTTTTTATTATTTATTTTTTTAAAGCTTACCACTTTAAATACTTCAGTCAAGTAAGTAACATTGACTTAAAAAAGTACTTAGGAGAATAAAATATCCATATTCCATTGAAAGACTACCATTTTGGTTTATAATTGCTCATCCACTACTTTTCTTGATACCTTCAATAGGGATGACATTCTTTAAAGCTAGGGATAAAGCCTTATAGACATTCTATCTGTTCCTAACACAACAACATCCTCTCTCACCCTGCAGGGAGTGGTTCCCAGGATAACTAAACCCCTTACCTTCTGTTTCTCCCGTGTGTCATCACTTTCTATTTAACCCCATAATTTATTTACAAATATTATTTATTATCTGTCTCATTCCTCTCTAATGGAAACTCCATGAGAGCAGGGCAGGGCTTTTCCCCTTAATATTTTATTATAAAAATTCTCAAACATACAGAAAAGTTGGGAGCATTTTACAGTGAACATTCACATGCCTATTACCTAGATTCTACAATTCACATTTTACCATATTTGCTTTTATTACATATCTGTTCATCTCTCTATTCAGGCATGAGTCCACTTTACCATTTTATTTTTGATATAATTTGAAGTTGGAGACATCAATGTGTTTTTCTTCTAATATTTGTGTGTATGTAACTAGAGTTCAATACTTATTTCTTTTCTTCCCTGTGGTAAAATTTATATGCATGTGTTTACACGCACAAAGTTACATGACTTTAGCAAGTGCATTTATATACCTTTATCCAGATGCACAGTATTACCATGACCCAGAAAATTCTCTTTTGTGCCTTCCCTGTAGGGTTTGACAAATTCCACAAATAAAAACACAGGACACCCAGTTAAATTTGAATTCCAGCAAAACAATGAACACCTTTTTATTTATTTTAAATTTTATTTATTTAATTCCAGTATAGTTAACTTATGGAGTTAAATTAGTTTCAGGTGTATAATATAGTGATTCAGCATCACCCAGTGCTCATCGTGGTAACTGTACTCTTAATCCCCTTCACCTATTTCACCCGTCCCCCCCTCCACCTCTCCTCTGGCAACCATTAGTTTGTTCTCTCTATTTAAGAGTCTGTTTTTTAGTTTGTCTTTTTTTTCTTTGTTTTGGTTCTTAAATTCCACCTATAAGTGAATATGGTATTTGGTATTTGTTGTTCTCTCACTGACTCATTTCACTTCACATTATGCCCTCTACATCCATCCATGTTGTTGCAAATGGCAAGATCTCATTCTTGTCTATGGCTGAGTAATATTCCACTGTGTGTGTGTGTGTGTGTGTGTGTGTGTGTGTGTGTGTGTATACATCTTTATCCATTCATCTATTGATGGACACTTGGATTGCTTCTGTATTTTGGCTATTGTACATAATGCTGCTTTAAATGTAGGGGTGCATATATCTTTTTGAATTGGTGTTTTTATTTTCTTTGAGTAAATATCCAGGTAGTGGAATTACTGGATCAGATGGTAATTCTATTTTTTAATTTTTGAGAAATCACCATACTGTTTTCCACAGTGGCTGCACCAGTTTGCATTCCTACCAGCAGTGCACGAGGGTTCCTTTCTCCACATCCTTGCCATCGCATATTTAATTTTAGCCATTCTGACAGGTGCTATCTCATTGTGGTTTTGATTTACATTTCCTCAATGATTAGTGATGTTGAGTAACTTTTCATGTGTCTCTTGGCCATCCGTATGTCTTCTTTGGAAAAATATCTGTTCATGTCTTCGGCCCATTTTTAATTGGATTATTTGTGGTTTTTTGATGTTGAGTTGTGTAAGTTTTTATATATTTTGGATATTAACCCCTTGTTGGATATATGGTTTACAAATACCTTCTCTCATACACTATATTGTCTTTTTGTTTTGTTGATGGTTTCCTTCACTGTGCAAAATCTGCAAAATCTTTTGATTTTGGTGTAATCTCAATTGTTTAATTTTGGTTTTGTTTCTGTTAACAAAGGAGACATATGTGAAAAAGTGTTTCTATGACTGATGTGAAAGAGATTATTGCCTGTGTTTTCTTCTAGGAATTTTGTGGTTTCAGATCTCACATTTAGGGCTTCGATCTATTTTTGAGTTTATTTTTGTGTATAGCATAAGAAAGTGGTCTAATTTCATTTTTAAAAAGTGATTAGCTGTTTAGTTTTCCCAACACCTTTTTTTAGATTATCTTTTTCTGATAATACATTCTTGCCTCCTTTGTCATAGATTAGTTGGCCATATAATTGTGGGTTTATTTATGGGCTCTCTATTTTTGTTCCATTGATCTATGTATCTATTTTGTGCTGGTACCAGACTGTTCTAATGGCTATAGCTATGTAGTATGTCATGAGATCTGGGATTGAGATTCCTCCAGTTTTGTTCTTCTTTCTTAAGATTGCTTTGGCTATTTGGGGTCTTATTGGTTTCATACAATTTTAGGATTCTTTATTCTAGTTCTGTGAAAGACACTGTTGGTATTTTGATAAGGATTGTATTAAGTCTATAGGTTGCTTTGGGTAGTATGGCCATTTTAACAATATTTGTTCTCCCAATTCATGAGCATGGACTCTCTTTCCATTTGTTTGTGTCATCTTTAATTTATTTCATCAGTGTTTTATAGTTTTCATAGTACAGGTCTTTCACTTCCTTGGCTAAGTATTCTCAGGTATTTTATTATTTTTGGTACAACTGTAAATGAGAGTGTTTACACACTATTATACTAAAATGTTTAGTATAATAAAGTCTAAATATTGTATAGGACATACACTAAAGAAAAGACTTTGTTGTCTATTTGAAATTCAAATTTAACTGAGAATTTTGTATTTTATCTAGCAACCCTATTTTTTAGTAAATTCCTCCCTCAAGCCCCCGGAGGAACCCTTGTTCTGATTTTTTTTCCACCATGGATTTTGCGTATATAAAATAAGTCATATAATGCATGTGCTTTCCTATAAGACTTTTTTCACTCAGCATGATGGTTTTGAGATCCATCAATATTGTTTATATATTTCATGAGTTTGTCCCTTTTTATTGCTGAATAGTATTCCATAATATAAGTTTAATACTTTTATTTTTTCACCTGTTCTTCACCTTGGGCTTTTTTCCAGTTTCTGTCTGTTATGGATAATCTGCTATGAGCCAAACCAGGCTTGGAAACATCCAGTGGCTGCCAGCCAAGTTCTGGACAAAGCAGAAACTCCTTACTGTGCCTCACAGGCATTTTCTACTTTAGCTTTCCTTACCTCTTCCCTGGTCTTCTCACTGTTCTTTTTTCAAGGTCATTCTTCTCCAGTCATTTTCCTTTCAGTGCCCTGAAGCTTCTATGCTACTTCCATTTTGGGCCTTTTATGTGCAGTTCCCTCCAATTGGGAAATACTTCTGCTATTCTACTGGCTGCCTGGCACATTTTGCTCAGGCTCTTCTACTTACTACAGTAGAACTGTAGGCAAGTTTCCTAACCTCTCTGGGCCTCTATCTGTAACGTTTTTTTTTTTAATTTTTTAATAATTTTTTTATTTATTTATGATAGTCACAGAGAGAGAGAGAGAGAGAGAGAGAGAGAGAGGCAGAGACACAGGCAGAGGGAGAAGCAGGCTCCATGTACCATGTACCGGGAGCCCGATGTGGGACTCGATCCCGGGTCTCCAGGATCGCGCCCTGGGCCAAAGGCAAGCGCTGAACCACTGCGCCACCCAGGGATCCCCTATCTGTAACGTTTTATCAGTCATGGAATAATAATAGTTCCTTTCTCAAGGGGTTGTTATGAGAATTAACTGACACATGAACAGCACTTAGCCAGGCAACACAGTAAGTGTTCAATGTTAGTTCTCCATGTTGTGAAGAACTTGAATTTTTAGAACCTTATGCTTTACATATACTGCATATGAATGAATGGGGGAATGATAGAAGGTGATGGCAGCAGAGTAGAAGAGAAATTAGAGACAAAAAGCCTACACGGGTGTGCAGGTCCGGTAGCTCAGTGGTTTAGCGCCACCTTTGGCCCAGGGCATGATCCTGGAGACCCTGGATCGAGTCCCACGTCAGACTCCCTGCATGGAGCCTGCTTCTCCCTTTGCCTGTGTCTCTGCCTCTCTCTCTCTCTCTCTGTGTCTCTCATGAATAAATAAATTAAATGTTTAAAAAAAAAAAGCTAACCTAGGGAGGAAGACCAGATGGGAGTTTATAGTAATAGCCCATGTGAGTACACTCAATGGGACTTGAGGTAATGGCAGTAGGAATTGAAAATGTGAGAGATTCAGAAGACTTTTATTTTGGAGACAGAACTGGCTGCATGTCAAAAAGTGAAGTAGAAGGTGGAGACATGGATAACCCTGAGCTTTCTGCCTTGGTTATCTGTGACAAAGTTGGTGCCAAGTAACAAGATAAGGGATGAAGATAGAAGAAATAGATTTGGTGAAAAATAAGTTTGGCTTTAGAATGATAAATTCAGGATTCTAACTGGACATTGGAAGAACTGTCCACCAGAACACTGGAGGGGAAAAAATAATCAAAAGCATGGATTTTGATCAGGAATACATTATATCCTTCTATCATCTGAGGACTTTGTCTTCAAAGAAATAAAATGGTGATGCTATAAAATGGTGATGCTTTTTTGTTGTTGTTGTTGCTGTTCTACAAATCTCATTCCTCTTTTAGACTCACCCTGGGTGAGATTCTAACACGTAGACAACTCGGTTCCTTCCATATTACAGTCTCAGGTAACAAAGATACAGGGACAGGTGGAGAAGTCTCTTTTAGTGGGAGAGAGCCAAGGGCTCACCTGAGGAGCCTCTTTAAAACTCAAAAGACATAGTGTTTGAAGGGTACCACTTAATAAGGTCTGACTGTGGCTGTGATTCTTTTCTTCTTTCTTCTTCTTTTTTTTTTTTTTTCTTCTCAGGAATTAAGAATTTGGCACTTTGAATCACTGTGTTCCAATTTGCAGCTTAAGGTGGATTATTTTAAATCCAAAAACTGAGAGGAAAAAGATGGAGTCAGTAGGAAGCCATTAGATTCCTGATTTCAAGGCAAGAGGCCAGTAGTATATGACACAGGGAAGTGTGTGTGTGTGTGTGTGTGTTGTCCATCTTCCTTGTTTTGATTCTTTTCCACTGCTAGGCAGGAACTAGAGATCAGAGAAGCATCTGGCACTGCTGCTGTGGCCTTCCTTTGATCTAATAAAAACTTCCTAGTCATAGTGCTGGGGCTTTATGTCACTTTTTAGAGAATTAGGTATATGTAATTCTTATCTATTACTCTACATAAATTTGTTAGAGTGTATTGTAACAAAAATTACCCAAGATTTCCAAGCTGAAAAGTCCTTTTAAGATAGAATTACTCATTAAGAAAAAAGGAAATGATCTAATTTTTTTTCTCTGGATGTATTTTAGAAGTACACAGCAATAAATAAAGTGCTGCCTTCCTGATAGCAATAGTCATGGAATCATCAATCTAAGCATTTCCAGGGCTCATTTATCTAACCAAGTGATCTACTCACAATATGTTATTTGTATTTATGCTCACACAAGGCTTTGTATTGCAAATTCTGATACATTATGTTTTTAAATAGTTATTTAGAGAAGCTGAGAGAATCTCTCATGTCATAGACACCAGGTATCTGACCTTCTCATCTCATGAACGTAATTATTTATTGTTAGAAAAGTACTTTTCCACTGTACTATGATTCTAAGAGTGCTAAGGGTGTTCCCATTAGCTTAGTACTCAGAGATTTTTTTTTTCCAGGGCACATGATCCAGAATCAGTTCTTCTGGTAGAACGTGTCTTGCTGAATTTCAGGAACATCTAAGCAAAGCGCAGTGGCTTGGCATGGGGAAACCAGAGTACCAGAATGCTTACATAGGTGACAGAGGGGGGAACCAGTGAAGACGTCGGCAGGCATGCTAAATGGGCCAATTCTGTGGGGCTGTTATTTGTTGAGAGAACATCCACGGGATGCCAAGTGTTGTACAAAGGAATCAGTCACTGCCTGTGCCGAGCAGACTTATAATATATTTCTATGAAGCCTCGATCTAAACCGAATGTTGATCTTTCTAGTCCTGTGGTTGTAAGGAAGGCTATGCATTTCTGAAGCTGGTGATGACTGACCCAATTAAGGTTTGATGATTCTAGCCAAGAACACTGCTCAGTGTTCTTTGGGAGAACTGAAGTACATTGGAAATATTTCTAAGTTGGTGGAGAATGCCTTGGGTTTGCAAGATGCTTCCATAGTCTTTCCTGATTGTATTTAAATTGTGTGTGTGTTTTTTCTAGTATCCTTTTGAAACTCTATGGATCATTTATTTCAGCCTAGTTAAGGTGCATCAGGTTGACTCTTGCAAAATACAAATCAGGATGAGCCCGAAAGGGGAGAAGAGAAAATGTGAAGAGAAAAGGCAACAAAGAAGTTCATCTCTGAAGAGATAGGAAACGTAGTAGACTGACTTCCCCTCAGAAAATGTAGGGGAGGGGCCAGGATCCCTGGGTGGCTCAGCAGTTTAGTACCTGCCTTTGGCTCAGGGCATGATCCTGGAGTCCTGGGATCAAGTCCTGGGATGGAGTCCCGCATCAGGCTCCTTGCATGGAGACTGTTTCTCCCTCTGCCTGTGTCTCTGCCTCTCTCGCTGTCTCTGTGTCTCTCATGAATAAATAAATAAAATCCTAAAAAAAAAATGTAGGGGAGGGGCAAGTAGCCTGCCCTTGTCTCTGAACCCAAAAAGGTGAAGTAACTTTTCCAAAATCACTCAGCGAGTTAGTGGAAAAGCCTAAACTCTTAGCTTTCTTCTTAGCTCAATATGTTTTTTTAAAAATGTGGTTATGCTTTGTCCATAGAGTCTTCCAGAGAGCCAGACTTCCTATAACTTATCATTTGAACTTTCTTGTTGTTACACAAGGCCATTCTTTGTGCTATTCTTTATACCCTTACATGTAATTCTTGCCTTCCAGCCCCTGTCACTGCCCTTCCCTCTGTCTCTTACCTCTCTTCTCTTCTCCAACACCCTTTAAGATGATATTCCAACTTCGAGTTCTCAGAAGCATTTGCTTATAACAAATAGATCAGATAGCAGATGTAGAAGACCAGGGCAATAAGAAGAATGGATTGAATTTGTTCGCCATGAATCTGGAACTAATTTTCATATTTAACTTAGTTTAATTTCTTTTCAACAAGTATAATTCCCAATACTCTGAAAATCTCAGTGTCTGTTCTATTCTTGCTCTTCAAAGCATGACTACTCTAGGGGTGGAATGTTGGTCAGTAATATATTTTGGAGATTACTAGATTTATAACCTAATTCATTTTGTATGAGTCTCTTGGTCATATCACAAACTTTTCAATTCTTGCTTTAAAATGTTAAACCCATTAGTTTTCAGAGTGGCTTCCCAAAGCCTTTATAGTTGTTTTGTGTATTAGGAAATTCTTCCGGGTTTCTTAAAAAGTAGATTAGGAAATAGTTGCTTACCATTAAGTTGCTACTGCTAAACATATATATGTATAAATTGTCCTTGGATATATTAAGAATTTAGGAGGCTCGTATTTTGTTACTATAAAAATGCTGCAGAAAAACTTGGCAACAAAGGGCATGTATCTTTGCCTATTTTTTCATTTGCATAAAATACTGGCTCATTCTCAATTCTAATGAGGGAATTGAGAAACCAAATTTGAAGTGTATGATGCTCTTAAATAAGACAGTCAAATCTGAATGAGAACTCTGTATTTTTTCAGATAGCAAGTGATCGTGACTGAAAACAATCTTCCCACTCAATGAACAGGCATCGTATAACCGAGCTGTCATTGTGTTGCACAGTTTTCTCAGACATCCGATAAGCAGTACACTCAAGGAAGAACAGGTCATTCCTTTCCTCACCTGACTCACATGGATGGGTTCAAAGGGACTGTGTAATATTACCTGTTACTTCAAGTTTACCTTTTCTTCTAAGAGCAGCCATTCATGCCCTACAAACAGAGATGCAATGAATTAGTGAACAGATTTCCCAGGTTTGCAGGAGTTGGAGGTCCTAAGAGGATTCAGTGGTCTGACTCTATTGCTTTACCTGGGATTTCTGCAAGGTAAAATTGCATCTGAGCTGTCTACCTCTGGTCATTGAGGGCTTATTCCCTATGTTCTGAAAAAAAGCATCCAGACAAAAAGGAGCAACTAGAGGAGATGGAAGGAAATGTTGCAGGAGTTATATTCCTCCTCATGTGTAGGGCTGACTTTAGGGACTCTGGCATGCACTTTCTAATAAATTATCCATGTGCATATTCTCACTCATTCCTATCAGGAGAAAAAGAGAAAATAAAAATTCCTACTAGTCTAGGAACATTGTGAAACAGTGTCAGCCATGAAATATTTATGAAAGATCATGGGTGAGACAGAGTCTGGAGGAGTAAAGGACTGTGAAAGGTCTGAGAGACACATATTTTGGTGATCGAGAATCATTGGGGACTTAAAAAATATAGCTAAAAACAGATCGGTTCTTTAAAAGAACTGGTTCCTAATGGATATTAAAAAAATATGTATATATATATACATATATATATATATTTCTCACAAACACAGGAAGAATTTCTAACAGTCACTGATTAATTACTCTCAAGTTATATTTGAGATGATATATTACCAGTTTTGATGCCAAGTTTACTTAACTATCTCCTGACCACTAGGATTTTGGCTTGGAACTTCTGTAATATTCTCATAGAAAAAATAGATTAAAGAGAGTCAGAGTAAAATATCCACCCAAAGCTACTTGGGATTTTTAACTTTATTTCTCTTGACATTTCGGGAAGTGAAAAAAATAACCTATTCATTACTTTTTAAACATTTTACTTACATGCATAACCCTGTGAGCTATAAATCTCTCATCTCTTTGAGAGGCCCTCAGGACAGAAGCAGTAGAGTATATCTGGAGTAGACATTGGTCCCAATTAGTACAGAAACAAAATTTGCGGTAGTGTATTTATATCTCAACGTGACTTTTGGGAAAATCATTTCTTTTCTTTTCCCAAAGAAAAGCATAGATCCTCTTGACTGCATGAGAAAGGAAAGCAAAACCCCTAACCTAAGTAGAAGGGGAAAACATTGAAGCTGATAATTGAGGAAGCCTCAGGCTTCAAATTTCCAGCTCTGTCCACCTCTCCCCCCTTCTGCCAAGGTTTCAGGGAATAATAGTTAGAAGAAGCTGTGAGAAATCCAAAATCCATTTGAGTTATTTCATAATTCAAGTATCTTGGGCAGAAGGAATTTGTTTCTTTAACAAAGTATATTAGGCTGTCAGATGAAACGGGTAAAAGCAGCAAAAAGCCAAAAAACAAACAAACAAACAAACAAACAAACAAAACCCTCTTGATGGTAGGGCGCATATCATTTTAATAAGACAAAGCGAGAAGAAAATTGATGTATTATATTACAGAAAATATTAACCACCATCAATAGTCATCACTGAGATAAATTTGGGAAGTTCTTTGCAGATTCCAGTCCTAACAATCTTTATCCAGGTGTTCTTAATTGTTCATTATTGACTTGACAACCACTAGGTGACACTGTTGCTTCACAGAGTTAGTGCAGGTCCCTCCATTTAACTGTGTTGCAGAGGAAGCACTATTGTTTATGTTATAAACGTATTTTTAATGTTTAAATAAGAATATTTGATTTAGCAGTCTGAAATCGAACTACTATTGATTGTCAGTATTATTAAAAATAATTTTGACAACACTCTTTCCTATGTAAAATACACACATGCTAAGAATAAAGTGACCTACCACTACTTCTGCTGCCCACGCCAATATCTAGTGTTTATCAACTGCTTGGTCTCTGGTGACCTTTGTGCTTAGTCTTTTTTAGGTCAGTTATTTTATTTGATCCTCCTGTTAGTCAAGCTTGCTGACGATGATACAGCCAAGAAGTCACAGAACTGGAATTCAGACCCCATCTGGCTGCGACTCCAGTGCTTCATTGGCAGTGTGGTGGCCAGTCACCTGGTAGGCTAGTGGCAGGACACTACTGAGCACTGCCATGGTTTTCCAATTCAGTTCCCTTTATCAAAAGAAGAGAGTCTAGGGGAAAACAGGTTTAACATAAATATAATATGGTTTCTACATTACTTTTTTTTTTTTTTTTTTAAGATTTTTAAAATTTATTCATGAGAGATACAGAGAGAGAGAGAGACAGAGACCCAGGCAGAGGGAGAAGCAGGCTCCCTGCGGGGAGCCCAATTGGGACTCTATCCGGATCCCGGGACTCCAAGATCACACCCTGGGGCAAAGGCAGATGCTCAACTGCTGAGCCACCCAGGCGTCCCTCTACATTACTTTTGAAAGATATTTTTGGGAACTCATATTTGTGGGAAAAAAGCTCTGTGTCTGTTTGCTATACCTATTAATGTTTTTATTCACAGAAGATAACCTTAATTTAGGATTGCTGGATGAAATACAGGCTCCCCATTTAAATTTCTGTTTCGGATAAATCATGTTTTAGTGTAAGTATGTCCCACGCACAAATCTCAATTTCTGACAAACAACAGATACAGGTTTTTTTTTTTTTTTTTTTTTTTTTTGTAGAAGTCTGTTCCAAATATTGCATGGAGCATATCTATATTTAAAAATATAAAAGTCATTCCTTATCTGAAATTTAAATTTAACTGGATGTCCTGGATTTTAATTTGCTATATCTGACAACATTACCTTACCTATTATTCCAGTTAATTTGAGGCTGTTTAACAAAAAACTCACTCAGTTCCTTTTCTTTCTGTCTTGTTGGACTTTCTCCCTTTTCTCTATTTCTCTTCTTCCATTCCTGTCTGGGGAATATACATTTGTCCTTTTAGAGGATGATCCTGTGATCTGTGTCCTTCATCCTTTTGCCTCCTGCCTTTTTCCAGACTTGCTCCATCTGGTATCATCATGCATGTCTCATTTTCGCTTTTTTGCCCCTCTCTACTATGTCTTTCCTCCATCTATAAAAGTGATTAGAGATTTCTACCGTAAAGAACCTCAAGCTCCCTCTGCATCCTATTTGATTATACTTCTTGAACAAGTAGCTCATATTTTCTTACCATCCATTCATTCTTTAAATAGCTGCAATTTGGTGTCTGTACCTATCACTATGATAAAACTTCTCTCCTGAAGCGCATCCAACAACTTTCTAATTGCTAAATTCCATGGTTTTCTAAGCCCTCATCTTTCTTTTTTCCTTCTGTTTGATTGTGTTCCATCTCTAATCCCTCATTTCAGTTCTCCATGCTATTTCCCATGGTTGAATCATCATCTTCTTGTGGTGCATTCTGAGCTTTCTCAGTGTCTCCATCCCTATTGTAATAATGGCATCACCATAGACCCAGACACTAGAAAGATTCGTCTTTGACCTTCCTTGCCCCAACCTGCCTTTTTTTGCTTATTATGTGACTTCTGTCTCTATTACATTCTTGCATCCATCTGTTCCTTTTGATTTTTAATCTGATTACGTTAATCAAGTAAAGGAAGGGGATTTTTCAAAATTTAAGATTAACAGGAAAGGAATTATCTTCCGTATGACCCACGTTAGTCTCCTTAGCTAATAATTATCCTGAGGTGACAAGAATATTCTTGTCATGGAGTTATTTTTCTGGACTTATGGATAAGTTGGTGAGCTCTCTGCTTTCAGCTGGTTGCTTTTTGGGTGGTGATCCCATGAAAATGGAGGTAGGAGATGAATGACTTTTCTTACCTCTTACCTAAGGTGGGTCAACAGGTTTAGAAATTGCTTTATTGATAAACGTGATACAGGCACTTTCATTACACTTACTGTTTTGAGCATTAGCTACTCAAGATATGGTCTAGAATATAGGAAAGATCACATATACAAATTGCCTTATTTCTAATCTCAAGACCTAATTCCAGAAGGGCAGTTTATACCTTGAACTCTTAAATCTTTTGCCTTTGGTTTTACAACCCTAATTATGTTAGGTCTCCTACAGCATAATGCTTCCTCATCTTGAGACTTCCTGGGCGATGGGTAATCCGTGGAGACATGTCAGAAAACTTGCTGATCAACCTGCATAAATTTTTAAGCAACCCATTAAAACAGTGGTTTCAAATAATAGGAATGTTCATTGGATTGGAGACTTTGGGAATATATATTTAATTAGGTGGAGATTTTCTTTTAAGTACAGGTTAATATACTGTCCATCAAAAATAATTTCTTCTCTGTAGAAGAAGAAAAGAATAAGCTAAAAGAATAGATAGGCATAAATACTATGTGCCGTTAAGCATATTCATCATTTTATACTTTGCATGACTTTTAAATTTCTAAGTACAATAAAACATTGTTTTTTATAGATTAGATTGAGACTCACAATCAATATGTTAAAAGCAATTTATAGATAAAAATATGAGAAAGTATTTCTGCTAGCTTTCTTTTTTTTTTTTTTTTTTTTTTATTTATGATAGTCATACAGAGAGAAAGAGAGAGAGGCAGAGACACAGGCAGAGGGAGAAGCAGGCTCCATGCACCGGGAGCCTGATGTGGGATTCGATCCCGGGTCTCCAGGATCGCGCCCTGGGCCAAAGGCAGGCGCCAAACCGCTGCGCCACCCAGGGATCCCTCTGCTAGCTTTCTTAAAGAATTGCCTAAGATCAAAAATTCTTAGAGCAATAATGATAAGTTTACACTATATGGGTGGTTACTCCTCCATGCCAACTTTCTTGCTGAGCATTATGCACTGCTTTAGAATTTTTCTTAACTTCACATTTCAGTAATTCAACTGAAGAACGAATTCAACTCTGTTGACATAGGATATGGATGGCCCTTTTGTTAATTATACTCAGAATGTAGAGAATAGAGACCAGAAGATAAAGTCAAGAGTTTAGAAATTTCAGGATCACTTTGAGGGTATGACAATGTTTAGGGCCTGAGCAGAGAGAGTGGAGTTGATGTGCAGATCTCCAGACGAGACAGACAGGAGTACATGACCATGTTTTGAGGATAAATAGTGCTATAGTCCAAGTCAGAATTCAGATTCAAGCCAGGCAGATGGAAATAGGTTTAGGTTGTTACTCAATTTGGAGGCTGAGTAGAATTAAAATTATAAACTGGGTAAGAGTATCCATTCCAGAAGAAGAAAACATTCCATTCTAATTGAATAATGATGGGAAATAAGACATATATGATGTTCTTCTTCTGTGCTTTTAAGGCATTAAAAGCTCAGTTCAAAACTATTGAAATACTCACACACATTGTTCAAATCATCTTAGCAACCAAATGAAAGAGATTTATAGGAGTTAACAACTAACATTTATCAGTGCCTCTCCCATGTACCAGGCATTGTCCTTGGTACTCTACTTATCTAAATCCTCCCCTCAAAGACCTTGAAAGGTTAGCATAGAATTTCAGCTTTGCTTGCCTGTGTGCTGGTTGGTTGTCTGTAGACAACACTTCCAATATTTCTATTTTGTTTTTCTCCTTTGTTATGATAAAAAGTAGTGCTCTCTAGGGTTTGGTTTATCTGTGCTAGTATACATAGTTTTTACTGTCAATAATATAGTGGATGTGGTGCAAAATATCATTGCAATCTATGTGCAATGTAAATCTTGCAACTTCTAATCAATGTTAATAATTGGGAGAATGAGAACTCTGGTATTATTCCCTATGTGCTACTTTTTGAAGCAAAAAGAAGTGCTTTATGGAAGGTCTAAGATGTCCCTTAAAAATTTGAATTTTCAATAAAGTAAAATGGCTTAGATATTTGTTTGCATCTTCCAATAAATGATAAATTTATAATTATTAACTGTTTCTTTTTTCTATTTGGCTCCACTACCAGAGTTATATGTAGTCACCCAATTTGACTTTCTAAGGACAAGTAAAGTTGAGCACTGTGAATTTCTGAATATCATTATTTTAAAAATATTTTCAATTGAAGTATAGTTGACATATAATATTAAATTAGTTTCAGGTGTACAATGTAGTAATTTAACCACTATATATATTACAAAATGTTTACAATAAGTATATTATATTATTGACTATATTCCCTATGCTGTCTGAATATTATTATGTGCTTTTTTGGTAACAACACATTAGTGGTAGCCCACATTTGAATTATGTTGTCAGATATGGAATGTAAACCAGTAAGTAAAAATTATCTCAAAACAAAAATATGTCCTGTGGCTTCAAGGTCCCAAGAAATTCTAAGCATGATGCTTTAAATTTTTATTGGAAAGTCAATTGATCCAGAAAACTAGACATCATTAAGTGTTGTGGAAGTCAACATGTGACAGGTCAAAGAATGTCCCACTGAGACCACTCAAAAGATGAATTTATTATAAATCAGGGCTGGTGTAAGATGTTAACCCAAAAAAGTTCCTTGGAGCATGGGAAAAATATCCACCAATAAAAATGACATCATTAGTAATGATTCTTTGCCAGTTAGACCCTAATAATTCTACTTCTAAGGAAAGAGTCCAAGATCTGGTTTAAGATTTATGTCCAAAGATGTGTATCCTAGTGTTATCTGTAATTTAAAAAGAAGCCCCAAAACTAGAAGAGCCAATGTATCTACTCCCAGGGGATGGGTATGTAAACCAAACCATCTTTATGAAGGAAAATTGTGCAGTCATTTAAAAAATGGTGTTCCCTAAGAGTTTTCCATGAAATGATAAAGGCTGATGATATACTACTCAATGAGATGAAAAATTATATGTATAGTAATGTCTCAACTATTTAAAGCAAATTTTTTCATGGAGAAAAAAACTAGAACAAATGTACCAAAGTTTCAATCATCAGCATGATTCTGAACTTATTTTTCTTTTTCTGTTTTTAACACCTTCCTATGCTTTACAAAATTTTCTATTTTATAATAACAATTTGATTATCTAATAACCAGAAAAATGAAGAAAACTATCTAGAAAAGTAAATGACTTCTGAATTCTTGTCAAAGTGTAGGTGTTCTGCATTTTGTCCTACTGATCCTTAATGCAACATATACAAAGCCGTGAGGTTACCATGGAAAGTAAAAGCAATGAAATCAATGGGATTTGAGTTTTATTTTTGATGTTTTAAAATATATATATTTTTTACATGTATATATGAGAGCAGTTTGGTATTTTTCACTTTTGTAAGTTTACTCATATTTCATGTACACAATAATTATCTTTTGATAAAAGTACTTCTTGGGGGTTCCTGGCTGGCTCAGTCAGAAGAGCATGTCACTTTTGATCTTGAGGTCATAAGTTTGAGTCTCTTGGGTGTAGAGATTACTAAAAACAAAACAAACTTAAAAGAAAAACACTTAGTTTTTCAAGTGAGAACCTAAAGTACTTATCACTCCTGCATCTTAGAATAGCCCTCTATTTCATGCATTAAAAGCTGAGTAACCATCTCTCATAATTTACTGCTATAAAAATTATTTCCACGCTGCTTGGATCTTCTTCATTAGGGGTCACTTCCAGGTACTATTTCAACTTTAAGACTTAAAATTGAGTAAAGCTAACACTACAATATCTGTTCTAGTATTGAATTTTCACTAAAAGTAATTTTATAAATTAAACACTGATAGTATTGGGGAATAATATTGATAATGTTGGGGAAATTTACTTTTCTGGGGGCTGATCCTTATGCAGTAATATAGGTTATATGGATTATGTTAGCTATTTTTCTTCTGCATAACACAACAGTTCCAAGGAGTCCACTTTTTCTGTGATACTATGATCCCTTCTAGATGAGGACTCTGTACCCTGAGGGAGTCTAATGAAGCTATTAGACAAATGCTATTATCTCTTTTAATAGAAGTACTAGATTGAAAAGTTACATGACTGCTGAAGACATGGTGTATTAGATTTGAGGAATAAGTTTGATATATAAACTGTTAAGATATCTTTTTGGACAAAATGAGAAAAAAATCTATTTGCCTGATTGTTCTCAAATAATTCCTACTAAAGAACACATTTTAATTTGAAGGACAGTCTAGCGGATGTGTCTGGTTTTTCTTATGTATTGATTTGAATAAAGATATAAACATGCATCATTTTTTTCCCCAATGCTATGGACTTAATTGTGTCCTCAATTTATGTTACAGCCCTAACTTCCAGTAATGATGGTATTTGGAGATGGGCCTTTAGGAGATAATTAAGCTTAGATCAGGTCATAAGGATGGGGCATTTCTGATGGGATTAGTGCCCTTATAAGAGATATTAGAGCTTGATTCTAAGCCCCATGTGACACAGTGTGGACACAGTGAGAAGGTGGATGTCTGCAAGGTAGGAAGAGGGTCCTCATCAGGAACCCAACTGATCATACCTTAATTGTGGACTTCCCAACCTCCAGGACTGTGAGAAATAAATTCCTGAGGTTTAAACTACTGATTCTATGGTATTTTGTTATGGCAACCCGAGCTAACTAATACAGGTAATGCAGTGTTTGAAGGAATAGCTTATATGTTGAAGTGAAGTATATAATTATCACTATTAGTAATGACTGACTCAGATTCAGAAAGACTTTGTCCCAGTGAACTAATTGACCAGATTTAATATGTCAGATAAGGTTTAATATAAAACTCAGTGCTTAGATTTTTATAAAAAGCTCATACATAAAAAGGATGGAGAACATATCATTTAACAGAGTGGTTTGGAAAAAGTTAGAATTTAATTGTATGGTATTGTTTACACTTTTCAAGTCAGAACACAGCTAAGCACTATTAAATTTTGCTATCACATTCTAAAAGGAAAATTGGCAAGGCATAGCAAATCATAAAGAGGTAATCATAATGGTGGACTGTTTGAAAGCCATATTATATGATAAATAACTTTAATTTCTAGCCAGAATGGAGTATCAGGGACCAAACTTATCCTTCTGCCTGAAACAAATAAAAACCTGACAGAGTATGTGAAACCATACTGTCAAGAATTTGGACACCAGGCAACAAAAGACAGTAATCCTGGAGAGATTAGAAACAAACTAAATGAGTCCAGTGATTGTCGTAGCTTACTGCTAGGAAAATAGCCAAGCCATGGCATAGCAGAGAATGGGGTAGATGAGAGTTCAGAAGACTGGTAGTCTCCTTAACTTGAAGAGAAGGATCCTGGAGTCTGGGAAGCCAAAGCAGATAGATTTCACATGGCAGAGTATGAGAGAAAAGAGTGACACAGAGACAGTCTCAGAAATCTGCACATGCAGAGTGTTCAGCTAAATAAAGATCAACACAAGAGTGTGAGGAATCCACAGACACTAGGGAGATGGCTAGAAGGAGCAATCCTAGGGACTCACACAGTGTCAGGAATAGAATAGGCCTGAGCAAAAATCTCATGATCACAAAACATCAGTTAGTGAATTTGGTTTTACCTTAAAATAGGAATAAATGTTTCTCTGGTCCCACCTACCAGTATACTGCTTTCAGGTCTTGCTTTTAACCTCTGAGGTGAAAAACACACTGGACAGAATTAATTGAAGATTAGAAACAACAGAGTAAAAGATTTATGAATGTGAAGACAACTATAGAAACTACCCAAAATGAAACATAAGAAAAACCTGAAATAAATATACGTAAAAGCATCTGCAAGCTGTGGAACAATATCAAGTAGCCCAATATATGTTTATTTGGAGTCTCCAAGTAGTGCTGAAAAAAATACTTGACTAATTGCCAGATGTTTTCCAAATACGGTTCAAACTATAAACTCACAGATCTAAGAAGCTTGATGAACACCAGGTACATACGTCAAAAAAAAGAGTAAAATATGTCAGAAGGAAGAAACACCAAGATACAGCATGATGAAATTACTTAAAACCAATTATAAAGATAAAATCATAAAAGATCTAGAGCAGAAAAAACACAACATATACAGAAGAACAAGGAAGATGATGAAAAATTTCCTGTTGGAAAAAGCTAGACAGTGGGACAATATCTCTAAAGTACTAAAACAATAAGAACACAACAGTGACAATAACAACAAAGAAAACCTCTGCCAACCTAGAATTCTACACCCAAATGGAATTCTCTTTCAAAAACAAAGGCAAGGGATCCCTGGGTGGCGCAGCGGTTTGGCGCCTGCCTTTGGCTCAGGGCGTGATCCTGGAGACCCCGGATCGAATCCCACGTCGGGTTCCTGGTGCATGGAGCCTGCTTCTCCCTCTGCCTGTGTTTCTGCCTCTCTCTCTCTCTCTCTGTGACTATCATAAATAAATAAAAAAAATATCTAAAAAAAAAAAAAACAAAAAAAAAAAAAAACAAAAAAAAAACAAAAACAAAGGCAAAATAGGGGCGCATGGGTGGCTCAGTTAAGAGTCTGACTTAGGCTCAGGTCATGATCTTGGGGCCCTAGGATCAAGCCCTGAATCAGGCTACCTGCTCTGCTTCTCCTGATGCTCCTCCCCTCAATTGTGTGCTCTCAGTCTCTCTCAAATCATTAAATAAAATCTTTTTAGGAAGGCAAAAAACCCCACCTTTTTCGTATATATAAAACATGAAAAAAATTTATTTAGCAAATATGCACAAGAAGATATGCTAAAGGAAGTACTTTAGGCAGGAGAATAATACCAGATGAAAATCTGGAACTATCCAAGGAAAAATGAAGACCAATGGAATGGTAACTTCATGGGTGAATATAATAGAAATTTTAAATTATTTACCTGTTTTTAAAAGATAAACAACTTTAAGACAAAAAGTAATAATGTAGATATAAATATATGACAGTAATAGCATAGAGGAAAGTGAAAGTGTAGTTGTAAGCTCCTTATACTAAATATGAAGTGATATGTTATCACTTGAAGATCGACTTTGATAAGTTAAAGATGTGCAGTATAAGCCCTAAAGTAATCAGCACATTAAGAGTCATAGCTAACAAAGCAACAAAGGATATAAAATAGACTCATAGAAAATAATCCAAAAGATGGTAAAAAGAGAGGAAAGATAAAGAACTGATGAAATGAGTATAAAATAAATAGCAAAATGGTAAATTTAAACCCAACCATATCAATAATCACATAAATTTAGATGGTCTAAATAATTCAAAGAAGACGTGGATTGTCACACTGGATTTAAAAAGCAAGACCCAACTCTAAGCTGTCTACAAACCCCCTGCTACTTTAAATATAAAGACACAAATAGGTTAAAACTAAAAAGATGAAGAGCACACATGGCCAGTAACTGAAGGTACATAGGACATGTAGCTGGAAAATGAGGGTACATAAGAGAAACACAATCACAATCTTCCAATTTATACATATTTCCTTTATCATGGGGGCTAATGTTCATAGGACAGGTAAAGCAGCGGCGATAGATTTGAATCATGCAGCCCATGGAAGGGTGGATTTCTACCACTGTACTGGATAATACCCCCCCGCTTTTTTTTTTTTTTTTTTGCATTTTCAAGTCTTAAATCATGATATGTTCCCAGCCATAGTATATTTCACTTATCAGTTGTTGGTCAGATATGAGAATGGGCTTTTACTAATTCTCAATGAACTACTGTTTTTACTGTTTCCTTCTTTCCTTTTTCCTTTCTTCCTTCCTCCTTTCTTTCCTTCCATCCTTTCTCTTTCAGCGCAGACTGCTAGAACAGAAATACCATGGGCTACTTGAATTAAATATCAAACATTTATTTCTCACGGTTGTGGAGTCTGGGAAGTCTAAGATCAAGGTATCTAAAGATATCTGGTGAGGGCTCTCTTCCTGGCTTGTAGACAGCCACCTTCTCATTGTATCTTACATGGCTGAGAGAAATAATTCTAGTCTCTTTTTCTCCCTTATATGGATTCTAATCCTATCACGAAGTGTCTACCCTCATGACATCATATAAACCTAATCATTTCTCAAAGGTCTCACTTCCTAATACTACCCCATTTACCATTAAAGTTTCAATATAAGAGTATTGGAGGGACCCAAGCATGTGGTCCATAATACCTTCCCTCCTCCTTTCTCTGTCTCTCTGTCTCTCTCTCTATTTCTCTCTCTGTCTCTCTCTTTCTCTGTCTCTCTCATTCCTCTTTCCCAGGTATTTGAAAATGCCTTGGATTGTTGTAGAATTTACATTTGATTTTTTTCCCCTAGGTATTTTTTTTTTAATTTCACCAGAGATATCTCTTTTTGGTCCCCATTATAAGTCTAAACAAGTCACAGAATAGAAAATAATGGCAGAAAGAAAACATGGTAAAGAAACAGACTGAGAAGTGCTATTTAATCCAAATAAAAGGGCATCCCAGGTGGCTCAGCTGTTTAGCGCCGCTTTCAGCCCGGGTTGTGATCCTGGAGACCCGGGATCGAGTCCCATGTCGGGCTCCCTGCATGGAGTCTGCTTCTCTCTCTGCCTGTGTCTCTGTCTCTGTCTCTCTCTCTCTCTCTTTCTGTCTCTCATGAATAAATAAAATCTTTTTAAAATGTATTTCTAATCCAAAGAAAATAGACATATTAGCAATCAGTACTGAAAGCACAGGATTTCACTCATTTTACTATAGTGGTTTGTCTGTCATGAGTAAAATATTAACTGTACTGTGCAGGACTGTAATTGATTTGTATGTGTGTCTACTTTTAAATCTAACAGTATTTCTGAAATGAACAGCACCAGAAAAACAAAACAAAACAAACACCCCCCCAAAACAAAACAAAACAAAACAAAACAAAACAAAACAAAACAAAACAAAAAAACCAGAGCTTATTTGGGATAGCACTAAATGAATTAGTCCTGAAGCTGATGGGTTGTTAAGTGTCGCAAGGATTAGGATAAATACTAATGAGTCAACATTTTCAGTAGCAGATCTTGGCACAATAATTGGGAAAAATATGTTTAACAATTAGAATGTCTAAAAATTGGAATGGGCTGTTTTCCTAAGCCTGTTAATTTCCATCATCAGAGAAATTAAAACGAGGGTTGGATTCAGAGCTGTGCCAGGCTGTATACATTTTGGGTGAATTAGGAAAAGATACCCTACCTGATAGATGCCTCAATGGAAGTTGCTCCCTTTGTGTGGATGTATCCCCAGGTCAGTTACATGGCTTAGTGTACAGAACATGGCCTTAGTTCCACAGCCTCTACTTTCCTTCTCAGATGGGAACCGTTTGTAGTATCCTCTTGTTAGAAATACTAGAGATCAACTTCTTGAAGTAGGCATAAGTTTGGAGTGATGCTCTCCGAAATTTATGAGTCTATCTTTCCAAGTATAACGTGACTTAGTCCTCAAATAGATCACATTCAAAGAAGCATAATGCCACAAGCAAAAGTAACACAAGATTTTCAATCTTCACCAGTGTCTCTCAAAAACCACTGAGTGTGGTCCAATTTATAACTTGTACATTTCTTAAAAGACTCTTTCTTCATTCGAGCCTGACTCCATTTCCTCATACTTCACAGTTTCTTCAGAGGCTCTCACAGTTTAACCCTCCAAAACTCTCTCTGAAACCCCAGTACGTGAGGTTTTCTATTTTTGTTTTGTCTTTTCCATTTACTATCTAGTTTTTCCTCCTTCCATTCTCTAGACTCTTTAAGAAAAAGGAATTGTGTTGAAAAAAATAGAACTTCCCTTAGATTGTGAGAAAATGGGGAGAAGTTGAGCAAGTAAAGATAAAAATCTCCATTTTCCCCACTATCTCTTTCTTTTTCTTTATACCTATTTTCCTGATTCTTTAACATCACAGCATGGAACCAGGCGGAGAGAGACTAAATAATTCTTGCAATGTCAGAGTGTCAGAATATCTGACAGAGTGTCAGAAGGGACACTCCTGAATGTCCCTTCAGGAGTGGAGACATTCATATATTAATACCTTTTTTTTGAGTGGGTCCCATGTATGCCAAACTTTTTATTAGATCCTAAGGAAAAGAGACAAAACAAGTTATGTAAACACTCTCTACTCACTTGGAATTTACAATGTCATGAGCCAGACTGAATAAAATCAAATGAAATAGGTTTCAAACAAGAAAACCAATAGAAAGTGAAAGTGACTACTGCACATCCATGAATAGCTTCAGGACTACTTGGGTGTTGGGTGTATAGTATGAACAGATTATGAGGAAGTCAGGGAAGGCTTCATGGAAGAGGTGAGTATTGAGTAGACTTTTTAAATGAAAAAGAGCATGGAACAAGGGAAATCAGTATGGAGATCTACTAAAGATCTACAAGTAATGAGCAGCAAACCGTAAGTATACTTACCTTAAACAGAGGGTCTAAGTAGAGTGGGAAGCCTTTTGTCCCAGTGGGAATACAATTCTTCCTTCTCTGGGCAACTATTAGGTTTCTTATGTGACCTAATATCAATTTGTCCCATTCTGCTTTGAGTTAGTTCTACATTTTCTATTTCCTTCATTAAATGTCACCTCCCAGAAAATGGAGACAATGTGCCTACTCCCACCGCCCAACTCCACTTCTATAGCACTTCATGCAGAACCTGGCAAATTGTGCTAGTTCAATAAATACTTACTGAATTAATGGAATTAGTGAGAAGCTAGTGATTAGTGGGAAGGGGAGTGAAGAAGGGTCACATGCTGTGCTAATGAGTTTAAGTTTGATATTGGACATCACTGGAAGTTCAAAGGTTAGAATGTGATCAAATGCTATTTTAGGAAAAAGAATTTCTATGTCATTCTACTTAGGAGGTAGGAGATATGTTCATCTTTTTTGGTATAAGTGTTGCCTGGATATTTGGGAAGAGATGTCTCATATAGATGATACATAGTACTGAACTTTCGATTTTAGTCATTGAAACTTTTGAATAAATATATCTAGTCTTCTTGAATTGTATGGGCTGGATCAAAGTACTCAGAATCTCGTGAATAAATTTCATCATAGGGGTTTTTTGGTATTGTTTTATTAATAGGAGTGATACCATGCTTTAGAGTGAGGTTTTGGCATGTCTTAAATAATGTGCAAGCATATCAAATTGGAAAAAAGTCTGGATATTTAAAATTCCAGATTTATACTTAAAAAATATATTTTTGGAAAGATTTATTGTAATTTTTAAGAATTTTATGATCGAAAGATAACTATTTTATCAAACTAATTTCTCCTCCTTCCTAGGCTTAGGAAATTTTAGAACATTTGCTGGCAGTAATGTATTTAGGTACTACTATACAGATTCATCTTCAATTCTAAAAGTCCGCTCATGTGAATTCTTTGTTACTAACATGTAATGCAAAAGTTTTTTTTAAAAAATAATTTAAATTACACAAATCAAAACTGTTGCTTGGTGAGTTCAGTCAAGCTTTTTTTTTTTTTTAAATTTTGTCGGTATAGATTCAAATTTATGATCTAGGTATGTTTTGAAAAACAAATCTTTAGTGTTAATTTTGATTATAGCAATAATACGTGCATACATATTTATTTCTTTATATACTGAATGTAGTAGGACAAAACAAAGCGAAAGATAGCTGTTTGTGAAAGAAAAGCAATGTAGGGGATCTCTGGGTGGCTCAGTGGTTTAGCGCCTGCCTTTGGCCCAGGGCGTGATCCTGGAGTCCCGGGATCGAGTCCCACATTGGGTTCCTGGCATGGAGCCTGCTTCTCCCTCTGCCTGTGTCTCTGCCTCTCTCTCTCTCTCTCTCTCTCTCTCTCTCTCTCTCTCATAAATAAATAAATAAATAAATAAATAAATAAATAAATAAATAAATCTTAAAAAAAAAAAAGAAAAGCAATGTAGCATCACTGTTAAGAGTGGATTTACTTCTCTGGGGGTTTTACCTTTCATACCAATGAATAGGCTTAAAGTACTATGACTCAGTCTCTTAAAGGACTCAAAACCTAAACTGAGGAAAAGTTTGTAAATTTAACACAATGTAAACAATTGGAAAAATGCAAAGCAAATTCTGTCCTGTACATACAAACGAAGCATACCTGCAGCCCTATAATATTTAAGATGCGTTGGATCCATAAAGAAAGTTATTTTTGCACAGATATAAAACCATGTCATCTTTGGAAAGTTGAGAGAATAGCTCTCCACCTTAATTTAAAAACAATGGGAAAAGGTATAGCAGAGGACCTTGGACACATAGCCAAAGGGCTCCAATACTTTGTTATTCTGAAGGCTTTCAGAAACCAGATTTCTACTCTCTGGATAAATAGGTATTAAAGGGCTGCAGCAAACTTATACATGATATTCTTTTTCTTGGCTTCACAATTTTAGTTAATATATTGGCTTTTTGGTTTAATTCCAATGGCACAGCTCATAAATGCAGAGTTTTTCTTCTGGGGCAGGGCCAAACAATCATAAAATAAAAATCCTTGACAGCCTGTCTGTTCTATTATAAACCGTAACGCCCTAAGAAAGAGAAATATCCCAAAGGTTGTGTGAAAAGAGGGCAGTGCCAAAAAAATTTGGGGACCCTTTCAATAATAGTTTGAACCATATATTATTCCTTGAGAAATTCCAGTTACAGTAGCATGAATGTGAGAGTTATGTGGTTTGGAGAAATAGAGAACACTGAATGAACAATTTCAGAGACAGGGAAGAGCTGTTGGCACAAATATTTATTCGCAGCAATGCTTATTTTCTCAGCCCATGAGGTGAAATTTCAGTTTCTTTATGAGAACTGGCTATTCCGTTCTCTGGGCAGTGCCTGTCTGAATGTTTCTGTATGAATGAAACGCTCATCTCCCAGGGAATAAAAAAGATAAGGATATTTAGCAATACCCTCCTCTTTTTTCTGAATTTTGTAGAACTGGCAGTCATCTGATATATTGAAAATATATATACTTCCTCAAAAAAGTCAGGCTAGGTTGTCTGAATATATTTTGCACGATAGACCCCTCTGGCAGTGTTGTGTTTTTGCACAGCTTGTGGGGGAGAGACTGGACTAGCTTCCTGGTTTCATTAGCATAACCCAGCCCACTTCCAACACACGCCCAGAACTACCTCATTAGCCATTGGGATTGGAGCCAAAAACATAAGACTACAGTGAATATAAGGGGAATTACTGGCGAAAGAGCTCTAGACCAGCTTAACACTGAACCCATTACTTTTCCAAGATCAGAAAAATATTACACTAACAGGAACCATTTCCCCGTCTTGTTCAGATAAGGAGTCAAGGTTTTAATCTATCCCTTTTATCTAGAATAATTAGCTTCACCATAATAAGAGATAGAGCCTGGCTGCATGTATTTAAGTGCTTCTGTTAATCTCTTTCCCCCTCTCTCCTTCTCTCTCTCTCTTATTGATTTATTTTCTGGATAGCTTTGACATTGAAAACCACAGACGAATTGGAGCCTGGCATTGAAAGGAGGTGTTCTGCAACGATTTTTTTTTTTGCCTTGTCCAAAGAAGTTTACTTCTACAAGAGGCAATCTGAAAAATGACAGGGGCAAAGAGGAAAAAGAAAGGCATGCTGTGGAGCAAGATGCATACCCCCCATTGCGAAGACTTTAAACAATGGTGTAGAAGGCGCCTACCTATCCTGGAATGGGCACCGCATTACAATCTGAAAGAAAACTTGCTTCCAGACACCATGTCTGGAATAATGTTGGCAGTTCAACAGGTGACGCAAGGTAATGTACTGCATTTGATTTTCCTGTTTTATGCAGAATGGATGTCACTTTGCTTTCTTGGAAGTGTATTATGACCCAAGATCTATAATTTAGCTAGTGAAATGGATAGTTCATTTTTCTGGAGAAATAAGAACAATTGAATATCTGTATACAAAGTTTTTCCTAATTGTCTGGTTTTGTTTTTGCTATTTTTGGAAGCTATTAGGCACTGAACCAGTTTTTGAATGGCATTATTACATATTTGCAATGTTAAAATTCATACTATGTGAGAGTAAAAGATCAGTAAGGGTGCGAGAATGAGTTTTTATAGCTTGACCTTACTGATATAGTTTCTTACTTTCACGGAATCAAGCTATAAAATATCTCCTGGCGTGCACATATCGTTTGTAAACCTGATTAGCAGCACACAATTACCTGTTGTAGCCTTGAGAGTTGCTATAAGCAAGGAACAGAGCTTTCTGTACATAAAGGAGGCTCCTTGCCAAGATCATTATTTGCAAAGAGAATCCTGTATGTCCTTAGAGCTTATGTTTTACTGTGCATGCTGATTTAATTCTGTATCACATTACGTACTGTATTTATTTCTCAATAAGAAACTTAAACTGGTGAGAAGTCTGAGTTTAACTTTCCCAAAGCAGATTCTAAATGACATCCTGGATTTAGATAGGTGCTTCTCTTGGTGAAAGCTGTAAGTTAACTAATAGGTATGTGTGTGAGTGTGTGTGCGTGCGTGTGCGTTTTCCTTAAAGGTGTATTTGTTGTTTTATTATTAGTGGTTTTTGTTTTGTTTTTTTTTTTTTTTTGCTAATTCAAGTAATAATTTCCTACCTGTAGCAAGGAAAAGAACTAATTTCTCAATATTGAGTATTTGGAACACTTTCCTTGGCATAGGCTCTGTCGATTTATATTTCCTTATAGTTTCACTACATCCCTGGCTTGAACTATTATTCATACTGTTAAATTATAAGCACTCTTTTAATTGAATTATTCTGTAGCTGGAACAAACTGGTTTGTGTATTTGTGTTTTTAGTATGATTAGGAACATCTGCACTGATGGCTTTACTTTAAGATCCATAATACTATCATACTTTATGGGATTCTAGTTCCCTGAATAGTCTTACATTACATTTTTAATGACCATTTTGCCAATAGTGAAGCATGGTAATCATTAATAAAAGTGGAAAGTAAATAACAGGTTAGGGCATTTTCAGCCTTGTTTTCATTCAATTTTAAATTCAAAATGAGACACTACTATGTACCTTGAATCTTAGTGATTGATGTCCAAGGGCTTTTTCACCAGGTAGTTTCAGTATATTTTATAAATTTATTTTGCTTTAATTTAATGTAAAGTGAAAGAAAAAATATATTTTTAAAATAGTTTGTTGTCTCATTTCTGTAAAATATTAACCTAACAGAGAAATTTGGGGATGTGATAAAGATGCCTGTGATATACCCTTAGTAATAGTGTTACGTACAAGTCCTTGGTAGTTAACTGCTGTATGGCTTTCATTTGGATGTAGATTTTGAGGGATTTTGTTTTATGAGTCATATATTTCATTGGTTACAAAGAAACACATTGGCCAGCCCCTGACTGAGGAGAAGCACAAAGCTTACTCAGCCCTGTTTCTTGGAGTTTTGGATCTGGCTGATGATTCTCTTGGAAAGCTACCAGTTATTGGACAAGGCTACACCACTAGAAAGAATTTCAGGGTTTTCGTTGATGTACGAAAGACTAATCCCCTAAAAGTACCTATTCCTTTAAAGACAATTCTCTCAAATTTTCTCAGGCTCACCCACTATGGAGAGATAAAAAATAAATTACCTTTGTTATAAAGAGCACTGTGCTTGCTACACCCCTCTATTAATTATCTTCCCCTTTCCTAACAAAATCCCAAGAGACAGCAGTCTCTTCTCTATTTTCCGTATGAGAAAATGGAGGTTTAGAAAAACAAGTAATTTTCCTGGGGCCTCATACCTGATAAGTGGTAGAGTTAGGACTTGATTCCAAAGCCAACACTTTTAACATTTTATGCTTTATGCACTACACTGCCAAGATAACTAGACTTTTTCATTACACCAACGTTATTAGTAATAGAAGATACTTCTTGGGACAGGTATGAATAGTCTTCCCTTCAAATTTTTTTTGCATTTAAGCTTCATCCCTGGAGTTTTTAGACTCAAAGGTGAGTGATGAGGGAAATGACTACCATAGAATATAGAATAAGAACGGTATTGAGATATCATTAGCTTCTATTTATGTGAATATGCAATCATTATCAGCTCTATTTCTTTAGGAAAATCAGAAGTAAAGGGTATTTTTTTAGTTTTGCATCATAACACAATAGAAACAAATAGCTGCTTTCATTCTACTGAGCTTTTTTTTAAAAATTTTATTTATTCATGACAGACACAGAACAGAGAGAGAGGCAGAGACACAGGCAGAGGGAGAAGCAGGCTCCACGCAGGGAGCCTAATGTGGGACTTGACCCTGGGAATCCAGGATCATGCCCTGAGCCGAAGGCAGGCGCTAAACCACTGAACCACCCAGGGATCCCCTCTAATGGGCTTTGAAGCAGCTTTTCAGTTACTCAGCATAGTTGAATTATATGAAATTGTTGAATTCAACATTTTTTACCTATAAATATGGAAAGTTATATGGTTCAACCCAGTAGTTTTTCATTCTTCTCTCTCTAGAAATGCATTTAAAATTAAGAAGAATAATGGAAACTGATCTTTGAATGTATTCTATATGTCAGACATTTTAAATTATGTCTTTTAAGTCCCTTCCCATTTGTTAAATATGAATCATTGTCAGTTATCATCATATTTAATCCATTTATGGCATTTTCTGTATTGACTATATCCCTTCTAAAACTTTCTTCTCTTGGTTTTGAGACATTGCTCTTTCATTTTTCTCCTACTACCTCTCTAGCTTTCTCATGAGTCTCTGGAGATTTTGCCTCCTACCCTATCCACCCATTAAGCATCAGTGTCCTGGAGACTCAAACCCTGGCCTTCTTCTCTAAGAATGCCTTAGGCCATTAAGTCAGCATTAGAGGTTCTAACTACCATCATCCTGCAGATGGAACTTTCTTCTAAACCCTAGATCCACATATTCAGTTGTGGAAACTTCTAAAAGCAGTTCAGATGCAACATTTAGTCTTCTAAAACAAACTGAATAGCACCACCATCCTAACCAGAATTATAATAATTAATAATAACAGTAATTTTCAGGCACCAATGTGAACACTGCTGAAAGAATATTTGACGTTATATTATGCAAAGCTGAGTCTCAGAGAGAATAAATCTCTTGCTTAGAGTCACACAGCAAATGAGTGGAAGAGTTAGGATGTGCACTCAAGTAGTCTGGCTCCAGGGACTATGCTCTCATCTTGTACTAGACTGTGTCTTACAGGGGGTCCCAAAAGTTATTTCCAACCCTTCCCTGTCTTGTGTTACTTATCCCACTAGCTCACAGTCAGCCACTAGGCTCTTCTATTTCCAGTCCCTGATTATCTTTCCAACCAGGTAGTCTTCCTCATGCCTTCTGCTGCAGCCATAGTTCACTGTCTGAACTACTGCAGTCATCATTTTGTGGGCCTTCCTTCTCTACTGTCTCCTCCTGTAGGCCATATTCTATACTGCAGTTAGAATGATTGTAAAAATCTGAATGTATCACTTCTCTGTTCAAAAATCCTCAATCCTTTCTTTCCTTCAGGATAAAAGCCCAGTTCTTTAGAATAATTTATTAGATTATAATCTGAGCCCCTTGATACTAAGGTTTTATCAAAGAGATCTCTCCTCTGAGAATCCCTCTCAATCTCCTGGGAAGAGGTATGTTTTCTCCCTCCCACTCCCTCTGTACTTTTTAGGTATCTCTATGATAGGCCTTAACAGATTGTATTATAATATTTCAATACAACCCTTTCCACACTGGTCTGTAGGCTCTGGAAACAAAGATAATGTTCTAATCTTTATATTATTACCAACTTGTATATTGCCTATTGCACAGAATTTTTTAAAAAAGATTTTATTTATTTATTCATGAGAGACAGAGAGAGAGAGAGAGGGAGAGAGAGAGAAAGAGAGGCAGAGACACAGACAGAGGAAGAAGCAGGCTCCATGCAGGGAGCCTGACGTGGGACTCGATCCTGGGTCTCCAGGATCACACACTGGGCTGAAGGCAGACGCTCAACCACTGAGCCACCCAGGGATCCCTAGAATTTTGTTTTCAATAAATATCTGTTAGAAGGATTAAAAACAGTTCAGCTCCTGCAACCTCTGATTGTTCCAGAGTTGCCTGTTGTCACTCAGGGAAGGAAAGTAAATTTTAAGTTCTTACGTTTTCAGAATAAACGCAACGGAGATACTAATAGTAAAAAAATACATTAGAAATATGAGTAGTTAATTTCTTCCAATTCCCCTTACTTTCCTGAGGTTTCAAACTTGCAGCCCTCCAGACAAATCTGTTAAAAGGTGTATTTCCTTTGTTCCAAAACAGTGTTGTTTTTTTTTTCTCCAGCCAACATCCACAAATATGAATAGTTCATATTAATCCAGATGCCTGGCTTCTCTTGTAAAAGGGGAATACATGGCTATACGTGGCTCACATTCCCATTAGGCACAAATCTGCTGGACTTCATGGAGGCCCCCCCTCCACTTTAGACACGACATGCACTTTGCATTTTGCTACACTCTTCATCACTCACCTGTGCATCGCCACCCTTCCTGCTAGTATTCCTGTTACCTGCTCAGGACTCTGAATGTCTGAATTTTTTTCCTCTGCCAAAACACTTTCTAATATGTTTTATCAAAATGCCTCAAACTCACCCCTAAATAAAACCTTTACAGAGATATTACATTAAGATTGCGTTCTTAATTTAGATACACAGCACCTTTCCTAATCCATGTACCTGGATTAATGTATTCCAATAGACTTCATTTCTTTATAATCCTTTGTATTTTCTGTTAATTTTTTTAAAAAAGTATTCTGGGAAGGTATACATAGGCTTTGCTGACTGCTAAAAGGGAAGATTGCACCTGCCCAAGGTAAATAAGTAAAAGTATGGGTGTCCTCATTTCAAAGGAAGAGAAACCTTAGACCCTCTTTCAGCATGTTCAAATATTTCTTAGAAACAATTTGTATTTTAAAAATATTTAATAAATCTGGAAGCTCTTATCACTACCTTCAGGTACAAGCCATTAGAGTTTGTATCTACCGCAGTATCCTTTAGCTGACAGTTTGTAGGACCAAACGTTATGGAGAAAATCATTGATTTTAAAACATGTCACAAACATGGTGGGCCCAGCTAAGCAGCATAAGGCTCTGGTCTCTAGGGTATTTGGTCCACATTCTAGGCTGAATAAGCACTTGGGGGAAGTAATTTCTTTGTTTCCAACCTGAAAACTCAAGTGCTGAGACAGGGCGGAGACCTAAAATGCATGACTTGCCATGTAAGAAGCTAATCCACTGAGAAGGAATATGAGAATGTTTTGCCTTGCATTCCAAGGGATCACCTAGAAATTGTGTTCCCAAACCATGAAAATTTTATGCTGCCATGGGGTCGCCTGATGTTCAAACCACAGTGTTTTGAGCCACAGACAAAAGATGGATATTCCTTATAATTATGCAGAATGTGTGGCATTACTGGCAGCAAGACATGTGTGTGGAAGCTGAGCTTCGCTGCACTCCTGAGGGCAGCTTAGTGACATGTGGGACAGTAAGTGGGAATTCCTGAAGCATACTGCCTTGGGAAGATGAAAGGATTGTCTGGGAAGTTTCCCCTGCGTGGTCTCAGCCTTGAGAGCTCAGAATCCCAGCATTAGCTACGAATCTCTAACCTAACCCCCCTTAGACTCTTTCTTCCTGCTAGTAACTTTTCTCCAGGAACCAGGGCAGCAAAATATTGCTAAGTGAGTCTAAATTATACTTGGCTCGACCCTTAAATAAATATGCCCACAAGCTAGTAACTCTTTGCCAGCTTTTCTCCTCCATTTCCCTTTATCCCATGACCCATCTTCACACTGTAACTCCAGGCTTCATTTGACATTTCTGGTTTCCTTTTTCTTTTTCTTAAATATAGAAAGATGATGATCTGTCCATCAAAGGGCCATTTATGTCCTTCTGCACTTAGAGGAATGCCCTTTATGATATTTAGAGTTGTTCACATGGAAGAATCATGACCTTCTTTTTTGGGGTGTCAGAACTTAGCAAGGTTTGCAACAAAATAGATTGCCAGTGAGTATGAGGATAAAGTGTGAGGCCTACGTATGAGTAGACTTCTATTTTTGCCAGCGAGGAGCCATCCTTACTTCTGTTAGTGACTATATCCATTTTTATTATATGTGGTTTAGTATATGTGTATATGAGGTTGTAATTTTGGCTCCAATGATGGAGTCTAGGCTAATTAATGGGCCAAGTCCTCCTCAACCAGATTCTCAATCTTGCAGATCCATTGGAACCACTTTAGGGCTTAAAAGAATACTGATACCTGGGCCCCATTATCAAGCAATTCTCAGACTTCCTGGGAGGGGCTCCCAGGCATCGAGGCATTATGTTTTTTCTCCTTTAAGTTGTTCCAGATTCTCTGTTGGGCAACAGTGTTGAGAACTGGATACAAACATAGTGATTCGTCTAGGGGAAGGGCTTGTGGCTCAGGTCTTGGTGGTTGGTACAATCCCATACATCAGGCCTGTGACTGGTTCAGGGATGAGATCTGTCACATAGGCACAAGGCCATGGATTTATTACGCAACAAGTCAGTCATTTTTTTGCTTTAAAATGGTAATGGTAATACAAATGACCTGAGTGATTCAATCAATCTGGATCCCGGGGTATGTGTGGATCTTTCAAGAAGAGATACCTTTGTACTGGGACTGCTGGTAGTGAGGATATTGTGCCTCTGTAGCTTCCCAGGGCCTCCACAGCCTGAAAAGGAAGCCAACCCAGCAAAGAGCATAGAACAGTCCTGATGACAGCTAGCACACCCTCAACTTTTTACTTGCATGTGCAAACACATTTTTTTAATTGCTTAATTAGGTTTAAGTTAGGCTGCTTCTAATCACCTTAACTACACATTTGAGTGCTGTTACAATTTAAATGTATTACACAATTTTTTTTTCTAATTCTACAGAACCCAGTGAGAGAAGTCCCACTGTACTTTTTAAATATATTTTTGTGAGAAGAGGAGTTTGAGGCTCAGACCACTAGGTGATGTGCCCCAATTCTAGTACAGCTGAAGAGGGCTTCAGATCTGCATTGAGCAGGCTCCATCCCCACCCCTCACTGCCTTCTGTTCCCCAGTTCTGTTCAACTATGACAGATATAACCTGAAGGGGGGGGGCTGACTGTGGGTGACAAGAATGCACTGGCCTCCCTTCACATCAGGCCCTCAAATGTCCCTTCCTATGATAACATGTCAACTTGCTTGAGGAAATAAAACCCAGAGAGTCTGGTTGAGAGCAAAGGAGGGCTCTGCTACTGGGAAGATTTACCCGTACCAGGGCTCCTGCTCTCTTCCTTGAGAGCTTTTCACTGCCCTCTGTTAGACTTGCTTCAAATGAGAGAGGGAGGGGAGATGTGCATTAACCCTGGACTGAGCATCAAGGAATAATAGCTTTTACCATGTGGCAGAGGGATCACACAGATCAGATGTTTGGGTGAGACTTTACTAAAGATGAGGGGGCAATAAAAGTGAAAAACAGAGTGCCATGGGTCTGTAACCAGGCTTACTCATTTTCACTCAGTTTATTCCCTTTCATCTCAGATCTGCTCTCCTCTGTCACTGCAGATGCCATCTCTAACCCTAACCACCCCTGCCCAGAGCAGCCCTGCAGACATTTATCCTTTGCTATTCTGAGTCCAAGAGAAGAGGGCCTACCTGGAGCTCTAACTTTTCTGCCATTGGCATTGTATGCCCACCAGGCAAGACTGCTCCCCTCTGTTGGCCATGAGCTCAGCAACATAGGTCCGTCTCAGTTTCACACCATTTCTATAAATAAAAAAATACAATAGCCTGTTTCTCTAGTCTTTGTTCTTGATCATCTTTTTCTCTGTTTTATTTCTCATGAGCTAATCCATTACAGGGGACTTGGGTGGCTCAGTGGTTGAGCAGCTGCCTTTGGCTCAGGGAGTGACCCTGGGGTCCTGGGATCGAGTCCCGAATCGGGCTCCCCGCATGGAGACTGCTTCTCCCTCTGCCTGTGTCTTTGCCTCTCTCTGTGTGTCTCTCATGAATAAATAAATAAGATCTTAAAAAAGAAAAAAAAGCTAATCCATTTCCGTGGCTGCCACTTTTCTGCTGGTGAATTGTAAAAATATATTTTTAGCTCAAAATTTTCTTTTTTTTTTTTTTGTACTAGATATAAATATCCAGCTGCCCATTGAACACCATCTTAATGTCTCTGAGGGACATACTTACAACTGGACACATCATGTTCCCTCTCAAAATCAGTTCTTATCTTATATTCTGCATTATACTGCAAGTCACCACCAGCCACCCAGTTGTCTATGCCAGAAGTCTGGGAATGATCTTTATGGTCTTTTCCCCTTAACAGCTGTATTCAATTGAGGAGGTTCCCTAAATTATTTCCTCCTAATGTCTTTCATTAGTATACCTGATGCCTGTTGCCCTTGTGACCATTGATATTAATGGTATTAATAGATATTGTACTATTGTACTTAATAGATATTGTGTTATTTGCTGAATGCTTAAAATGTGCCATAAATGGTACTGAACATGCATTGTGTATTGTATTAATCAAACTTGAGAATAACCTAAGAGTTTGATACTATTAATATCTATATTTTACAGATGAAGGAAAGCAAATTAATTTGCTTTTAGTGTCAAGTAATAGAATTTCTGTAAAGTAGAGAGAGTGTTTCAATGTTTGTCTTTCTGAATCATGAGCCCAGGCTCTTATCTTAATTAAAAGCTACCATCATTCCTTGCATGGCAGTTGGAATGTCTTCTTGTTTATAATTTTGTCTCTCTATTGTTTATTTCAAACTACAATCAAAAATTTTTGAGTTAGATAGTAGGGATCTTTTTTTTTTAAATAATAGGGATCTTTGTGTTAAATTCCTTCAACTACACCTCTGCCAATGGCTTTTGGACCTTTTTTGGTGTTTCACTCTATAACATCCTTGCTTTACACCATCTCATTGATTTCTCTGTCTCATTTCCCCTACGTCTTCTCATCCCTTCCCTCATGGCTCCCTGGAACTCCAAAGGCTTCCCTGGAACTGAAACGACAGGTTTGTTTTTATTGATTTGTATCATGTTGGGAGCCAACATTTAAATATCAGAAGACTTCATTTTAAAGCTGAGAGGTTTGTCCTCTTCATTTAAATCTAATCATCTGGGCAGCCCCGGTGGCTCAGCAGTTTAGTGCCGCCTTCAGTCCAGGGAAGACCCTGGAGACCCCGGATCGAGTCCCACGTCAGGCTCCCTGCATGGAGCCTGCTTCTCCCTCTGCCTGTGTCTCTGCCTCTCTCTCTCTCTCTCTCTCTCTGTGTGTGTGTCTCTCATGAATAAATAAATAAAATCTTTAAAAAATAATAATAAATCTAATCATCTAAAACAAATGACTCCTAAATGGGAACTGCATTCCTAAATGGGAACTGCAGACTGGAGTTTATTGGTGCCTGTACCCTTTCTGTGGGCATGGACTTTCCAATTTATCATATTCCCCAACACTTTCTCTTCTTTTATATCAGTACCACTTCATTCTTGTTATTCATCATTGTCTTCAGATCTGGAGCAAGATGTTCTCAGACTCAGCTCAAGGATACCATGATTATCCAAATTCACGACAGTATTCAAAAGGACAAAATATCTAATATAAAAGCAAAGATGATTTAGTAGGTAGTATGGCTATAGATAGCCAACTTTTCTCACATTAGACAACACTGGACTTCTGAAGATATTTTTCAAAGCCCTTCAACATCTAGATCTCACTGTTCCAACCACATCTCTTCTGATTCACCCTTATTCACACTGAACTGCTTAGAGTTCTAAAGGATCATACTCATTTTGCCTCAGGACATTTGTGCACACTACTTCTTCTTAAATGGATAATCTTTCCTTTCAGCCACTTTCTGATTCACTCTATACAGATTATATCTTCATCTGATTATATCTAAGCATGTATCAGGGCTGGGTTTAGCTCAGTGGTTCTTAACCTTGGCTGCATATTAGAGTCTCTTTTGGCACATTAAAAAAATGCTCAAACCTTAGACCAATTAAATTAGAATTTGGGGGAATTTAGGGCAAGTCATTTAATTTCCTGGGCCTCAGTTAGCTTCCTCAACTAATACTAATTTTAAAAAACGAAGTAAATGAGCAGCTAGGACTGAGAATTATAGGCTTTCACAAAGCACTTGATACCTCTACTTTGTTCTCCTAGTACTCTCACTTATCTACTTAACTATCTATTGCATTTGTTTTTGATTTATATTTGATTTCTCTCGAGAGTTGTAAGTTCCTTGAGGGCAGGGGCTATTTATAGTCTGGGTAATCAACCGTCCTGGTTTCAGCAATGAAGGGTTTTCCTAGGAAACCCGTTAAGCTCCTATCAAAGTATGTGGCACCTAGGAGGTACTCAAATGTTCGTTGACAGCAAAAAATCATATTTGAGATGACAGTACAGAATTTTCCTTTGTTCACTCTCCTTTTGGTGGCTACTCTCCCCATGGAATCTTTCAGTCCTGTACTGTTTCTGTGTTATCAGCCTGTAGGGCTGTTGATCCTAAAGCTTCTTGGTCATGGTAATTTTTAATTTTAACTCTTGGAAGCTCTCACCTGTATAATAAACCATGTATTATGGTATGCAAGAATGATGTGATTTGCCTTAATCCCTCCAGCGATTAGAACCAAAGATATTTGATTAACAATCTTTGTCTGTGAACCTAGAGAATGTGTGTCTATAGGAATTTTATTTGCATGTAGTTATGGTTCTTGAATATATGTAAATTTACTCTGGGAGACCCACTTGTAATATTGCTTAGCTCGAACCCACTGATGCTGTGAATCAGACAGCTGATTATACTGTGGTTTGCTAATAACAATTCTAAGACCACCACAAACCAGTTACCAGAGGGAAATAAACTTTCATCATTACCCACACAGTTTGGGTTTGATTTCTTATGTGTAGTTCTTGGAAGTACCTACTGCCACCTAATTATTTTGTTTTCAAGAATACTAATCTGTCTTCCTAGGGTGCTTTATTCATTTCTATTGAAAAATATACTTGAAAGAATACACAGTCTTTTGCTATGTTCTTGGAAAGAGACAGAGAAGTATAAGACAACAATCCAGCCCACAAGGGCCTTATTATTTTTCCTTCCTCAGAAATTTGTACAAAGTATATGAGAATATGATCTTGTTATTCAGCCTTGAAGATCTCAATCTGGTGTGGGTATGTAAGGGTGGGAACATTTTCTTAATGAAAGTTTGTGGAGTATTGGTTTCAGCCACTTTCTGCTGTGAGTAGGTTGTATAACGGAGGCAGCTGCCAAAGAATTCTGTGTTTTTATTTAGGAACCTGAAAAGTAGTACAAGCCCATCCATATAACATGACGTGAAATGAATAGTTGGTGGTAAAAACTGGACCAACATAGAGACCCAAGTGGCAGTCTTAAAAAGTTGTCAAGACTTGGTTGGTATAGACATAGGGTATTATATGAAATGGCATTTTAAGAAATCAAGACCTGCTAATCATTCCTTCTCCAGAGAGGATCTCAGGGAACTATATACACAGGTAACATTTAGGGAATGGCAACCGGTGTCCCACTTTATCTGCTGCATTAGTGTTTAAAGCTAAGCTGAAAAAAAAAAAGTTAAAAAAAAAAAAAAGCTAAGCTGGATTGTATTAAAAACAACTTAGACCTGAGATCAAAGAGGTGTTCTTTCTTGTAAAGCTAAGGTTTGAATGTGCTTGTGAAAAAACAGCAAGAGAAAGATATATCAGAGCTTACCTTGAGCCAGGCCCTGGTCTTTTTATTATATTAACAGCATGGATTAAGAAATAGAGAGAAAAATGTACATGTGTGGATATACCTGTGCCCATCAAGAAATGTGTCCTTGAATTAAGAGTACACTTATCGCTATGAAATGTTGAGTAGTGTAGGAGGTTGTTGAATCGCTATGTTGTACACCTGAAAGTAACACAGTATGTTAAATATACTGGAATTAAAATTAAAAAAAAAAAAAAGAAATGTGTCCTCATCAGAGTGTTCAACTTTGACCTCTCCAATTAGCAGCCCTCCTCTTGGGTGAGGGAGGTACAGGGTGGTGGGGAGAAAAGGTCTGAGAACTTCTGGTCTACCGCTTGAGCTGAGGTTGTAGCTGTAACTGGAGAGAGGGGGATAGAATCAAGACATTTGAGAAGGTCGAACTGAGGTAAGGTTCAGGAAGGTTAACTAAGACATACAAATTCATCCTGGTGGGTATAAAGTTTAGCACCTGGATGCCAACCAATGGGAGCAGGACACAAAAGGTAAACCTGGGGAATAAAGTGGCAGAAGCTAAGGTGAAATACAGGAGCAAATTAGGACCTGAGTCCAAGATTCTGGGGTAAGAAGGGTGTGAGTTATGGTCTAAGAAGCCAGCAGCATGGACAGATCTCCAAGTCTTTTCTAATTTCCTACCCAGTATATGAACAGGCTTCACATTTCAGTGGGTGGACTTGAGCCCATGGGAGGCAGTGAGAAGAAGAAGCATTAGCCAGCAGTTAATGTAAAGTAGAAGGAAAGTTCTTGCCCTCTGCTGCTCCCTGGTCCAGTGTTTTGTCTAGACGGATGTTATAGAAACTTGGTCCTCAGAAAAAACACTGAAAGATGCCATGGGGCAATTCCTGTTCACATTTACTCGGGTAGAGTGTCAAGGGGAAAGAACGTCAGGACCTATGAGAAGTCTTAACGCTCCCAGTCATACTCTGCCCAGTGTGGTTTGCCTTCTACACCATGGGTTGGTACTGGCCTCTGCAATGAGCTGCTTTTTTTTTTTAAAAATATTTGTTTATTTATTTATGATAGACAGAGAGAGAGAGAGAGAGAGAGAGGGGCAGAGACACAGGAGGAGGGAGAAGCAGGCTCCAGGGACTGGATCCCGGGACTCCAGGATCGTGCCCTGGGCCAAAGGCAGGTGCCAAACCGCTGAGCCACCCAGGGGTCCCAATGAGCTGCTTCTTAACCTTATTTCCTGAACTGTTTACAGTTTCTTGGCCACTTGACTTTGCTTATGTCCTCATCCACCTGATAACCAGTACCTTTCTTTGTCTTTGACCCTTTGTTTCTCTCCTCATATCCTGGGCAAATTGAGTATCTGGTAAATCTGGGTAAATGTAACAGTTCATTTTTAGGACCCTTTCTGTTTTTATCAGAGCCCCCATGAAAAGGATTCCAGTACTTTGCTTGACACATAATAGCTTACTTATAAATGGAAGTAATTTTTATTATCTTCCTTAACAATAGATCTCACAATCTAATTGGAGACCTAGACAGAAAAGCAAATAATTATGATAATTTTGGTAATAGTACAAATGAAGAATATATTGGGTATGGTAATAGCATTGATAGCATGATCAACTCTTGCTAGAGTGGGGTTGAGGTTTATTCTTAGGGAAAGTTTCAAGAGGAAGTTATACTTTGACTGCATCTTGAAGGCTAAATAATAGTCTCCCAAGTAGCCATAGATGAAGGGCAATACAAACAGGAGAAAAACATATGCGAGGGTAAGAAGAATAAAAATACACAGTTTGTTTAAATACTCATTAGTAACCCAATTTGGTGGGAGTTGTATCTGGAAAGGGTAGCAGGGCCCAGATCATAAAAGGCTTGAATGGACATGTCCAAAGTGTTTGGGCTTTATTTTCCAAGATGATGGAGAGCATTGATGGATCTAGAGGGATGCCAGGATATGACAAAGATTTGTGTTCCTGAATAATCACTCTGGCAGCAGCTTATATTACATACTTGGCAGAGGCAAGTGAATAGTTAGGAAAGACTAGTTAGGAGAAATCTATTCGGGAGAGACTATAGCCGTGGAGTTCGATGGGAAAATTCATGATTTGTTTGTAGAACAAAAAGAGAAATCAGAAGGAAAGCAATTTTGGGGAACACTGACATTTAAGTGGCCGAGGAGCTAGCAAAAGGGAATTCTCGAGAAGACGTGGTCCCTGAGCATCACGGCGCTCTGGGAGCCAGTGGGTCAGAGTTCTAAGGAGAGTGTGGTTGACATGGTAAAATGTACGTATGAAACATAGACTTCCCAGGGCATAAAAAATAAAACAAAAATGTGAACTTTGACAAGAGCCCTGGAAAATATATTTAATAATACAACTCTTCAGGAATGAGGGCAACTTGTGGAAGAAAATTCTTACATCCTCAACTCCTCCTTCAATTCTTACCTTCCAATAAAACGTTCTGTGACTATGGGTCACATATTTTTCTATCTTCTCTCAACTTTGACCATATTGATCATTCTATAATCTGCACCTATAATTTTTTGGTTCAGGCAAGAACCTTAGAGTTTATACATCAGGTTCCTTCATATCTCTAACGAAATTGAAAATGGATTTGGGTGCACAGCAAAAGGTTTAAGTACTTACAGAATAACTATCAGAAAGACCTCAATTTTGAATTCCGACGACATCACTTGGTCAAGTTCTTTAGCTGCTGTAAGTCTTCCTATATGCACAAGGGGAATAATAACACTAGTACACAGAGTTACTTTGGAGATTAAATGAGAGAAAATAAAATGCTCAGCACAGAACCGAGCACAAAAGAAGTGTTTAATAAATAAATGCTGTTATTTCCGTGCTAGTATCGCTATCATCTATTTCCCATGAGAATGTAAGCTCCCGAAAGGCTGGAGATTTTTACCTGGGTCGTTAATCGATGTATCTCAAGTGCATGGCACATAGTACATGTTTCATTCGAGACAGATGTTTCCTATGTGTAGGTTTTAGCTCTGCTGCTTGAAGGTAAAAGGAAGGTGAGAAAATGGAAAAAATCAGTTTTGCCTGAAATCTTCCAAAGCAATTAAGTGAGAGAAATTCTAGGCATCTTACAAAATGTTGAGGGTGCCCTCCCAAATTTGCCAGGATGCGTGCCTCACATCTTACTTCTAGCTACTACGGATACCATCTATCTGCTAGACAGATACCACCGAACACCTGCAGCTGCTCTATGCATGAATGTGCACATATTCCGTCTCTTTCCCACTTCTCTTTCCTTCCTTGCCCACCCAGCTAAAAAAAACAAAAAACAAAAAACAAACAAAATGGAAACAAATCCAAAAGGGAATGGGAAGAGATGCCAAATAGCCAAATTAGCATTTTAGGCTCCCCGTATCATTCTGTGTGGGTCTCAGTGCCCGGGAGCCAGCGCTGACGTCCACGACAGGGTGAAGGACCATATTAATGACTCTCTGTATCCCATGGGTTCGTGATCATTCTCATTTAGCTCGTTGTGTGTAAACTTGGGGGTATTGCTGGAGGATGGCGTTGTGCAGACAGGAGGATCATTATTGCTTTGATCTGGTTTGTGTGGCCAAGCTGCCTCGGCCTCCGAGGCTGCCTTAGGGAGAAGGGAAAACCAGGCTGGATGTGGCTGCATGTGCTGGTCTGCATAGACGAGGGCTCCCCAGTTTGGTTGGGAGTCAGAGATTAGCGACGTGTGCCTTCCCTCTGCACCCACAGTTGTTCATTTTCATGTCGGCCTCACTGTTTGCTCTTAACACACTTAGCCACTTGAAACTGGTGAGCTAACGAATCCTTTCTGGACGTAGCTGGATTATCTTTAAGTAGTGAATTAACCCTTTCAGAGCATGGTGCCAGTGCATAATCCATTTTTGAAGTGATTTAAACCACCACAGCCTGAAGAGTGATATAATCTCACATGCCAGGGTCTGATGTTTATTTATGTGATTATGTCGCCAAAGCTAAGGGATTACTTCTTCCCCCCCGCCTTGAAAATTACAGTTTTGAATATAGTAAGGTCAACAGCTCTAGTATTAAAAATATTAGAGGATGGAAGTGACCCAGAGAAAGTCTTTCAAATGGACCTACTTCAAGCCCAGGAACCCAGGGACCACTGTTGCAGTCTCTTTCTCTTCCTAATTAGTGGGTCTCGTAGTCCGAAGGAAGTACCATAAGAAGAAACAAAGAAATGGCATGTGTGGCGTGTACTTGGGTTGACACTTGGACCCTTGCCTCTGGCTCCTGTGATCCTTGATCACCACAGGAAATCAGACCCTTTCTTGGTCATTCCTCCTTCTCCTTTTCTTCCTCCGATACACAGTGTGTGGCATCCTCCCTGGCTTGTGCTTCCAGTGATAGCTCATGTCCAGCCTTTACCAGTGCACCCTTAGGAACCCCTCTTCCTTAGAGAATAAAAATCCACACTCCCAAAAGTTCACAAGATATCCCCCCTCAACCTGTCTGTCTTTCTTAAAAGCTCTCGCTCTCACTCAAGGGCATCATCCCCCAGAACACTTCTCTCAAGTGGGGGCTGACTAATCGTCCTCCCATGGCCCTTGGTAATTCACACATAGACCACATTATGGGGATCCCTGGGTGGCTCAGTGGTTGAGCGCCTGCCTTGGGCCCAGGAGGTGATCCTGGGGTCCCGGGATCGAGTCCCACGACGGGCTCCCTGCATGGAGCCTGCTTCTCCCTCTGCCTGTGTCTCTGCCTCTCTCTCTGTGTGTCTCTCATGAATAAATAAAATCCTAAAAAATAAAAAAAAAAGAACACATCATGCTTGTATTTCCGTGCTTCCTATCCATCCTGTTCAATGCTGCATCTCTATTTGCTTGTGCCCCTTCCAAGGTCAGTTGTCTTCACATGGTCATGTATTTTTGTAAAATCCTCAAAGTGAGATATTTTAACAGAAGTTGATTAACTCTCTCTTCCCAACTCAGCTTCCTTTGGCTGGCACCTCTTATGTCCAGTGGCCCTGGAATGGCTGCAGATGCTTTGGGGGAATCTGGCTAAAAGAAAGTTGCCGCCAATGGCTGACACTGACAGAGATCAAATAAAAGCAATTGGACAGTGGTATAACAAGGGCATTGTTAAGAAACTAGTTAATAAGCGTTGGCAGTTCTCAAATCATATTTAAGTTTGTGCACAAGAAAACTGAAAATGCCCTGAAACCTTAGAGCTATCAAGAATCTCAAAAGAGCCTTTCTCAACTTGACAGTTTGAGCTATACGTGATATTAGTAACTAGTTACACAGCTAAAATAAAAATTTCTAATCTATCAGTGATAAAAAACCAAAAATACACGATGGTTACTTTAGTCTGATTCCCCAGAAATTGGAACCCGAGTCAGAGAGATTCTGTGCAACTTTGTGATTAGGGAATGCAAGGGCAGAGGGCAGGAGGGAGGGATTGTGAGGGAGAGACAGCCAGAGGATCCCCTAAATGGGGCTGCCTACCTCCAAGGGTGTCCCATGGCTCTGTCACGGGGGCTGTGCCCCCAGCAAGGTCTCAGCTGCACCTCCAGACGATCTTTCAGTTGGGAGAAATGAGGAAACGTGTGTCCACTAGTTTACTCTGGCATCGGCCAAGGGCTCACCCCTTGGGTGCTCCTCTGAGCTGACATGCGGGCGTCTGGGCAGTAACAGAATCGCTGAGCAGGTGTCAACAGAGAAGCACCAGGCTGAGAAAAAGAGAAGCTGTCAAATGGCACTGCGTGAAGTCAGACAGCCCCTGCAGAGCTACGAGAGACCGGCGAGGCCAAGAACGCCTGAAATGATGTATTAGAAATGTCTGATGTGCAAGAAGAAAGCCAAATTTATCTTTCCATTCTCTCTATACGAAAAATTACAAAAATCATTGTCAGATGAAGAAGTGTTCAGACAATAGCCAGCCTAAAATTATAAGGGGAAAAAGGAGTATAGAGCTGTATCAGGCAGTTTGTGATAAAAAATAATATATTATTTTTTATGGATATTCGATCATGGAGTTTGTCAGCTTTTAAGAATTTATAATTTAGTGTGATTTCTCAGTGTAAATAAATATTCACCTTTGTAGCTAATTTTCTGTAACTTTATCTTTTTTACTGGCCCCCAGGAGTGCTTTTGTTCTTTTTGTCACGTATGCTGTTTCTATGGAATTGCCACAGATGTTGGCCTTGGCTTCTCAATGCTCTTTTCTCCTAATTCTCTTCTTATGCATCTGGCAGTTCCTTTACTCCTTCAGTTTGGGTGTTGGCTGCTTCAGCTTTCTTACGCTAACCTGCCCAGGCCCTTCGGGCCTAGCCCAGGATGTTAGCTATCTTATACGGACTTCCTGTCACGTCCCCTCACATCCAGTCACCTTTGGCCCTGTGACATGTTCTGGCAAGAAAGTGCGCTGTGATAAGGCCATGGGCCCGGGAACTGATTTTTTTTTTTTTTTGGACTGTGTGTAATGCCTCCTTAGGTGGAACTGTACTTCCTTTCTCTACTCCTCTACCTGGATATTGGTGGTAGCCCCCTACCTCTTCCTCTTTCCACCAATTGTATGTGTCTTCCACGTAACCGCCAGAGTGATCACTTAAAAATCACCACCTTGAAAAAAAAAATCACCACCTTGCTTTCATTAAGAAAAAAAAAAAAAAACAAACCTGATGACTTCTCCAACATTCAGGATAATGTTAGGGTTGCTTTCCAAAGTCTCTATCAAAAGTGTGTAAGTTGTATAGGGTTTATAAACTTAATGTACAAGGGAAAAAAGTTTCAAGGGTGTGTAAAAAGATGTATAACCTCTTCCTTAGATTTTTATACAACATATTACATAGAAAATATACGCCTACAACTTGTTTGTCATGTCTAACGATATATAATGGACATGTCTCCAGATGAATGGATATGGGTCTAACTCATTCTTTTTAATAGCTGGATAATATTCCATCGTTCTGTTATACCAAAATTCATCTAATGGTCTCCATATTGACGACAACTCAGGTCATTTCCATATTTAATTACTACACAAGGTGTTTTAATACACAGTGTCAGCTATACATTCTTTTTTTTAAAAATTTTTTATTTATTTATGATAGTCACAGAGAGAGAGAGAGAGACAGAGACACAGGCAGAGGGAGAAGCAGGCTCCATGCACCAGGAGCCCGATGTGGGATTCGATCCTGGGTCTCCAGGATCACGCCCTGGGCCAAAGGCAGGCGCCAAACCGCTGCGCCACCCAGGGATCCCTCAGCTATACATTTTTAAGTAATTATTATTCATTAACAATGAATTCCAATAAAGATGTAATGGAATTTCCTAAAACATACATACATCCCATGTCCTTCTCTAAACCAGACGCTTTGGTGAAGGGAATGCAAATCCCCGATTGGCCAGGCTGAGCCATGAGCTTGGGGCAGGGGTCAACTGCCCTTTCTCAGCCCTTGCTCTTTGGGTGGGAAGAGGGACTTCCTGAAGGAAATTGGTGTCCTGCTACCAAAAGAAGGGGGACTGGAGATGGGTGGTTGAAAACAGCAAATGTTTTATCACAGAAATTAATGACCCGTTCAGCCAGAGGGCAGGTGGTGACATTATTCCCATGTTGCAGACAGGGATTACATCCTGCAGGAGTAGAGGAGGGACAGAGATACTGAGGCTTTGGCGGGGGGGGGGGGGGGGGGGGGGGGAGGGCTCCATACGTACCTCCTTGGCAGTGAAATCTAACTCAGGAAGAATTCAATTCAAACTGTGGTGGTGGCTTTGGTCAGCGTGGGGTAGCTGTCCATGTAGTTTGCCCTACAAACAAAGGTTCTATCTATAATTGAGAAGTCAATATTCTCAGCAGTACGTAGGTGTCAGTGGTAACTAGTCAACTTAGATTTGTAAGGACCCAGAGGTTTTCCCTTTTAGAATCCATGGATGGAGCAAAGGCACGTCTGGGCTTTGCTTCTCTTGAGGATCTAAATGTTGGTGGTCTGTGTGACGTGCAAATTCTCTCTCTTCGGCCCAGAAACATCCCACGCTGCGTTTGAGTCCTGATTTGGTGTGTGTGTGTGTGTGTGTGTATGTGTGTGTGTGTCTGTGTGTGTGTATGGCCACATACTTTAAGTTAGTTTTCATTATTCGATTTATAAATGTACCAATTTTGCTTCTACCCCTGGGACAAATGACTTCATTTTGAAGAGGAACTAAAATGTGTAGCTGATAGGCCATTTGTAGGGATTCAATATTCTTATCTTCCCAGTGTCCCAATGTCTTGATTCCGGATGTTTCTACCACCTTCTCTGAATCAGAAAATATGAGATTATCTTAAAAATAGAGAAAGAGAGGGGTGCCTGGGTGGCTCGGTCGGTTAAGTGTCTGCCTTCTTCTCAGGTAATGATCTCGGGGTCTGGGATCGAGGCCCATGTTGAGCCTGTGTGGGCTCCCTGCTCGGCAGGGAGTCTGCTTCTCCCTCTCCCTCCACCCCTCCCCTGGGCTCGTGCTCTCCCTGTCGTTCTCTCAAATAAATAAGATCTTTAAGTAAATACAATCTCTAAAAAAAATAGAGAAGGAGGAAAGGAGAGGTGGGGAGGAGAGAGATGGGGGTTAAGAGAGACAGTGAGGGAGGAAAGGGAGGAGAACAGAACCGCATGACACCTCATATCATTAGGTAGCAGTTTCTCCTTTTTAGCTGTTAACCTGGAAAAGTACCTCAGGATCACCTTGGCCTCCATTTCCTTTGTCTGTACAAGCTGTCCTTGCATTTTCATTAAAAAGGCTAGTCATAAGAACCTCAAATCAGTGATTAAGGAATGCAGCAGAGGATTGGAGCTTTTCACTTCTTTTCTTTGAGTCTTATCGTTAGTGCTTTCTCTAAATTCTGAACACTTTCTCTTACACTCATGGGATTACTGGTGCTTAGTCCTTACTCTTTGGAATGAGAACATTTAAGAGCTTCTATCTTTAGCGATTCTGGGCTCAGAGTAAGTTCTGAAATGCACACAAAAATATTTCTAATGCTCAGTATTCATGACATCACTCTGCTACCTCCTATCCCAACCCCCCCAGACGTTCATAAGAAATAATTAAGCTTTTGTTGTTGGCTTTTACTCCTAGGAACTATCCTTACTGGGGGAGAGGGGTTGCCATTTGGATAATGCTATAATTTATTAAGTGGTATGACTTATTAGGATAAGGATCTCGGCTTTGGTTTTAAAATAAATATCTCAGACCCTAGAGTTCCTCTTCTATCATCTCCGGATTCAGCAAGTCATCTCTAGGCCTGACATTTAAAATTGAAAAGTAATGTTTGCTTTCTGCTTGGTAACTTAAAACAAATTGAATACGGTGCTTTAGCAGGATTCTGAGAGGGACTAAACTAAAAGCTTCCCTTTTTTTTTTTCTTTGCAGAAGACTAGCTAAAGGTATCCATGCTTTTCTGAGGGACAGGACAGTTTCTCAGTCACAGGTCACAAATAAGGTGGGGTTTAGGGCAGCCCGGGTGGCTCAGTGGTTTAGTGCCACCTTCGGCCTGGGGCCTGATCCTAGAGACCTGAGATAGTCCCATGTCAGGCTCCCTGCATGGATTCTGCTTCTCCCTCTGCCTGTGTCTCTGCCTCTCTCTCTCTCTCTCCCTGTGTCTCTCATGAATGAATAAATAAATAAAAATCTTAAAAAAAAATAAGGTGAGGTTGATCACCCAGCAGGGAGCATCTTTCTCTAATTTGCACATAGTGCTGAGTGAAAAGGCACCAGCTTCAGTTAGATCCAGGCTGGGTGCAGGGGCCAGGAGCTGCTACGGTCTCTGCATGAGCCCGTCAGCCTGGGTTCAGCCTTCTTGATACTTGTGCAAATATTTTCTTTCCTGTGTACTAGAAGTTGGAGAGATTAATGAGACAATTCAGTGGTATTACTTCTCATAGAAACTCGATTCACAGAGTTTTAAAAGACGTTGACCACAGTTCTGAGGGGAGTAAAACCTGTGCTTCTGAGTCCTAGCTGCCTGACCTCAGAATGAACAGGTGAGGTCACTAAGCCAACCACACATAGAGTCTCCAACAGAGTGTCTCCCCATGTGTAACCCCTGCACCCATCCCCAGCTTCCAACACATTTCTTAATTTCTAGACATGATCTTTTTGCAGTTCCAGGTTTCTCTGATTTTTCTGAATAATCGCTGTCTTGTATTATCCAGATAACACGGCTGACATGGAAATAGAAATCTGTATCTTAAAGTATTAAGCATCATCTTCTCTGTGCTACACAGTTCTCTTCCTCCCCAGGTGCTGTGTGGCTTTCTAGCCATTTCAGCCAAGAGCTTACGGGAGGAGCAGAGGCTTTCGTGCTCCTCGTTCAGGGGTCAGGCCCGGTGTTTAGGGAAGCCTTGCGCACTGCATCCTGCCTGGGTGGGAGGGCCAAGGCGAATGGTGGGAAATGTTGGGCTTCGTGCTCAGGGCCCCTCGAATGTTTGGTAGTGTTCACAAGCCCCAAAACTACCGGTGAGTTGATGTGGCAAGAAGGCATCGGTTCTGTTTCTGTGCCCTAATAACCATCACTATACCTACAAAACAAATTTTCTTAAAAACTACATCCTTCAGAGCCTTTAGAAAGTGGCCATTCTTTTGTGGTTGTATCAGACTTGCATTACCGATACATGATTTTTGATCTTTAAAAATGATCAGCTCTCTAAAGACCTCGAGGTTTGGGCTCCCTCCTCCAATCTCAGTCTCTCTCTCCCTGCCCCCCCCCTTCCCTTTTGCTCTCTGTTTCCACCCTACCCCCTTTTGGCACCCTTTGGCCTGATACTTATTGTGTTTTTATTTCTTGATGCTTCTTTTTGTTGTCTTGCTTCTCCTTTAAGTTAGATTAGGTAATACAATTAGGTATCTGTTAGCATTTGCAGTATTTCCTCCCCAAATAATAGAGTTAGAGGGTTGTGATCTTGCTCTTAATGTATCGAAAGGGGAGAAGAGGGATCCCTGGGTGGCTTAGCAGTTGAGCATCTGCCTTTGGCCCAGGGCATGATCCTGGAGTCCCAGGATCGAGTCCCACATCGGGCTTCCTGCATGGAGCCCGTTTCTCCCTCTATGTCTCTGCCTCCCTCTCTCTGTGTCTCTCATGAATAAATTAAGAAAATCTTTAGAAAAAAAGGGGGGGGGGGAGAAGAGTGTAAATAATGCTGGTAATTTGTAAGTGACTGAAACTAGTTAGTATTTTCACCATTTTTTGTGAAAATTATTTCACCATATTTTTAATATGGTGCTTTACCATACAAAATAAATGAAATTTTTACCATATTTTAGCTGTGTGAGTGTGCATGGATGAAAATATGTCTGTGGCTTATTTTATGACCTAGAATAATAAATGAATCAGAATATGAACACTTTATCCAGCCCTCTGTGCTTTTTGGAGATGTATGGGGAGGGATGGCTTGGGTTTTCTGGTTCTTATTTGTGGAAGGAGTATTTGACATCTTAAAGCACCGTTTATCTGCATTCATCCATTCCTCTTTTATTTTGGCCATTGTTCATGGCCATCTTCGCAGAAAAACAGATTCTGGCTGAGGGTGAAACACTGCTGCTCGAAGGGAAAGCTCAGCATCAGTGTGGGATGAGATGAAGAAAGTGTCTACAGGATTTCTGGTTTTTGAGGTTGTTTTTGCAGAGGAATCTACTGAAGTAATATTTTACATTTGTGGTTTAGAGATCTCTTAAAGATTTGGGTTCAGCATGCTTTACACGGTGTGAATACATTTTAATTTGATAAGAGTATAAAATCTGAAGAAACTCTGTTTTTGAACTGATTTTACTATACATAGATTTGCGAGGGATTAAAGAGTCAGAGAGAGAGGGAGAGGGAAACAGAGGAGGAGAGAGAGAGAGAAAGGACTTTTATCATAATAAAGGAAACAGAAAAAGAGGTAGCTATTCACAAGGCAAGAGGTGAGGATCCCACTGCTTCTGGCTCTGTCTATACATTTTCTGTTGCAGATAAAATAAAAATGTATCCAAATGGGGAAGCTCCTGTCCTGTTGATATCTCTCACATTTATCAAAATTTAGCGTGCATATATTTTATCGAAGATGCTTTTGTTAAAGAGGCTGCAAACACAATTTCCCTTTGCCCCCATCATTGATTTGGTAGATTTGGGTGGTCTTCTGAAATGGGGGCCACATTTTCTTTCTTACTTGGGAACATTCAGTGTTCAGTCTCTCGTCAGGTAATTTTTTTCAGGTAACTGATTCTGAAAATGAAAGAGAAAAGTTATTTTCTAGCTTTCTGTGTGGCTGATGTACACTTTTTACAAGGTTGCATTAGCTATAAATGCCAGGAGGGGCTTGCTGGTGGGGCAGGGAAATGCTCAACATTGTCCTTCCCAACAACCAGAATGCTGCCTCTCATCCTGCATGTATGGAATTCTAGAACAGTCTCTGCCACTGACCCTTCTATAACCACGTTTTATTTATTTTCACCAAACATTTAGGAATACATTGTAGGTAAGTATCAATCCAGACGGGTTTTTGAAAATAAAAAGGGACAGTCACGGGGAGACCTTTTATGGTTTTTAATTAAAGCTAAAATGCCTGGTTGTGTTTGAAAAAATATTTGATGTATAGCTACAGTTTACTTATTTAAAAAGAAATTACACTTAAAACAGTGAATGTTAAACAGTAAAAAAATATATATATTGATCTAGGAACCATATTGTTAGGCTCCACAGGTGAATAATGAATTAACCTCATACTGAGATAATCTAGATTCTGATGCCACCTCCTTCCTCAGATCTCTTTGCACCTTGTAAAGTGCATTATGTTCAATCACATGTCTCTCACTATGTTGTGCAGACTTGAATGGATGTATCAGAACCTAGCTTAACTAGCTGTTTAATGCCACGGACTGGCCACAAGCAAGATCACTGTAATGAACTCATGCTCACATGTATTGTGGTCACATTTAAACCTCTAGTGGTTGTTTGGACATGTCTAAGAAAATTTTATTTTATTTTTATTTTTTAAGAAGATTTTCTATGTGTATATAACATACAAACGATGTAGGCAGTAGTGTGTACGAGGAATAAAAATGAACATCGATGGGTTACTCCTTACTTACTCTTTGACTAAACAAAGTTAATTTTTTTCACTCTAAGAAACTATATCTGAAATAGGTTGGGTCCAGTATGGGAAGTGCATAGGTTCACATGTAGCCTGGCCATCATGTACAGTCTAAGGCCAGCCAGCCAGTGACCAACCAGGCAGCCTTGAGTGTGTGTCCTTCTTGCCCAGCCTTCCTGAACTTTTCATCTTTTTTTCAACATCAGCAGTAATGCTGGTAATCCTACCTCTCCCACAGATGCTGTGGGATTATTTATTATTTATTACTGTGCCAGTAAAATGATACAAAAAATGTAGAAATGCTTCTCGAAGTGTGTGTGGAGATATTTTGCTTCTGATGTTATCACTGTTACCAGAAAGACTCTCTGAACCAATGTTTTCTTGCAGACATCTCTGTGACCAAGGGGAATGGTAGTGGTCCAAAAATAATGGTTTTTAGAATTGAAATTTAAATATGAACTAAATGAGAGACTTTCCTGTTATTTAGGATAGTAATGTTAGAATTTCATTGAGCAAGTAGAATAATTAGGTCATAGTTTCTTTTGTAATTAAAAAAAACCCAGTATCCATTCTACTTTGTAGTAGACTAAATTTTGGAGTTGTTGGGGAGCACTGGGTGTTATATGTTGGCAAATTGAATTTTAAATATAAATAAATAAATAAATAAATAAATAAATAAACAAACTTTGGAATTGTAAGATGGTCCTAATTACCTGGGTCTGCTTGACAGGGTTGGCCTTTGCGATTCTCTCATCTGTGCACCCAGTGTTCGGTTTATATGGGTCTCTATTTCCTGCTATCATTTATGCCATATTTGGAATGGGACGTCATGTTGCCACAGGTAATAATTTCTGTCTATATTTATGCTTCTCATGTTACTAATGAAAGGGACTTAGAAGTGCTCAGTAGAGGGCTGCCTGGGTGGTATAGTTGGTTAAGCTTCTGACTCTTGGTTTCATCTCAGGTTGTGATTTCAAGGTCATAAGATCAAGCCCCACACTGGGCTCCACGCTAAGCAAGGAGACTGTTTAAGACACTTTCTCCCTCGGCCCCTCCCCTCCATGTTCATGTGTGCGTGCATGCACACACTCTCTCTCTCTCTCTTCCTAAAATAAATAAGTCATTTTTTTTTAAATAACTGCTCATTAGTTGCTGATTACATTTCCAAAGCAATTCTAACTTTACTTCTGAAAACCACAGCAAATATTAGGGCAAGACATATAACTTTCCGTTCCTTAGTTACTCAATATATACTGTGACTTATTGCTGAATTATTATGTAATCAAGGTTATTTTAAAGATTCTTTGCACTTTTAAGTTGTTAAAAGGTCATAAGAGAGGGACATATATTCTGAATTTACAATGAAGTGAGGGAAAATGAGCTCTTTGAGGGAAAGAAAAGGCTATCTAGAATTTAGTTACTCAAATATTGAAAACCATTTTTTATGTAATTGATACTTGGAGTAAATGATCTTTTAGGTTTCTTCCAAGCTAGATTCCATAATGCCCTACATCTTCATTACTAAATAGAATGTGAAGTATCACCGTGACAATAGAGCAAGCTGGTTAAAAACCTGGGTTTTAGATGGTTCTAGGTGTATGTCTCCTTTGTTGTTTGCTATCTGCACAACCTTGGACAACATTTTGAAAGCCTATTTACTGCTTTCTGGATAGTGAAATAATAAAAAAATTCATATGATTGTAGAGAATTAGATGAGATGGTTGATGTACTGTGTCTCATTTAGTACTTGTTATATAAGATATAATAAGTTAGTTAACTATTATCACAAAAATGATACCTTAATCTTAAATATTAAGGTGATAATGATAAAAATACTTTTAACTAGAAATATCTGTAGAGGCATTTCTATTTATTTTGTGTACTTAAGGTTTCAGCCTCTAAGTATGTGTCGATTTCTTCAGTGGTCAGTTTGTATTATTGAATACTCTCGTTTCCTGTTTCTAATGTAACAAGTTGCCAGGAGCTTAGTAGCTTGAAACAAGATAAATTTATTATCCTACAGGGGCACCTGGGTGGCTCAGTCGGTTAAGTATCTGCCTTCATTCAGCTCAGGTCAAGATCCCGGGGTCCTAGGATCCAACCCCACGTCAGGCTCCCTGCTAGCAGAGAGTCTGCTTCTCCCTCTTCTTCTGGCCCTCCCTCTGCTCATGTGTTTCTCTCTCTCTCTCTCTCTCTCAAATAAATGAATAAAATCTTTAAAAAATATTATTATCCTATAGTTTTAAAAGTCAGAAGTCTGAAATGAGTTGGGTAGGTCTAAAAGTGAAGTGGAAGAGCTAACAGCTAACCACTGAGCCTAACTGAGGTTTTCACATTTATCATCTCATTTATATTTCCCCCAACCCCTTAAAGGTAGGTATCATTACCCCTGGTTTATAGGTGAGATAATGCATATTCAGAGTAATGTGCTTTAAGTCACATTATTGATAAGTAGAGGACTTGCCTACAAGTCTAAGCAGTGATCTTAATTCCTGCCCTGAGGACATTCTCTATGCAAGTCTGTAGAGAGGTGGGAAAGTGTATGGCCTGGGAAGAGCAAGTAGATGAGTGTGGCTGTGTGTTGAAGGAATATGCATTTTGCAGGAAAGTTTCTACTTCTCCCATGGAATAGAGTGAAGGGTGGATGGGTTGAGGGTTCTGAGAAGAGTGGTTCCTATAGATCTATTTGGTTTTACACCATGGATTCAGTTTTAATGGTGGAACCCAACCATTACTATTAAATCAGTTACTAATAGAAGATCCCCCTCCCTCCCCATCCCTCTACCACCCGTTTTTAGGCACCTTCGCCTTGACATCCTTAATATCAGCCAACGCAGTGGAACGGCTTGTCCCACTGAGCAGTGGGAACCTCACCACACGGAGTAACACAAGCACTCTGGGTTTGTCGGACTTCGAGCTGCAAAGGATTGGTGTTGCTGCAGCCGTTTCATTCTTGGGAGGTGTGATTCAGGTAAGTGATCCTGAGACTTGGGAATGAAGAAAGGGAGACTGTGGAAGGAAAGGCAGTTGGTGCTTTGCTTTTATTCATGATCATGTTTTTGTCTCTCTAGACGGCTGAAGGGCAGATGTGTTTTATCTTTATGGAAATACTGTCTACTACATAGAGTAGCTACTCTGTAAGTGCTCACTGAACAAATGAATCAAAATCAAGAAATCAAAGTTACCAGGAAGCAGTTTTTGACGTAAGAACAAGCTTTCTAAAAAAAATGCTCTACAAAATGGAATGGGCTTCTTTATAAGACAATGAGACAGCCCTTGTGTTCATACAGTGACTGGTTCATCACTGTAGGATGAGGTAGGAGAAGTTCCTACAATGAGAAATGAGAAGAGATGTGACCAGGTTTCCAGGGTCCTTCCCAATTTTCAGAGTTTATGATATTAACTGCCGATAGCAGTAACAAGTGGCATTTCGTTTGTGCTAGACCAGCCTCGTGTGAGGTCTTTGGACTCACAGACTTTGCCTCTTTCAATATCAGGCAGCTTTTTTTGAGTGTCAAGTCTGCTCTAGTCTTTCTATTTCTTCAAAATATCAGACTATGTAATAATCAGCTGTTTCTAATAGTTATCAAAATTAGATAATTCAGAAGTGAATATAAAATAAATGTAGGAAAGTACTGACTATTAGACGTGGAATTTGTCTGCTAGCCATTTTGACTTCTTCTGTTTGATGCCGAGGTATAGGTACATAAACTTCCTGGGTGGCTGTTTTCTGGGTTGAGAGAGGCTCTGTTTTACAGTGTAACCTCATTTACAAGGTCGAAGATGATGTAGAGATCAAGAGGGGAGGAGAATAGTTGATGATTGCCTGGAATTGGAAATTTGGAAGAAAAGATGTGATCTAGCGAGAAGCAAACAGAAATTTTTAGAATTACATTGTGTTCTAGCAATGTAAAAAGTGTGGGAGAATTTAGGATGTAAGACCAGTACTAACTCAACTCTTCCCAGTTCTTTAAAAAATAGACCATCTGAGTGGAGCTTTGCTTTGGAGCCACCAGACCAGAAGGCCGATAGGTATTTTGTGCAGCAATGGCTCCGCTTTCATGATTACAGCAAATTGGTTGCCTTAGTACCCTGTAACCTTCGTTTTATTTTTTTAAACATGGATGATGTCCATGTATTTTGAGACTTGCACAGGCAAGCTTAGTGGCTTCTTCTTCCTCGATTGGCCACTGTGAGACCTGTCATCTGTGCCCACCTCGGAAACCCTCAGCCGTGTGAATTGGTGATTCAAAAATGGGTATGTTGCCGTAGATTTGGTATAGATTTTCCTTAATTTCTGCTCATTTAAAATAAAATAAAAATCTCTCTATTCACATAGCAAAGATAGTATCATTACTCCTTCTGGTCCCACTTTTTTCCATTTGTATCTCTCTTTGAATTTATTATTTTTACTAGGTTTGAACTTTTCTCTTATTCTATTAAGCATGAAACAAGTAGTTTCAGGTGCATATGAGTATTTTTAAAAATCCAGGAAAGTAAAAAATTAAAAAATAAAAGAAATAAAAAATAAAAATAAAAATCCAGGAAAGTGTAACTAACAATAAGACCCAGCAAACTTTGGCTTAGTCTTATCTTAACCACTTTCCATAGTTTATTTTTTTTCTCCATTTTCCATAGTTTAAAACAATCATCAGGTATTTTGTTATTATCTAGCATATTTGTAGTAAGAATTTAAATGATAATAAAATATAAAAGTAAAAGCCATGATTCTAACAACATAAAAAATACATGTCTCATTTCTCGGAATGAAACTCCCTAGAATCATGAGAGTAAAACAGGATATTATTAAAGATAATAAAAATAATTTGGTTTTCATAGACTTTTATTACACGTAAAATCTGATCCAGAGAGTCGCATATTTTGTTTTATAACTTCATCAAACATCTGCTTTCCTTTGTCTTTAGCTCTGATCCTGGATCTGTGACCCACGTTTTAGCCAATTTTTGAACAGATGGCTGGACTTTATTTGACCTCCAAACTCATCTGTCCATTGTCGACCAGAACCCTAGGGTCTGTTGGATCTGTTAGAGTCAGCTTTTCGGTCATTTTTCCTTTCCTCCTTCAGATTTGAAATCTACTGAATATGAGGGCAGTCCCAAGAGGTCTAGCTTCTACAAATGCAGACGGTGTTTGTTTGTTTACCTTGTTTTATTTATTTTAAATTCCAACTGATGGAACTACTTAGGTTAATAAAATTATATTGTTAAGGCATTTGAAACAGTCACATCTAATCTGGTTCACAGACTGTGTATCAGTTGGAAACGCCGTCAGCTGTAAGTAACTGAGAACCCTACTACCAGAGGCTACCTATACAGACATTTCTTGTATTTTGTGTTACACAAGGTCATGGAAACAGGTTCTTCAATGTCTGCCAACACATTCAATTGATGAACTGATCTGCCTTCTTTTTTTTTTTTAAATTACATAATAAGGTCTCTGTGAATTAGTGCTTTTCCTTTTTTGCCTTCTCTTCTGGTAGTTCATCAATAACTTTTTCCCCTAAATTGTTGCTTTCATTTATCTAACTTCCTTTCCCATGCAACTATTTCTCTGCTTCTTTACTTGACTTACATTCCTTAACATTGCTTAATGATTCTAGTATGCTTTTCTCTTTAATTTTAACATCTCTATGTTATTTTTAAATTTATTTTTTAGTTTTTAAAAGATTTTATTTATTTATTTATTTGAGAGAGAGAGAGAGTGTACTCATGCAAGTATGAACAGTGGGGAGGGGTAGAAGGAGAAGCAGGCTTCCTGCTGAGCAGGGAGCCTGATGTGGGGCTTGATCCCAGGATCTGGGGATCATGACCAAAGCGGAAGGCAGACATTTAACTAACTGAGCCACCGAGGCGCCCCATCTGATACTATTTTTAGGAGAAACTATGGCATAAACAATGAATTAGAATTAAGATGTATACTTAACAGCAAACTGTTTTCATAACTTAAAATTCTGGTTTTCTTTTGAGAATTGCTTCTTTTTTGCTTTTCTTCCAACTTTCCGTACATCTGTATTATTTTGGTTTGTTTTCTTTTTCTTTCTTTCTTTTTTTTTTTAATTTTTATTTATTTATGATAGTCACACAGAGAGTGAGAGAGAGGCAGAGACACAGGCAGAGGGAGAAGCAGGCTCCATGCACCGGGAACCTGACATGGGATTCGATCCTGGGTCTCCAGGATCGCGCCCTGGGCCAAAGGCAGGTGCCAAACCCTTGCGCCACCCAGGGATCCCTGGTTTGTTTTCTACATAAGATATTATTTGGAACAAAGAGTATTTGAGGTTAATTACAGTATCTTAATCTATTTTCCAGTTTCGTAGCACTTAGCCTAGCACTCTGCACATGGTAGATTTGCAGAAAAGCCGGTGAACTAAAAAAATGAACCATTCAGAATCGGAAAATCAAGAAATAGCAGACACCATGCCAAGTAATAATTTTGTGATTTTAAAAGAGTTGAGTCTGACATTTTTTGACTTAATTACTATAGCAAGAGGAGACTCTGAAAACAGGTACATCAGAGAACTGTCCTTCTCCCCAGCCCACCCCTTTCTGCTGTATTCTCGCCCACTTCCTATGGATAACCTGTCTCATTCATTTCTGGTTTATACTTTTGCAAAATGAGTTTTTCTTATTTACCTTTCTTTCTTATGTGAAAGGTAGCATTCTTTTGTATTTGATTTTTTTCACTTAACAGATCATTGCTTTATTTTGATACTCTTTTATTATCTTTTTATAGGTTTATTAGCCATTTACTGCTTTCCTATGAATTTTATGTTCTTATCCTTTGCCCATCTTTCTATTGGATCATTAATTTTCTCCATATGGATCAGTATGAACTCTTTGAATATTAAAGAGGTTAATCCTTCATGTGTCATGTATTATAAGCACTTTTCTTTCTGTTTTTTTTTTTTTTTAATTTTATCTTTGGAAGGTTTTTTTGTTGATTTGTTTTTGTGGGCTTTTTCTTGCTGCATGGAAATTCTAGGGTATATCCTGGGAATCATTCCATGTTAGCTCCTAGAAATGCCCCTCATGATTTTTTATTGCTGCATTGTGCTTGATTGTGCGGATATATGCCATTGTTAATTCAACACATCTTCTATATTTTGGCATTTGATTCCAGGATTTTGTATTTGTTAACAATGTTGCCATGCATATGCATATGTATTTTCATATTGGTGGTGGTTTCTGTTCAAGGTGAATTCCTAGAATGGAGTTACTGGATCAAAAGCTCAATGCACAATTACCATATGGTTTCACTCATATGTGGAATATAAGAAATAGTGAAAGAGACTATATGGCAAAGGAGGGAAACTGAGTGGGGAAAAATTAGAGAGGAAGACAAACCATAAGGGACTCCTAACTCTGGGAAACAAAGGGCTGCAGAAGGGGAGGTTGGGGGGAAACGGGGTAACTGGGTGATGGGCACTAAGGAGGGCACTTGATGGGATGAGCACTGGGTGTTACACTATATGTTGGTAAATTGAATTTAAATAAAATATTGTTTAAAAAGGTCAATGCATTTATAGTTTTGTTAGATATCTTTAAATTCCTGTCCAAAACTGTTGTAGCAGTTTGCATTCCTACAGAAATACATGAGAGCACCCTCAGCCTCACCAACAGAATGTGTTGTCAGACTTCTAAGTTCTAATCAATCAGATAAGAAATCATATTCTTATGATTATGATTATGATCATGTTAAATTTATTTATTTATTTATTTATTTATTTATTTATTTATTTATTATTTATTTATTTTTAATTGACATCTTTATGACATGGAATAATCTTATCCAAGGACAGGTGAGTTTGTTTTTGTTCAAGTTTACTTTTGTTAGACTTTCAAGTCTTTCAGGAGTGTTTCCTCATACACATTCTGCACATTTATTCCTAAGTATTTAATCATCTTTGTTGCTATTATACATGGCTTTCTTTACCATTATATCCTCTAGCTAGTTATTGTTTCTGTCTATAAAAGCTATTGATTTTTTCCCACTCATTTATTTATTTAACAAATGTATCTGTTAAGATGCTGTCAGCTGGAGAAAATATATATACACAAAAGTGGCTTAAAAATGGAGTTTAGTAAAAAAAAAAAAGGAGTTTAGTATTTCATATAACAAGAATTCTGGTGGTAGTGGAGTTCCCGGTTGGTTAACTCAGTAACTATGATTTCCTCAATAGCCTATGTTTTTTATTTCTTCCTGCAATGCTACCCTGGGCTGGTTACTTTTCTTCCAGGGTGACCCCTCGCTTCATGACTGCTTGGTTTCAAAATGCTGCACAATTGCCAGGCACCATGTCCTCAAAAATCACATGGAGACAGAAAAATGGCAGTTTCTCCTTGTACGTGTCTTTATCGGGAATAAAAACTTAACCAGAAAGTCCCTGGTGGATTCCTCCTGCTTGGAAGTATCACATGGTCATTCTTTTTATTTATTTATTTATTTATTTATTTATTTATTTATTTATTTATTTATGATAGACATAGAGAAAGAGAGAGAGAGAGGCAGAGACATAGGAGGAGGGAGAAGCAGGCTCCATGCCAGGAGCCCGATGTGGGACTCAATCCCGTGACTCCAGGATCATGCCCTGGGCGAAAGGCAGGCGCCAAACCGCTGAGCCACCCAGGGATCACATGGTCATTCGGAAAAGAATTGCCAATGAGTTGGGGAAGGATATCACCATACTTGTCTTAGACTAATTAAAATTCACCTCTGGAATGTAGAAACTCCTTCCTTGAATATCTCACAAAAAGAAAAGTGAACAAAATTGGGATTCTGCTAGTGATAAAGATTGTGATAGTTGCTAGAAAGATTCAACATCAGTGCCAGTGGTGGACCTCTGCTCTAGCCAGCTATCTGCTAGACATAGGGAATACAGGAGGGGGAGGACGGACTTAGGTCTCTTTTCATAGGAGATATAGTCTAGTGGGGAGAGGGGTAACTGAACATGTCATTATCAAGAAAGAATAATATTACTTTTGGATGAGGAGAGTGAATAAGCAAGCTCCAATATTGTATACATGTATATATGAAGTGTTTGGGTCTGTTCATTATACATCTTGACACCTTATTGGGGTCTTTTTTTTTTTTTTTTTTACTAGTTAAGTAAGTTTTATTATTTATTGATTTTCTAGTACTTTCTAGAGGTATTTTTACTTCTTTACAAATTAATATAACTCGTGATTCCTCTTGTTCAATTGCATTAGATGGTACCTCTGCTATAATGATAAATAATAGTGGAAACAGTAGGGTTTGGGGTTTTTTTTTTTTTTTTTGCCTTTTCTCTAATTTGCTCAAAATGCCATTAAATCTCCATTAAGATGCTAGCCTTGAGAACAGAATGTATATATTTTACCATGTTAATAAATTATTTATTGTTTTATATATTTGTGTATTTAATAGAAATCAGAAAAAGTTTTGAATATTGCTGCAGGCTTTTTCAGCATCTATAGAGATAATCATATGATTCTTTTTCCTCCGGAGTCTATTATGTGTTATATTAATGGGTTTCCTAACATTGAACTGACCTTAAATCACTCAAATAATTCCCACTTGATCATGGTGTATTTTGTTCTTAATGTGGTTTTGGATTCTGTTTATTAATTTTTTTAAGATTTTATTTATTTATTTATTTATTTATTTATTTATTTATTTATTTATTTGAGACAGCGCACAAACAGTAGGAAAGGCAGAGGGAGAAGGAGAAGCAGCCTCCGCATTGATTGTGGAACTGGATGTGGGGGTGGGGGGCCCTGGGAGGGAGTTCCATGCGGGTCTCCCTCCCAGGACCCTAAGATCATGACCTGAGCCCACAGCAGATACTTTACTGACTAAGCCACCCAGGCTCCGTTTATTAATTTTTTATCTAGTACTTTTGCTTCATTTTTCTTCCATGCTAGTGGATTGTAGTTTCTTTTTTTGTGCTCCCTGCATCAGGTCTAGTTATGCATGTTTTACTTTCTTCTCAACCTTTTTTTCCTAGTGTTCTTAAGCGCTTCTAGAGGATCTAGGACTAGAAGGGTTTGTGGAATCCTCCCTTTAAAAATCTCCCGTTGAAGTGATCTGTTTCCTGGTGCTCTTTTTGGTGGTAATTTCTTTTCTTTTTTTCTTTCTTTCTTTCTTTCTTTCTTTCTTTCTTTCTTTCTCTTTCTTTCTCTTTCTTTCTTTCTTCTTTCTTTCTTTCTTTTCTTTTTCTTTCTTTCTTTCTTTCTCCTTTCTTTTTCTTTAAGATTTTATTTATTTATGACAGAGAGAGCACAAGCTGGGGGAGGGACAGAGGGAGAGGGAGAAGCAGACACCCTGCTGAACAGGGAGCCCGCCATGGGGCTCGATCCCATGACCCTGAGATCATGACCTGAGCCAGAGGAGGGCACTTAACCGACTGACCACCCCCCAGACACCCCTGGTGGTAATTTCTTGATAATGTTCTCTGTTTCTTATGAAGCTGTCAGTTGCAGCACTCTGTCTCCAATGTGGTCAAATTTGGTAATCTGTATTTGCCTAGAATAGTATCCTTTTTATTTAGCTTTTCAAATTTATTTTTATGTAGGTCTTTGATTTCTTATGATTTTTAAAGTTTCTTGTTTTAATGTTTTCTGCTTTGACATTTTTTAGTTTTATATTTGTACTTTACTCTTTTTTTCTTGATCAAGTTAGCTAGTAGTTGGTCTATTTTAATTATTTTTTAAAAACTAGGATTTTGAAGCAGTATGTCTACTTTTTTCTATTGCTACCTCTGCTTTTATTTCCTTTTGCTATCTTTTTAGTTTAGTTGTTCTTTTTCTAGTTTTTGAGTTGGGAATTCATTTATTATAATTTAAAAATTTTTATTGATAAATACATTTAGTGAATTTAGTGAATTTTCCCATGCTCATTGCTTGAAATGTTTTCTGTACATTCTGATAATGTTTAACTGTCAATACATTTTAGAAATTCAGCTCTTGTGGGGTGTCTGGGTGGCTTAGTTGGTTAAGCATCTGCCTCTGGCTCAGGTCACGATCCCAGGGTCCTGGGATCAAGCCCCACATAGGGCTCCCTGCCCAGCAGAGAGCCTGCTTCTCCCTCTCCCTCTGCTGCTCCCCCTGCTTGTGTGCTGTCTCCTTCTCTGTCAAATAAATAAATAAAATCTTTAAAAAAATTCAGTACTTTTGGTTTATATTTCCCCTTTCACCCAACAATTATTTAGGAAAAGGTTTTAAATTTCCAAATGAATGGTGCTTTTTGTTTTTCAGTTTTGCCAATAATTCGTTACTGCATTGTGGTCAGAGAGAGCTGTTTGTAATATTTCTACATTTTCTAATTTACTGATGTTTTTCTTGTAACCTAATATATGATCAATTTTTGTGAATGTTTCATGAGCACTTGGGGAGAAGAACGCATAGTCTCTTAGTGTAGAGCTGTAAGTCCTACCTTATTGATTAAGTTATTAAGTTTTCAATATTCTTATTTAATTTTTGTCTACTTGGGCTTTCTTGATGTGTTCCTTATTATAGGCTGTTTTCACCAGAATACAGAGATTTGCCTTGTAGTGGTTTGATTACCTTTTAGGTAAACTGTTTATGTGTACATCATAAACATGAATGCATTCACATATCTCTCATTCATTGTCATTCAGGCAAGGACATAATTCCTGTTTCTCTTCTCCCTTACCATTTTTTTTTATATTGCTAGTATAAAATGCACTTATACAACCACAATAATGTAATGTGATAGGTTTCTATGTTGCAGATTAGATTATGGGCCCTTTAAAAAAGCTTTATTGACGTATAATTGCCATACATAAATTCCACATATTTAGTGTGCAATTTGATGTTTTGACACATGCAGGAAGCCAGCACCACAGTTAAGATAGTGAAAATATCTGTGACTCCCACAATTTTTTCCTTGACACTTGACTTTCTCTTCACTCCTTTAAGACCTCCCGCCTCCCTTCAACCATCAATCACTGTAGATTAGTTTGCATTTTCTAGTTTCATAAAAACAGTGCCCTTCTGGTTTGACTTTCTCATAGCAACCTGAGGATTTCCAATACAGAGCACAGCAGTTATGCATTTGTCTCCTGGTTCTATTCACTCAGACATGTCACATATAAGCATTTAGCTTTTTTCCCCTTTTTCCAATGGGGAAATATATGCCCACTGGATGACATGTTATAATGAGTGAATACTATATTATTTTTTGGCTTGGTTTACTTTCCTCTGTGTAACGTCATTGCTGTTGGTTTTCTAGGTTTTTTTGGTAATGGTTTTGTAACATAGAAAGAACCTCTATAATTAGAACTCAGGCAGTATCTGATTGAAATGGAACTTTCTGGGCTGGGAATCTTTTAGTTTCCACTTGTACCATCTATTTCTAAGGTACATTAAGTGTCTCATTTTGCAAAGAAAGGCTTTCTGCTGGAAGTGATGCAATTTTGTGCTAGTAGCGTTACTTTTCAAAAAAAATTAAAAAGAAACATTTTCTAGCCAAAAAACAGTAGCAGCCAAGAGAGGAATCGCTTGCTTAGTCAGAGCAATGAAGTGTTAATTTTAAGGCAAGGAGGAGCCCTTTAAAATGCCAGTATCAGTAAGCATTTCTGTTGGGGACACAAACACTCAATAAAAGTTAAGTCACTTTTAAAAACCATTGTTCTCTACTCCCTGTAGCTTTTTATTATTCTCATGTTGGGCATTTTGCCCATTCCTTTTTCCAAGAACTGAGAAGGGTCTGGGATTGTCCCCTGCCCATTTACTGCTGGAAGTTTTCCCAAGCTCTACTTTTCTGAAGCGACTATGGGACAAGGCTTCTGCCCTGGAGGACATGGGGATATACAGCTCCTTTGTTTGACAGTTGCACAAGCATGGGGTGTTTAGTGGCAGAGTCTTGTACTATTGTCTGGTGCATTCTGGAAACACATAGGTTTATGTCTTTAGGAATGATAGAAACTGACTGCAGACCCAAATGGATTTTCATTTGCTTTTGGTTTTGTACTAAACATTTTGGGGGTGTATTAAATAGTGGGATCATGACTATAGGAAAGACTTAAGATACAGACTGGTCTACCCTGCCTATTCAACACATCATATACATACTCCTTCCAGAAAAATCATTGACTTCATTCTTCTTGAAGTGCAGGGGGAACATAATCTAAAATTTTTCTTGATGATGTTTGACTATTTCACAACCGTTACACTCAGGAAGTCATTATTTAATATAAATCTTTCTAACTGTATTTGTACCTGGTGAAGCTAAGAAGTAATACACATAAAAGTAGAATTATAACATCCTTAAAATTATAAAAATGAAAATTCTTCAAGTTAAAAATAATGATAATAATATTTAGCATTGTACTATATGCTAAGCTCTGTTCTCATCTTATTGCATATATTGATACCTTAAATCCCATCAACATTTTATGAAATAAATCATTTTGTTGTTCCCATTATACAGGTGAAGGTACTGAAAGGTAAAGTGACTTATTTAGAATCTCGTCATTAGGAACTAGCCAAGTAGGAGTTGGGCTCCAGTGTACAGTCTCCTAACTGCTATGTTAGCAACGTGGCTTTCTAAGCTCATACTTAGGAAGCAAGGAAACACCATCCAGTAACTTCTTTTTTTAAAAAATAAATTTACTTTTTATTGGTGTTCAATTTGTCAGCATACAGAATAACACCCAGTGCTCATCCCGTCAAGTGCCCACCTCAGTGCCCGCCACCCAGTCAACCCCCCACCCTGCCGCCCACCTCCCCTTCCACCACCCCTAGTTCATTTCCCAGAGTTAGTCCCAGTAACTTCTAAGGTCAGGCATTGTGTTGGTTCTTTCTCACACCTGACCTGTTTACTAGCAGCAGCAGCCTGTCGCTAGGCATGACTTGAGTGGGGGGGCAATGGCTTTGGCTGTACACCTGCCATTCTCCAGGCTCTCAACGTCCTCTTCCCTGTCACTTGCATAGTTCTCAAGGCTCAGCTTAAATATAATCACCTCAGAGAAGCCTTCCCTGATATCTCTGAACATGGTTATATGTGGTTCCTCCCACTTCCTTCGGTAAGACATTGCTCATGACTTACATGATAGCACTTCTCAATCTACGGAAATATTTTCCACATATTTACACCCACCTTTCTAGATGGAGTCTCTAGAGTCTCTAGAGCAGAGACTGTTTGTAATTCCAGTAGCTAGTATTTAATAAATGTAAGTTGAATAACTTGAATAAGAAAAAGGTCAATTAAATGTTAATGGTATCACTATGTGAAGCAGCAAAATTAAATTGAGATTTTTTTAAACTTTTATTAATGTACCATTTTCTCCCTTTATCCCTGACCAGAAGATAGGGAATGTGTTTATATTTGTTTAAACTGTAAACAGTTCTTAATGAAAAAAGGAGTGAGAAAATGTATTATAATTTTCTAATTTGGTTATGAATTTTGTCAGAGCTGTCTAGCTGAAATGTGAAGACCTAGTCCGTGAAATTTCCCACCTCTTCCCACAGCCATTCCCCAGCCACCTCCCAGTGAAAAATAAAAATACAGCCACTTCTATGCCCCTGTGTCTTCTAATACCATCATGCTCCAGTCCTCTCATCATCAGCATCATCATTTTCTATAACTGGGGCAGAAAGGAAGGCAGAAAAGTCAAAACATTATCCACCCCTAGCCCTTCTGATTCTCATCACCTCTTGCACTAGAGGCTTTTTTTTTTCCCAGAAAAGTCTGAGAACTGAAAAGATGATGGTGCCCCTTTCAACCATGTAATTCCAAATAAAAATAATTCTTAACCCCAGTGAATGTCTGATACACTTGACAATAAAAAAATCAAATGAAAAATAAACTGTGTTTTCTAAACGTATGTATGATCAGTTTGCCTCTGGATAATCCAACACATGGCTCATTTCTCTTCTCCATTTCTGCCGTGTCCAGTTTAGTTGTTTTGTTTGTTTGTTGGTCCTTTTTCCTTCAGTTACTCCTCTTATCCTGACCTTTTAAATGGCCAGTTGTTCCACATGTTATCATCAGGTTAATCCTTCCAAAGCCCAGCTCTGATTTTTGAGCCAGTGTACAACACACTTCTTGGCAAAATTAGGTGTTTAATAAATGTATGGGAGAGTGATGTCACTCACTCCTGCAAAGCTCTCTTTTCACTACTCTTAAGGTGCTCCACGTGCTGACTTCAAAATGTCTTGCTTTATCTTCTGTTACTCCCTTTAGGCTAGTTGTGCTCCTTCTAAACTAGCATCTCTGCGTCTTCTGAACATATTGCACACTGTCCTGCTTCAAACTCAGATTCTTCCCTCTTTCTGGAACGCTTTCTAATAACTTCTCTCACTTGGATTCCTCCTTAGTGTCATGGTACAAGTTAACCTCTATCCAGCATAATTCTCCCTCTGAAATCTATGGCACGTTTTCTATTCCTCTCTTTTATATGTGCGCACGCTTGTCTTGGTATGGTTATTTACACACGTCATACCTTTGAAGCCCAGCCATCTGAAGCTCCTCTGAGGGTCGCTCTTTGCCCCATGCCCATGTGTGCGGCACTCAGGAACTCGTCATGCACGGAACACGCGATGGGGAGAGATGTTGACTTACCTGAAGATTCTGTGGAAGATGTGGAGGAGGTTTTCTTTTCCTTTCCCTTTTTAAAAACTTTTTGTTTTAGAATAATTTTAGATTTTGGTAAAGTCGCAAAGAGCAGAGTTGCCACCTACCCCATCCACCTACAGTCTCCCTATTATTAACATCTTACATTAGTGTGATATATTAGTCACAGCTGATGAACAAGATTGATTCATTGCTATTAACTAAAGCCCACACGTAGTCTTCAGTGTTCCTTAATTTCACCTAATGTCATTTTTTTTTTGTTCCAGGACCTCATCCAGTACACCACATTACATTTAATTGTCCTATTTCCCTTTAGGCTTCTCTTAGCTGTGAAAAATGTCTGAGACTTTTCTTGTTTTTGATTACCTTGACAGTTTTGAGGACTTCTGGTCAGTATTCTGTAGAATGTCCCTCCATTGGGATTTGTCTGGTATTTTTCTCATGATTAGACTGGGGTTTTGGATTTTTAGGAGGAAGACCAGGGAGGTAGATATAGAGTGACATTCTGATTACATCATATCAGGAGTCTAGACTTATCAATATAACTTATCTTTCTTGATGTTAACCTTCATCACTTGGCTGAACTAGTGTTTGTCAAGTTGCTCCAGTGTAAAGTTTCTCTTTTCCTTTCCTTTCCATACTGTATTCTTTGGAAAGAAGTCAATATGCAGAGCCCACCTTTAAGAGGTAGGAGTTAACCTTAAGTGAGGAGTTGAGGTAAGGAATGGGAAGTGTCTATGTAAATTATTGGAATAATAATTTACACTGCAGATTTCCCAGCTCCCCTACTTTAAAATTGTAATCAATTATTTATATCAATATGGACTCAAGAATATTTTATCCTGTGGGTTAAAATCCAATATTACTTTATTTACGTTGATCCTCAAATTGTTCTAGCTTTGGGCATTGGGAAATCTTTCAGTTGGCTCCTAGGTCCCTCCTGGAGATATCCCTCTGTTTGTTTGTTTTGGGAGCACTTACTCTGTTTCTGGCACTACAAGGTTATCCAGGCTCATAATGTATATTTCCTTCTCTAGTCCTAGAATCAACCATTTCTCTGAGGAGCCTTGGTTTCTTTTATTAGAGAATGGTATTCGAGATCAAGGTCTGGGTGCTAGGTATGCTTCTTGCAAATGGGGAGTCATTGTTTCTAGTCCTCTCTGCTGACAGAGTGAGGAAATAAATGCGGACCTATATCTCTGTTCCTATACGTATCTATTTTTATTTTTTCCTCTAACATACTCTTCCTGTTGTAAAGGACATAACCTTAATGTTATCTGCAAAATCCCTTCATAAAATAGTGTTTTATTGAATAATTGGGGGGTGGGAATTTGGGGAAGAATTCTGCTACCACTCTGAGTTTATATTTTTCAGAACAAACTTAATACATTTTCCAGATTTGTTAGCTTTTAGAAGTAACACAATGAGTAAATGTATTGCACAGTCTGCTAAATGTAAAAAATCAGAGGCAGACTACATATTATCTATCTCGAAACACGAGTCCTCAGATATCCCCAACTCTAAGCCCTTACCACATCAATCATTCTAGCCTCCCCTTACTGGTCTGTAACTTCAACTGTGAGAAACCTGGCTCCCACCATTCACTACCCATCTACTTAATCTTTAATTCCAGTATATATGTATAGTGGTTTCAGAGTTAGCTCCTGTCCCATGGGATAGCTGGACTACAGTGTTTCTTTTTCATCATTGGTTTTACAGACTTTACTCATTTCCAGAGTTATTCACATGAGCGATTTTTTTTTACCACCCCTTTCAGTGAGGTTATTTCATCCATTTAGCTAGTCTGAAAAGTCTATATATTATGTGATGCTATTCGAACGACACTCTGGAAAAGGCAAAATTTATAGAGATAGTAAACACAGCAGTAGTTGTCAGATTCTTTGCCATATTCTGCATTCCATTCTGGGATCTCCTGACCTCCGAATGATTTTTAAAAAAATTTTCATCCATTAAGGTTCACTCTTGTTCTGTAAAGATCTATGGGTTTTGACAAATGCTTATGTTATGTATCCACTATTACAGTATCATACAGAATAGTTTCACCATCCTAGCAAATTCCATGTATTTTTTTCTATTACACATTCTCCCACTCCCAAACCCCTGGCAACTACTGATCTGCTTACTGTCTCTATAGTTTTGCCTTTCCTAGACTATCACATAAATGGAATCATGCAGGATATAGCTTTTTTAGACTGTCTTCATTCATTTACAATATTGGTTTAAGATACATCCATGTCTTTGCATGGCTTGATAGCTCCTTCCCTTTTAGCACTGAAAAGTGTGGAGAAGGGTTTTATATTCTCAATTTTGCAGTGTATAACTTTATAGGTATCCATTTGACATTTTTCATTCTCAAGTTTTCTGGCCACACAGGTTTTTTTTCTTGTTTTTTGTTTTTTTGTTTTGTTTTGTTTTTTGCTGTATCCTCTAGGGAGCATTCTCATCTCCTATTGTTATGAGTGATTTAGCTCTCTTCCCCAAATCTGCATTCGCTTCTCAGTAAAGAACACAAGCTCTTAGCATTTGAATTCCCACTCAAAGAGCTTCTCAGACTACCTTCAGAGCAACACCTACATTGCAGTTCTTTATGTTTTTGGTTAATAATGCCCCCTCCCAGCATCTTCATTTCACCTCTCTTTTAATGGTTTTTAAAGTATGAACCCTATCTTTATCTCTGTATTTTGCAACAATGCTCCACCTGCCCCCCCGTAGGTATTCAGTAAATATTTATTGAACAGACAAATGAATGACTTGGGATAATGTAAAAAAAAAAAAACAGATTGCAAACAAACTGACAAAACCTGAAATACATGCTGTATTGTATCCACTTGGGTAGTATAGTTGTTTACTATGTACTCTTTTCTTTTTTTCACTATTTTAAGGCCGCTTGCAAAAAAAAAAAAAAAAAGCCTGAAATCTGAGATGCATTCAATTTATATAGAACACATGGTGTTTATAGAAACATTACCCAATAGTATCACGCTAGTGAACCTTGATAATGTGTGTCAGAGGTTTTCAGCATTAGCCCAAATCATCAGCTTTACTACAAACAGCTGAACTATATTGATTGTATAAAATTTATTTTCTCATAAAACATTGCATGGCCAAATTTTGGGAGTTGGCTAGCCAGTTTAGAATTATTGTTATCTATATTATTAGCAAAGGGAGCTGAGGTGGCTGTTTATTAAGTCATTAGCTTTAAAAAATCCTAAACATTGGTATAAAATTTAAATACTGGGCCTCCAAGCAAAATAGTCTAGAAGGGTCCTCATTTTACATACTTAAATTCTAAGATAATCTTAGGAGCCACATCCATCTGTGGGGTGCTTCTTGCAAAACCTTTGTTGCATCAGTACTTGCTACCTTCAGGCTGTGCGCATCAATCAGCCTCTGTATTAGGGCGCTAATTTTGATGTGAATAAACTGTTAAAATTTGGGTAGTGGGAAAAGAGGAATTCTTGAATTTCTCTTCTCTTTCCTATTGTTCACTTTTCCTTTTTCCTCCTCCTCTTCCTCTTTCTCCTCCTTAAAATATCTGCCATTGCCTTGGGTTATGGAGAATGTTGTCATCCAGAAAAGAGTAATTTTTCTTCAGTAAAATCTCACATGTTTGCAATCATCCTTCACATACCCAATGGCTTGTATCAGAAATGAGCTCTTAAGGGGCTTGTTGACCTTTCTGAGTCAAGAGTTCTCCATTTTAGGGATTTATCTCTTGCTGGGAAGATTTTTTTTTTTAAAGCATGAAAATGTGTACAAGTAGTATATTACAAAAACACTTTGAGTCTTTGGATAAGTTTTAAGGAGGGTACTTCATCTTTTCTGGTTTCTGTTGTAAGGCAGGTATACGTCTTTTCAATGTATGAAAAGACTGAACTCTTTATATCTTGTACTTTCCTGGACCCTTCCATTTGTAACATTCAGGTTGTGAAGATGACTAGGAAGCTGCTACTAGCAGACAGCGGTTAGCTGGAAGTGGTGGGTAAATGATTTCAGGCTAAGTGACCTTTGTTTCTTGACCATGAAAAATCATTAACTCTTCTAGAAAGTGCTAGAATTTAGGAAACAAGTAATAAACAGAAGATAGAATGGTGATGACTTACACAAGGCCTCTCAAAAGAGGTTGCTTCTTAAAAGAAATGAAGATAAGATTTCTTGGCATAGAGATAAGAACTTTCCAACATTCCACGTTTGCATAAAATTCCATATAGGCAAACAGGTTTCACAATTTCAAAGATTTGGATTGCTTGTAGGCTGCATTTAGCTGAATTGAAAATCCAACTCTCTAGTGTTCATCTGACCCCAGTAATATGCTAATTTTATCCTTAGGGCCTGTAAGAGTTAATGTCATAAGCTGGAATTTACTTTCTAGTAGATAGACACTGGGGGAAAATTGGTTCAATGTTTTTCTTAACTGATTGTGTGTTCAGGATGAAAATCAACAGACTATGAATCAAGAGTTGCCAAGAAGATCAGTGTGTTCCATTTGTACCTATACCATTGATTGCATATTTCCCTCAGGACATTTCTCCTTTGACAAACACACACATAGTTTCTGGAAAGAAATGTTAGTAGCAGAAGCTGCTGCTCTGGCCTCCTATGTTGGCAGAAACAGATTGCCTGATTTCTATGTTGGCAATCCATATTATTTTTTTTATTACATATTGTATAAAAGGGGGCTGCTAAACTGCAAACAATTTCATTTCTTTCTGCAGTGATAAATTCCTTCAAGTTTTCCAGAGTTGGAAAATGAGGTGTGGCCTCTACTATGTTTTCAAAACCGTGGCTGGTTTTTTCCTTACTGGGTGAATATGCACAATACCTCATGATGTTCCTGGTGCATCACATATGTTGCACATTTTACAGGTTCCGAAACCCTTTCTTATATTACTTCATATTCATTTTATAATGATTCTACAGGACAGATAGTGTAGACATCACCTGAATGATTTTAGGTGGCAATGAGGCTCGGAAAATTTCAGTAGGTTTTCTATAGTTACAAAACTAGGATATAGTGGAGCCAGGATTAGAACTTAGGTTTTCAGATATGAGCCCAGGAAACTCTGATGTAAATTCAGAGAATGGTTGCTTTTGGTCACAGGGCCTTGGAATATGATAGAAATGATATATTTTGCAATTTATGCTTTCATGTTACCAGGTAGCACATTATACTTCTCTTTTTCATCAGTGTGAGCTCTTCATAGAAGGAGATCTCATTGCTATTCTTTCCTCAGATTTTTAATAATTAATCTTATTTTCCAGCAGGAATTTTAAGACCCGACCTAAATATTATAATTAACACATTGAGGGAACATATCAACATGACCCACTTTGTTCCCTTTTCCAGTGTGGATACTCATGAATGTCATTTAAGGTCACTTTCAAAACACTGAATTTTATATTTTTCAGTTTCTATGATTGAGTGTACACAGATGTGTTCAGTCAAAGGATGGGCCATCTTCTGAAAGCTCTCTCTGGTGAACAAAGAACACTAACCGTTGCTATATTAATTGTGAGAGAGGAGAGTTTTGATTCTTCTGGTCCATCTTTTGCCCAGCAGAGCTCAATGCACAGCTTCTACTTCAACTTGATACTTTTAAGTCATGACATGGTTTTGCCATAGAGCATGATGCTAGGAATAGCAAGGGACTGTTTAAGGAAAATGAGTTTTCTACTGTTTCCTGGGCTTCTGAATTCATATATCTTTAATCTATCTCTGCCTTTTGCTCTTCTCTACATACAAATAAGTCCTGTTATCTTATTAATATTCGCCATGTAGAGCTACTTGACAGAGTTTCTAGTCAAAAAAGTGTTCCGTTTTCTCAGAATCTGGGAGAAACTCCAGAAATGGCTTTTTTCTTCAATGTTTTTGAGGTTTTAAGCCTACTGGGTGTGGAGTAGTGAATCATGTCCCTCTGAATTTTTTTAATTGAAATATAATAACACAGATTTAATTTTTCCCCAGGGAAAAAATCCCCATATATGAACTGATTTGAGCATATTTCCCCTTTTTGTGACCTATGTATGTGATTAGGAAAAAAGAAAAAAAAAGAAAAGTCCATTTTCAGGGGGAAAAATGTGTTCACTTTAACTGGAGCACTTACACCGTACCCAATGACATTTGAAAACTCTTGGAACCTAGTTATGTTTTCAAGAAGACTCAAGATATTGAATATATAAAATTTAAGGAACCCATTTCACATCAGTTCTTTGTGTCTGTATGAAATGAAAATGAAAACGTGTCAGAAATTAACTCTAGGAACCTTGGGAAATGTCATTTTCCTTTGTCCTCTTAGGTGGCCATGTTTCTGCTACAACTGGGCAGTGCCACATTCCTGCTTACAGAGCCTGTGATTAGTGCGATGACAACTGGGGCTGCCACCCACGTCGTGACTTCACAAGTCAAGTATCTCTTGGGAATGAAAATGCCATATATATCTGGACCGCTTGGATTCTTTTACGTGAGTTTCCCATATGTCTTTGTTCATATATTTGGGAGTGTGTTTCACAAAGTAGAATTTGGTTAATTCTAACACTGAGATTTTTCTATATTAAAGGAACTTAATACAACTTCAGTACAATCTGTAGGATACTTTTAATGAATTTTATGAAACTAATTTAATGAGTTCTATCTACTCATTTTGGAAGCAACTCTTTATAAAAATTGAGTATGATATAATTTGGGGTCATGATTGGAAAAAATAACTGGAATTTTTCTGAGGGCCAGATATGTTGCCAACTTCTAATGGAAGCCATCTATTGGGATTGTGGCCCAAGTTAACTACAGTACAGTCTACCACATTCATTCAGTTTTGTGAATTCTGGTTTGGCTCAAATCACAGGCCTGGGCAAAATTGGTGGCTGGATCCCCAATAGCAGACAATCAGTTATTAAAAGTCACTTGAACCTGAGGGAGGAACCTATGGCCAACTTCAAAATATTATCCTAATAGTACTCTATTGTTTCTGTCTCTTTTTGAAACTGACCTAAAATCTATGACTACTCAGGAAGTCACACCCTGTGGAGCTTTATAAGACAACGAATGTCTTGTTAATAAACTTGAGGGCAACCGAACTTCATTTTACTTAATTTTGTGTAGTAGAGAAGGAAAAAAGATATTTTTCTTCTACTCTTCTAGATTCTGAGCTGAGGACCCTTTCACAAAAAAACAGATTAACAAGAAAAAACCAACAAGTGTATCTCATATACATGGTGGCTAGAATTTGGTCATAAAGATCATCTTCACATAAAACAAAGGAAGAAAGAGTGTGGGGAGCCAAGTTATGGGAAGGTGATTCAATAATCACTTTCTGATTCAATAATTTCTTAATAAAATTTATCAAAGAACTTAGTAAAAATAGATAACTGGATTCTGGCAGAGGGCCTGGAATTGAACTAATGGTTTGTACTTTGATAAGATGGAAAACCTAGTTATTCACTGATTTCTTAGATGCTGTAGTACCATGTGCTCTTCGGAAGGATGTCAGCTAGAACTTACAGAAAAAATATTTCATACACATGCCAACATCACATCCAGGAGTCCTGATGATCCCAGTAGGGCAAATTAAATTTAAAACATCTCCGGTTTTCTCATTGTATCTCGTATCTCATATGCTCCTTGTGTATTTTGTTTCAGTTAGCTGTATATTAATGTTCTTTAAAATAATATGTAAATCTCAATATCCTATTTGAAAACAATAAAATATTTACACAGATTAAAAAAACCTGTAAACAAGGATAAGGTTTACTATGCAGATTTAAGTTGCTCCTTCTCCACTGATAAGACTCTTGTGATTTAGAGTCATCCTTTCCTTTTTGGTACAGATAGGGAGACAACTTACAAGTGGAGATTTCCTTTATGAATGTTAATTTCCCTCACAAAAGGGTAACTTATTCTGTCTTCAGAGCTTCCTTGTGTCTGCTGTTTCTCAAAATAATAAACTGAGGATAATCCTTATGTCAAAGAGACTTATTTTGGGGTGGCATATTCTGAACTCCCACAATATAATGCTGTATTAATGTTTTATAATGACAATATTCCTACCCTCAATTTTCTTAATCCTAAAGACTAAATATTAGTTTAACATAGAAGTACAATAATTTCTTTAACTGCTGATGTTGAGGTGGTTTATGGTGTTTTGCTATTATGCACAGCTTCATGAGTATCTTTGTTATTTGTATGTTATTATCTGCATCACTAATTATTTCATTAGGATAGATTCCTAGTAATGGAATTCCTGGATCAAAGGGGTATACAATTTTTGCCAAATTTCAATCCGAAAAGTTGTGCTAATGAATGTTGCACTCTTACCGTATCACTGTCAACTCAATTATTACTACTTTTAAAATTTGCCATTTGGGTTTGTGAAAGTAGTATTATTTATCTGCTTAAATGTGTGTTTTTCTGAGTAGGTAATGTAGTCAATAAAGATTGGCAACATGGAGCTGGAAGCTGGTTCTGAATTTTTGTTATTTAGGTGATATCCTGCTCAATGATTCATTCATTTTTAAGAGAGCTTAAAACTAAAACAAGAACACTGGAACTGAGCCTGGAGGCAACATAATCCAAGCTCCAGATCAAACAAAAGCAGACCAAAGTAGCTATAAGCCATCAGGTGACTGGTCCAGTTAAGACTTTTGGTGACACCGGGTCTACACAACAGAACCATATCAGCACTAGGTTCTGTCTTGACCTCCTTGAATGGTGTGCTCATCTGTGCTCATGAAGTGTAAGGAAATATGAGCGGGGTACAAAGTAGCCTCTTCAGTCATATTCACATGCACAAATAATCCTCCCTCCTTTTTCTAGTTCTGTTAAAAGAAGCAAGGTAGCCTGATAGGGGAATGTTTCCCTCGTGGCAACATGAATAAAATGCTACATTAAACTGATTTGCGTATGATTTTTCCCCCCATTTTGCTTTCTTGTGAGGAAAACTGCAAGTTACTTAATCTTTACCTTGTCTATCGAATACTGTGTGGCTTTTGGAGGTGAGGGGTTAAGGTCTCACAATGAAATAGAATCAGATTTTAAAATATTTATAGATGACTGACTTTAAATTCACATTATTCAGTCGGTGGAAGTTGCTATGCTTTGTGCTGTTGGAAAATGAAAAAACTTGCTCTTGCTTTTCAGTGTCACAGAGTCCTGCATTGTTTAGGCTGCTAGGTTGGAATAGTGCTTTGATTCTTTGCCAGGATTTCAAAATGATTGCTAATTTTTTAATGTCGAAAATTATGGTGATCTGAGCTTTAGATTAAGAAATAAATTTTGCATCATGCATAGGTTACACTGGGTTATTTGCAAAGTGAGCTTTGGTGTAGTTAGGCTGAAGGATCTGATGATGATAATGTAAAGCTGAACTTGGCCCTGGATCATGGGGGCGGGGGAGGGAGGGTGTGTGTGTGTATGAAGGAACAGAGCTGAGCTCAGCACTGAGGTAGAGAATAGAGGACAAAATGGAGGCCTTGGTCATCAGGTTGGAGAACCCAGAGAAGAGTGAATTGACACATTTTGGGATTTTTCACTTAAAAAAATTTTTTTTTGGATTTTTCGCTTTTTGACTGTGTTTTCTACTTCTGAGCTTTCACAACTGTTAAATCCGTTTCGAAAGCTACTCGGGCTAATGAGAGATAAAGAATATGTAGCTGATTATCTTTGGAACATTAATTAATATCTAGACTATTTGAGACACTTGCACAATGAGCCAGTTACCACTCCTACTTTTCCCAGCTGGAATAGTCATTTTTCTTAAAAGAATTCAAGTTTGGCCGACCGAAATGTCTATTGATTACTTTCGATAGTAGCAATCCTCACTATCAACTGGAGGGGAAACACAGCCTTCTGCATTTGTCTTGTTCTGAGGTCACTGTAGGTTCGGGTCTCTCCTTTCTTCCACTGGGATGATTTCTTCAGAGTCTACTACCTGGGGGGATGCCTGATTCTGTGCATCTAATTCTGTGCATCTAGAGAATCTAATTATCTGGTTTGAGTATCTAAAACCTCCATCCTTTTGGTTGCTCTGGGGTGGTGGGTGCCCTTGCCTCAGCAGAACATTTTAAGAGAGCAGTTTGAATCAAGGTGGTGGCATCTGCTTGGTTTTGCCCTGTCGGTTTATAGAACAGACCTCTGATAGGTCTTAAGAAATAGATGTGCCCTAATGCTTTTCCCCTTTCGACATCTGGCATTTAGATCACATGCCACCAATGCCGGGTGGCTAAGATCAAGTACTTGGGCCGCTGCTTCTTTTCTAGCTGAAAACTTAAGGAGCTCCACCAGATGAGGGCTCTCCCAAGAGTGTTAAAGCCTGCTAAAGCTTTCAGCTGTGTGTCCTTTGAGTGCCTCTCAGAATTTCTAGGGTCTTCATATGCAGATAGATCCCCAGGAACACTGTCCGGATGGGCCTCCATTCCCAAGAAACGTGGATAAAATTAGGCCAAATTCATCTTTTCATTTCGCCTTCCTATATCCCTTCACACATCATGTTTTACTTTTCCCTTTGTTCTGCAGGTTTTATCTCTGTATTAATATGCTTCTAATGAATTTTAAATGATGGCCATTTCTCAATGACCTTTGAAGTATTGCACATTCTTTTTTAGTTACTTATTAGGTAAAAATCAGTTTTTTTTTTTTTCTGAGTTGACTTCTACCTCTGGTGATTTTATTAGGGCTCATATAGTCAGGTAGACACTAATTGATCTGTCTTTTCTTTTCCTTGGAAGAGTGAAAAGGAGAAAGAACTTTAGAATCTTAGAAGCTCAGATTCAGATCATAACCTTGACCTTGATCAAATGACCAAGTCTCTCTGACTTCTGGTTGCCTGTTCCGTAAATTGGTGATAATTATACCTACTGGGATTCATTCCCTGCATGAAATGCCTAGAATATAATAAGTGTTCATTACAAAGAAGACATTATCTTTGTACTAGTAATGCATAGTTGGATATAACAAATTTAAGATTTTTTAAAGTGTTACCTATGTAAGAGATACTTTTATCTATTAATAATAATAGAATAGCAATAAGTGTTTTTCCTGTAATCTCTGGAGGACTCCATCAGATAAACAAAGCTAAACAGTAAAAGTTAGACTTCTTTTTTGCAACTTAGAAAGATGACTTCAAACTTTATAAAAGTTAAAAAAATAACCATATCTGCTATTAGTATGAGCTAGTCATCAGAATTAAAGAAATGGTATGTTTTTTAGTTTATTTTTATTTAAAGATATTTCCATCTATTCAGCTCATCACCTCCAACAGTTAAAAACTCGCTTAACAAATTATAAGCAGTGCTGGAATACATTTCACACTGAGCAGAAGCAATAACAGTACAAAGGTCACTTCCGTCTTGGGATCTGGCTCACTTATTCCTGTCATTCTCAGGATTCAAATATTTGACTGATAGTTGGTTCCACACACAGATTAGGGGGAAAAGTTTAGTTCTTCTCTAGAATAATTTATTTTAAAATTGAGAAATGATGATGTATCCTTTATTAGAAAGGATGTTTCCCCAAAAGGCACAATAAAAATTACAAAAATTCCTAGTTCCTATTAGCACATGTGGGTTTCTTTGAGATGGCGCCAGCCTGTAGCAACATATGATAAATTTGGCGAAGTTAGTTTCACTGGCACGACTTTATGAGTAGTGTTCTAAATAATTATGTACAGTTCTGTACATTAAACCCAAGAGCACAAGGCAAGCTTGGCAATATAGTCAACTACCCTTCTTGGAAGTTTTTATTTCCTTCCTTAAATATGAGGAGTTTCAGGACTGAAGAACAGTTTCATCCCCACCCCCATCCCTCAAGTACTAGCAAGATTTTTCTAGTTTGGATATATCCCTGAAGGCCTCAAAGCAGGAACCGAGAATGTTAATAAAAAGGCATAGGGATGTCAGAAAGAAATCAGAGCCAATGAAACATTTTTTTTTTTTAAATAGAGAATGAGATCACAATTAAATATGTACAAATGAGGTTTATGTGTGGGGAATAAATCTACTTTGAAGACCTAGGCCCCCTGGGAATTCTGAATCAAGAACACGCTTTGGTGGTTTGTGAAAGCCTATGTTTTCTCTGCAGTCATTGTGACATGTCTATTGTGAATTGCAGGGATGTTCAATATACCCTGAAAAATGGACAGAATAAATTGAAGGAGGGAGGAAAGGAATGTTCATCTGCAGCTTGATTCAATCAGTGATGCTTGGGATAGAAAATGTGGCAGGTTTAATTTGGATACGGAACAATTATATGGGAATTTGTAACAAAGGTTACTTTAAAATTCTAAATCAGAGGGCAAATATTTTTGCAACTCAACCATCTTGGGTTAAGCTTTCTCTATCCCCCACAATTCACTGAAAAATGCAGCGCTACAGAATCCATGCTCAAGCAATTCAAATTAAACTGAATTCTAAACAAGGGATGGCCGGATGCCACCTAGGCCATGGCGAGCTTGGTTGTACGTGTTGTGAGTTTCGTGTGCTGTGTTGTTTCTGGTATTTAACACTCCATACTTCCCCTCGTTCACATTTTGGTTGCAGACTTAATTTATCCCTTAAAGCAATAGTGAATGGATTTATTCCCAGTGTGAGAAGCACTTATTGATCAGAAGTTTGCATATAATTATGTGAAAAATAATAGAATGTTGTTTTTTTCTATCTTTTGAAGTTTTGTGTGCATTCATGAAAATACAGCCTAGAGTTATGCTTTCAGCTTTTCCTGTATTTCTCTTGTTTATCTGTTTGCACTATTTTAGTTAGTAGAGGGATTTGAAGAGTTTGAACAATACCGATCCTAAAATGTTTAATGATATGATATGTAGACAAAGTTTATAGGAGACACCAAATTCTTAAGAACAGAGAGAACTAGAACCAACATCAATTTTGGAGGGATCGGATATGGCTTTAGGGATCTCTAAGCGGAATCTATATCTGCTTAGAGTTGGGATACAAATATAATGAGGTTGAAAGTGAGTTGGGGCAGGGAGAGGGCATGTCTGGGCAATTGTAGCTCATGTTTAAAGGCCCCAAGGATGGGAAAGCTGCCTAAAAGAACAAAAGCCAGGGCTGACAGCAGACTTCAACCTCCCCATCTGCTGGATGGGAGAGTTGGACTATGTGTTAGGCTTCAAAACTAGAAATATTTTTTAAAAAGATTTTATTTATGAGAGAGAGAGAGAGAGAGAGAGAATGGGCACGAGCAAGGGTGAGGGACAGGGAGAAAGGAAGAAGTAGACTCCCTGCTGAGCAGGATCCTGGGATCATGACCTGAGCCAAAGGCTGACTCTTAATCTATTGAGCCACTCTGGTGCCCCCAAACCAGAAATCTTCAACAGATTGATGGGGAGATTTGAGGAACAACACATGGCTGGGAAGAGATTAGTATCCATGCATCCTTGATTCAAGAACCACTAGAATAGATTTCCTCAGCAAATATTAACTGACTGCCTCTTAGGCACTGAGGATGTGGTTGAGAAATAATAGCCCTGTTCCCATGGAGTTTTATTGAAATACTGAGGAGGGCATGAAATAGGGCAGGAGGAGACGGACTGATGAATAAGATCATCCCAGATAATGTTAATAAAGGAAGCCAGGTTGTATAATTGAAGGTGGGTAATGGGACAGAGCAAAGGAGGAATGACAATACTGACCTTGTATTAATTGGGAAATTAAATGAGTCACTGCACATAAGATAGCCTAGCGCCTAGACCTGTTAGGTCTCCTACTCTTCTAGAGAGTGATGATACTGAAACAGGTTCTCCCATACTTCATACAAGCTGCTCAAGGTAGCGAAAATTCCTCTCTGTTCAGGGTGGAGAGACAGAGTTGAGGTGAATGCACTGTATGGATGCAAGGAGACTTTAACCAAACATGAATATATCAAGAAAAAACAGTCACGCTCCCTGTACTCATAGCTTTGAGAATCAAGTTAGAAGGCTTTGGGCTTGTCTCCCATGATTGAAGATGCAGGGCTGGGAGCAAGAAGGGTGGGTTTGCCTGAGAAGCAGCCGAGGCCACCAGACCCCACCACTAACAACCAGAATCAAAGACTACATGCTCTCCGTGCAGGGGGTAGCCCCCCGCCCCCCCCCCCCCGCCTCAAAGGGGCAGTATCTCCACTCCATCTTCCAAGGTCAACAGAAAGCCCTGGAGAACTTTGGAACAATTATTTGCTGGACTAAAAGAAGTGAATAGTGAGGGAGGCATTGGTAAAATGTGTTGGTCTAGGGTTCAGGGAACCTGTGTCACAGTCCCGACTCTGTCACTCACAAGCTAGGTCACCCAGGTTAAGTCACTAGTCTTTGGATCCTCGATTTCTACCTCTATAGAATGAGTGTGTTCAACTACTTGATTTCTGATGCCTTTTGGGCTCAGAAGAAGACAAGTGTCTTCTAAATATTGCCTTTGTTAGGCATTTTTTGGGAGGTCCTGACCATAGCTGTCCACCATACCTGTTTATCTGGGATAGATGCTTACAATAGCTGGCTTTTCTCTTAATGGTACTAATCATTTAGTGACTGTTACTTAAAGTTTTCTGCTTATTTCACTTTGTATTTTTAAAATACTTCTATCTTAGTTAACTTGAAGAAGGGGAAATTTCCTTGGGTATAAATGAATTTCCAAAGGCAAAAGGTCTGAGCCACCTATACCCTCTGTGTTAGTTTGCTGGGGCTGCTGTAAACAAATGTCCACAGGCTAGATGGATCCAACAACGGTAATGGATTTTCTCACAGTTCTGGAGGCTGAATATCAATCATCCAGGTGCCAGCACAGGGGTGAGGGTAGGGGGGGTGGTTTCCTCTGGGGCCTCTCTCCTTGGCTTGCAGATGGCCACCCTCCTGTCCCTTCACATGGTCTTCCCTCTGTGTGTGCATATCCCTGGTGTCTCTCTGTATGTCCTGGTTTCCTCTTTTTATAAGGACACCAGTCAGATTGGATTAGGGCCACTCTAATGACCTCATTTTAATTTAATTACCTCTTTAAAGGCCCTCTCTCCAAATATAATCACATTATGAGGTGCTAGGGGTTAGAGCCTCAGTGTACGAATTTTAGGGGAAGACAGTGAAGTCCATAAGACCCACTTTGAGTTGTCTCAGCAATGAGAAGCATTTGACTTGGTAACTACATTAGTGTCCTGTGGCTACTGTTACAAATTACCAGAAACCTGGTGTCTTAACACATGGAAATTTGTTCTCACATGGTCTCTCACATTTCTCACTCCATTTCTGGAGTCCAGATGTCCAAAATCAAGGTATTAGCAGGGTCATGATCCCTCTGGAGGTCCTAGGGGAATCCTTTGTTGTCTTCTAGCTTCTGGTGGCTCTAGTCACTCCTTGGCTTGTGGCCACATCCACCTAATTGTGCCTCTATTACCACAAAGCCTTCTGCTCTGTGTTCATGTCTTCTCTGTCTCTTGTAAGTGTATTTGTTGGATTTTACACAAATGTCTGTGCACAGATGATTCATGTGTGTTTTTAGACCACAGTCTGAATGCATGGTAGCAAGCATTTGTGAATTTAGGAATTTTTGTTTAGAGATATTCCTGGTTTGTGGTTGATGACAGACTCAAAGTCATATATTGGGAATCAAGACTTGTAGATTACAGATTATGCTTTATACCTACTATAAAGTAGCATGCTGACAGATTTATTAAGGCTTGCTGATTGCACTATCACTCTGTTGTTTCTCTAGTGAGACATAAAGTGATATATGATGGATTCTAAATACAGAAATAGCTCAGGAATGATAAATAATAATACTAAAGGGTTTATATATTCTTTTTGGCATAGAAATATATGTTAGCATATTTCATATGGTCCATTTATAGTTCAGAATTATACTCATCATTGCTGCTAAAGAATTGTCAATGATAGAATTATATACTTAAACATACTAAAATCATTTTTTTTTTTTCTGATGGAGATTTCATTATAGCAAAACCTAGAGTACTCAGAATGCTGGTGGAAAGGATATTTTGGTTGATAGAATTTTCTAGTTAATTGAGTATTGGGCAGAAAATCCATTTAATTTTTAATATTTGTTAATATTTCTAAACATTTAGGGTAGCCCAGGTGGCTCAGTGGTTTAGTGCCGCCTTCAGCCCAGGGCGTGATCCTGGAGACCCGGGATTGAGTCCCACGTCAGACTCCCTGCATGGAGCCTGCTTCTCCCTCTGCCTGTGTCTCTGCTTCTCTCTCTCTCTGTGTGTCTCTCATGAATAAATAAATAAAATCTTAAAAAAAAATTTCTAAACATTTAGGATCTTTCTCTTTGCCTTGTGATGTTGGACAAAATGGACATAATTTAAATTTTTTCTTCATGCACAGGTATTTCTAGGCAGGGCCTTGTTTAGGACTTCAGTAATAGTTACATAATGAGAAACTACTGAATGGGTATGACCCCAGAAACTATTGAACGGGTGCGACCTTCTTTGGTTTTATTCATTAACTAAATCTTATAATGAGTTTTTTCAAATTAATTAATTTATTTGACAGAGAGAGAGAGAGAGAGAGAGAGAGAGAGAAAGGGAGAAGCAGGGGGAGCAGGAGTGAGAGAGAGAGAGAGAGAGAAGCAGGCTCCTCACTGAGCAGGGAGGCCATTGCAGGGCTTGATCTCAAGACCCTGAGCATGACCTGAGCTGAAAACAGATGCTTAACTGACTGACCCACCCAGGTGCCCCAGAATATGAGTTTTTTTGGCTTTGGATTTTGCTTCATTCTTATAAAAGTAGAGTTACTAAAAATCTGATTATTTAGATCAGATAGATGTTATAAAAATTGATTACTTGAAATTTATCACAATAGTAGCTTTAATATTTAGCTCAAGGCCTTACACATAATAAAACCTCAATAAACATGTTGAGTGAATTAATAAATGATAACTATGAATCCCATTAATATGATACAGCTCAAGTATTGATACTGAGAAAAGAGTCTGGGTCTGCATCTCTTCATCATTTTGCTTATTCAAGGTAAAATCTCTTATTTACAGATTTATGATTATTTTTACTACATTAGACCAAAACATTTATTCCTCTAGCAATATTTATTGAGTGGCTATCTGCCAGACACTATTCTAGAAGTTGAGAAACCATCAGTTAAAAAAAAAAAAACACTTAAGATTGGCCAACTCAGATAAGAGCACATTATATAAATAAGTGTGTGTGTGTGTGTGTGTGTGTGTGTAAATGTCTATAAAGTGCCTCAGAAAAGTCTCCTCTATAAAGAAAATAATAAGAGCCAATTTATATATTATGAATAGGCTACCTTTATTCTTTGAAATATCTCAAAATACACTTATCGGCATTTTTCATTTTATGTCAAGTTATAGTAAATGGTCAATTTAAGGAGCGAGTGTTTGGTTTCAAAATGAACTAAACTCCTATTTTATTAAGCATGTTGGTCAGTTCTGATGAAAGAGTTTATTTGTCCACACACACATAAGCTGTCTTTGCTCTCCTGAGGTCTGAGAAGTGAAAGATGATCTTCAAGAGGAATTTGTATCTACCGACGTTCAGTGTGTGACAACATTCTCAAGATGACTGGATTTCTATGAGAAATGTTAGTGTGTGCTTAGGATGCCTAGACCTGCCTTGGGCAAGCATATGTAGATAATGTGTTTGTATGTGTGTGCATGTGTGTTTGTAGCCCTGTCCCCATTCCTATCTCTGTCTCCATATGCCACTGGTTGCCTACAATGTGACTTTAGCTGTGACTTCTCTACACGGGTCCGCACGACAGTCATTAGGATGATACTCCTCATCAGCCTGTTTTTCCGTTGTGTTCCTCATGCTGCTTGTAACAGGCCTTTGCCAACCCCTGTGTTCTTCTGGAGCAATTTGTGAGATGTGCTTTGCTCTACAAGTTGTTGTTTAACCCAGACAGACAATAAAAACCCTTGGGGACTTTTCTCATTCCTTTCATTCCGGGGTGGTCATTTTTATTACTACAAACACATGTTCTCAAAAATGCACATTAGAGCAAATTTGGTATGGCTTGGGAGTTTAGCAGATTTCCCGCCTTTCTTAATACAGGCACTTTCATGGCATACTTTTAATACCATGGATAAAACAGAAGGAATAATCCTGTGGGTGCTTTAAAACATTTGAATGTTTGCATTTTTTCTTGACAAATAATCTGAATGATATTCTCATTTTTGTCCTTAAATCATCAGAAAGCTATGTATTTGAACAAAATCTTCTTGACAGTCCTCTAACAACCCCATCCTCCCATAGAATATATTTCCCTGAGTAGCATTGTGGATTTTAGTCCCTGGCTTTGAGTAAGGGGTGACTGAAAAATGGAACTTGCACCTTCACTTGCTATAGGAATCCTGTGAACAATTATCATCCACAATGTAGAGAGACAGAGAGAAAAAAAAAAGTCTGTACTTCAGATAACTATGATACTGTAGTACCAAATTTTCTTTCCAGGTAGGGTGGCATAAAATATAATACTGTACAAAGGCTAACAGCTAAAGCTGTTCTGATCCCTAATTATTCTTTAATGTATCTGATACACAAGTAGTGGGATTTTTTTCTTTTCTTTCTTTTTTTTTTTTTTTTTTTTTGTCGTTTTGTTTTTAAGCTGTGTGGACAAAAGGAATTCTGGATTACTTATATTGTACCCTGATGCCTTTCACTTAGTGAGGCTCCGTTTTAACTTTTATTTTATTTGTTTGTTTGAAAGAGTTACAGTGTTAATGATAACATTTAACACCTACAATTCAGGTTCAGATAGCCTGATGCACCTCCTTACACCCTCAGGAATATGTCTGTTCCTGATCTCTGGACCAGAGGGGTTGAGTCCTTTGACTAGGAAACCTACTGAGCAGAATTTTAGGAAATGCTAAGGAACATAGTCTATGTGAGCTCTTTTAATCCATTGTGCATATAATATTTGGATCCAGTATTTTTATTGTGGTCAAATTATATTCGAGATACTAAAAAGAGAGGTCAGATAATGCCAACAAGTTGGGCTGCTATAAGAATAGCTTGTGAGCTGGAGTCAAAACTAGTTTTTATCACCTGAAATGACTTGAAGAATCTGTTGCGGACAAAGAGAAATGAGCCTGTAAAAATCAGAGTCAGCACGATCCAGCAGAAGGAGGAGTTAAGGGACATGTTGAAGAAAAGCATTTAAGGCCTATTTAAAACCTTTAAAATTATACAAGTGATATATCTTCGCAAGAGAGAATTTGGAAGATACAGATACATGCAAATATCTCCTTATGCAGAACTCTTAACTTTCCAGATGCATCCATAGATATTTAAAGTACGTGTGCATGTTTGATCCTGGAGTTTGAGGAGGAGCCCCTAGTCCCCTTATTGCTCATAGTGATGAATCGGCATGTAGGTAGTGAGTTTTAGCATCTCTGCCCTTTGAAGGACCCAGAAGTCATTCTCTCAAGCAGTGTCCTTATGTAGGAAGGAGTGAACACTGAGTTTAGTGGAAGAATTAAGGACAAAGCAGTTTTGTACATGCAAATGAATTGTAGCTTGCTCTGCACCAGCACTGACCATACTTTATGCCCCACCTTTCCACTCCCCACCTCTTAACGTATTTTTGCGAAACATCACTGAGTTCATTTGGAGCCAGATTTTGGTGTTGGTATGTTGTGGATGACCCTGCGTTTTGTTTATATGTTTTCTCATTACTGTAGATCTATGCATATGTCTTTGAAAACATCAAATCTGTCCGACTGGAAGCCCTGCTGTTATCCTTGCTGAGCATCGTGGTGCTTGTTCTGGTTAAAGAGCTGAATGAACAGTTTAAAAGGAAAATTAAAGTTGTTCTTCCTGTCGATTTAGTTTTGGTAAGTATGAAATCAATATTTAGCATTGTGCCTTACAATGCTTGCCAGTGGTTGGGGTAACCTGCCGAGGCTCACTATATTGTCTGCAGTAACCCACAGCTATTCCTGTCTCTCATTAAAGGAAGGCTAATTTTGCGTGGCTATACATTAATGTAAGAACAGGAAACATTTTGAGTCAATAATTTTAAAAAGGAGGCACACGTGTTTTCAATTTACACAGCATTTCTCATATGCTTGTAAGTTTTTTTACATAAATAATAGAACATATAGCTTAAGATTTTAAATAAGGAGATATTTCTAAGGGTGAGACTCAAAAGATTTCTGGAATGATTCTCCCTGAAGCAATAAAAAGTGATATCACATGCTATTGATGTAGCATCTATATGATATCCATACAAGTGTTATCAGTTGACAAATGTCCATTAATGATAGGTAGAGTTATTAACACTTTTTTTACGGACCTAATTTTGCTTTATTGAAAGGATATTCAAGATTTTCAGTGGCCAAGGCTGGTTCTCTAAGATACTTTTTGTTGCTATACCTGGCAAAGCAGTGAATTATACTTTGCATTAAGGTTTATGGATTATGCATTAAAAAACACATTTTGAAATTTTAAGAGCCTCTAATGGGAACTCTTAATTAAACAAAGCATTAAGTTGAAAATGTAATGTTAACACAACCACAGTCTATGAACTTGTCATTAATTGGCTTTGGTTTTTTAATGGTCTGTGTGTTTCACAGGTACAGAACAAGTGGTGTCTAAATAATTTTACCTCTTCGCATAATCATTCATATTGCTGAAATGATACAGGTTTACATAAATGTATAAGGCCAGCATATTGGAAACTGTCTGAGGACTATGACTTGTTTTTGTAGAACTAAGATGGATGGCCTCTCTCCATAGCTAGGCCATGGATGATTCCATACTCCTGATAACTTATGGAGATCCATGTAACATATGTGATCTATATAATGAGTGTGTAATTGTGTGTATTTCAAATAGTCCATAAAAGTGGAAGGTACTCTGATTTTTAGTAGTTTTCACAGCAACCACTGTGACCCACACCATTTTGTTCCAAAGTCCCATAGGTATTAAGAAATCTTATTATATCTCGGGAAGCTTTGCTATATAAGTTGCATGAAACTGAAAATTAAAAACAACCTTAGGTAACAAGGCCCTTGAGCTGGTAATAAAAAAATTACTTATTTAATGCAAAAATAGTAAGAATTATCCTTTATCCTTATAAAAAAAGAAGAGGTATTTCTTACATAAAGTTGCCCCCAACATTTGCAAGATCCAAGGTAAAAATATGAATGCAGGTCACAATACTTAAAAATTATAGATCAAGATGTTAAATAAAACACAGTTCTAGGGTGGCTGGTGGGTTCAGTTGGTTAAGCAGTTAGGTGTTTGACTCTTTTTTTTTTTTAAGACCTTATTTATTTATTCATGAGAGACACAGATAGAGAGAGGCAGAGACACAGGCAGAGGGAGAAGCAGGCTCCATGTAGGAAGCCCGACGTGGGACTCAATCCCGGGTCTGCAGGATCACGCCCTGGGCTGTAGGCAGGCATTAAACCGCTGAGCCACCCGGGCTGCCCAGGTGTTTGACTCTTGATTTCAACTCAGGTCATGATCTCAGGTTGTGTGACCAAGCCTTGCATCGGGCTCTGCGCAGGGTGTGGATCCTCCCTAAGATTCTCTCTCTCCCTCTCCCTCTACCCTCCCCCCCTCCCTTACTTGAGTTCTCTCTGTCTCTAAAAAAATCCCAAAACAAAACGAACAAAACCCCCAAAAACTAAAAATCAAAAAAAAAACAAAAGCAGGTTCTATTTTCCTATTTTGACTAAAACATCCTAATGATTACCTTGAAAGGTCACCCCTTTGAGTTCTGTCAGAATGAGGCAGCGTTGGGAGAGCCAGCTCCTTGGCCTGCCCCTTCTCTTCCTACTCCACCTCTGGCCCACTAACAAGGGGATTCATATGTATATGTGTGGCTAGTCCTGTGTCAGTATCCAAGCTCCAAACATATCCCCACCCCACCCTTCCATCACCAAAACCATCCTGTGGCCTTTTCATGGGCCACACTGGGAGGATGAACTGACCAGAAAGCTTGGGGCCATTTGAGTAGGAAATCGTAGATTCCTGAGTGTCCAAGGTATGGTCCAGAAAGATGAGTATGGGTGAGTTGGGCACATCCCATTACCCCATAAAGCTCTCATTTTATGAGCAGAGCTACTTGGAGGAGGGCCAGATTAGAGCCCTCTAAAGCACTGGGCCTGCCTGGACCTGGACAACAGGGGATCCAGTGCTGGCCCTAGACACACATATAATATTAAAATAATGTTGAAGAGGGACCAATGACTCAGCTGATAAAGGAAGTGTCAAAGAAATACAGTGTGGAAATAAGACATTGTCTTATTCTAAAGCCAGTTCAGTGGCTTAGAGTACTTAATTTTAATATTGGCTATAGGTATTAATGAACATTATGTTTTCTTCCGTTTTCAATAAGGAACCAATATTTTGTGGCTATTGTATATTTTCTTTTAGAGCTCACAGTATTTTCTGACCTGATGTAAATATCTCATGGAAATTATTTGCAATTAAAATTTTTAATCATCTTGGTAATTTTTGAGTATGTTAATACTCCTGATTCTAACCTAATAGCCTGAATTTTTAACTACAACTATCTTCATCAGAAAATACTATTGTAACCCATTATTTATTAAGTTAACAGTATAACCTGTATAGTTTTGTTGCCTTTTTAAAGAAAATTCTGAAGGCTGCTTTGCTTTTTAAGTCTATTTGATGTTTGAAAACCCTCCAGAAATTCAGTTAAATATCATCACAGAGAACAGAAATACACAGATAGGAAAACTCCCTATAAAATAATATTATTGGTCATCAATTGTTAAATGTGTCTTAATTTGCTAGTGTAATTTTGTTCTACCTTTTTTCTGGCCATTCATATGGCAAATTTGTACTTTAAATAGAAAATCGGTATGTCTCTTTTTAACAATAACGTATAGTGTAGAAGTAGTTCCAAACTAATACCAAACTGATGCCATAGCCATGCGAAATTTCTAGTACCTACTAAAATTATCAGAAGAATGAAAAGAGAATGTGAAAGTGGCTGGAAAACATGGAGAGTGGCATGGCTAGGATAACAGACTGAACTGGGTTCTGAACATACATTTTCCAACGTGATTATGTATACAGGCAGAGAATACCTGACCTTGCTTATCATAGGTCACATAACAGAGTGTAGGGCACCTGAGACTCCACAGAGGTAATTTTAAAAACAGTCAATCCAGCATGTTACTAACTAGTGTATTTTACTTTAAGAAATCGTAAAAGCTCAAAATTCAAAATTATTTAAGGAAACTGTAAATCATCATTGGTTACTAACCTATATAGGTGTATTAATGCAATAACTCGAACTCTTGAAAAGCTGGTGTCAGGGAGGGAAATCGTGCTGTGTTATAAAGCATTCCTTCATGTCTGGAAAGACAACTATTTAGGTTGTTTGTGGTATCTGTACACACATACGTGCATTCCCATATTCTGTTTTGTGCCCCTTCAAAATCAGTCATAATTGGATTGACACATCGAGAAGGATAGCCATGTTATTGGGATGCCATTTGATTTTTGAGACTGCAAATCAAGTGCTCTCAAGTTTCAGAGGCATTTTTTTTAATTTTTAAAATTTTCTTAATTTTTAAATGTCTGTGCAGCTTTACTCTTGACAATCATGGGCACATGAACAATGTTTACATTTAGAAATAGTTTCAAGATGTTTGAGAGGCTAGTTAATAATCTTCTTTTTCTCTTTTTTTCAAATGGAATACAGATTATTGCTGCATCATTTGCTTGTTACTGTACCAATATGGAAATCACATATGGATTAGAAGTACTTGGCCATATTCCAAAAGGGTAATGTCTTTTTCTTTCTTTTTTGTTTGTTTGTTTTTGATGGAAGAAAGGACTTGGGGTAGGCGGCTATGAATTTCATTTTTTTCAAAGGTCCTCTATTGGATAAAATTCTAATTAACTTCTATTTGAAAATGATAGAGACAAATAATACACATATGAAGAAAGAGTAACTTCTTAAACTGCCTGTTAGTAGGGAAGTTGGTAATGATTTTATACAGTGTTGCTTCAGGTAAAAGATTTGGAAGTTATTTACAAAGATATTATTTGGGGAAAAACAGAAGGTTTGAATTTCTAAATTATTGTCATGCTCTGGGATTTATTGTTCCCTATTCCACTCACATATTCTTATGACTATTTTTATTTCACTTAAAACATAGTAAAAGCACACAAGCATCATCTGAAATAGAAACCCCATAGGCCTGGGTGGTGTATAATGGTGAGAGAGGGTGGGAGTAGAGAACAGGATATGGTTTCTTACAGTCTTCTCCTGGACACTAAGAGGAAGGTTAACAAGAAATGTTCACCCTAAAAGGGCAAAAGATTGAGCCAAATATAGCCTGAAAGAACACAAAGACATCTTAGGGAAGAGAAAGGTGCCATAGGGTTATTCCCTCTTAATGGGCTGTATATTCACCAATATTTATAAATATGGGCAAAGTTAACAGTTGTTTAGTCCTATATACTTTTATCTTCCAGTCCCAAATTTTGCTTTCTAATTACATTAAAATGGAGGAACCGTAGAAAAATTCCCAGGGTTAAAAAGATAATTAAAAATAAATCCTGTCTTTAGCCTTTATGTAGATGCAGGCTAATGGTGATTATTTGAGTCAACTTGGGTTTTCTGCAAGGTTCTCCACTTTTCCACCTCAAAAGTAAAATTATTATTTCTTTCTAAGTCAGCTCATTGTTATTAATAATTAAGTAAGGTCAATTTTTATGAAGCGGAAGTTCTTATACAATGAAAGGGCAGACTCACATTGAGGTACCTTAGGGCCTGTAATGTTACAAATCAATTTCTTTTGGGTATAAACTTTTCTAAGTGGGTAAAAGAGATCATGCCTCTCTCCAACATGCTTTAATTCTCCTTTGAGTGGCCTTTCCAGACCCATTCTCTGAAGGAACCATTGAAAGAGTGTGGCATTGAAAAGAGATAGTGAACCCCAGCTCTACCATTCACTTTGTGATTTAGATGCATTACCTAAACTTTCTTAAAACTTTTGTCCACAATGGAGTGCATGAATGGCGCTCGGTGTGGGGTCCTGTGGACAATTAAATGCAACAGCTAATTGAGAGGGCTGAATGTTCCACTTTCTTGCAAGATATTAAGTCAACATGATTTATCTTCCTTTTTTTCTTCTACTTTTTTCCCAGAGGGATTTTTTCATTTGTTTTTTGGAGGAGAAGTAAGTCCTCCAAAGCATCATCAGGGATAAGTAAACAATGATACCTTGGCTGAAGTGGTTTTCAAAAGACAAGGAGACAGTGGCTGGGTGTTAGTTGAAAAAAATATTTCAAACGCTTCTTTACAACTGGGGAGCTATATTTTGCAACAGAGGGTAGGTGGAATTTTTTAAACATGTTTTTCTTGACATATGTGATACATAGTTAAGTGTACCATGAAAGGATTGAGTTAAAAACATAATTAAGATGATGAACTCAATGGCAAATTTAGGGATTAGCTCAAGATTGTAGCTCACAGCAAACCATTGTTTGCATACAACACTGTAGTACTCCGAGTGGGAAATATAGTCTTTAACGCTTTGCCAATTAAATATTTGGAAAGGTTAGAATGCAAGAACACTCCAGATTTGTTTTTGTTCCGATACAGGAAGTTTTTGTTGAGTCAGAGTTTCTCTAGTGTAACCTAAATTCCCTGGGCGCAAATGCCAATGGATGCATGGAGCCGTCGCTTTGGCGACGATCCTTGTGATTTTTCTGCTAAGTAATATAGAAAACAAAGGGCATCTAAGAGCAAGGCTGCTTGGTTTTCACAAGAGTGTTTCACTTTTTCTGTGTGAACTTCATAGCCATTACCGCAGTTGAATTCATTTGCAAGTTGTTACAGAAATTACAGGGAAGTTGATGACTTCAGTATGGTCTTTCTTTCCACAGAATCCCTCCACCTCGAGCTCCCCCCATGAATGTCCTCTCTGCAGTAATCACTGAAGCTTTTGGAGTGGCACTCGTCGGCTATGTGGCCTCCCTGGCTCTTGCTCAAGGATCTGCCAAAAAATACAAATACTCAGTTGATGACAACCAGGTGGAGTAGGCCCCAGCCCCTGTCCAAGGGCTGTTGTATCATGGTCCTCGTGCACTCCCAGATCCTGGGCATGTTGAACTTCTGAAAAATATAATTTCCTAAGTGTATAGCAAGAATGGGTAGAACAGAATAAAAATCTCTAAAGCATTCATACACAGCTGAAAAACCTAGCCTTCATGGGTTGGTTGATAATATACATTTTTTTCCCTCCTAGGGAGAGAGACATCTTGATGTCCTTTTTGATTTTAGGATAGAATTTACATATATTATCATTGCATGCTGACTTTTAAAAATCATGGATTTCAAAGTAAAAATAACACCATTACTTATTCTTGCTAGTAAAAACTAAAGGGCACAAGGGGTTATTCTGAGAATACCAAACAATGAAAATTTTACTGATCATATTTCTAAATCTACTTCTGCTAGTCTCTTCTTTCAAGCCTTATGGCCGTACATTCCTGCATAGGTCTGCAGAGGCAGCTGTGGGATGGCGTATTACCCGTGTCTAAAATCTCACTCTGACTCCAGGTGCCCTTAGTTTTTCTGTGCCCCAGTTTTGTCGTCTGTAAAAAAACAGATTTATTCATTTAATGGATGTGTATTGAGCTCTACCAAGTACTGGGTAGTGGCCTAGGAACAAGGGGTGCAATGGTATACAACACAGACCATGTTTTTCCTCATCCCAAACGCTCCCAGTAGCAGGGTTTGCAGGTGAAATGCCTCTTTTCCAAGGCTTACAGGGCCCTCCATGACCTGCCACCATCACTTTCCTCCCTGATCCATTTCCCTTTATCCGTTTCCCTTTATACTCTGTTTTAATCACACTTATGCCTACCTTTTCCTTGGACCCATTAATCATATATCTGGTCAGGACATTTGTACCTGCCGCTCCCTTTGCTAGGAACTTCATCCCTTCAGATATCTGCATGCCTCTTTTGTTCAAATGTTCCCTTCTCAGGGAGGCCTTCCTTGGTAAACTGAAATCCTAAACTCCAGATTTTTCCACTCCCTTCTCTGCTTTGCTTTTTGTGTTAATCTTGCTTACTGTCAGCATTCCCTCACTAGAGTGCCAGCTCTCTGAGGGTGGGGATATTTATCTGTTTTGTTTACTGGCAACAGCAGAAGCAGGAAAACATTAGGAGGCTTTTGCAATAATCCAGGTGATATTTGATGCCTGGGACGGGGTTGTAGCAATGCAAGAGATGAGAAGTAGACAGATTCGGATTGGATGTGGGTGCCATCTGGGAAAAGGGAAAGGAGTCAAAAATATCTCTAATTCTTTGGTCTAAGCAATTGGAATTTAAGGTGGGGAAGAATGTGAGATCAGTTGGGGATCATAAAGAGCAACAGCATGATTTGGTTAAGTTTGGGATACTTGTCAGCCGTCCAAATGGAGATCCTAAGTAGCAGGTTGGCCATATGAGTGTAATGTGCAGAAGATTGACCCAGACTACAGATGTAAATTTGAGAGTTGTCAATGTATAATCTGGATAACTAAGATCAGAGAGAAAAGTGGTCCAATATCTGTGATTGGTTAGAGGAGGAGGAACCATAAAGGAAACTGAGAAGTAGTGGCCAGGGAAGTAGGAGGAAGACAGGAGGGTGTGGGGTCCTAGAAGGACTTAGAAGGAACCTTTAAGGAGAAGGAACTGAGCAACTATGTCCAAGGCCCAGGGAAGTAGGAAACCACCGCTAGATTTAGCATTGTGGAAACGATTGGTGGAGTGGTGGGTATGGTGGGGAACTTTCCTACAAGGTGGTTATGAGCATTAAATGCTTAGAACAGTTTCTGGCTTTGTTGTAAGCACTCAAAAAAAAAAAAGTTAGCTACTTTATTTTTAATGTTTAAGTCACAACAAATGCGGAGAACAGAAATTGAATACAAACAAGCCTCATCCTTTGACAAGATGTCCCCGTGGTCTCCAAAAGTTGATTGTGGAATAAGTAATGATATATTCTCCTATTATCAATCTTGTAGGAATTTTTGGCCCATGGCCTCAGCAATGTGATTCCTTCCTTTTTCTTCTGCATACCAAGTGCTGCTGCCATGGGAAGGACTGCTGGCCTGTACAGCACAGGGGCAAAGACGCAGGTAACTTCATCGTTCAGAATGGACCAGAGAACCGCTGGTGACTCTCCTTTTCGGAAAGGGGGGATGTTGAGCTTCTTTCTAAAGTCCTGAAAGTATTTTCACTTCTTCAACGGTTTTCTAACTCGTTTTGAGAAAATCTCATTCTCTCTCTCTCTCCCTCTCTTTCTTGTGAATGATCCTTCCAGAAGCCCAGGGACTCAGGGAGCAGACAGGAATCAGACTCGCGGCCCGTTATTGTTGGCAACCTTTGAATCAAGCTCCCTCTAGTGGCGATGCTGATTTTGTGTTTTGCTAATTAACCAACTTGAAAATTTTCCATTTGTGTTCATTTAAGTAAAATGAAATCAGCTATATGCAGAATCTGTCCTTGATGGGGAAATTTCTTTCAGTAGGGATGTACAAGTATATAAACAAGTGATAAGTCATCTGTGCACATTTTAGGTCAAAGGCACATTTATATATTTTTAGAAACTTCTATCAGTTCAACATTTGTTGAGCACCTGCTGTGTACCAGTTATTATGCTGGGTACCAGGAGGCAGACAATGCTTATAAGAAAGATGTTGTTTTGATGATGATGATGATAATGGGAGTGTTGGTGGAAGCATATATTGAGTTAGGTGCCAGGCGTTGCATGTCATACTTGTTATATAAATAAATTCATTTACCCTTTAGGCAACTCTGAAGGAGGTATAATTATTATCCTCAGTTTCCACATGAGAGAGTTGAGGAAAGAGGGTAAAAATAACTTACCCAGTCACAGAGCTTGTGAGTGGCAGAGCAGGAATTTGAACCCAGGTAGATTGACCTCAAATCTTGTACTTTTTCAAGTACTGTTTCATATAAGAAAATGTATGCAGATGTTACTGTAAGGAATTAACAGCTAACCACTATTAAAACAGTTCATAACATTGGCGTTGAATGTGTATTTATAACACATGTTACGTGATGATTCAAACATTTATTAGGGGTCTGCCTCATGTTAAGTCATTTTGTGGGGGGGTTATAGAAGAATAAATTTGAAAAAGATGGTTCTTGACCTTGGGGGTAAGTGGCAAGAGAAATACAGGTAAATGGAAATTCAAATACAGCATAAAAGTAACTAATAAAATTATTGATGAATGTACCATGGATCAGAGAGGAAGCAGCAACAAATTCAGAATGTATAATAATGCAAGAGGTAGTTGCGGTAACTCATGAGGTAAGATGTGATGTCGTCATTCACCCTTGTTTTATGTGACATTTTGATTGGCTCTTATGAAGCTAGTGACTTCAAGCATAGGTTTATCATGTGCACGAGCGTGAACACTTACAAACTGTGCTCTCAAATGTTTGGGGGCCAAATTCGAATGCTTAATGCATCGTGTACTCAAGTGTCATTCCCGACTCTGAAGACACTTCTATCTATAAAATTCTAGGATTCTATAGTAGTTTCCACCTGATTTCTCACGATGCGGGAGTATATTTGATTTCCTCTCTTCATGTCCAGGCTAGATAAAGTAAGTAGCTAAAGGCATGGATTCCAGAGTCTGGGCTTGTGTTCTGGCTCCATGACTAGTAGTTGAGTGACTTAACACAAATAACTTGACCTTTCTAGCCTCACCAGACTTGGCTGGTCAAGTATTTGTTATAGAGATTAGATGAGTTAATACGTGCTTATTAAGCCCAAAGCCTGAGCACTCAATACATACTCCTTCAATGCTAACAGTTGTCACTGATTGCATTATTAGTATTGTTAAATATTTTATTGTAATAAAACCTTTCCAGAACCTTTTGTTTAACATTCAGTAGTAAAACATCCTGGTTTGATTGGGATGCAGTAAGGCAGTTTCTATTCCAAGTTGCCCCTCCAACTTGCTGAGGATGTTGAACGGGTTAGCATCTTCATCCATCACACAGGCAAGAGAAGGTTGGAATAGAATCTGTGAGATGTCTTCCACCTGGGGGTTTCACACCTGGAGTTTCCTTTAGGCATTTACTACTTTTCCAATGACTATTTTAGTAATAATAAAACTGCCTCATTAATCTTCGTAACTTTAAAGATTGAATGTCTAAGGAGACAGTACATTGAGAAAATGTAGTTATTTTTAAATCTTATATATTTTTTTTCATTTTAATTGGACATATATTTGTTTGGCTAATGGAATGACGAGGCACCTTTCTCTGTTCTGTGGGCCACATGTTTGAATGATAAGAGCACCAGAACTTTTCTAGTGACTTTCCAGAGTTATTTTCTGCATGGTATTTTATTCTAGACTTCAGATGAAATAGATCCAACAAAACACAAGTTCAGAGAGACAAAGCTCAGCAGGAGAGTATTTTCATGCTGTTCTGCTTGTCGAGATGGTCACTAATCTGTCCAACAATTCCCATTAAATTGCACAGAGAAGGAATATGATTTAATGTGCATACCCAAATTGAGGATGCTTTCCCATGGTAGTCATTTTAGACCTTTAACATTGCAACTGTTATGTGGGTATAACTGATAATTGACATGACTTGAAGAAGGCACTTGGGCAAGCCAAGTCTTAAAAATTTTGCTTTAAATAGGCTACTTGTGAAACCAGTTTTCTGTGTGACAAGACTTCACAGAACAACCCCTTAAATGGCTCTGTCTCTTTTAGGAACTAGAATTATCTCCAGGAAATTAATCTAGAAGACCTAAAAATTCTTCCACATTTAGGCAACACATTTCTTTTTTTTTTTAAGATCTTATTTATTTATTTGAGAGAGAGAGCTTGTACACAGGAGAAAGGGGTGTAGAGAGGCAGAGGGAGAGGGAGAGAATCTCAAGCAGACTCTGCTGAGTGGGCAGCTCAGGCGGGGCTTGCTCCCAGGACCCTGAGATCATGACCCGAGCTGAAATCAAGAGTCGGACCCTTAACCGACTGAGCCACCCAGTTATCCAGGAGGCCAATCCATTTCTATCCTCCATACATAGACACTCTTTTTTATGGTGATTCCCTGAAAAGGTGGCATGCTGAGCATGGATATCTAGGAATTAGGAAGTCTTGGTGCTGCCTAGACACACAGCACGAAGAAGTCTTGCAGATCTTCCTTCCATACTCCCCTCTGAGGAATGGTAATCATGGGAGGGAGCACAGCATGCCCTGGCCCTCTCGCCTACTCGCTTCCCTTTGCTTCCAACAGAGTAGACACACTGGTGCTCTGCGGGCAGTTTGGGAGGCGTAACCGAACCATGAAGGATGAGAAGCAGCATCTGCTGCAGGCGAAGCTTGGTCACAGCCGGAAATGACAGCTGGCATGTTTTTCTGCAACACTGAGATTGCCTCTAGGTTCTAATTTGCCAAGCTATATTCTTTTATTCTTCCAAATTTGGCTTCTTGCTCCTGACTTCTTTAAAGCTTTTTAAATCTAGCCTTCGTGACCCAATATCCTCTCTCGCCTTCTGCCCTTTCCCACAACTTTTGCCCTTCTACCACCAACCTGTGCATATAGTGAGCTCTTGGCTGACTTTGCCTTCTTTAGCCACTATTCAGGATGGAAATGGCTGGCGTCTCACCCTTCCTCCAGTGGTATATGTAGGTGTGCATAACACTGATGCCTGCAGAGTCATATTTGTAAGCAACCTACAACATATACAATACATATAATGATGCAACAGGGAGAACATGTAGATCTCATTCTCCTTTATGCAGAATTAACTCAATTTGAGTAGTTAGATTTTAGATTAAAAAAAATGTCTAGCCCTTTTAATTAGTATAACATAGAAAGAGTTGAAAAATAGCAAAACACCTACACAGTGTTTGTCTTGTGCCTAACTAAGGGTGTGAACACTTTGTTACTGGCTAACAACATAAGCCAACAATATAAGGAGAGCACTTAATTGGCGTTTGTTTTCTGAGGTTTGAAAAAGAGTAACAAGGAGGGTGCCTGGGTGGCCCAGTTGGTTGAGCATCCAACTCTTGGTTTTGGCTTGGGTCCTGATCTCGAGGTCATGAGATCGAGCCCTACATCAGGTGCTGCATTTAGCGCAGTCTGCTTGAGATTCTCTTTCATTCTCTCTCTCTGTGTGTGCCCTCCTCCCACTCTCACTCTCTTTCAAAGGAGCAAGGTTCTCTCTTGTTTTGGTTGCAACTTGCCTTTAAAATGTCTCTCTCGAGGATATTATGTTGAGTGAAATGAGTCAATCAGAGAAAGGCAATGATATGGTTTCACTTATATGTGGAATATAAGAAACAGCACAGAAAGTCATAGAGGAAGGGAAGGAAAACTGAGTAGGAAGTCATCAGAGAGGGAGAGAAACCATGAGAGACTATAGGGAACAAACTGAGGGTTGAAGGAGGAGAGGTGGGGGGGGCGATGAGGTAATTGCTTGATGGGCATGAAGGAGGGCACATGATGCGATGAGCACTGGGTGCTATATGCAGCTGATAAATCACTGAACACCACATCTGAAACTAAGTGTGTACTTTATGTTGGCTACTTGAATTTAAATTAAGAAAATAAAAAAAGTAAAAAGTGTTTCTCTTATATATCTAGAGATATAGAAAAAGCATCACTTCATATACAAATAATAAATATTCAGAAACTTGGGTAATACTTAAAAATACAGCTCAACTGTGTTCAGAAACGTGAAGTTGGAGAAGTCTGTGAGAGCACTGCAAATAACTGATCTCTGTTCAAAAACTCTTTGCATAGTGACTGAGTTGGCCATCTATGAAATGATGGCTTGGACTGCATGATCTCAAAGATTTTTTTTTTTAACCAATCTATATTTCATGGGTGCCTGGGTGGCTCAGTTGGTTAAAGATCTGCCTTCACCGCCTTCGGGCCAGGGCGTGATCCTGGGGACCCAAGATCAAGTCCCACGTCGGGCTCCCTGCGTGGAGCCTGCTTCTCCCTTTGCCTGTGTCTCTGCCTCTTTCTCTCTCTCTCTGTGTGTCTAGTGTGAATAAATAAATAAAATCTTAAAAAAAAAACACAAAACATCTGCCTTCAGCTCAGGTCATGATCCTGGGGTCCTGGGATCGAGCCCCAACACCAGGCTCCCTGCTCAAGTGGGGAGTCTGCTTCTCCCTCCCCTTCTGCTACTCCCCCTCCTGTTCTCTCTTTCTCAAATGAATAAAAAAAGTCTTTAAAAGAAAAAATAACCCAGGTCTACATTTCAGGATCTGGGGGTCTTAATTGTGGAGACAATGAATGGCAGTATTTTGAGAGCTTTGATGGCAGAAACTATTATTGATTTACATGCCTGGGGAGTAATAAAGATTTCTAGTCCAGTTAGATGCACTTACTTTTGAGCTCAGGCATCAACAGTGATGAGACAAGTGCCTTGAAGGAGTTAAGCCATTTGCTCATATGGTCTATTTCTGTGTATGCCTCATCATCAAACGTGAACAAATACTCTTTTTCACCATAGCTTGCTACCTTTGGAAGTAACGTCCATTTAATTCTTTTTTTTTTTTTTTGTCCATTTAATTCTTGACGTATTTTTGACAAATTGTAGTTCAGTGAGTGCACAATTGTTGATGTACATCCAAAGCATCATGTAAACAAAAGGTCTGTTAAATATTAGAGAAAAGCCCAAAGGTAGTTGTAGTTTACTGTTTTTATTTTATTTTTATTTTTTTTAATTTTTTTATTTTTTTATGATAGTCACAGAGAGAGAGAGAGAGAGAGAGAGAGGCAGAGACACAGGCAGAAGGAGAAGCAGGCTCCATGCACCGGGAGCCCGATGTGGGATTCGATCCCGGGTCTCCAGGATCGCGCCCTGGGCCAAAGGCAGGCGCTAAACCACTGCGCCACCCAGGGATCCCAGTTTACTGTTTTTAAATACAATTATTTAGTTAGGTTGTAATTTCTCTAACAGCTCCAGTGTATTATAAGATATGCAGGTACCTTAAAATACATTTGGCTTTATGGATTCCAATTTCACTCATAATCCATATGCCTTCTAACTCCCAAGCTCTATGACCTTGGGCAAGTCACTCTGCCTCCCTGTGCCTCAAACCCTTGCAAAGTAGTTTAGACTGTAGCTCTCGAAAGTTCACATCTGCAATTAAGATGAAGAATTTTATTTCCAGTACACTGTTAAGTATATTGCATGAAGAGTCTCACAGAAGGGGTGCATGCCATTCATCATCCTTTGTCATGAAATAAACCTTCGCATTTGGTGTCCTTTTCTTTCTGCAAACATACTTCACTTACTGAGCTATCTGAATTAATCCTATGATCTGTTCTCTGACCCTGGGCTTTCACCAGCCTAGTGGAATGTCAGACATATCTTATTGTTTAAAAATTCTTATATAATATCACCAATGCTTCCTAAATGACCACCCTAAACAGTTTGGTATACTATGACATGTTTTATGAATGATTTTAGTTCCCAAAGGACTTGTTTCCCACAGAAGGATATTTTTTTCCTCCCTTTATATGCTGGGGAGTGCTGGAGATGGGTTCCACTAAATATGAAAGAAACTGTCTACTTTCACTCAGTTTAATGGTTTTGAGTTTCATATATAATGTTGCATACATCAATAGTCTCTTCTCTTTTTTTATTGCTGAGTAGTATTGCGTTGTATGACGTACCACAATTTGCTAACCTGTTCACCAGTTGGTGGACTTTTCAGTTACAGTTTTTTTAAAAGATTTTATTTATTTATTCATGAAAGACACACGGAGAGAGAGAGAGAGAGAGAGAGAGAGAGAGAGAGAGAGAGAGGCAGAGATGTAGGCAGAGGGAAAAGCAGGCTCCAGGCAGGGAGCCCGATGTGGGACTCGATCCCAAGACCGCAGATCATGCCCTGAGCCAGGGACAGGTGCTCAACTGCTGAGCCACCCAGGCGTCCCCAGTTACAGTTTTTGGTGTTCATGAATAAAGCTGTTATAAATATTTACGTGTAGGTATTCGCATAGGCATATGTTTTCATTTCTCTTAGGTAGTTCTGGGACACATGTAAGTGTACGCACAATGTCATAAGAAACTGTGAAGCTCCTTTCAAAGTGGTTGTACTATGCTGCATCGGTACCAGCAATGTCTGGGAACTCCAGTTGCTTTGAGTCCATGCCAACCCTTGATACTGATTGATTGTTTATATATTTATTTTAAATTTCAGCCATCCTATGAAATCCTGATTCCCTTTGCTATCTCCATAATGATATTCTGGGCATCTTTTTGGTCCTGTGAAAGCCCTCCTTTCTTTTATTGGGCTGACAGTTTGGCTAAACATTTTTACTAAGGCATTCATTTGCTTATGCAGAATCAGGTTCTCAAGTGGAGCAAAGCTAGGAGTCAGGTGTTCTGAATTGCCTTTTGTCAGCAGGTTGAGTTGGTTGGAATATGATACTAATGACTCTTCAGGATTAATGAAATTAAGTCTCCTTCACTGCAGAGACTGCTCCTATAATCCCATATAACTGCTTCATACTAGAACCCTTCCTAACAAAGAACTCCAAAGAGAGTAAGTGCTTCAGTGGAAATTTATCATCAGCGGAGAAAAACCCTAAGCTGCATATTCAGTTATTATTCAAACATCTTGCTAGGAAATGAGGAGAGTCAAGCTGAACAACAACAGGCTAACGGACTTTTAATTGAAATGTCACTTTCACTATTAAACAAAAAAAGTCATTGCCGTGATGTGTGATAAAAGTTGATGGTGTCCTATTTCTTTGTGTGGAATTGCTTTTCTCTCATCACTGACTTAATTTGATTGCACCAGTTTGTCAGCTGTCATGTTTGGGTTCCCTCAGCTGCAAAATATAGATAATGGTAGTCTATGCAATTTAACAATCATGCACCAACATTTGGTTTCTTATAATCAAGATGAACTAAGAATTTTATTTCCTCCTATAACTTTGGAATAATAAGAAAGTTCAAGACTTTCTTTCTCATCTGTCTTGTATTTTACAGGTGGCTTGTTTAATATCTTGCATTCTTGTCCTGATAGTCATCTATGCAGTAGGACCTTTGCTTTACTGGCTGCCCATGGTACAGTAGTACTTTTTCATTATCTACTTCTTAATCTTACTTTTAATGAAATCATTGTATATTAAAATGTCTTAGAAGAGTAGCCTCAATGACCCTACATCTGAAAACCATGTGACAGAAGTAATGATTGAATGGAGGGGAGGTGAACAGAGACCACATTTGATGGGGGAGGAATGGGAAGGGACTGTGGCTATTTTCTGTTTTTTAGGCTCATGTGTAAAACTGGCATTGTGGATTTAGATTTATTCTGTGCTCGTTTGGAGGGTGGAACAGGGCAATCTCTGGTATAAGAAACAGACTTTTGAATTATTTTTATCAGATCTTGGACTGCTAGAAAAATGTGTGTAGGGCAAGGGAGTAGGGAACAAAATACCTCTTGCCACAACTGGTATCTTATACAAAGTGACTTAGAACCCCAGTTTTAATGGTTTTTACCTTGCTTTTCATAAATCTGGGGCATCACACTGACCCAAGTAAGATTCTGGTCCTCAGAAAGCCGGAGACCTTCTCAATCCTGTCTTGTTCTAATTCTTCATTCATATAGTGAGAGTAAATCATTTCCACAGCAGGATCTTCTAATAATCAAGTTCACTTTTCAAGTGACTTATAAATATCTTCAGGTGAAACCAGATAATTGATGTTAAAGGTAATTACAAGGAAATATATAATATAAAAATTTAATTTTTTCAACAAACTTCAAATGGCAGTGGATAACTATTTTAAAGTTAAGAGGATATTCAGCTTTATGACATGCACCCTTATAAATTCATACTTGTCTTTTTTTTCTTTTGTATGTTTTACAATGGCATAAATTTTACACTGTGATTTCCTAGAATTGATATAATATTCCTAAAGTACAATAATAGATTAGTTCCAAACGAAATGAATATTGTTTTAGTTTTCTAAATGGTGATTGCTTTTCTCTAGTAAGTACTTAAAAAACATACAAGAAATAATACCTTGGTCCTTTTAAATTCAGATGAAAATCTATATCTTACTTCTTAATCAACTTATTTCCCATCTGTAGTGTGTTCTTGCAAGTATTATTGTCGTCGGACTGAAGGGAATGCTAATACAGTTTCGGGACTTAAAAAAATATTGGAACGTGGATAAAATCGACTGGGTAAGTAGAAATTTGACCTAAAATTTTCCCTCTTTGGCTTAACCATGTATCACAAGATCAACTGTGATATTTTTATTTGCAGAAAATAGTTTTGGCCATTGAGACTTGTACGCTTCATAAACTACCATTTATTTTTTCAAACTCTTAATAAAGGCATTAAAATATAAAATGCTATAAGAAACAGAAATGGAATTTTGTCAAATTTTGATTGATGTGTTGTTTGAGAACTTTTAATGAAATACTTGCTAACTTGAATGGTTTGGGTCTTCTCAATTTCCATTATGAATTGATTCTGGAAGTGAAGCTCATCAAGGAAGTACACACTAATAGAACATATATGAAAAACCATCATTAATTGCTAAGAAATGTGTTGCATTAATATAGGGTGAACATCTTAATAGTGACCATATTCCTTCAAAACACAAAGTCTCATGAATTTGGTTTTAAAGGGGTGACACTGAGAGGAGCATTATGTTGATAGGATATTGCCAGCAAGAGATTAAATGGTACTGAACAATGATCAAGTGTGGCTTCTACTAACAGAAATGTATAACATACTTATTTTAGAGAAATATATCTATGCAGGAGCATCCAAAATACTTTCCCTTTCCAATACAGGTAAAGTATTTCATAAGTACCCTCTGTTTAACTCTCTTATGACATTTGCCATATTGAAATGCAGTTCTCTATATTTCTCCCTCCTTCACATTCTTTGCTCAGGGAGACTTTGGGGGGATTATTTGTGCTGGTGCCTATTTTTTTTTTAACATTTAATATTTTAATACAAAAGATTAGGCAAGTTCCACTTGAAAATATATTCTATTCAAAATGTATACATTTTATGCATTTTTCTTTTTTTTTTAAACCTACTTATGTTCTTCACTCTTATCAGTGGACTTGTATCACTCATATGTCCACCTTTTAATAGTTGGTGACCAAAGACAATCATCATATGGTTTCACTCATATGGGGAATATAAGAAATAGTGAAAAGGATTATAAGGGAAAGGAGGGAAAATGAATGGGAAAAATTAGAGAGGATGACAAAACATGAGAGACTCCTAACTCTGGGAAATGAACAAGGGGTAGTGGAAGGGGAGGTGGGCGGGGGGTGGGGTAACTGGGTAACTGGTGCCTATTTTCATAACACTTCTCTCAAGGCTCAGTATTACCCTACCCAAGTACAATACTGGGTGCCATGAGGAGCGCAGAGATAAATAAAGAACTACTTGTCCCCTCCAGACACTTTCATTGTGCAGGAAGCAGACATAGAAACATCAACTTATTATGCAAGACATGATACAACATTACCTGGAAATAAAAGTACAAGCTTAGTGCTGGGGAAAAAAATGGAAGTTAGAGCATTTAATTTGGACTGGGTGCATATGAGAGTCTAACAGCAGAGCTGAAATGGGAACTGAGACTTGAAGTAACAGTACTGATAGGCAGGCCAAAGGGTTAAAATTAGCCAGACTGATGGAAGATCATGACTTTTTAAAGGTGATATATGTGAAGTAACACATGGAAATAGAGATATTAGAGGATGCAGACTTATTGAACAAGCTATTTGATAACCCTGTGATAAAGGTACTTCTAGGGGACTCATTTATTTCATAAGGGGGAGCATGGTACCACATTGCAAGGGGAGTGATGTCAGGAAAGCCTTCTAGGAAATGACGGGTGGAACATCGAGTGTGAGTGTAGGAGTAGAAATAGATGGGGTTGCAAAGGTTAAGAATGAGTTGGACTGGGAAAGGTTGCTTATGTCCTATTAAGACGACTAAACTTCATCCTGAAGGCAGTATGACATCACGAAAAGGAGAGGTAGGAATAAGATTTATGTATTGGAAGCGTTGCTGGAGTCATTTGGGGAAGATGGATGAAATGCCTTAGGAAGTCAGCCAAGTAAGTGAGCAAGGCCTGGAACACAAGTTAGACCAGGAGGTTCAAGAGGCAGAAATAGAGTTGAAAGATATTTAAGAGACTGCACTAATTTGTCCTCACTACCAATTCATCATATAAAGTGCATCAGTCTAGAAGTAGTTCTAAGTTTCTGGTTAGGAACATCACTGCTAGAAGATGATGTCATTCAATTATAGAAGATTATTTAAATGCATTTACTGGTTGCCTTAGTTTTTTTTTTTTTAAATTTTAAATGCAGGTTCTCATTCCGGAGTTATTTATTTCAATTAATCTCTTTGTTTTCTGTATGTCATTACCAAGAAGTTTTTCAAGAAAGGCTTATGTGTTTAAATTCCCTGAGCTGCTGCGTGGTAAAAATATCTGTATGTTGGATTTTTTTTCCCATACTAGAAGGAAGTTTTTGGCTGAGTCTAAAAAGCTCTCCCAGGACTTTTTAGACTTGGCACTATCTTCAGGTATTGAGAGATAAAACAGAGAAATTATAGGTCAACATGATTTATTTTGTTATCTTATGTGAATTTGTTTTTCTGCGTGGATATTCAGTGAAGTTCTTTCTTGCCCATGATATTTGGTAATATTATCAGAATATTTCTTGTGGTTGAACATCCAGTGTCAAATTTCTATGAGAATGACATATCCTTTTGATCTCAGAATTAAAGATTATATGCAAAATTTTTCTTCTAATATATCTCTGAGTATTTTTCCAAATCTGTATATTCTTTTCATGAATTATGTATTTGTTGATTTTATTTTGTCTTTCTTTGTATCTATATATTTTCCTAAAATTATTTTTGGGAGCGTAGGTGTGGTTTTTCTGGACTATTTGCTATATCCCTGTTATGGTATTCTAGTTGTGATTATCTCTCTCTTTTTTTTAGCTTCAAATATGGCTCTTATCTCTATAATGTTTTTATATCTATCCACATCCTTTTCTAAATTCTTCCAGCTTATTTTTAAAATCTCTTTCAGTTTTTCTTTTTTTATAATATAGGTTTTCTTCTTTGAATCTTCACATCTATTTCTGAGGGTTTGTGTGTGTGTGTTGGGGGGGGGGTTGTTAAATTGCCTATTACAATGTGTAGACCTATCTCGTCTCTGTTTCATTATTTTGTTTCCTTCCCTATTTCTATGAATAAATCCCTGTGATTATTTTATGATTGTAATGCATTTTTAGTGGTCCTAGCTATTTGCGTAAAAGTAATATGGGGAGGGAAGGAGGTGAGGAAGTAAGATGGAGTAGTCCACAGCTCTGATTTAGGTACGTCATCAGAAGATTTGTCCCTTGTTGAAACAAAGCCTCACAATCACAGGCTCTCTTATGACACTTGCTGTCTTTTCTCCTTTCTTCATGTTTCTTCACCTCTGTCAGTCTCCTTTGGTTAGAAAGTTAGGTTTTAAGTGATACAACTGGTGTTTCATGTTACTGCTCTTCTTTCCACGGTATAAAATATATATCATACGGGTACATTTCCTTCTTCTCTTGTAGCCCACCATTGCCCAAAGAACGGAGAGCTCTTTTTTTTTTTTTTTTTTTTTTTTGAACGGAGAGCTCTTATCAGAAAATTACTATATAGAATTTTTAAAACTGTGACATTCATGAATATCTCTGTAATTGATTAAAACTTGAGGGCAAATGTGTTGGTTTCCAGTATCCACCTTGATATTTCACAAATTTCACAGTATTTGGCAACTCTACAACATATTTTGTAGTTAGGAGTTGTGAGTATGTTCTTGTTTGTTTGAGGCTGGGTTTTCCTCCCTATATATTCAGGTTTTTTTTATATTATTTTGGATGAATTTCAATAAAAGGTAGTAGAGTAAAAGTACCTTCAATATCCTATTTAAATCAATACTTTTAAAAAGATAATCCTGGCAGCAGTATAGCAAATGGTTTACAGTGTGGATAACAAACACAGGTAATTAGGAAGGAGGCTGTCAGAATAGTCTAGGCAAGCCATAGGAAAGTGTGAACTAGGCCATTATCAGTGAATTAAGAAGAGGGCATTTTGAGATTGAAATTAATAATTGAGATTTTTGAAATTAATAATTGATAGGAAATGATTGGATGAGTAAATAAAAAAGAAAAATAGTAAATATGATTCCACAGTTTCTGACTGTAGTGTCATGAAGAATATTAGTGTTGTAACTGAAAGAGAACATTGAAGGAAGGGGAGATCTTGGGGTAAAGTTAATGAGTTTGCATTTGTGTTTGAAGATATCAGTAGACAGTTTGAAAAATGGCTTAATAGCTCAAAATTGGTAGTCTCCTATGTAGAGATGAGAGTTGAAAACCTGGAGTGAATAGTATGGTGCCGGCAAAAAGTATGGTTGAGGAAGATAACATGGATATAACAGATGGATGATGGTTGAATGAGACATTGGATTTAGTTTAACAAAGCCTCCTAAGTTTGAAGTGGACAGGTATTTCCAAGTTGCTAAGGAATTCAACAGTGAGAAGTCATGGATGATTGGAATATGATCAGGACATAGCATTTGTAGTGAGACTATTGCACAGACTTTTTTGGATATAGGTTATATAACCCAGAAGATAGAATATGTCCAGATTACTCAATAGATAGACTATATTAAAATATCATGGAAGTGAAGCTGTGGATATACGTAAAATAATTTGAAGGTTGAAAGTTTAAAAAACATCACATAAGCAGTCATCACATGAAAAGTTAGAAATTTTTATTTCTTTAAATTGTTTATAGTTCAATAATTATTCCACTTTGAGCTGTTGATCAAAACCCTGTCTGAAGTAATGAGGAAATAGGAATCCAAGGCCAAATCGGGCTGGGTTTGAGTAACTGAACAGTGGGAATAGAATTCACATCTACAGGAATATAATAATGTGTATCAACCACCAAAACAGATGAGGAGGAGGTAAAGTGATTGAGTAGAGGCTCCACTGTGTAAAGGTTTATGTGTTTATGTGTTTCCTGCTTGAGGTCAGTTTTGGGGTTAGCTTGTGTTTAGGGACTGTGAGTGCTAATAGAGAAGGGATCAAGTGGGAACACATAATGAAAAAAATAAGAGCCTGGGAGTTAACTAATTCCTTACAACTGTGACAACCAATGTTTGGATCTTTGACAGACATTGTTACAGAACAGTGTTGGGACTCACTCTAACCAATGGAACTGTTTCCCTGATCTGTGTTGTTAATTTACATTTTGATATATTTTTTTCAAAGCTATAAATGTAGCCCCAGGAAATAACTAAGCATTGTGAACCCAACTTACAATAGATGATGTTGTGGGAGAGTAAATATACTTTAAAAATAGAACCAGATGGTACCAAAATTTTTGGTTGCTCTGATGAATCATGGCCTCTGGGCTCTGTGGTTTTTATAAATGGCAGGGACCAGGATCCTCAGTTCCCTCTGCTATATTGAATCATGGAGGTTGGCCATGAGGAATCAGACGTATAAAACTTTTGGTGAGGTCTTATTTTGCCCCACACAGGGGGGAGGGTTCAGTCCACATTAAGGGATGAGTAAGAAACAAAGCAATCATGGCAAGTTGAAGTAATGATCAAAAACTTGCAGCCTTATGTGATGAAGCATTTTACATTATGTAATACATTAGGGAGGAAAAATTACACTGTATATGTATAAAAGACTCAAAAGATTGTCTTTTCACCAAATAGAGGAAAAACATTTTAGTGTCTAATCTATGAGATGACAGGCTGAGGATGATGTCATAGTAAGTGCTAACAGCATTACATTTCTTCGTGATGGATCTGAACATGAGAACGCTTAAGATATATTTTCTCTTTTTACTTTAGAATGTTTGTTTCTTCTATATCAAAAGGAATTTTATAGGTAAATATCCCTCCATTTGCTTCCAAGGGCTTAGCTTTTCAAAATAGCTCACCATGAAGAACCACTCAAGCTCCATTTAGATAAATAATACAAAGGAGAAGCATTTTGTGTAAAAAATGCTATTTAGAAACATTTACTTCAAACTTGTCTCACCCTCCCCTACAAGAATCTGCACTATCTTCAGATTATAGAGAAGTTTCTAACTTTTTAATTTGCATATGAGATTGAATTAGATTGTTGAAGATGTTTTAAAGTACTCATATAGCCACTGGGACAAAGAAATCAACTTAGAACTGTGCATAGGGAAAGTAATGCAAATAGTTTGGGGGAAAGAGGCAGCTTGAATATTTTGTTGGTCTAATATTTGATAAATGCAGGAAATTGTGTTTAGAAAATATAACCTTTTGGATTTCACAAATTATTTTGCTTTTAAAGATCTTTTTTTTTTTTTTTTGCCAGCAATAAACTTAGAAATGCCAACTATAATACAATATCTTGTTATAAATTGTAATTTCAGGTAATGGGCAAAACTGTAATAATGTTGGAGTCCCAACTAAAGGAGAAAGAATTTTCTTGCAATCTTTTGAAATATTCCCAAGGACTAAGTTGGCCCAGATTTTTCAGCTTTCACAATTTCACAAGAAGTTGCCCCTTGCAAATAAAATTATAACAATCTTTATAGTGGCTGATCTAACAGTGACATTGGTGGTATTAGATTCAATCATTTTAACTATTAGTCTTTGAGGGTCTTACATAGTAATAGACTACATTAGCAATCCTAGAATACAAAAATTGTGGGGAATGACCAAAAATCTGCTAACATTTGCTTATAGTATTATTCCATTAAATGAGAAAACTGGAAAATTATGGCATGCTTTTGAACCACGCGTATCAACCAACTATTTACAGATCTGAAAGAAAGTGCTGCTGGGAATTGAACTAAGCGCTGTCAGTTCCTGAAATGAAATAATGTGCCTTTTCCCCACCTTTACTGCTGGGAGTCTGATGGAACCAGAATTTGTTTCTGTGTTTCTAGACTCTGTTTACCACTGTTTAAATAGCCTATTCTTGCTGAGAGATTTGGTCACAGGAATGTTGTAGAATAAGATTGTGAGGAATTTAGCAATCACGAGAAAGATGAGAATTACCAAAGGGTAATTCTTCTGTTTCCTGTTTCTCTTCCAGGGCATCTGGGTCAGTACATACGTATTTACAATATGCTTTGCTGCCAATGTGGGGCTGCTGTTCGGTGTGGTCTGTACCATAGCTATCGTGATTGGTCGCTTCCCAAGGTAAGATCTTAAACGCTGTTTATTTTGACACATTAGCAAAGTAAATGGTATTGCCAGTTACTTTTATTTCTGTGGAATATTTAGTGCTACTCTCATGTTTTAGTTGGTATCAGAGAATTAGAGAGGAAAAGAAAGAGTTTATTTGCATATGATATATAACAATGTTTGTCTTAATGAAGAGAAATATCTCATCCATACTATAAAATAGAATATATAAAATCTATCAAAGTAAGTAAATTAATCCATAGCTATACTCTGTGTCACAGAGCTGTTGTTTTTTTTTTAAAATCAGGTGAAGGGAACATATTATTCAATGGCCACATAAAATCTAATCATTTAGAAAATTAAATAACATCAGTAAGTAAATTTGATTTTTCGGAAGGCAGATTTATATATATGTGTGTATAAATTTCTTCTAGATAATTTATTGGAGATTTTTACTGAACTTCTAGAAACCGTTCCACTATGTTGACCAGTTCTTTTTCTACTTTCTCAGTGTTCATCATCTGATAATGCTTCTACTCATTTCTCATCCTTCCCTTGAAATTCTTTGTGAAATAATATACTTAAAAAATGTCAAGTGTTACCCCTATGAGTCTATATAGAGATTTCTGTAGAAATCTGTCTATGTAGATTCATCAGTATCTGGTCCTATCTTGCCATTGATCCCTCTTTACTTCTTTTTCCCCTAAAACAAGATTTTCCTAAACACTATACACTCTCCTATAATTCTTTTTGTCAATCTACCTCTTGTGGCTTGGAGATACGGGGCTCTGGGAACCCAGAGGAGGTAAATTATATTTATTAATCTCTATTTAGATGTCTCCAGCATTACTCTCTATTCCTTAGGATCTCAGAGAAATATAGATTTACCAATATTTTATGAACAAACAGGATAGAGGATTTTAATCAATATAGATATGTTCTAATTGTTAAGATGAAATGACATCCTTTTTACATTTTCATTGTTATTGTAGTGATTAGGAAATGTCATTTTATTTTTTATCTGCCTGAATTCTAGGGCAAAGACTCTGAGTATAAAAAACATGAAAGAAATGGAATTGAAAGTGAAGATAGAAACGGATGGCGTAAGTTTACTTTTCCTTTGTGTAATAATTAACAATTTTTGTAGTTCAGATAGTTTTAAGGTATCATAAGTAGATAAAGCATAATTTTAAGTACATGATAATTTTATTTTTAATGAGCATGAACTTTCAGTGATATATGTGACCACCATACATGTGGCAGTTGACATGGAACAAATCAATAGAACAACAAAAATCCTGTATTAGCATTCAGATAAGATGATAGCATGGTCCATAAAACTACAGCTCACAGTGAAATCATGGTCCAGATTAGTTCAGGCATTTGGAAATCTCTTTTTCATTAGCTAAGTTGCATAAAACAGTCAAACTAAACAAATAGTCTATTCCAAATTAAATGATACAAGAAGATAGGGAATAAATAGGGAAGGGAATAAAGCAAGATTGGATCATAGTATTGCTTTTATTTTTTGTAGCACAGTGAGATTGTATTATTAGCAGAGGGTAATTAAGTCCAATGGTTATGGAATGCCAGTAGGATTGGTTTCTTGCACAGTGGACATCTTTTTAAGAAAACAGCTTATGTAAATTGTCTTGCCCTCTCCATGCTTGGGCAAGCCAGTGGTGTTTGAGTTCTAGCTTCTTATTCTGAAAGATGACCAAAACAAATTTAAAACGAGGGGAAAAAATGTTGACTTAAATATTTTGGCAATTTAAAAATATGGCCTCACTTTGAACCTGCTTTGTAAATGTTTGACTAACCATTTTTTTTCTCTATTTATCATGTTCACTTGTTTCAGTACCTCATGATTGGCCTCAAAACAAAGAGAACTGGTCTCCCACCAGAAGGACCAATTGTCAGGGTATTTCTCAGTAGATTGGAAGTAGGAAGTAGGATCAGGAGTCCTTGTGTGACACCCAGGGAAATGGAACATGTGTGAACACATGCAGATGCACACGTGTGTGCATGTGTGTGTGTGTTTAAATTGAAGAATAATTAGCATACATTAGATTCAGTTATACAACGTAGTGATTCAATATTTATATACATTATGGCTTGTGTTTTTATTTTTTTATTTTTATTTTTTTATTTTTTTTTTAATTAACTTTTATTGGTGTTCAATTTACCAACATACAGAAAAACACCCAGTGCTCATCCCATCAAGTGTCCACCTCAGTGCCCGTCACCCATTCCCCTCCAACACCCGCCCTCCTCCCCTTCCACCACCCCTAGTTCATTTCCCAGAGTTAGGAGTCTTTATGTTCTCTCTCCCTTCCTGATATTTCCCAACATTTCTTTTCCCTTCCTTTATATTCCCTTTCACTATTATTCATATTCCCCAAATGAATGAGAACATACACTGTCCTTCTCCGATTGACTTATTTCACTCAGCATAATACCCTCCAGTTCCATCCACGTTGAAGCAAATGGTGGGTATTTGTCGTTTCTAATTGCTGAGTAATATTCCATTGTATACATAAACCACATCTTCTTTATCCATTCATCTTTCGATGGACACCGAGGCTCTTTCCACAGTTTGGCTATTGTGGCCATTGCTGATAGAAACATCGGGGTGCAGGTGTCCCGACGTTTCATTGCATCTGAATCTTTGGGGTAAATCCCCAAAAGTGCAATTGCTGGGTCGTAGGGCAGGTCTATTTTTAACTCTTTGAGGAACCTCCACACCGTTTTCCAGAGTGGCTGCACCAGTTCACATTCCCACCAACAGTGTAAGAGGGTTCCCTTTTCTCCGCATCCTCTCCAACATTTGTTGTTTCCTGCCTTGTTAATTTTCCCCATTCTCACTGGTGTGAGGTGGTATCTCATTGTGGTTTTGATTTGTATTTCCCTGATGGCAAGTGATGCAGAGCATTTTCTCATGTGCTTGTTGGCCATGTCCATGTCTTCCTCTGTGAGATTTCTCTTCATGTCTTTTGCCCATTTCATGATTGGATTGTTTGTTTCTTTGGTGTTGAGTTTAATAAGTTCTTTATAGATTTTGGAAACTAGCCCTTTATCTGATATGTCATTTGCAAATATCTTCTCCCATTCTGTAGGTTGTCTTTAGTTTTGTTGACTGTATCCTTTGCTGTGCAAAAGCTTCTTATCTTGATGAAGTCCCAATAGTTCATTTTTGCTTTTGTTTCTTTTGCCTTTGTGGATGTATCTTGCAAGAAGTTACCGTGGCCGAGTTCAAAAAGGGTGTTGCCTGTGTTCTCCTCTAGGATTTTGATGGAATCTTGTCTCACATTTAGATCTCTCATCCATTTTGAGTTTATCTTTGTGTATGGTGAAAGAGAGTGGTCCAGTTTCATTCTTCTGCATGTGGATGTCCAATTTTCCCAACACCATTTATTGAAGAGACTGTCTTTCTTCCAATGGATAGTCTTTCCTCCTTTATCAAATATTAGATGACCGTACATTTCAGGGTCCACTTCTGGGTTCTCTATTCTGTTCCATTGATCTATGTGTCTGTTTTTGTGCCAGTACCACACTGTCTTGATGACCACAGCTTTGTAGTACAACCTGAAATCTGGCATTGTGATGCCCCCAGCTATGGTTTTCTTTTTTAAAATTCCCCTGGCTATTCGGGGTCTTTTCTGATTCCACACAAATCTTAAAATAATTTGTTCTAACTCTCTGAAGAAAGTCCATGGTATTTTGATAGGGATTGCATTAAACGTATAAATTGCCCTGGGTAACATTGACATTTTTACAATATTAATTCTGCCAATCCATGAGCATGGAATATTTTTCCATCTCTTTGTGTCTTCCTCAATTTCTTTCAGAAGTGTTGTATAGTTTTTAGGGTATAGATCTTTTACCTCTTTGGTTAGGTTTATTCCTAGGTATCTTATGCTTTTGGGTGCAATTGTAAATGGGATTGACTCCTTAATTTCTCTTTCTTCAGTCTCATTGTTAGTGTATAGAAATGCCATTGATTTCTGGGCATTGATTTTGTATCCTGCCACGCTACCAAATTGCTGTATGAGTTCTAGCAATCTTGGGGTGGAGGTTTTTGGGTTTTCTATGTAGAGTATCATGTCATCGGCGAAGAGGGAGAGTTTGACTTCTTCTTTGCCAATTTGAATGCCTTTAATGTCTTTTTGTTGTCTGATTGCTGAGGCGAGGACTTCCAGAACTATGTTGAACAGCAGTGGTGAGAGTGGACATCCCTGTCTTGTTCCTGATCTTAGGGGAAAGGCTCCCAGTGCTTCCCCATTGAGAATGATATTTGCTGTGGGCTTTTCGTAAATGGCTTTTAAGATGTCGAGGAAAGTTCCCTCTATCCCAACACTCTGAAGGGTTTTGATCAGGAATGGATGCTGTATTTTGTCAAATGCTTTCTCTGCATCTAAAGAGAGTATCATATGGTTCTTGGTTTTTTTCTTGCTGATATGATGAATCACATTGATGGTTTTACGAGTGTTGAACCAGCCTTGTGACCCAGGGATAAATCCTACTTGGTCATGGTGAATAATTTTCTTAATGTGTTGTTGGATCCTATTGGCTAGTATCTTGTTGAGAATTTTTGCATCCATGTTCATCAGGGATATTGGTCTGTAATTCTCCTTTTTGGTGGGGTCTTTGGTTTCGGAATTAAGGTGATGCTGGCCTCATAGAACGAATTTGGAAGTACTCCATCTCTTTCTATCTTTCCAAACAGCTTTAGGAGAATAGGTATGATTTCTTCTTTAAACGTTTGATAGAATTCCCCTGGGAAGCCATCTGGCCCTGGACTCTTGTGTCTTGGGAGGTTTTTGATGATTGCTTCAATTTCCTCCCTGGTTATTGGCCTGTTCAGGTTTTCTATTTCTTCCTGCTCCAGTTTTGGTAGTTTGTGGCTTTCCAGGAATGCGTCCATTTCTTCTAGATTTCCTAATTTATTGGCGTACAGCTGTTCATAATATGTTTTTAAAATCGTTTGTATTTCCTTGGTGTTGGTAGTGATCTCCCCTTTCTCATTCATGATTTTATTAATTTGAGTCTTCTCTCTCTTCTTTTTAGTAAGGTTGGCTAATGGTTTATCTATCTTATTAATTCTTTCAAAGAACCAACTCCTGGTTCTGTTGATCTGTTCCACAGTTCTTTTGGTCTCGATATCATTGAGTTCTGCTCGAATTTTAATTAACTGTCTTCTTCTGCTGGGGGTGGGGTCTATTTGTTGCTTTTTCTCTAGTTCCTTTATGTGTAAGGTGAGCTTTTGAATTTGAGATCTTTCCAGTTTTTGAATGGATGCTTGTATTGCGATGTATTTCCCCCTCAGGACTGCTTTCGCTGCATCCCAAAGATTTTGAACGGTTGTATCTTCATTCTCATTAGTTTCCATGAATCTTTTTAATTCTTCCTTAATTTCCTGGTTGACCTTTTCATCTTTTAGCAGGATGGTCCTTAACCTCCACGTGTTTGTGGTCCTTCCAAACTTCTTGTTGTGATTAAGTTCTAATTTCAAGGCATTATGGTCTGAGAATATACAGGGACTATCCTGATCTTTTGGTATCGGTTCAGACCCGATTTGTGACCCAGTATGTGGTCTATTCTGGAGAAAGTTCCATGTGCACTTGAGAAGAATGTGTATTCAGTTGAGTTTGGATGTAAAGTTCTGTAGATATCTGTGAAATCCATCTGGTCCAGTGTATCATTTAAAGCTCTTGTTTCTTTGGAGATGTTGTGCTTAGAAGACCTATCCAGGGTAGAAAGAGCTAGATTGAAGTCACCAAGTATAAGTGTATTATTATCAAGGTATTTCTTGAGTTTGGTTATTAATTGGTTTAAATATTTGGCAGCTCCCACATTCGGGGCATATATATTGAGGATTGTTAAGTCCTCTTGTTGGATAGATCCTTTGAGTATGAGATAGTGTCCCTCTTCATCTCTCACTATAGTCTTTGGGGTAAATTTTAATTTATCTGATATAAGGATGGCAACCCCTGCTTTCTTTTGAGGACCATTTGAATGGTAAATGGTTCTCCAACCTTTTATTTTCAGGTTGTAGGTGTCCTTCTGTCTAAAATGAGTCTCTTGTAGACAGCAAATAGATGGGTCCTGCTTTTTTATCCAGTCTGAAACCCTGCGCCTTTTGATGGGGTCATTAAGCCCGTTCACGTCCAGAGTTACTATTGATAGATATGAGTTTAGTGTCATCATATCTATTCAGTCCTTGTTTTTGTGGATTGTTCCACTGAACTTCTTCTTAAAGGGGAATTTTAAGAGTCCCCCTTAAAATTTCTTGCAGAGCTGGTTTGGAGGTCACATATTCTTTCAGTTCCTGCCTGTCTTGGAAGCTCTTTATCTCTCCTTCCATTTTGAATGAAAGCCTTGCTGGGTAAAGTATTCTTGGTTGCATGTTCTTTTCATTTAGGACCCTGAATATATCCTGCCAGCCCTTTCTGGCCTGCCAGGTCTCTGTGGAGATGTCTGCTGTTACCCTAATATTCCTCCCCATAAAAGTCAGGGACTTTTTTTCTCTTGCTGCTTTAAGGATCTTCTCCTTATCTTTGGAATTTGCAAGCTTCACTATTAAATGTCGAGGTGTTGAACGGTTTTTGTTGATTTTAGGGGGGGATCTCTCTATTTCCTGGATCTGAATGCCTGTTTCCCTTCCCAGATTAGGAAAGTTTTCAGCTAGGATTTGTTCAAATACATATTCTGGCCCTCTGTCCCTTTCGGCGCCCTCAGGAACCCCAATTAAACGTAGGTTTTTCTTCCTCAGGCTGTCATTTATTTCCCTTAATCTATCCTCATGATCTTTTAATTGCTTGTCTCTTTTTTCCTCAGTTTCCCTCTTTGCCATCAACTTGTCTTCTATGTCACTCACTCGTTCTTCCACCTCGTTAACCCTCGTCGTTAGGACTTCTAGCTTGGATTGCATCTCATTTAATTGATTTTTAATTTCTGCCTGATTGGATCTAAATTCTGCAGTCATGAAGTCTCTTGAGTCCTTTATGGTTTTTTCTAGAGCCACCAGTAGCTGTAAAATAGTGCTTCTGAATTGGCTTTCTGACATTGAATTGTAATCCATATTTTGTAACTCTGTGGGAGAGAGGGCTGTTTCTGATTCTTTTTTTTGAGGTGAGGTTTTCCTTCTAGTCATTTTGCTCAGTGCAGAGTGGCCAAAAACAAGTTGTATTGGGAAAAGGAGAAAAAGAGAGAGAAGGAAAGAAAAGAGAAAAAGAAAAAAGAGAAAGAAGAAAAAAAGGGGAAAAAGAGAAGAAAAAGAAAGAAAAAGAAAGAAAGGAGAAAAAAGAAAAGAAAGGGGGGGTGGGGGAAGCAATCAGAAATCAAGAAGAGAGAGAGAGAAAAAAAAAAGCACAAAACAAAACAAACACACACACAAAAAAAACCCAAAAACAAACAAACAAAAAAACACGGGGGAGTATCTTCCGATTCTCTATACTTTAAGTCCCTTGACTTCCCCTGGAACTGGTCCGTCTCGCTGGTCTTCTGGGGGAGGGGCCTGCTGTGCTGATTCTCAGGTTTTAGCACTTGGGGGAGCTGCTCTGCCCCTGCCTGGTGCAGGGCTCGGTGGGGGTTGTTCACCCCGTGAGGCCCCGGGAGGAAGCCACAGCGGCCGGGGCAGCTCTGGGACCCTGGAGTCAGCCCCCGCAGTAGCTCCGGGGCTCTCCGTCTGCAGGGCCTGGAGGCTCCGGGGCGGGGCCGCTGATCTGCTCAGCTCCAGGCAGGAGCGTCCTTGCTGTCCTGGGCCCTCCCGGCCTCTGCCTGTCCCTGGGGGAGGCCGGATCCTGGGCTGTGTCCCGGCGCCCTGTGCTCTGGGGCCTGCGCTGTTGGATTCGCGCTCCCGCCCCGCAGCCCCCTCCGCGGAGCCGCCGCCCGAGCCCCTCCGAGCTGTTCCCGGAGCCCCGCAGCCCCCTCCGCGGAGCCGCAGCCCGAGCCCCTCCGAGCTGCTCCGGGCCCCGCCGAGCGCTGCAGCCCTTAGGGAGCTCGGCGCATCTCCGGGGCGCAGTTCCTCTGTTACTGTCCCAGGGAGCCCGAGGGCATCCCCGCCTTTCTGGGGATCCTGCTCCAATTCCCCGGGAGGCCTTTCCCCCGGGAAGGTTGGTGCAGCTCCTGCTCCTCCGGGACGGGGCTCTCCTGTCCTGGGGACACTCGCTCCGGCCTCAGCCCGGCTCCTCGCGGGCCCCTCCCCCTTGGAGGCCTTTTGTTTCTTTATTTCTTTTTCCCCGTCTTCCTGCCTTGATAGAAGCGCGAACTCTTCTCACTGTAGCGTTCCAGCTGGTCTCTCTTTAAATCTCAGGCCGAATTCGTAGATTTTCAGGATGATTGGATGGTTTTCTAGATAATTTGTTGAGGACAGGTGACCTGGAGACCCTGCTCTTCCGCAATCTTGCCCCTCCCCCCCTGGCTTGTGTTTTTAATAAGTGTGAGAAAATTTGCTTCATATTGAGCTATTAGAGTCCAGAGCCCTCAGAATGTTTGGGGCTCAAGTTTTCCATCAGTGATGGGAATTTTTTTTTTAATTTTCTTTAAATTTTCCATGAGAATATAGTGCTCACACAAAGTCCCAGACTGGTCTTGGATCCCTAAGATCCTCTGTGTATCCACCCTACACATATAGCTATGTACGTTAGCCTTGACATTCATAGCTTTGAAACAGAATTCCAGTTTGTCCATTTTTCAGCTTAAAGATTCTATAGAAGAATACATTCTATCTAATCTGTTCCTTCTTTTCAGGCTAAACATGTGGGCAAGTGAATGAGGGGATTTGTAGGAAGATAAAAATGCCAAAATTCTTCTCTGTCTTTAAACACTGGTTTCAGTGTAGTCGCATACTTGAATAATAACCATGTCACACAGAAATCTTAATTTTATTAGAACATTACGCTTTACTAATTATTTAATATTTTGTATTAAAAATAAGAGGGAGAGAAAGCTAAGAGCAAGATTTGAACATGAGATGGTAGGTGGAGCCGGTCTGCTACTCCTCTCCACTGTTCATGCTCTTCCACCTTCTTCCTGTGAAACATTCATCCTTGACTTGGGAGATCTCTTTTGGGGTGAATTCAACCCCTTTGAGAATTTCTTTTCTGATACAATTTGAATCTCTATTCCTAAACAAATACTTGTTTTTTTAAAAAAATTATGAACTTAAAATAACAGTTTGGCTCAATTACATGGTATGATTGGTGGGTCCATCTTAGATGTGGAGCTTTTTTTTTTTTTTTTTTAAAGATTTTATTTATTTAGTTGACAGAGAGAGAGAGCAAGCATACAAGCAGGGGGAGAAGCAGAGCGAGAAATAGAGGGAGAGGGAGAAGGAGGCTCTCCACTGAGCAAGAAGCCTGTTGCAGGGCTCGATATTAGGACTCTGGGATCATGACCTGAGTTGAAGGCAGACGCTTAACCGACTGAGCCACTCAGGTGCCCCTGATGTGGGGCTTTGTGATAACTAAATATGACAGGCCCAAGAATTGTTTTATTTTTGGTTTGTAAGGGATTTACTCTTTTTTAAAAAGTTTTTATTTTAATTCCAGTTAGTTAACATACAGCGTTATATTAGTTTCAGGTGTACAATATCATGATTCAACACTTCCAAGCATCATCCGGTGCTCATCACCGGTGCTCTCCCTAATCCCCATCACCTATTTAATCCATTCCCTACTTCACCGCCTCCTGGTAACCAGCATTTTCTTCTCTATAATTAGGAGTCTGTTTCTTGACTTGCCTTTGCCTATAAGAAGTTTACTCTTGATTAAAAGTTAATTTGGTAACTTAAGGATTTTGTTTTCTGGAATTGTTTATTTGTAGCAAATCTCACTTTCTAAAGTCTAATCAGTTGTATAGCCATAGAAATGTTTTCAGAGTATGTAGTTTAAAAATGTACCTACTTTAGAAGATGAGGAAGCTGAGAGTAATAACCTAATATTTTCTTTCTTTTGTCTTTCCTTCTCTGCCCGTATGCTTCACTATTCCCTGGGTTTCCTCTTCTATGCACGTACTAACGCCTGAAGGAATATTGCTTTATTTAGTTGGTAAGGAGTTATTTCATAGAACTTACCATCTTCTCCATTTCTAGGTCAGACCCCTGCCCCAAAAGTCATGGAGAGCATGATTTCAGTTGCATCCTGAAATTGGTGCCCGAAGACCTGGGCAATGGCCAAAGCAGGCACCTTTTGTTCTCTCTTCCTGTATCTCTTACCTGCATCCTGGCAATCCAGTGTAACCTAGTCCTGCCCACAGTGAAACCATATTCCGATACTACCTCTTGTTTTCTTTCTCCTAATTAGGACTATTGGTCAGCACTTGTAAGCTTATAATTTCAGCCAAAAGAAAGCTATGTCATTTTGAGGTAAATAATTGAGAGTTGATCCTTTAGGACGTATTTTCGTTAAAAAAATAGTGATGGTCAAGTGAACGAATTTTGAGTTTCTAGATTGTAGGGAAGAGGTACTTTTGGGAGAACAGGGCTTCCTGGTACTCTTTGGATATCCTAGGGTGTTGCCTTCCTCAAATCAGTAGGAATAAAGGCCATTTTCTGAAAAGATGCAGACTCATCTCATGGTTTTTAATGTTTCTTAGTAAAGAGGAATTACATATTTTTCCCCAAGAAGCATGATAGTATATTAAGTTCTCCAAATATATTTTAATAATGACAGCCTTGGCTAAGAGATTGCTTCCATCACTGAGTGGCATTTGGATTTGTAAGAGTTGGACTCTTTGGATAGAGTTATCCTCTTTTATTTCATTCAGAACTCTGAATTTATTCCTATTCTCCTCCAAAAGGAAACCTTGCAGCAGGTGAAGATTATCTCAATAAACAACCCACTTGTTTTCCTGAATGCAAAGAAGTTTCATACTGATCTAATGAACATAATACAAAAGGAAAATGCCAGCAACCAGCTACTGGATGATGTCAGCAAGGTAGGATCTTCTAGTTCATGATTACAACAATGTACTAAAAATAACCTTATATCATGATACTAAGATAGGAATCCTGAAATATAATACATTGTAAGAGTGCTTGGAAACCTCTCCCTCAGCAAAGCCTTATATTGTGTTATACTTTTCATTCGGTCCTTGTAGTTAGTTTTTAGGTAATCACTCTCATTCATTTGTTTTTTCGTTCATTCATTCATTATTTCATTCAGCATATGTATCCAGTACACACATATGTGTACTAGGTACTATAACCCTGAGAAGAATAAATAAGACAAATCATTTAGCTTAAAAGACCTTTTACCAAGAGAAAGAAGAGTCAGATCCAAATCTAAAAGAGGTAGAATATGATATATGACTTCAGAGAAGCATAAACTGTTGCTATCATTATAATCATTTTAAAAAACTAGCATTCTTTATCTCCACAAGTTATCTTCATTAACAGAGATATCAAATGTACATCAGGTTGGTTTTATGTAAATAAGCTGTGATTATTTGAATCCTTAATTAAGCCCTTAAGCATGGACTTTGGAGCTGCCTGGGTTTGCCATTGATGAGCTATGGGAACTTAACTGATTTAATTAAACCTTTTGTGATTCAATTTCTTGATCTATAATCAGGATGATTAAATGAGTTAATATATGTAAGGCACTCAAAATACTATCTGGCCTACTCAATACTATAAAATGTTAACTAATATTAGTTTGATTGAGCACAAGTAGTACCCTCTCCATGAAGTTTTCCATTACTAGTCCAGATTACAAAGGTCTCTTCTTCTTGTATCCTTGAGCATATGTTATCCCCAGTCACTTAGGTAGATAGGAAGTATTAACTTCCATGTCTAGCATCTCAGGAGCTGTCCAGTAGCACAATCCTGTTCCTTGCAGCTTTATGCTTCTGCCTCTGGGCCTCATACTGATCCAAACCACAGAGGCCCTAAACAAAGGATCAGATATATAATTTGCTGGGCACAGTGCAAAATGAAAATGTGATGGCCCTTGTTCAACAATTACTAAGAATTTCGAGATGGCTTTCGCAGAGCATTCAGCCAGGTAGGGGACCCTTCTAAGCATGGGATCCTGTATGACCACATAAGTTGCAAGTTTATGAGGCTGGCCCTGCCTGTGTTTCTCCAGCCCTGTCTTTTCCTCTCACTATACTCTTTAGGATGTCACTTTCAGCAGATCATTAGGAACCCTACCTGTGATTTTTGTTGAGAACTTGCACTCATGACAAAGATGGACATACATTCCTAGTTGTTCATATTGGACACAAGGCCTCTTTCTTTTACAAAACCATGCTTACTTCATAGCAATGTTTAGCTGTATCATGAGATAGGCAGGTTCTTGTGGCTGATACAAGCTCACAACCGCCATACACATTAATATTGTGGGAAAATTCGTCCACAGTTCCAAATAATCTAATTAACCCATAAAAAAAACTTGTAGTCTTAGTTTATCAAATTGTAAATTTACTTTTTGAAATTATATGCTTCTTTGTAGGCTTTATCATGTCTAATAGAGTATCTGACATAAATATTTTTATAACCAGTTGTTGTATTGATAATTGATAATATTTCCTGTAGAATATTTTCCTGCAAGACTAAGGTGTTTTCAGAAATTGAAAATTGGCATGTGGTTTATCTTGTAGCATATTAAGTCAGAAATAAAACTAATAATAAATGCATCCTTCTGAGAAGAGGTTCCACATATATTTTTACCTTCTTGGGACTTAAGAAATTTGAGTTTTAATAATCAAGTAGAGTTCATTGAATCTAGGTTATTGATACATAATGACATCCAAAGGGATTCTTTAACTCAGAATTGTATGGTGGTGAGAAAGGATTTCTTGAGAGTATGTTTCACTCTAATGAGAATAATGCAAATATTATTTGTATTTTCACACTGTGAGTTTTAAAGGATATACTGTGCTCTGCATAGCGGTCCATGCTTCTGTCTTAGACTGGGGTGCTCTGCTGGGTCCTTGGTCTTCTCTTGCAGCTGCATTTTCAATGGTAGATGGTAGTGATGGAAGGTCATTTAAAACACCTGAGGGCAAGAAGAATCATATTATATTCAAAACACAAACTAATAAAGGATTTCCTGTTTTGTTACGCTGTGACAATATGCTTCCTATATGTCATCATTAAATATCTTCCCGAATGTAAAATCTTAGATTTGAGGGTGCAAGTGTTTATTGGATTCATGTTCTTTATTATATAGGTTATATATTTTTATACAGTTTTTTTTTTTTAACCTGAGGAAGTGCTTGAATTTTTTTTTTTTTTTTTTTTATGATAGTCACAGAGAGAGAGAGAGAGAGAGGCAGAGACACAGGCAGAGGGAGAAGCAGGCTCCATGCACCGGGAGCCCGATGTGGGATTCGATCCTGGGTCTCCAGGATCGCGCCCTGGGCCAAAGGCAGGCACCAAACCGCTGCGCCACCCAGGGATCCCCTATACAGTTTTTAATTTAAATTCAACTTGCCAACATATAGTATAACACCCAGTGCTCATCCCATCAGTTGCCCTCCTCATTCCCATCCCCCCATCCTTCTCCCCTTCCACAACCCTTTGTTTCCCAGAGTTAGGAGTCTCTTAGAGTTTGTCTCCCTCTCTAATTTTTACCACTCAGTTCCCCTCCTTTCCCTTATACTCTCATATAATAATAGCCATTTTGTGATCTAACTTTGCAAAGGAGGTTTCAGTCTGCTGTTTATCCAAAATTTTCTTTTGCTCAGACAAGGTATTTTTTATTAAATACACTTAAATTTTTGAATCAGTTTAAGACTTACAAAAAAATTGAAAAGTGTTAGTACAGACAGTTCCTATACACCCTGCACCATATAATTTTGCTGTTATTAACACCTTGGATTAGTGTGATGTTATTTGTTACAGTCAATGACCCTATACAGATACATTATCATTAACTAAAAAGTTCATGCTCTATTCAGATTTCTTTAGTTTTACCAAGTGTCCTTTTTCTGTTCCAGGATTCCATCCAGGATATCACATTACATATAGTTGTTGTGCCTCCTTAGATTCTGTTTCGTTGTAACAGTTTCCCAGACTTTTCCTTTTTGTTAACCTTGATAGTTTTGAGTAGTATTGGTCAGGTATTTTGTAGAATATCCTTCTGTTGGAATTTAGCATGGTAAAACCAGGGATATGGGGTTTTAGGAGTAAAAACTATAGAGGCAAAGCACCATTTTCATCACGTCATATCAAAGGTATACACACTATCAACATGATGTTCCTTGTTGTTAACCTTGATCATCCTGCACGTTGTAGGATTTGTCAGGTTTTCTCACTGGAAAGTTACTGTTTCTACCATTTACATACTGTTATCTTTGGAAGCAAATCACTATGTGCAGCCCCACATAAAAAGTTTGGAGTTATATACTTCACCTCCTTGAGGGTGGAGTATCTACATAAATTATTGGAAATTCTTTTGCAGATATCAGACAAGATTAAATATAAGAAGGAAAAGCAACTCACATTCATTGAATGTCTCTCAAGGGCTAGTCCCTTTAATTAGACTAACTTAATCATCACCAGCCCCATGATGTACGTGGCATTGTCTGAATGCTACAAAAAAGGAAGATTGAGATTTAGAAATGTAAAATAACCTGGTAGAAATACAGCTGATAACGGTCAGAGCCAGAATTAAAGTATATAAGCTGCACCATTGGGTATCAAGAGAAAATCGATGTTCCTTAAGATGAAACTGATTTGATGGGAGAAGTGGTATAATGTAGTGCTTGGGAGCAGGAGGTTCTGAATGGAAAAGCATGAGCTTTGGTTTTAGCCAAGGTTCTTACTAGCTTTGTGACTTTGGACAAGTTATTTAACCTTTCCAATCTTTGGCTCCTTCCTATGGAAAATGAGATGAGTAACTTCATAGGCTTTTTCTGAGGATCATATAATTAAATTAGAGAACTTGGTGTATAGTAAGTAGTCAAAAATATCAATTACTATCATCGTCATCAACATTTGAGAAGAAGATAGCAAGTGATCTCATTAGAGGCATCAATTATTGTCAGTTTCAAAGAGCTTTAATTGTAGGATGCAGAGTTATTTTCATTTTCTAGCATTTCCATAAATCAGGATGGTTTCTCAGGCATTTTCATGGAGCTGTAGATGAACAGTTCACTTTCATATAATATGAGATATATGGCCAATGGCTCTCTCTCAGAGAATGTTGTGTGAATGAGGTTAATTTCTGATTGGATACACTACATGAAAACAGATGCAAATATTTGATTCCTGGTCAAAAGTCAAAACAAACTTAATCTTGCAGAAAATGTTCTAAACAAGATAGTCTGACTTTGAAATGCAAGTTATTTACTGAGCTAATAAATACTTAGAACCAATGATCATTTTATTATTTCAATGTGTTGTATTTATCATTCTGAAAAAAAAAGACTAGTGAAAAATAATATTTGGAGCCTAGTTTTTTTTTTTTATTATTTATGGAGAAAAGAAAGATGTGCTGTTTTCAGGGACAGAAGTGAATTTTTATAATGTTATTCTTCTTTATATTCATTTTCATTTCAGTGTGAACAAAATATGTTGCTCAATTCTCTATCCAATGGCAACTGCAATGGTGAGTTAGCTTAACAAAAAATCTAAGTGTTTTGACTTGAATATAGACCAGAGAATAAATCCTCTTTCCTTTTCCTGCCACTCTCCCTCCCTCTACTGTCTTCCTCATCCTTCTCTCTCTGCCCCACCTCCCTCCCTTCCTTTGTCTTCCACCTCCCTTCCCTATTCTACCCTTCTCCCCCTTCTCTTCTTATTTCTACTTCTACTACTCTCTTCCTCCCCTGTCTTCTCTCTCCTCCTTCACTCCTCCTTCGCTTCCTCCTGCTTCCTTCCCCGCTTCCTCCATCTTCTCCTCCTTTCCCTCTTTCTCCTCTTTCTATCTCACTTCCTGCTTTCTTTTAGAAGTAAATTTAAGTAAAGATGTATAAACCTACACAGGATGAAAATGTAAAACCTTATTACAAGGTGTTTAAAATACTTGCAACACTTAGGTGTTTATGAATAAATAGAAGGAACTGCAACGTCCATTGGTTAGAATGCTTAATATTGAAAAGATATGTTTTATTTATGTTGATTTATAAATATAAATATAATCCCTATTAAAATTCCAATAGGACATTTTAATGGCAATTGGCAAGCTTATTCTAAATTTTGTGTAGAAATTGAAAAAGCCAAAAATAGGCCAAAACACTCTTGAAATATGTGAACAAGGGGGAGAGAATGTTTTCTCAATTATGAAGATACGTTATAATGCTCTAAAAATCAATGCAGTATTGTATGGGTTCCAAGATAAATGAACAGATCATAGGACAAAGTAGAGAGCCCAAAAGGAGAGAAAAATCTCACACATATTGGTGTTCGATTTGTGACAAAAGTGGCGCTGCAGAGCAGTGAGGGGACAGTCTTACTAATATACAGTGATGAGACAATCATGTGTCTACAATGAGTGAAATTATTCATTCAATTCAAATACCATACCCCCAAATCAGTACCAGGTGAATCAATATCCCAAGAGTGGTAAACAAAGTATAAATTTAGAAGTGAATTAGGAGAAAATGAACAAGATATGCAAGGTATTAAGCATAGAAAATTATCTTTAAACTTTGCTACATCAGTATTAAGAGTTTTTGTTTAACGAAAGCCACCAAATAATGCATGAGAAGACAAGCCAGAATGGAAGAAGATAGATATAACATATAACATGGAGAAAGGACTGTACTCCTCTATGAATCAATAAATAAAAAAGGCAGAAGACCCAAAAGAAATGAGGAAAAGCCATGAAGCATGCATTTTCAAATTTACCAGTAAACATGTGAGAATATGCTTGACTATTACAGTAATTACTGGAGAAATGAACATTAAATATATATATGCATATATAAGTGGGTACATACATATATGTGTGTATATATGTGTATGTGTGTATAAATATATATAATTGTAAAGATTTAAAAGTCTGAGAATGCCAAAGGGTAGTGAGAATGTAGGATAAGAAGTCTCCTACAATGCTGGTGGGGGTGTAAACTGTTGCAACACCCTAGAAAACAGCTTGGAAAAGCTGTATGAAATTAAAGATATACATACCCTATGAACAGCAGTTCCACTCCTACTTATGCAACCTGAAGAAATGAGAGTTTGTGTACAGCCGATTACACAAATAAGAATATTCACAACAGTATTATTTGTAAAACTGTTCAAAACTGTCCTGAAAACAACTCATATTTCCAAAAAAGGTAGCAGATACACATATACACATATAAACTGTGGTATATTATGCACTTGAGTTTTTATTTGATATATTTATTATTTGGTATACTTTTATAATAAAGAAAGTTGGAAAAGTCTTATATAAAACATAATAGGGGATCCCTGGGTGGCTCAGCGGTTTGGCCCCTGCCTTTGGCCCAGGGCCTGATCCTGGAGTCCCGGGATCGAGTCCCACTTCGGGCTCCCTGCATGGAGCCTGCTTCTCCCTCTGCCTGTGTCTCTGCCTCTCTCTCTCTCTCTCTCTCTGTGTGTGTCTCTCATGAATAAATAAATAAAATCTTGAAAAAAAAACATAATAGGCTTAAGAAAAGCAAGACAAAGGAAGCATAGTATAAAATTCCAAGTCCATTTATATAAACTTAAAAAACAGAAAAGTCTGACTTACATTAATTTTCATACTTCTAAGTACAATAAAAAAAGAAATCTGTTGATATTCATACCTGGAAACATACAAGATTGTTCATAGTAGCTTTCTTTATAATTCCCCCAAATCTGGAAACAACTGAAATATCCATTAACAGTACAATGAATAAAGGTCATATGGAATGTTTATATAAGAGGATAACATATTATAATACTTACTGTATTAGTATATAAAATATATTCTGAATGAACATATAACATATAGAGTAGAATAACATAAATGTTATATAAATACCTAAATCAGTGGCATTGATCCATATCAACATGGATGTCAGCTTCTCTGGTCTTTACTGAATTTGTGTAGTAAATTTACTTTTTTCTTGCCTTATGCTCTCAAAGAATGCTTGCACAATACTGCTCTAGTACTGATTTAATGACCATTTCTTGAATGCCTAATTCTCCTGCCTATCTAGAAACTTTTTAAGGATGTTCTTACCCCTGCCTCTCACTAGGCCAGGCCCACTTTTCACAGGGCAGCAGCTGATGGGCATCGTCACCTTTGCTGTGTCCCTTCTGTAATAGTCAGAATTAGCTGATACTAGAACTAGGAAAGAGTATTTCTCCCAGTATCCTCCTCCTCTCCTTCTTTTGACACCCTACGGTATCCTGGGTCTTCTCATCTCTCTTTGTTCAGAAACACCGTCTTACTCTTCCCTCTCTGTGCTTTAAATGCTAAGGATGGTTTACTGTTCATGTTCTTGATTTTTTTTCCTCCCATTTAATTACTAAAACCTATAACTCTCGGTTTTATTACCTCTATATTTTCACTCTGTGACTCTGATTCTGTCCTTAATCATGCGCAAAATGAATTAGTACTTTTTTTTTTTTCTGCTACGAGACATTCTTGGTTTTAATCCATGGATAGAAAATATCCAGTGTCCCATGCTCACCTCAACCAGAGCTAGTAGATCAAGGCATGTCCTCCAAGGAGCCAGGGTAGCCTGAGAATCTTCTCAGCCCGGGGTTGCAGGCAGCTACTGCAGACGGATGGTGTTAACATGCAAGAGGAGATGTAATCGCCATCTTGGCTGTACTGTGCTCTGTGATGTAATGACAGATTACTATGAAATTAATCTGTACTTGATTAAAGTAAATGATTAATCTTTACTTTAAAATCCGTCTTATGATTCATCCTAAGCTGAAGATCGAGTGCCCACTCCTCCTCAGCACACCACCTAAAGCCCTTCCTTATCTTCTTGAACTGCTTTCCCTTTTACTCCACATCACACATGTCTTCTGTCCAAGTCTGATAAATCAGTCCCCATACCTAGTGCAGTCATCCAGGGCTCTGAGCTTTTATTTGGATTCTCCTGAATGGCACCATCTCCTCAATCTGCCAATCCAAACCTTGTAATATCTTCAAGATTTAGTAGAGAAGTCAAGTCAATTGAAGGACACACTGCTTGGCAATTCCATTAGGTAGAGAAGGAAGTCAACCAGACCCATGCGGGGGACTGTACAGTCCACGCAGCCTGGTATTCAGTATCTTCAGCTGTGAAACGGAGACCATAGTAATAGAAAAGCAGAGATATCACGTGCTTCACTCAGTCATATATTATATGGTTACAGAGTTGTTCTTATTCTGCATATTTTCCTTCCAACTAGAGTTTTAAGGCAAGAAATGAATTCAAATGTTCACTGCATTGTCCTTCATGGTCCAATGAACACTCGGTCAGCGAATGAAAATTATGATGGACAGTATTTGTATAGCACTTGACAGTTTTCAAAGTACATTCTTCTTGATAACTCCAAAAAGGGTAATAAGTAAATACTGTACTTCCATTTTCAAATAGGTGATAGGATACTCTTCATTTTACTGATCAAGAAGTTGGGGGCCATAGGGGTTAATGAACTTGCTCTGAATCATGCAGTTAGTTAGGGACAGAGTCAGGACTCAGGTCTCTGTTGCAGGCGGGTATGCATACTGGAAGGGGAAGAGAATTAAAAAATCCGCTCTCCTGACAATAATTTTCACAGAAGGGTAAGATTCATAGTTGAGCACCTGATTGAATAATCAAAATATATGAAACCAGCTATATAAATTATAAGATGGCAGTCATCATATTCATCTGAATGAAAACAAAAATTGCTCAAATGTGAAGAAGTCTCCCATTATTATGTGGAGACTCTGTCCCCAAAACATTGTAGTGCCATTGTGCCATTCCCAAGAGGCACTCCTGTGCACATCTTAGAGTTCTGGTTTTCCAAGTGTACCTCCACTTGCCTTCTCCCCTGCTTGACTTCTACACATTCTCCAGATCTCAGCTCATGCGTTCTGTTCTTCTTTTTATTCCTGCATTAATTGATTCGTGTCCCTTGCCCACAGCAGATGTTTCTGGTATTCACTGAACATCCACGAAGTCCTGGGCACCATGACAGGCACTGTATGGTCAAGGGTGAAGAAGGCAGGTGTGACTTCTGCTGTCACAGATCCTGAAGTCTAAAACAATTCCCCCCCCCCAAAAAAAAATAAAAATAAAAAATAAAATAAAACAAGTTCCCTGCCCTCACCACCACTCCTCACCCCCCAAACCAGCAACCCAGGTGTACTGGTTTCTACTGCCACTGTAACAAATTACCACAAACTTAGTGGCTTAGAACAACACACATGTATTCTCTTAAGTTTTACAGGACAATTTTAGAGGCTGAAATGAATCTCACAGGAGAAAATCAAAGTTTTGGCAGAGTTATATTCTTCCTGGAGGCTCTAGAGGAGAATCCATTTACTTCTTTGCTCTTTCCAACTTCTAGAAGCCATCCGTATTCCATGACTCCTGGCCCCTTCCTCCATCTTCAAACCAAATTTCTCTTTGACTTCTTATTCCACCACCACATCTTCTCTCATTCCCACCTTCCGGCCTTCCTCTCATCAAGACCCTTGTGATTATTGGACCCTCCTGGATGATCTAGGGTAATGTCCCTATCTTAAGGTGGTTAACTTAAAGCCACAGAATTCTTTTTGCTATGTTAACATATTTACAGGCCTGGGATTAAAATGTGGGCATCCTTGGAGGCCATTATTCTGTTTACCACACCAGGTCACTCTCCTCTATCTCCCTTAGCACTCTGTGCATAATTTTTCCATCCTTCAGAATATTTCATATTATGAGTTCAATCAGCTGGTTTCTTGCTTTGGTTGTGAGTCTTTTGAGGGCAAGGCCCATCATCCTTCTTGTTTCCATTCTACTTGCCTTACTTAGGACACCATTCAGAGCCCTGAATATGTCTGTATAGACTGACTGCTTGAAGGAATGAATGAACGAATGACATGCCTGATAATATGTGCACATGTTTTCCAAGGAGAATGTTGTGGTTTGTTCTAAATATTTCATAGCTCCTTGTTTTCTTGAGAAATTAGAGATGTAAATCTTCTTCTCAATAGTTAATTGATATCAACAGAAAATTCCTTCTCTTAAAAAATTATGAGTGACTCACAGACTGTCAAGAACCTTTTGAAGTATATGAAAAGCACTCCTAAATTATGCAACTATGAATACTTTTTAATTAAAGGAGTTAATGAATATTCTACAGGAAAGAGCTGGCTTCCACAGTCTGGAGTTAATTGCCCACCCACACCTGATGGTTAATTTCTTTCTGAAATGTTGTTTTTTGTAGATAAAGCCCATCATTTACCACATCCCACATGGGTATAGATTAGTTGTCTCCTTTGCACATGCTCCAAGCTTACCTCATTTTGCTTAAGGCAGGATATTAGCTGTGAATTCACTTTATTCTTTTCTACGACAACGTGATTTTTATTGCAGTGGTTGATTTACTTAGAAGCTTAGAACACAAGGTTATAGCCATAAAATCAGTACAATGGTAGAGCTGAGAGGGTACTGTGTGAAAGAAAACTTCACTTATTTTTGGAAAGATTTCAGAAGTGTCCATTGTATTTAAATTTTCATTTCAGTGAATTGGTAACTTTACCACTAAAGATGTCTTTTTTATTTGGAAAAGGCATCATTAATTGCTCCTCTTAAAATAGCTTACTTAAATTATTATCTATAACTACATGGCACAATTCTGGTTTTTTTTTTTTTTAGATTTTATTTATTTATTTATTCATTATTCTTGAGAGACACAGAGAGAGAGGCAGAGACACAGGCAGAGGGAGAACAGGCTCCCTGTAGGGAGCCCAATGCGGGACTCGATTCCAGGACCCCAGGATCATGACCTGAGCAGAAGGCAGATGCTCAACCACTGAGCCACCCAGGTGTCCCATGGGAACAATTCTTTTTTTTTTTTCATTTTAGATGGTATGAAAATATACTCTATTTTGATTAAAAGAACAAGAAAGAGGAAACTGAGTGTAAAAATGAAAGACAAAGCAAGCACACTGAGACAATAGAAGGGAAATTTTTGTACTGTTATGATAAAACCCAAACATTTTTACAGTTAGCAGTCTATTGATACTCACATTATGAAATAACTATAAGAAAATATAGAGAATGACGAGTGCAATTTACAAATGAAATAAGTATGATAGGTTAGGGAAGAAAAAGTAACTGTTTCTTAAAAGTTTTTCTGTACCTTTTACCACCGTTTTCTGGTAATTGAGATCCAGTGATCAATCCCTCTAAATAACACCTCAATAGATTGTTTTCTCACTGTAGTACTGAGTTCAGATTGACAAATACATTTCTTGTAAACTCCTGGTGTCTTCCTGAAGTGGTGAGTTGATAAAAATTCTAAGATCTTTGACCTCAGTGGAAAAAGTACTGTGATTGGTTAGCCATGTTTGTCTGGATAAGGAATGGAGATGATAGAACTCATGCCATATTCTAATAGTTATAGATCATAATTTATGTGGCCTCTTTCAGGAAAAATAATGAATTGACATTTTTTGACATTTCTAAATAAAACAATTGCTAATATTTTTTCATATTAAAATTAATTTTTTCCAAACCTCTTTTGTAAATAGTACCAATGACAATTATGTTTCCTAGTAAATAAAGAATGAGGCTTAAAGATCTCAGAAAAATTAATGTTTTTTAAAAATGTTGGGGATTAAATATTAATGTTATTTGTTTTCTACAGAATTTCTTGAACTAACAATTTAAGTGTAGCTTATTTTGAAATATGCACTATTTTGTAAAAGATATATGTCATTTGTTAAGAATGGTGCTGTATGGATGGAAAAATGAGCTATAGAAATTCTGATATCAAATTGAGTCATCATCATCATTTTAAGATTTCTTGCTAAAGATGCCAGTGGCTTAAGAAATGTATTTTGTCAAAGCCATTGGATTTTTAAAAATCATTTATTCTATTCCTTATGTTTAACAACATTCCCCACCTTTAGACAGTGATGTGCTGGTAAATCTTTAACAAGCAACTCTTGGAACAGGGGGCAATGAGGTAAGTTGGTGGAGAAGCACTGCTAGTAGTTTTTGCCCATTTACATTGTGTAAATATTTGTACCCATGACTCATTCCAAACACCAACACTGTCATTAATCATGGAGTTAAGAAGCTATGAAACAATTGACATATTGAAGACTTGTCAAAAGAGCTGGGACCCCTGGGTGACTCAGTGGTTGAGTGTCTGCCTTCAGCTCAGGTTGTGATCCCGGGGCCCTGGGATTGAGTCCCGCATCGGGCTCCCTGCATGGAGCCTGCTTCTCCCTCTGTCTGTGTCTCTGCCTCTCTCTGGGTCTCTCATGAATAAATAAATAAAATCTTTAAAAAAAAAAAAAAAAAGGAGCTGGTATAAGCTGGCTCCAGCTCACTACTGCCTTTAAAGAAATCACATAAATTTTATTTTCTATGACAGATATATTCAAAAGTATCTGCATAGGAACCATTTAAATATTGATTTCCATGGTAAATTGCAAACATCAGTCTTACTAATAAAACTTCTTATATTTAACTGTGTAAGAAAATGCCTAATCTAGTATATATATTTTATATATGTATATCATGAATTATCAAACGTTTGTAAGAAAGCTTATCTGATCATTTAATTGTTAGCAGGAGACTTTTATACTCTGAAAATATAACACAATGTTCAAATTGGATAAAAGTGTGCTTACGAATCTTAAAAAGTATTCAAGGAAATACATGTCATGAATCAAATAATGAGCCAAATCTCTTAGCCACTCTTTTAATATTGATCTAGTAATTCTGTCTCTGTAGCTCTAAGCAAAATGAAATAACAGTATCTATACACCAGTTATTATAGTGCCCACCTGTGTGTTTGTCTATACGAGTATGTGTGCGTGTGTATTTATGGGGACTAAGAGATAGAAGGAATAAGTATCAATCAACATGCTACTCTTTACCTTTGCTTTGCTTTTTCTTTTTCCTGTAGCCTTATTCCTCTCCTGTCTGTGATAATGAGCAGGGCACACTCTATCTGAGGGCGTAAATAAGAGCCTTTGCGCATTTGTAGAGGTAGGTCCCATGTTTAATTAGGCAAATAGTGATTGATAATGATTCCTACTGAGTGGTCAGTGGATGAGCTAAGTTGTGGTTACCTTAAATTTTGTTTAAAGTTCTAATTTGCTGTTTTGGGCCGATGGAAGCAGAGCCTGAACCTACTCTTAACTTCTTAGCCCTCCTTTCTGTGAAACAGAAAACAGGAACAGGAGAAACAGGAAAGCAGAAGGAACTACTGGAGTGCCTGGCACACAGTAGGTCCTAAACATATGCTGGTTGACTGGGAGAAGGAGGAGTCTGAAATCTCAAATACCATCAGTGTTCATTTACAGCTGCCCATATGGAGTACTCAGAATGAATCATTTCTACTTTTTGGAATCCACATCCTACAAGGCTACTTTTGCATGAAGCCTTGAGCCATTAAGGCTCAAGAGATATTTGCTTCTTATAAATTCCCATTTGTCTGCCAGTCCAATCCTTGGCAGTCAGAGATGGGCTCCTAGAAACAATGGAGAGTATTTTCCTTACATGTGTATCACCCACTACAATGTTGAAACCTTGCAGTGGGAACTGCATTTGAATAAGTATGTTTTAAAAAGTTTCCCTGAACTGAGACCGTGCTCTATAGTTATTATTTCATGTAATAAATATGAATATAGATCTAAAGGTGAAACTTGGAAACAAATCCTATCCCTGAATACCTTTTTACGAATATATTAAAAATTACTTGGTAGCAGTTCTCTTTTTTGCTAACAATTACTGCTGTAAGTAAATGTTTGGTGTTCATTCTGTATTTTCCACTCACCTCTTTTTATCTTTGAGCAGCAGTCCTAAAAATACATAATTTCCCTTACACTTCCCTCCAGGGCTAACTGAGAAACAACCATATTTCCATGTTTTTGTAGGGAAAATCATGGGCATTTTATTTTTTTTTTCATTAACGTATAGTGTATTATTAGTTTCGGAGGTAGAGTTCAGTGATCCATCAATTGTATGTAACATCCAGGGCTTGTTACATCACGTGCCCTTTTTTTTTTTTTTTTTTTTAATTTATGATAGGCACACAGTGAGAGAGAGAGAGGCAGAGACATAGTCAGAGGGAGAAGCAGGCTCCATGCACCGGGAGCCTGACGTGGGATTCGATCCCGGGTCTCCAGGATCGCGCCCCGGGCCAAAGGCAGGCGCTAAACCGCTGCGCCACCCAGGGATCCCATCACGTGCCCTTTTTAATGCCACGGGCATCTTAAATAGCAAAATTACTCCAATTAAGAATTTATTTCCTCAGAGAATTTCATAATCATTCATGGATTGGAGTTTATTTGATAGACTGTGCCTACTAACAGTGAAGCAACCTTCCCTTACGTGGCCGGAGAGCCATATCACCCCTTAAGGGACTTCGGACATGGTCTATCGTTGCTGAGAAATAAGTCATTTCACATGAGGGAACTGTGGCCATAAAGACATCAGCAAATAAGAGCTCGTGGTTCATGACGTCCTGAGTAAATTTTTTTCCCCGACATCACAAAACAGGGCTCTACCTCTGGGCATATCCCTGGAGGGAGTAGTGGGATAGAGTGGAAAGAGTGCTGTTCAGAATGCCTGGAGGCCTCAATTCAAGTCTGTCTTTGGCACAGCCTTGTGAGTATTCTTTCAAAATCTTGATGATTGCCAAGTTTCATCAGTTTGTGTCTCTGTGGAACAATAGGTCATTAGCCCATCCATCCCCTCTTCCCCTCTGAATTTTGTAATAATTACCTGAAGTCACATTCAAATGATTAAAAGTTAGAGTTCAGAAGTCATTAGTAATTAAATGAAACATATGAAAACTGAAAAGTGTTTGGAATCAGTCTTGTTAAACATGAGGTCACCGCTGCCTTCCTCCAGTCAACCAAGTCAGCAGCAGAAATCTTGAAGAACTCTCCCCAACTCACGTCTGTCTCTGCTTCTCCTACAGAGGAAGCTTCACAGCCATGCCCAAGTGAGAAGTGCTTTTTAATCCTGGATTGCAGCGGAGTAACTTTCTTTGACTATTCTGGAGTCTCCATGCTTGTTGAGGTATTTACATGGCTTGTGTTTGGACTGATTCTTAACCTTTTCTTTGGTCAACAGGAGTTTTCACCAGCTACTCTCTCAGCCCCGGGGTCTTTGACTCCACTTGTTTCAGAACCTACCTCACCTATTCTCCCCAGAGGACATAGGACTCTAGGCCTCCCACTGCCATAGATTCTCTTCAGGAGATCCCATCAAGCTTCCGGTGTGTGTATATGTAGGGGCCTGGGTGGTGGTGGTGGGTAATCACATGGGCTGGTCAGAGAGAACAGGACACAGGCTTGAGATGTGGTGGGCATAGCACATGCTGGGCAGTCAGCTTACAGGCTTCTGGGAAGAAGAGTCCCCTCCGTGAGAAAGTGCCTCTGGTGATGGCAGGATGGTTTCTCTTACCCCCATGGATGGTGTAGTTTGACCAGATACCATATCTGATCTCTCAAATGGTCCCTAGTGCAGGCACTTTTCTCCATTCTGTTGGGTGATGGGGCTTACTTTTCTACTCCGTGATCTCCATGGTGTCTCCATGGTCCTGGTGTGCAAAAAATAAAACTGCTTATTTCTTTAAAATAAATGTAGCTTACAAGACATTTCCACAGAAGGAAGAACACCTAATTTTTCCAATTCAAGGAAATCTCAGACACTTCTGGCATATTTTCCTCTACTTTTTTTTTTTGGGGGGGGGATGCTATGTCAACAGTAAATACCATGTCAACTAGGTCTCCTTTGTTCTCTCCCTCAGTGTCTTAAATTTGTTGGGGAGGGTCTTGAGGATGGAGCAACATCTGTTCCTCAACCATCCTTAGTCCTCCACCAGCTTCTGCTGCATGGTGCTCAGCTTACCTGTGTCTGGGTGTCTGCTCCCCACAGGTTCTCTATCCTCACCGCATACTCTTCCGCATGGGTGGCTTTCTATTCTGCCAAAAACGTAATCAAAATCCTGGGAACAATTTCTGGAGCTCTTTCTCTGCTTATCTCCCTCATTTCCATTACTCTCTCCCACGGATTTCACCCACCCAATCCTTTCTGAACTCTCTTCCGTCTGCTCAGCTCAGTGAAGCTCTTGCATTTTACTCAGGCGTCCATCACGCTCTGGCCCAGAAGCTGCTTTGTGCAGAAAGCTGAGCTCTCAGAGAGCTTGTCTCATCGATTTTCTTTCTCTCAGGGGACTCAGTCCTCTGCTCCCTGTTCCCACTGTCTGAAAACAGTTTGTGTATCTTTGTTCGGTTGCCTACATATTTATGGAGGAGGGGATAGTCTTGTGTTAGGTACTCGTCAGGGCAAGAAGCAGAAATTGGAAATAGACTTTTAAAGAGGGAAGATCAGTAGTTCCCTAAGGGCTTCACGTTGTGAGTGTTGGTTGTTTTCTGTGGTGTTGTGTAACTGTGCTATTTATAAATATAAATCGGAAATGTCTGACCTTCCAAATTCAAGATAGTGCAGGGTCAAAAAAAAAAAAAAAACAAGAAATATAGCACAAAGGTCAACTTTCCTATCACTTTCCTACGAAGATAGGGATGAGAAGATGGGGAGGGGAAGCTGCTCAGCGTGTGACAGTCAGAACATAGTCCCAGTCCTGTCACACTAGCCATGAAGTGTTGGGGAGCTCATTAACCCTCTCGGATCGCAATGTATTCACCTCATAAAAATTAGGGGGTGATTTTGTTTCAGTATGAGCAGATATTTAGAAAGCAAAAATGCAAAAACAGTTGAGTTTTAAATATCCTGGACTTCAGTCTAGTGGCTATTTTGGGTATGTCACCCCTTTTTTTTCTCTACATAATATGCTTTTGTTTTCTTGTTGCTCACTATAAAGACTCTGCACAATTTGGCATAGTTCAACCTAAATATGTCATATTTTCTTGTATCTAAATCTGGACTGTAGACAGATAGTTCTTCATGGGAGGGCTCCTTGTGTTCCGTATTTCTATTCCTCTGTGTCACCAGGATCTAGAACAGTGCTCCTCAGTGAATGTGCAGAAGGCTCATCTGGGGTGCTCTTCGACAACAGTCTTTTGGGCCCTGGTTTGGGTCCAGGAATCTTTATTTAAACAACCACAAGTGATTCTGAGGCAAGTGATCCAAGATCATATTTTGGAAAACACTAGATTAGGATTGTCCATTTACTGGAAAAAGACCAGAATATACAGTTTTTGTTTGATTGTATTTCACATTTATTTTGGATATTCTCAAATCTTCACTAGCTGTTCTCTTTTTATATTGCAAATCGGGATTAGAGTTATTAGACAGGAGGAAATGGTTATCTATTCCCATTGAGTTTAGGATCAGACGTTGAAAATCCAGGGGAATCCAAATAATTCGGGTACTGAGCATGTTGAGAAAGAGTTTTTTGTTTTGTTTTGTTTTTTTCTTCTTTCCATTTGTCTTCACAGTTTTAAAATACACAATGGTATTATGGGATAAATCAACTGATGCATTTTATTTTCAAATTAGCAGAAAATAACATTTGCCCATGGCCTGGTGTTTTGCCTCACCAGCAATTTTGTGTCAATTTGCCCTTTTTAAATGTCCATATTACTATTTGGTTTATTTCATCATGGTTACAGTAAATTATGATGTATATTAAGAACGTTGGCTTTAAAGATAGATAAATTCTGGGTCCAAATAGTAGCCATATAATGAATTCCATGATCTAGGCTTAATTATTTGCTTTTCTGTAAGCTGGCAGTAGACATACCCACTTCATCAAGTTATGAAGCTTAGCAATGATGTATTTCAAAGAAAGCACACAACAGTTTCTAGAAATTAATATGCACTCATAATTCTAGCTTTTATTATTTGTTTTTAATTTGCAAAAGTCATTTCTTAAGATGTAAGTAATATCATTGTGGCTAATAATAATGTTTTAGTTGCAGCCACTGAAAGAGGGTCCAGATAAAGAGCCACAGATTCTCTGGAGCCATGAATGAATGTCTTCCCACTTCCTAACATTTCTGGATTATTTCCTTAGTCACTGTAGTGTTAGGAACATTCCCACATTCCCCTATGAATTATAGGTTGAAGAAATGGAGTGACTTGTGTTTATTCTTCTCTTTAGGACACTGGGGAGGTCAATGAACTGGAGATTACCTTTATCAATATCAATAAGCCGCCTGTAGCAATGTGTTTGTGCTTCCTGAGCTTGGGAAAAAGTCAAACACTGAGCAGTCACCTTGAATTAATCCTTTTAACTTATAAAAACAGTAGCCATTCATTTTGGCAAAGTCTCAGTCCATGTATTGTTTGTGTGCTTGTTTATTCATGCTTAGAGTGGGTTATTTTGTAATTATTTTGTAATCTCCTGTTATTTTGCAGTTCTTCTCACACATAACTGCTTACTTCAGGAACAATAGAAGGGGGGACATTTGGAGTGTTGTGTAAAAGCTTTTCTAACCAAATCCATCCTGCTGTTGATAAAACTTCTCAATTTATTTTCACTGAGTTTCATGGGTTGACTTTGATCAAGTCATGATCAATCTAGTCCTAGATTCCCAGGATCTACTATCCTGGGAATTTGAATCCACCTCTATCAAATGCTAAAACTTCAGATTTAGCCTTATATAGCTTTTTTCTGCTCTGAATTTAAATCAGGGCCTTCAGTAAATTGTCCCTACATGGTATCTTCTAGGATGTGAATGAGGCAAGACTCTAGAATATGTCAAGCGAATTAGTTAGGATCTCTCATCTTGCAGGACCTTTAAAAATAGAAGTTGGGCGATCCACCTTGGCTTCGATTATTTTGGTTCTCAGCTCACCGTGCACTGACGGGATCTGAGAGTCCATGAATATGTACAGATTGTTGTAAAATATTAAACTAAGCAGTGGGTCGGCAGTTTTCATCACTTTTATAAATGGGTCCTCGACTTCCAGTAAAAGGTAGAGAACAGCTTTCTGTCATTCTTATAGGGAAATAAATGTGTTTAATGTTTATTAGAGAAGTTTCATTTATTAGATGAAAATGTAGGGGGCCAGACTTAGTTGCAGGAAAGGTAAATACCCTGCTGCATTAATCTCGGGCTGGCGAAGTCTGCGGGGTAAGCCTGACTGTGTAGCAATACCTCCCTCTGGTGGTCTGACATCATAAACTTTGGCTTTTTGTTTTTAACTAGAAATTCTCCTTTCATCTTCAGCCCATCTTTTCCTTTCCTGCCTGCTATCCTGAATTAATTATGAATATACCATTTTAAATCTTCCAGGTTTACATGGACTGTAAGAGCAGGAGTGTGGATGTATCGTTAGCCCATTGCACAGGTGAGGGAAGATTCCGGGCTAACCTTGAATGTGATCCTTCTGCTGTTCCATCTGTCCTTATGTTACTTATGTTTTCTCGTAGCTTCCTTGATGAAAGCCATGAAGTACTGTGGAAACCCAGACTCAGAGAAACCAATTTCTTTTGAATCAGTATCTGCCGCGTTAAGTAATATCTATTCAAATAAGGTGAGCCATGAAAGCTGGCCTGCAGGAGTCATTAGACAAATTAGAATGTAGAATCAAAGGCTTTGCATTTTTTGGTATTAGTTTATCACCCCACTGGTATTTAAAACCTATTACAATTTTCCCCTTCCCAGAGCTCTCTGCCTACGGTAAAGGAATGTTTCCGTTCCTTACTTGGATCAGTTATGAACATTGTTTAATAATTTGGGTCTTTTAACAATATCATGGCTTAGAAGATTTAGGGATCACCTATTAAGTGCAAACTGCTTGCTTGTAAAGTAGCTGCTTCTTCCAGGATCTACTATCCTGGGAATTTGAATCCACCTCTGTCAAATGCTGAAACTTCAGATTTAGCCTTATATAGCTTTTTTCTACTCTGATACCCTTACTCTGAGTTCATATTGCCATCTTTGGAAACATTATTTGCAGAGCCCAGAACTGCCATGATATGAAGTGTCAAAGTAATCCTCCAAATACTGGGCTTTATAGTTAGTTTTAGAGCTGTTCCTAGAGCTTTGATTTCCTGAAATTTTTCTTTGACTTTGAATCATTCTGCTTTTCCTCATCCCTAGAACAGCATTTGGTGTTTCCCAGAGTCATCCCTATCCTATTCAATCACAACACTATGTATTTACAAAATAAAATAATAATGCACTGATTATTATTACTATTATTATTATATACATTTATTGAATGTTCATTATATTGCAGGAATAGCCTAAGAGCTTTACCTATATTAGTTCATTAGGCTTGCCACAACCTTGTGAGGTAGAGACTATTATTTAACCTATTTTAGAAATGAGGAAACTGAGGCCCGGGGAAATGATATCATTTGTAAGTGGGGAGAGCCGGTTTCAAAGGCAGCAGTCTGACCTTGGACTTGGAGCTTGCAGCCACCATCCTGTCTTGCCTCACAGAATGCCTGTCTGCTTAACTTGGCTGGACAGCTTGCATCAGCTGTTACTGTTCTTTGATTATAGTACCAATTTAAGCGTCGAACATGTGCTTATTTCTTCCTCTTCTATTTTAGAATTTGAGCAAACTCAGTGATCACAGTGAAGTCTGAGACCTTTTTCCTGCAATACAGCTCCTGCCTTAGTAACTGCCCTGAAGAGGCCATTCTCTGGCATTTTGCACCACCACTTTTGGCGTTGAGATCCTACGGATGACCTCTGCTTTAAGTATAATGTGACTTCATAAACACATAGCCACTGGTCAAGATTCACCACTGGTTCTTTCTACTCTTTGTTAGTAAACAGAATTACTTAGTAGGTTACTGTATAGTTATTTTATAAAAACCAGTACGCATTTCGTTTTAGTGTACTGAAAGTTAAAACGTGAATTTATTTCCTTTGCCACGGTATTTTGTGTTTTATTTCTGTTTTATTGTTAAGTCAACTTGCAAAATGAGAAACCCTTTGTCATAAGAGATTTAGAACATTTGCAAGCCATTTGTAAAAACCCAAGATCATCTGTAACTAATACATAAAAACAACTTAGCAAATGTGCCATTTCCCCCTCCAAAAAACCAAAAAAGCCATTAAACATCAGTAAGATTAAATGTTTCTTTATACAATATGATACGAAATTCACCGTAATTAAGTCAAACAAAAATGAATGACAAACTAGAAGCCATTGTTCGTCATGTCTTTCCATGCAAGGATGTCTTCAAGATTATTTTCCAGATAAGTATCCCAGTGAAACCAAGTTCTTGACATTAGTCTTTTTACTCTGAATATTAGAAATGCTTAGCCCTAAATTCTGCATTTCAACCCAATGAAGTCTGTTTTTACCTTAGGTTTTATTGGAGCTGGAGCGTATGAAAGTTGCACCTTTTATATTTTGTTATAAATGATGTTTAGAGGAGAAAATAAATACTACCAGTAGAATAGCTTTGTGCTATTCTAACATACAATTATCTGTAGTAGTTTGGGACTTTCCTATTTCACAGAGACAGTCGATATAATGTAAGACATTTATCTCTCTATATTCATTTAGATAGATAAGTCTCCATAGTGTTTTTCCTTTTCTTTTCCTAGAGTAGGACTTAGATATGTGATTATCTATAAAAATACCAAATCAACAGCATAATTGACAAACACCATAGGCCAGGGTGACTGGTATAAATTGTTGCTTTCATGCTTGTACGTATATTTTCAATCACGTACAATTACCCAGAGTTTCATATTTTTTATCAGACAATTTGATACAAAGAAATCTCATTTTCAAAGATAAGTCTGGTTAAGTTTGAAGGTATTGGAACTGTTCTTGAAATTACCAGTGTAACAGAGAGCCAGGTACTTTAAAGTGAATTTGAAAAGTAGGTTGAAAACAGAACTTAAAGACTGATCATTTGGGTATTTTTGTGGGCATCTGTATGAGAATTTGCCTGCCAAGTGACATACTGGTCCCTAGCAAATGTGTGGTAAACATTCATATGGCCCTTAATTTTCACATTAAACCATAGGTAGGACAATGTAATAAAATGAAAGGGAATAATACATGTTTTGAATCTCATAACTTACCTCCCCCCACCATTTCAATTTTGGTTGACATGTGCTAAAAAGAAGTCTTTGTCCTAAAGGAAGCCTCATCACATCCTTTCATCACTAATTTGGATTGAAGTGAGTGAGGACAACTTTCATTCTCTTTAAATATCATTCCAAGAAAAAGTGGAGGTAACAGGTGGAGGTAAAATTTCCTTAGAGAAAGGAGTTTCTGTCTGCTTTGTCCATTTAAACTATCCCAGTGGTGGATGGTGGCAACATTTACCATCCGTAACCCATTGATGTTGGCACATAAAGATGAGTCAAATAAACTTAAGGAAAGAAAATCTATTTTGCTGTGTATAAATTGATATTTTGCTGTCCAGCTTTAGCCTATCACTGAATTCATGCACTGCAGGCATTTTATAATTTGTAAGAGATTGTGGGCCATGGATGAGCTCAAATTCATTACAGTTAATCAATGGATGCTTTGTTCTATTTTATTGTTAAAGATGACACAGTATTGTCTGAGCAGGTGTATTTGAATGCATTTCAGTATTTATAGTAGAAGTTTAGTGGATAAAACTTGAAAGCCAATAACTTAAGTGTCAAATGTTAATACTATTTTCCAAGTAAGGGAAGACCACGCACTGGGTAACGATCTTTGTTCTGTCTTCTTCTGCATGCCAAGGTCACAGTGACTTAACCTGGAAAAATGTATTGGAATTGAGTTCTGAGTGTCCAAAGTTGAATATGAGTTTTGTACACCCAGATTCTAAAATATACATATTTATTTCAAAGCAAGCATTAACAAAGGAACTATAATATGGTCTTGGTGCTAGAATGTTTCTGGTCATGTTGAATTATTTTTATGAGATCACCTTATTTTTATATATGATAAACTACTTCCATGTTACTTATTATGGTGAAATAAAATTAGAAAAAATTAAAACTGACCTATAAGTGTTGAGGACCTAATAGAGTGACATATATAAATTAAGCATAAAATATGAAACCAGGAAAAGACCGTTAACATTACATTTATGCAAATTAAATGCCCTTAAATTTTACCATTTATCTTTCATTTTAAAGGTTATTTGCCCCCGATTATATGATTCAAGTGTTACAAGGTCTAGCTTGAACTACTTTGCGGTAATTTATGTGACAGCTCTCTATTCTATCAATGCGTAATGTAATGAGGAAAGAGATCTTTCTTTTTTAATGAAAACATTAATGTGTTAATACCCTGTATGGATAATGTTTGACATTTAGTGGTTACCAAAATATATTAGTATGTTGTTGAACATACATATGCCTTAGAAATGCACGTTTCTGTCTTCTGTGGGATGATGATCTAATTCGATATAGCATATGCTTTTTGGCAGTGAGTTTGTTGCCAGATTTCAAATAGGGAGTTAAGTGATGCCTTCACAATCCAAAGATTTTTAGTTAAAAATCATGTAGTCTAATATGCCACATTTATTTTTTATATTTTTCAATGCATTTAATTATCTCTTTTATAATTCTTTGTACTAACTCAGCATGTAACAAGCAATTTACAAGGAAATAAATTGAAATATGATAACTATTATGCTTGAATAGATTTGTGTCCATTATTTCAAAGTATTTACTCTCCTGCTAAGCAAATAATACATATTGCTTTCTTAGACTGACCACTGTGTGTTGAAAATTCTTGGAAGTATGAATTATTCTTGGTAATTTGTTCTTACGAAACATCAAACTAGGATGGTAAGGATTATACCTTGATTTATGGGCTGCTAATAAGGACATTTTTTGCTGCAAGACAACATGGAAACAATCCTCTTTCACTGGGTTTATTATTTTTTTTTTATCTTTTATGTTCTAATTTTAATTAATCTATGTTAATTTTTATTTGTTTGGATTCTTCCTTTATGTGTTATTGTTTGTCTTTCCTGAGTTCTGAGGCCAGGTTCAGTAGTCTTCAGCTTTTTATTTTTATTTTTTAATTTTTTTTTTTTAGTCTTCAGCTTTTTAAAGGTTGCTGCTCCAAAGATAAGATAAGGCATGCTTTTAGGTGTTGGAGATACAATGGTGAATAAAACTACAAAAAAATTCCTGTCCTCATAGAGCTTACATTCTAACAAGGGAAAACAGGAAATAGATAAATTTAAAATATACGTATTGATCACATGTGCTAATAATAAGAATAAAGCAAGGAAAGAGAATAGGTAGGATGGTGGAGAGTGGGTGTCCTGGACAAGGTGGCAGGAACAGTGACCAATGGGAGGGTCTTAGTCCATTCGGGCTACTATAACAAAACATTACAGACTGCAGGGCTTCAACAATAGACATTTATCTCTTAAAGTTCTGTGGGCTGAGAAGATAGGGATGAAGGTGCCAGTTTTTCACGAGAGCTCTTTTCCTGGCTTGCAAATGGCCACCTTGTTGCTGTGTCCTCGCATGGTGGAGAGAGAAGTAGTGCTCTCTGGTATCTCCTTTTGTAAGGACAGTAATCCTATCAGCTTAGGACTTCACCTTTGTGACCTCATTTAACCATTATTATCTCCTTATAGGCCTTATCTCCAAACATCCGCATCTCACCTTGGGGGTGGGGGGGCGTTGGGGGGGAGTTAGGAATTCCACACATGAACTTTGGACGGGGACTATGGACAATACAGTCCATAGCAAGGAGTTATATATTTCTTATACACTTGAAAAAAATTTTATGTCTGAGAAACAGGTTCCTAGAATTTTATGTTTAATAAACTATAATGTTTTAATAACAAATTGTGCGGTTAAAGCATTCCAATACAGATACAGTAGGTTGGCTTAGCCATTGCTAGCCATGTTAAGCACCTTAAATTAGGTTGTGAGTGAGGTGGTCAGAAATGGGTTGGTAGTGGGCCTAGGCTATTTAGAAGTTGCACAGCTGTATATTTTGGTGATGGTTCCTAATGATTAGCCATCTAATTAAAGGTTGAATTGAATCATTTAATTTCTTTTTAGCTATCATATTGTTTTAAAGCAAATACCAACAGAGTCATGCTAAATTCTACCATTTGTCACCGAGACCAGCACAGAACAGAGTCTAAGCACTAACTGCAGTGAGAGGCTCCACTCTTTTTTGTTGTTGCTGTTCTTCGCTTTGAGTTTGTTGTTATTTATTTAAGAAAGGAAGGATGTTAGGTTACTACAAACTACCTAATTGCTCTGAAATGATCTCCTTACTTTCTACTGATTTAGCCACAGGAAGGTCATATTACTCTAATGCGTCTCCTTTTTGTTCTAAATTATAAAGGACCGCACTCTATCTAGCATAGGAAGCTTTGTAGTATTTTTTCCTTCTGGAGCCTCTGGTTCCTATGGCTGCATTTAGAAATTGGCTGATTAATAAATCCAGTAAGAATACATACTTATTAATTGCTACAGTAAAAAAAAAGCTTCAATAATAAAATGAATGAAAATTAAACTAAAATTCTATATTTCCTTTGCTTCTAGAGTTATTTTTTCCTTCTTGGTTTTAAAGTAAGTTCTGCCGTTGTGAGAATAGAAAAGTGAGGAAAGAGAGCCTCTTTTAGACTCTAATGTGTTTTCCAGACCAGCTTCCATATTTAAGCCCCCTGTTCCTATAATTCCTTACACTTTGATTTATATCCTACAGGGTTCCCAAGCTTCCCTATTTTCTTAAATTTATAGTAAGGGAATTACTGTTTAAATAAAGGTGCCTTTACTCAGGCTAACAAAGCCTGAGAGAGGGCAGGGAAGGGAGGGAGCGTGGCACCCAGGCACTGGGTGGGTTTGGAGGTGAAAGAAAGATGCAGGATGAGGGCAGGGTGTCCAGGAGGAGGAGGATGGCTGACATGATTCACTCTATGGTATGGTATGATTTCGGCAGGATCTGGATGTCTCCTGAGTCCAGTTATTTGCTTTACCAGCCTTTTAAGGGATTTGAAGTTCTCATCATGAGTCATTTATTGAAGCCGGACTAAAGGTTCTAAGAAAGGAAAAACCACGTAAGCCATTGCCATGCATTGTGTTAGCCTTAGGAAGAACTAGTTCATCTCATCAGCTTATAAGACTGTCATAGTTTTGATGGGGGAGGCTGGTTTGAAATTGTTTGGAACTCAGGGTGCTGGGGAAGGCAGGGTTAGGAGCAATGGTGTTGTGTTAGGATGCAGGCTGGTGTGCCCCGGGGGCAGTGGGTGGGGGGAGATGGCGATGTTGGGGACACGGGCTGAGCCTTATGACCCTGGCATTCTTGGATGATCAGGGCCCTCCTTGTTCCTCACGCCAAAGACACAGACACAGTGGAAGTGGGGTTCATGAAGCCAAACAATTCTTCCCACATTGCAGCTTTTCCTGGGGCTTGGACCTATGCCTTTTGCTTTGGCTCTGGAATTAAAATTTGAGAATAGCAGTGTGACTGCCAAAAACGGGATTGACATACCATTCTTGTCTAGTGTAAACCTTTTCTCTTTTTTTCAGTTGCCTCTCTTCACATTGCCAATGAAAATATTGAAGTAGTAAGGGTCTTGCTTGACAGAGTAGAGGTTTTATCAATTAAAACCAATCACATGATGGTGCCAAATTTTTCCTAAATCTTAGTCGAAATGTGATCCTTATGATATCTGCACCAGAATCACCGTAGGTATTTGCTAAATATGCGGATTCAAGCCTACTGCCCAAGACCCAGCGAATCAGAAGTTCTTTGAGTTGGGCTTGGGAAGTAAAGATTTTTAACAATCATCTCTCTGCTTTCGTTTTGCAACCCTACAGTTTGGAATCATAGTCACAAAGGCTATCTTTAGTCTGATATTTGAAAGAAACCCTGTACTCTGTTAGGCACCTATGTGTTCATCACTTGCTCTATTTAGGATTGTGCGTTGGCCGCTACGTATTGTAGATACGTCAAATTCACCATAGCTGTTGGTCAATATGAGTTTATGAGAGTCCGAAAGTATCTGAAACATATTATCCCTACTCATCTATTCCTGGGTGAATTTCCTAAGCCTGGAAGTTTGTATTTAATATCATTCATCAGGGAATATTTTAGTGTCCTAGTTTCACAAATTTATACCATTTCTGACAGGTACTGATGCAGTCATGTAAGAAAATGGTCCCATCCTCCCGGCTGCTTCTCGCACATTGCCATTAGAAACATATTGTATAAGAGAGAGCGAGAGAGATTTCCCTTCTAGCCTCAGGCTCCGTGGGTAATTATTTTCTTTCAACACCTTCATTGAAATTCCCTGTGTAATGCTACCAGAGTGAATTATAGTTAAACCTTTTATTCTGCACATATGGAACTGGGATAAAGAGATGGTGCCAGCAATATTACTCAGCTACTTTCAGTTTGGGGATTGAGGCTGATGTAAACCATCATAACTAGAGAGAAAATAATATTCAATTATGAATCACCGCCAGATGTGTGAATGTATGTCTTTGGGTTTCATTTTTCTGGAATATGCTTAGTGTAGTATATTTCTTATCTACTTGTTAAGTGGTTCTCTTTCTACGGGTAATAGATTTAATTGCCATACGTATTCCAAAGATCAAAAATTAATAAGATACGTACTTGGACTCCATCTCACAATCAAAAAAAAAATCAGAAATTCTTCTAAAGTAAATGTTATGTAACAATGTTCTGCAACCCAAGTCCCAGAGGCGCTGCGAAGGAGGGTCCCCACTGCACAACTTCCAATGTGTCTCTTGTCCAGGGTCAATCATCCAGCTTGACACCAATGTGAGGGAGAGAGAGGGTAAAATAGAACAGGGTGTAATAATTGCTAGAAAAATTGCTTGCAATATGAGTGAAACTGGAAGGATACCTAATATGTGTGGTCCTGACATCCTGGATCCCAACCCTGTGTTACGGACCACAAGATTGTGTGGTATCCAAATGAGGTAGCTGGAAGAGGATCACATCTCTTTTTTTTTCTTTTTAATTCTGTTTTTATCTCTTTTTGTAATTTAAATTCAAGGTAACATGTAGTGTATTATTAGTTTCAGGGGTAGAATTTAGTGATTCATTGGTTGCATATAACACCCAGTGCTCATCACAAGTGCCCTCCTTAATGACCATCATCCAGTTACCCCCTCCCCCTGATCCCCCTCGCCTCCAAGCGACTTTGGTCTGTTCCCTAGATTTAAATGATCACATCTCTGCAGATTGGTGCCTGTAGCCTGAGGTGGGCCTCAAAGCTTTCACTTCTCTGTGCTCATCTACCATTCCTATTTTCCAGTATTTTCAACCCCCTTCTAAAACCCATTCCTAAGGGTCTTCCAGAGGTAACCATACCTCCACTTTCAGGAAGCTGTTATTCATTTTATCCATCAATTTCCTACTGATCCTGCCACCTAAACATATATCCACCCAAGCCCTTATGCACGTGTATCGTTTGAGCGGCAGTGGATGAGTTCTCTTTCTTCTAATCAAGATTTAATCTGCCACATGGAGTTTTTCTCCTACCTACCTTGCTTTGTTAGTTTTTTATTTTTTATTAATTCAAAACTTCCCCCTTGCCTTTCCATTTTATTCCATCAGTTAATTCTTCTTCCCAGTGTTTTCAACCTCGTTTACTTGATTGAATATAACCTTGGTCTATAAAGAAATCTTATTCCATTGCCTCAAAAAAAAAAAAAAAAAAAAAAAGTCCTCATCTAGCCCTGCTTGCTTTTTCTGCCTTTTGTCTCCACTTATCTTCAGCCTCTGCTGAATAAGTTCCACTCCAATGTGTTGAGATGGTAGTAGTCAACGTTTGCTGCTGAGTTAGTGACAAACAGGGCTAGACAGGGCTAGGTAGGGGGCCAGGGAAATCAGGCTCACAGAAAAATCCCAAATGCTGAGGTGTAAGGAAACCAGATATAAGGGAGCAAGCCAGACCACCCTCCCCTAGGTGAGGGCGGGGAGGGTGTCGTTTTATGACAGTCATCTGTGACCAACAAAGAATAACCAGACCCCAAAGAAGAAGTAAGCCATTGAAGATGTTATCACCAACCCTAACTCAAATCAAGACAGCACAAGAATCTCAAGGCCACAGGCTTCCGTGTCAGTTCCCGATAAACGACCAACCCCACAACCCCTGTCGGGACCCTTCTCACCCCTGAGAGCTTTCTCTGTATCTTTATGTAATAAACTTCTTCTACCCCTTTGCTCACTCTCCTGTGTCTGTGAGATTCATTCTTTGACTCCGTGAGACAAGAAGCCAGGTCTCTCGTATCACTGCCTCCACTTGCTCTTCTCTGGCCTTGGCTATCTGATCTTTTCCCCCCATCACAGTTTTAAAGGATTCTAGAAAAAAATCATCATTCACTTCCACATTCCCAAACTTAGTGGCTACTTTTCAATCCTCCTCTTAGCCGATTTTCTTTGCTTTTCATGCTCAACCACTGTTGACTTCTTAAAATCCTAATTATAATCCTACCTTTTTACAAGCACCTGTCTAGCCGTCCTTCTCTAGAGATGAGATGGCTAGCTACCCTTATCCAAAATTTTTGCTCAACACTGGTGATGCCACACAGGCACTAAGAGTATTTGAAAGGTTTATTACTTACATAATCAGCTTCCTGGAGAGAGTGGAGTGGGCCTCCCAAGCTGGTCAAAAATGATTTAAGAGATCAAGGGAAAGAGACTAGCCTGAGAATTTTAGGGTGGTTGGGGGTGTGGCTGGGGAAAAGGTTGAACTTCCCACCACAACAAAGGAGGAAACACCAGGCTTTCTTATCAGCTTGCCCAGATGTGGGGCAGAAGGAAGGAGTGAGGTATGACGCTTAAAAGCTGTCAGCAGTAGTCAGACATCAAAAATGGATTTATTTACTACAATTTCCCCAATTTCCATTAGATGCCCTCCTGTTCTTTCCCCTAATGTTATACCAACAATATTTTACTGAATTGCTCATTTATATGCTTTTAAAGGCATAGGCTATGTAGGAATTATTATTGTATTCCTGGCCCATTATATGTTATGGTTAATATGTTATTGTTGAAGGGATGAATAAAATGGTCAATCTATCAAAACCAAAACTACATGAAGATATTAAAAAATTAGGAATCAACTAAAGAAAAGAGGTTGGCATCTCTCTTTAGAAGACTCAGGGCTAGAGTGTCGTAGGGCAGGCTGAACAAGGTCAGGGGCTTGAGGTAAATTTAGACCCGTAAACAGAACTTTCCTCATGAGAAAGTTGTTATCTCTGTTGAACAATTTAAACTTGCCAGTTTTTAATCACAATTACATTGCAGTTTCCTAAGCTTACCTCCTATCGAACTAATCTCTGCTTTCAGGTGGAGTCAGTAGGTATCTCTAAGTTGCCATCTGAGGGGGAATCAGAAGCTTCCATTCTCCAAACACCTTGTCAATCTGTGACAGTTCTCAACACGTCTGCTGATAAAACTCTTCTTTTCTCCTTAAGCGCTAATTCCATATGTCTTCAGTAAAGATACTACGCAATGCCCCCCTCCCCAGTCCACGGGAGATATGTTCTAACACCCCCCAGTGGATGCCTGGAACCACAGATAGCACCAAATCCTGTATACTTTGTTTTGTTTTTTTTTTCCTGCACATATATACCTACATGCCTATAATAAAGTTAAATTTAAAAAGTAGGCACAGTAAGAGATTAACAACACTAGTAATAGAACAATCATAACAATGTACTATATAAAAGTTATATGAATGTGATCCCCCTCTCCAAATATCTTACTGTACTGTTCTCACACCCTTCCTGAGATGACATGAGATGGTAAAATGCCTACTTGATACAATGAAGAGAAGCGAACAACCCAGGCATTGTGATGTGGTGTTATGCTACTACCGACTTTCTGAAGGAGGAGCATCTGCTTCTGGATGATGTTTGACTTTGATCGCTGGTAACTGAAACCAGGAAAAGTGAAACCACAGGTAAAGGGGAAATATTGCAATATAAAAAGAGAAAATCAAGATATTAACTCATCATTACAATTTATTATACTTTATTACCGGCTAAAAGCCCTGACCTGGGTCAATGGAACTTATAGGGTAGTAGATTTAGGATCAACAGAAAGATGAACTTTTTAGCAGTCAATTGTACTGTATTAATTATCCATTTCTTCTTCAAAAATTACTCCCAAACATGGTGAGTTGTCATTTCTCATGACTGTGTGAGGGGCTAGACTCTGCTGGTCTCCCCTGGGCTCACCCAGGTTACTGCACACAGCTGGTGAGTGGGTCGGGGACTGGGCTCACCTGGGATATACCTGGTGAGTGGGCTCCCTTACCCACGTGGTGCACACTTAGGCTTCCTCATCAGCCTGGTGGTCCCAGGATTCTAAGAGAAGGAAGTCAGCAGCTACAAGCCCCTCTTGAGGTTTTAGCTCAAGAACTTAAATTATGTCCCTTCCACCACAAATCTAGCCCAGTTTCAAGCAAAAGGAGATATAGACTCTACTTCAGGGTGGGAGGAGCAGCAAAACCACTTTGTAGAGAGGGATGTGGATAATGTTGTAGCCATAAAACAAGATACCAGAGTCCACTTCTGATGATGAGACCTTCACATATTACTCACATTCTTTCAACATGAAAAATATGCTTACTCTCATCCAGGGACTCCAAAGCCTCACACCAATTACTACACCAGGCTTGAAGTCCGGGATCTCTTGACTAGTGTCTAGTTCAGTATGGGGAAAGCTCCTTAGAGGCAGCTTCTTTTGATGCTGAGAGATGTGAACTAGAAACATAACTGATCTTCCAGCTGCACACTCAACAGAATATGGTACGATAGGGGCAGAGTAACCATGATGGGCACCTGTGCTCAAAAACAGTAAGAATGGAGCAAGGAACATAGCCAGCCTTCAGGACTTGGTTTCAAATACCAGGGACAGGGAACCAGGGCTCCTTGGAGAAATGGCCGATTCTCCATTAGAGAATCTGGTTAGGGCTGGAGCAGTCTAACCATAAGAAAAAACATCATTAAAACTCAAGTTGAAGGTCTAAGAGCTCCAATTTGTCTTCAAAATACCTTCAAAACACAGCTCAAAATTGTTAAGGTTATCCAATGCAAAGAAAGTTTAACATACGTCACAGTGGGGGAAGCTAAGGAGACAGGTCAGTGACCTGTATTGTGGTGCCCTGCGGGTTATCTAGAAACAGAACCTAGAACAGTTGGGAAATCAGGACATGAGGAGAACAATAGTGGAGCTTGAACAAACTTTAATTAATGGTTAATGTACCAACCATGGTTCCTTAGTTGAGACAAATGCTTCGTGGTTTTGTAAAACATTAACAGTTTGGGAAAATGCATGAAGAGTAGATGGGAACTCTGCATTATCTTTGCAATTTTCCATGAAATATGAAAAATCCTCTAAAATTAAAAAAAAAATTAAATGAAAGTAAAGAAGGGAAGCGAATAGCAGTCAGGATTTTGCACTAATTCTGAAAGGCAGTTGGGTATGCATCAGCAGGTTGCCTTCCCAAGCGGGCAAGGCTTATTCCTTGACCAGGGTCAGCGCTGCAGCCTTTGGGGGAGGGGGAACTTGTGAATACGTGGCTCTCCCATTTTGGCTCTGCGCTCCAGCCTTTTAGTTCTGTTGGCCAAGATGACTTCTCTTTTCGATCAGAAGTCACTGGTGTTTGTAGCTGAGCAGCTGTCTCAGCCTGCTTCTTTTTTGTAGGAAGTGGAAGATCCAGGGGACTTTTAAAAATTATTATTTAAATCTTCTTAACCATTTCTGTTCCTTTTGGTCCAAGGAGGCAAGGTTTGTGCCAGTACCATTCCCTTAAAATTTACATAAACCTTACTAGGGTTGATGTCATGCCTCAAAGGTGACATCCAGGGTTCTTTTGGGCATATAAAAGTGCTGTGGGAGGGACACCTGGGTGGCTCAGTCAGTTAGGTGTGGGCCTTTGGCTCAGGTCATGGTCCTGGGGTCCTGGTATGGAGCTCCATGTCTTAGGGCTGGCTCCCTGCTCAGTGGGGAGCTGGCTTTTCCCTCTGCCCTTCCCCCACTTCCTGCTGTCTCTCTCAACTAAATAAAATCTTGAAAAAAATAAATAAAAATCCTGTGGGATAACACACCTCCAAATTTTAGAAAGCTTTTTTAACTAACTATGAGTCCACTCAACTGAAGTTTTTCTGAGATCTTAACAAAGGGTTTTATAACCACCCACTTAACTAGATCTTTATGTAAAGGTAATTTCTTACAAAGAGTCTTCTGTGGGATGGAAATGTTTTGTAATTCAACCCAGCAATCTCTAGGTCATCTACATTTCCTCTAAATTCTGCTTTCCAAATGAGAAGTTTTGTCTTCGTTCAGCTCTCTTCCCTTATCTGGTGCAGCTAAAACAAAAGGCAAAAACAAAAAACCAAATGGCACTGTCAACAGTGCCTGACTCTCCCCTTAGCCAGACCATAAACTCATTTTCTATATTCCAAGTTGCTGCGGACAGTATTGTCTCAGTTGTTCTGTCTCTATAACTGAGTTGCCTTTTTACCAGGCTCTAACTGTGCATCCTCACTGCTCTTCTGGCTGCCACTAATAAGCCACCATCCAGTCCCCTTCTCCTCCTTCCCACCTGCCAACTCCCACTCCCCAGTCTGACCTACCAAAACAATTAGTTGCCGCTGCCCTGTCTCATGAATTTCTTAGCAAAATTCTTTGGCCAGGATATCTGCATTGAATCCCTTCTCCTTCCTTGACAAGGAAATGAAAAGGTGCAACAAAGAAAAACAAATAATTATAATAACCCTAACTTGAGCACTGTTAAAGGGCAATGAAACTTGTCCAGAGATTATTCTCTCCTTCACTTTGATCTCCAGAGGAGGCAAATAGACAATGAAAATGCTTAAACTGATTGAAGATAAAGAGTTGGATGTTTTCCTAGGTTATGAGGTAAACCCAAGCGATTCAATTTATAAGACGGTATCTAAGATGTTCAAAAGTGAAATTTAAATGATCACTGACTGGTGACTTGCTGTGGCAGCATTGTTTTAAAAACTTTACAAGTATCATATAATTTAATGTGTAAAGCAACTTTATGAAGTAGAAAGTCTCATTTGGAGTTTATCTTTTTAAATACTGGTTAAGATGTCCAAAAAATCTGAACATTTGTCTTTAAACATTTCGAGAAGATCCACATTTTCTTCTCTGTATTTATGTCTATGTGTATCTATTTATATTCTAAGGGCAAAATCAGCTGGACTTATACATGATTTTGCTTCCGTTTGTGCCTTTTCCCTATCTATGTCATTGGTTTATATCAAAGGCCAATTTCTAAAAGTTATAGATTTACAGAGCTTGACATCATTAGTTTTCAAAGCACAATGTACAAATTTAGATAAGAATCTTGGACCATTAAGGGAGATAAGAGTGTATTTAAGAATCTTTCCTTCTGCTCATTTTTCCTATAGTGGTGAAATAAAGATGGGATTGGAAGAAAAATAGAAGATCATATTATAATATTGTCATATATCAACTTTTCTGTGGAAACTTTGTACGTAGCATTTCCTACCGTGGAAACATGCTTGGGTCCAGTGATGTGGAGAATGCTATGTTACCAAATATATAAAAGCCAATGTATGAGTAGTCTATGGGTTTCTCTAAAATTTCCCAATATCCCAAAGGTCAATGACAATGGTCCAATGTACCATAAGGACATGACCCAAAGTCACAAAGGAGCGATGTAATGGGAAATAAAAGCTAATAATTGTCCTTACTGGGTTGTACTTTTGGTAGAGGACACTGTCTTAGTCAGCTTGAGGTACCATAACAAAATACCATTGTTTGGGTGGATTAACTAATGGGAATTTATTTCTCAGAGTTCTGGAGACTGGAAGTCGAAGATCAAGGTGCTGGCAGGGTCAGTGCCTTGTGAGGAGAGCTCTCTTCTTGGGCTACTGATGACTGCTTTTCTCAAGTCCTTGTGACCTTTCTAAGGAAAGGTCATGCACTAAGGTGCATGAAGGTGGTGAGAGAGAGGTAGGAAGAAAGCTCTCTGCTGTCTCTTCTTACACTTAGTCTTGCCTTGAGGGCTCTACCCTATGACTTCATCTAAACCTAAATTCCTCCTAAAGACTCTGCCTTCAGATTTTACCATATGGGAGGCTAGGGCCTTCAACATATGCATTTGGGGGAGACATAATTCAGTCCATAGCAGAGACTATAGTTTCCTCCTCTTTCCTTTTCCTTTCTTCCTTCCTTCCTTCCTTCCTTCCTTCCTTCCTTCCTTCCTCTCTTTCTCCATATATCACAGTAGCTGAAAGTTAGTTAGAAGCTCCAGTAAAATAGAATGATGATTCCTTTTAGGTTCCAGCCAAGGCCCCACCTAACAAAGCCTCTCTTACCTAACTTCATGTGGTTTTAGCCCTCTCAAGGTATTAGAACAGGGTGAAGTTTTTATTCCCTAGGCTGGTATGCAGCTAGAGCTGTAAATCCGGTGGAAGGGTTTTGCATTTTCCTTGCTTGATCTGCTTGACCACCAGTTACTGTAGTGCTACTAAGCTGGATGCAGCTGATTGGTGCTTAAGGGCAGTAGTAGCACTAAAGCAACGCTGAAAGGATTGTGTATTAGCCAAGATTGTGATTGTGAAAGAGACCTAAAAAAAACCCACACAAAACAATCTTAAAAGTCTATATCAAACTGATACTGCAAATCTGTGAGACCTATCAAATGGCCACATAACGGTTAAAATCATAGTCTGAAGCCCTACAGAACCAGTTTTAGATACATTGACTCTCTGTGAGGGTGCATTGTCTTCAGTAAGCTAACAGGAGGATCACTCATTAAGTGAAAGAATTAATTCGAGGCATTTAGCACATTTTTTCCCATCCAATGAATGTTTGTGGAGTACCCACCATATGCCAAATTCTTGCTTATGTGCCGGGTATAGATCAGTGAATAAAAAGGAGCTGGAACCTAACTTTGTGGTGCTTTACCCTAGTAAGGAAGACACAAAACTAAGGCAAGACAACATGCAAATAAATCCTTGCAAATCAAGAAAATGCCCTAAAGAGCAAAGCAAGGCACCACCAAGGTAGGGAACAACACAGCCAGGAAGGAAGAGGGTGGAAGAGGGATTAGGGGAGACACTTGGGAGTCTACTCTGGCTGAGACACTCCAGGAAGGCTTCATGGCAGAGACCGTTTTTAAGTGGGACATTATGGAGGAGAAGATGACACCCAAACAAAAAACAAGGGTAGGGTGCGGGAAGCATATCTGGGAGGATTCCAAAAGAGGAAAAAGGAAAAATCAGGCACAAAACCTCAGTAGGATGAAAGAGCTAAGTGTTAAAAGGCTGAGAGAACAAAAGGATAGCCCCCTAGGGATGGTGGGGGCACCCAGAACAAAGCCTGGCAGGGAGGGGTGTCTGCAAATGCTTTTAGTCTTTATTCTTGACGTTTTTGTGAGGAAAAAAAGAAGACAATGTATTAAAAACATCGAATAAGCTGCTTGAACCATAATAGGTGCTCAACCAATAGAGTATCTTGGTTTTGTTACTATTTTTTAGCAGTACTAGTAGCCTTGCTCTCTTCTGAAAACCAGCTCACGCTTCACGCATCTCCTTTTGCTCATGCTCTTATGTATCTTGGTTTCTGTCCCAATCTCTGACTCTTCCTGGTGTTGTTTATTCTTACCTTCAGTCCCTATTAAGCTGTCATACCCTCTAGATACCCTACCCAGAGTTGGTAGCCCCTTTGGAAGATTTGTTTCTCCAATAGATTTGCGTCATTTACTATGGTTTTTTTGTTTTGTTCATTTACTAATTTTTTTTTTCAAGAGAAGTGGTTAAAGGAAAATAATTTAAAACTCAGGTCAGTCTGACCAATGTCTCGTGTTTGGTATGAAGAGCAACCACCATTCCCGTGACAGTCTGGGAAGGAAGAAATGGGAGCCCTGCCCCAAGTGAGGTCCAAGAACCCTCCTCCTCCCAAAACATGGTTTGTCTGTCTCCAGCCACAGAGAGGCCTGTTCCTCTCTCCAAACCATCACGAATGATTGATTTGAGATTCTGGATTCTTCAGAGTTTCTTCCAAATGAACAAAAGACAGTCCTGCTTAGAGTCTTGGTGGCATTTTAGTCAGCCCTTTAATGTGATTCTAATGGTTTGTGTGTGTGTGAGAATTCACAGTAAATTCATTATGAAAACCCATTTACCACAGGGTTGACACCAGCAAAAGCCTGAGGCAGCTCAGGGAATTGTGGGACACGACATCTGTTTCAGTGAACATAACTCAGGCATTCCACATCCGTGCTCGCTCATTGGTGCTTAATAGCTTCTTGCACAGCTCTTTTTCTCCTCAGGACATACACATTCAGACACAGAAAACCATAAAGGCCAAATGTCTTCTTTAATCCTCCGAGGCTTAGCTAGCTAAAAGGAAACTGTCAAGAGCCATAGCAACCCTCTATGTGAAAAGAAAAGAATCATCATCATCATCATTAATAATATTAATAATAATAGGTAAAAGGAAGCTAATATGCTGGTTTAATACACTTAGGAGTCTACTTTTCTCAATTTGGCTGTTTTGGGGTCCGATTTTTATGCATATTTAAAATAGAATGTGTAATTTGACCATACCTACTTTGTTATGATTTACTGTTAATAACTTTGCTGAAGTGTAAATGGCCTCACATGCTAATTGGGTGTGCTTCCTGTGACATATGCAAACTGACTTAGAAACTAACATATGCTGTTATTACTCATAATAGATCAGCTTTGTCTGAAATATTTGTGCCCAAAATTACCATTTGGCATGTCTTCAAATTCAAATCCACCTTCTGCCCTGAGATGAAATTCAAGGATTTGTTTTCTGGTTGTGTTTTTTTTTTTTTTTTTTTAATATTTTGGAGACTGCTTTCACTGCTACAATAAGGAGTGTTCAGTGTTTACATTATAATGACTATTTATGGGGGTTTAATATGTTGCTTGTTGCAAATTGCATCCGACGGAAACTTGGCAAAATGGCACCGAGATGTGGGACCACATTCAACTATATTTAACATCGTATCAGGCGGTTGATCTTTTGAAAATCTATGGTGTTAAATGATACTTAACATAATCTTACATACTCTTTCCATCTTTTGCTTTGTAGAAGTTAAAAATGGTGCTGAGTGTTACAGTAATTCTGCAGGGGGAAAAATGTATTTTCTGGTTGTCAACAGTTTACTAAGGTATGGAATGGGAATAATGAGAAAACCTAAAATCAACCTGCTTGTTTTGAGACTGTTAATGTCTTGTAGATTGCTACTGGGTTTTTGTATATTTGTATCATCTGTTATGATGTCTTTCTGTGGCTGAGTAGAGGATGGAGGCAGAAACTGAGCTGGAAAAAAACACTGTAGATGTTACTTACAAGAGCCAAAGTGAAAAGGTTAGTTTGCATCACAGAGAGCGTTTCCACAGTTCCAATCCAGTTTGAAATATTGTACTAAATTGTAAAGGCTAATTAGCTAGGTAATTCCGTATGGGTGGGAATGGAAGAAGTAGGTTCTTTATTATTTTACAAACTTTAATTTGTATAAAGGTGAACTGTTTTAGATTTTCAAGAGAGTTGAGATCATTGAGTTAGAATCGGATTATCTCAACAATGGGCATCTCCATTTACTTTTAACTTCAAAGAAAGATTGTGGTTTCCCATAAATACCATTGTTAGGGGAAGCAGTTCATCATGAGCCCTGATCATCCCTGTGTGTTCGTGTATATAGACCACAGGGTATATCCATCCCCTGATACTGAGCAGTCTTCATAGTTAGCCACATGGGTGACTACGCAGGTGCAGATGGCCACAGCATGACCTCCATGACCTTCATGCTCGCACTCTTATGGAGGGGACAGGCTTGTTTACTACTTGCTCAGGAGCATCCATCCGGGCCCATGGTGTCACCCATGGAACTTGGGGACCCAGGTTCTGGCACCACCCTGCTGATGTTCCTGCTGGGTGCTATGCTGTGAGTAATACACTGTCTCCTCTACATTTGGCATCTAAGGAATGGTTTCAGATTTATTCCCTCCCTTCTTCCCTGAGGCTGGGACTCTTCCCTGACAAACGTATTTTGAAAGATCCTCCAAAAAATTGTTTTGATTCTGATCATTTAAAAATTGTATATTGGCAAATAAAATGTAATCAACAATGGAATGTATTTCAAATAGATGGTACAAACCTTGCCCTTATTATTAAAAATTATTATCAACTTGTGAGAGAAGCGTTAAAAATAACTCCCATTAAAAAAAAAAATAACTCCCATTTACTGGCATCTATTATGTACATTTTTCTCATTTATTGTCTCAATAGCCTTATAAGCTGCTGTTTTTGCACACCAGGGAAATTAGACATAGCCTGTGCAACAACCTGCCTATGTTAGATGGCTTTGGAAGCCAGATCTGCTGGGCTTTAAATCCAGCGTCTATATTCAGTCACTTTACGACCAATGACTTCTGTTAAGTATTTTATGATTAGTTTTATTTCCTGATATAAATTTTATGTGCTCAAACATTTATTCTTAGAAGTATAGTCTTCTACTTCAAGGTGTGGCTCTTCTACACTTTTTACTCTATTGCACTGTTGTTCTGAAACCCTAAGTCATATACTTGGAATAAAATCAGGATTTTAAGTCATAATTTGAGCCTTACTTAAGTATCATGGGACCTGGGCTGTTTCTAATAAATAAGATAAGATGTTTCAAATAAACTTGATTGTTCATACTAGTAAATAACTAGATAGCCCAGAAAGACTGAAATTATTTTAAATAAACTGAATCGTGGTGTATTTAATTTGCTTCATTTTTTCATACAATAGTATCTAGTTTTGCCAGACTCCTTGACGCTATAGATAAATGAGTAGAAGCTACGCCAAGCAAAGGACCAGATGGCCTGAGGTGGATGGGGAGGAGTAGTCCTGTTGGGCATATTTGATAACTTATGTTTAGGGTTTTGTGCTTTTCTTTCTTGGTTTTTGTTTTGTTTTGTTTTGTTTTGCATTTCTAATGCCCCTGGCTGGATCTGCTACAATAACATAGTTACAATAAATAAAGCAAAAACAGCTGATTCCACTAAGTCTATCTGATTACATTTTAAAACTTTACTTACTATCAAATTTTCTGACTGCATGCAAATCATTAATACATAATTGAACATCTATCGGGGCTCTTGTAGCACTTAGGCTAAAACTTTATGAAATAAAAAGAGGCTCTGAAATATACTGTGGGATGTAGCAGCAGTGGACTCCTGGGAACAAGTAAGGATACTTCCAGAATGCTGCTTTGGAGAATCAGTGTCTTAAAATTGGAAAGTTCTGAGCACTTGCAATGCAATTCTCAAGCTAGTGCCTGAAAAGAAGAGACGTAGGAGTTCCAGTTATATAAGATGGATTCTGACTCTGCGTACAGAAATAGCCCAGACCCGCCTGGTTGCTTGAATCCACTGCCCTCAGGCATTGCAAGTGGGTGAGAAGGCAGGACTAAGGCTCCCTGAGATCTGGAGCCTACCACACTATTAGAAGTATTCTCTTAATTCAGAAAAAGATGACCAAATTAGGTATGTAATTAGATATTTATTTAGAATGAGGGAAAAAATTAAAATTAAATCACATTTTAAAAATATGACAAAACTGACAAATATCACAAATACCATCAAACCCAGAAAAATAGTATTATTTTTAATCAATTCGCTTCTGGATTTACTTCCATGCTATTTTTTTAAAACTTTTTTTTCTTTGCTGTGTACTCTTTGATCACCTTTTCATATGACAGCACTCATGTAACATTTTATTTATTTATTTATTTATTTATTTATTTAATATTTTTTTAAAGAGGAAAAAAGAAAATTAATTATTTCCTTTAACAGGGTGGAGTAAAATTTGTATTTTTGTGTTGATAATATTTAAAGTACTTTAGATTCCCAATTTGATATTAAAAATGTCACATGGACATTTAGTGTAGTTGTCAAAGTTGTGAAAATGTTTATCAAAATATCTTTCATGAAAAAATTACTAACTGAATTATAGCTATTAAATGCTGAAAGAAGGTAACAGTTTATTATGATTTATCTTATTTAACAATCTGGGAAGTTGGCAGCCATTAGTAGTTCCCCTGCAATTTTAGGCGCAGTTGGGAATTCAGGAATCTCCGTGGAGTTGTTAGTGTAGCCAACCACAAAGCTAGAACATGCGTGTACTTTTGCTAGCACATGTGAAGAGTTTACTCTAAAACTGACTTCTTTAATTTCATTCTAAGCAAACTGACCCAGGCCCCTCAATATGGCTTTTATCATTCTGGACATGAGTACATGTTGTCTTTTTATAATAAATTCATGATCATCCAAAGATACTGATTTGACATACATGGCATCAGGGCCTTAACAGGTACGATGGGTTTTGTCTTCTCCACCCAATATGTTCTGATGAAATTCCGCTTCACTTCCACAGGAACTTTAGTGGTTTCCTGGTGAGGCCAGAACACTGAGTCTGTCGCCTGCTTCCATCTACAGAAAGTCTGAGTACTTGATTATTCTTGTCACTGTGTTCATATTGGCTATATCAGCAGGTAACTTCTGCTTTTAAAAAATGTTTTATCATGATTTATTTCTTTTCATTAATTGGATTCTCAAGCAAACCAAGTGCCTACTTATTATTTCTATTAGAAATGATCTCTTCATATAAAAAATGTTGATATTATGTGAATTTTTGTTGTGCTGCAACTCAGTTTTCACCATAGAATCTTTTCCTTGATTTCCTTTCACATACTTTTGGTTCTCTATCCTACACCACTGATTTTTATCTGAGTTTTTTTTTTTTTTAAGATTTTATTTATTTATTCATGAGAGACACACAGAGAGAGAAGCAGACACAGGCAGAGGGAGAAGCAGGCTCCATGCTGGGAGCCCAACGTGGGACTCAATCCTGGGTCTCTGGGATCACGCCCTGGACTGAAGGTGGCGCTTAAACCGCTGAGCCACCGGGGCTGCCCTATCTGAGTTTTTAAACTTACTTTGTGTGCAAATTTTAAAACAGAAAAAAATATAAAGCCAAATTATCTGAAATGTCTATTTGTTTTCTTGAAACTTCCCAGAACATCCCCCCAAATTTCATTTATTATGGCATATTCCCAATTTAATCTTTCTGTCCCAAAAGATAGTCACAGCCATGCTGAGGTGAACTGCTGAAGATGAAGTGTGATGAAGGAGTAGTAGATATGGAAAGAGACGCCAGTCTTCATCAGTTGAAATTAATATGTCTCACTTTTGTAAAATGTTGAAACAAAAACTTCAAACATGTGAACACATTGCCGAAGTCTTTCTCAGGTCCTTGAAAGGACTCTGAGACTTCAAACTTCAATAGCTTCATGGTAAATGGTCCTCTGCTGCCCACCCGAGCACAGATCCAGCCATGGGCAATCCCAAGAGCATATGAGCTTGAGGTTGTAGATGGCTTCCATGATAATACATTCCAGAACCTTAGCCTTGCATGGGACAGAGAAAGGGGTAAGGGAAGGTAAGTTAGGCCATTTCACCAAGGACTGGATCAATTTTGAAAATTGGCAAGAGTGATAACTTGGGCTCAGGGGAAGATGGTTGTCCCTTCTGTTCACTAATGAAGAAATAAACCAATAGTGCAAAGAACAAATATGTGAGTAAAGGCACATTGCTCTTTAATGTTCCCTATATCCTTGCTATGGCAGCCTGAAGTTTACTACTCAAAATCGGATGACTCTCAGTGCCAGAGGCCTGAAAGCCTCTAATCTTCCCTCAGTTATTCTCAGGAGAAGGGTAACTCAAATGCCCACTGCTCTGTTGGGACTACTGTAGGCCTGGCCCTGTTGTACCTACAGAGAAGAGAGAATGGGCCAAAGTTAAGGCTTCTAACACAGTTTAGGGTGGTCAACAGGCCTGGTTTTCTGAGACTGTGGGGTTTCCCAAGATGTAGGTGTTAGTTAAAATCAGGAGAGTCCCAGGAGACTAGGGGTAGCTGGTCACGCTAAATCAGATAGGCTAGTCCTGTATGTGGAGTCCTATATCACAACAATTCCTAAGGATTAGAATGTGGATTGTGGAGAAAGCTAAACTGAGTTTTAATCCAGTTTCTAGTCATAGATCTTGGGCAAATTGTTTAACATTTCTAGGCCTCATTTTTAAACTGGAGATGACAATGAGGATAATGTAGAAGTTTTGTGAGGAATAAATTGCCTACTAAATCTAAGGATCCTAGTATAGAGTCTGATATTTAAAAACTGGTGGCTCTCATTAATATCACCCACATTATCATCATCCAAAGAGTTAGGTCGGGGCGGGGGGTGGATTTAGGAGCAAATTTCAACTAATGGTGATATTTTCAGCCAGGTAAATTGCAGCATCAGAACTCATCGAATCTTTCCAAATGAAAGTAGAGTCTTTAAGCATCTCTTGGGGTTATTAGAGAATAGGTTTCAGTCTTGAGGAAAGGAACTGGCAAGAACTAGGAAAGTTAAACATGCTTAAGCAAACAGGCTGGTTTCCTGGTAGCACTTTAGCTCCATTAGGGAATTAGAACCACAGTCAGAAAGCTGAAGCTGGTTTGAATCTTGCCTTTGTGTCTATCGGTGACGAATGCTTCTCTGTATCTATCCTGTAGAAGAATTTTTAGAAGAAGATTACTACTAATGAATGCGGAATCCCTAGCACTGAGCCTGGCTCTGGTAGGTACTGAATAAGTGAGCAATCTACACTTGCTATAGGCACAAGGGTGATACAGATGAACATCCTTCAGCCTAGTAAAGCTTAGGTGTCATGTACCACTTCTAGAGCCCATGACTAGTGAGCCAGTTACCCAGCTGCCTTAGCGCAAGGCCTGCAAAGACCTGTTTTGGCCAAATGCACATACATCCATCTATTCTTTGTTGCCAGTCTGGATGTCAAAGTGCCTGAGATCTGCTCCTAAAACAGAACTTTGATATAAAGTGTTCATATTCCAGTGATCATTTGGGCTCTGAGATCCTAGTCAGAGTGCCAATCAGGCTATCAGGAAGCTCTAGACATAGATGTGTGAAGAAGTCCTAAAGCAGGGGCAGTGGCAGTGACATAGAAATCCTAAACTAAGATATAGGTTTCTGTAGGGCAGAAGTTGTGATCTCTCTTCCAGCAGTGGCAATTCCATCCCAAGATGGCAATAATTCCTTACTGGTGCTGCTGCTGGTGGAAGCTGGGCTAGCAAGTATCTTTTAGAAGCTGGAGAAGGAAGAGGATCTAAGTTTCATTAGACAGATGGTTGGCTTCATGGAATAATTGGGCAGAGTAAAGACACAGGATTCCACAGATTTGTTTAGATAAAGGAAATATCCCTTGGTTCAGTTGTGGGAACTATTTTGGATCTGGAGGGGGAGAAATTGGGTGAGAAATATATCTGTGATAAGACAGCTTATTTCTACCCTACAGCAGCAATTGCCCTTATTGGGTTGTACTTACCAGTGTTGAGAATTCCAGAGAAGCATGCTTTTGGCAAAACTGAGGGAACTACTTGTGTCAGATAGAACTGAGACCTCCCAGAGAAGAGCATTCCTAAGGTCCTTGGGAAAGAAATATGTTCACCAGTAAACCTACTAATTTATAAACTTCAAGAGAATAAGGATAATGCCTGGTTCATTCTCTACATCCATAGCCCTACCTCAAATATCTAGTGTGCTGACAAGCTTGATTAAATATGTTCAATGGTTGAACGAAGAAATTAGTGAGCGAATATATTGGTTTTCAAGCATTCCTATTTTTAAAAAGATCTGATTGATTGATTGATTGATTGATTTAGAGTGTGTGCAAGCAGGGGGAGGGCCAAACAGAGAGGAAGAGAGAAACTTAAGCAGATTCCACTCTGACCCTGAGATCATGACCTGAGCTGAAACCAAGAGTCAGTTGCTTAACCAACTGAGCCATCCAGGTACCCCTAATATATTGGTTTTCAAATGCCCTGGGGAACTTTAGTTGCAGGTTATCTATTCAGGTATCTGTCAAAGAACTAAGGTATCAGAAAATTGGACAAAACCAGAGCATTGTAGAAATTAGAGAGAAATTGCATCCCAGCTCTAAAAGAGACAGTATTTCTTGGTTGCCATATGTAATTATTTGACATAAAGAAATAGGTTGTCTAAAGCTACTGCACAGATTTGGACCTGAGGAGTGTTTTCTCTTGAAATTCTTTTGGCTGCTCTGATGAAACCTTGTATTCTTCACAGTGAAAAAGCAATAGCTGTTGTTTGATGTATCTAAGAGAGCAAGATGGGTTTATGGTATGTAAAGTTTTAGGTTGCAGAAGTATAAATGCAAAAACTCAACCCCTGTCTTGTAATTTTTTCAAAATGGTTACTTTATAAAACTTTAAGAGTTGAAAAGAGCTCTGCTTTATGCAACTTCCCCACTGCTGTGTTTTATGAGGGCTTCTAAAATAATATTTTCTCCCTAAGAGAAAAACACAAACTTTCTAAATTAATTTAAGCTATCCGCTTTATTGTTCATCACCTTTGGCACATCATGTAGCAAATCTTATACTAAAAATCAGCATGTGGAGCATTAGTACAATCCACAAAATTCTCTTGGAGGAAAAAAAAATTAAAGAAATATCCCAGGGCATAACATGCAAAACCACTTTTCACTAATCAAAGAATCATTGCGGACTTGGCTGACAATCCCATAATAAATTATCTTCATTGTTGTTCAGAAACTTATATGCTCTGTGAATACAGCACATTCCATGTTATCTAAAATTCAGTATTGAGGTTTGAGGCTGTTTTTAGGCCAGTAAGGGAATGAAAGATGACTTTTCACTTAATTCCCATGCCCTGGAACATGCCCCTAGCAAAATTGTTGACCTTTCTGTGTTTACATTCATAGAACAGAAACCCTAACTTGATTAATAAGGATGAAAAAAGAATTAGCTTGAGTTGTGATTAATTCAGCTGCATCAACTTACTTTGTATTCACTAACTAAACCAGAGAAGTTTGATAGTCTGATCTGTATATTTCATTTAATACAAATTGAGATTTCTAAAATATGTATACTTGACTTTTTTTCTAAGCAGACATTTTATCCGTAATTCTGGTCAAGACTGGCATTATATTGAAGATTGAGGATATTGAGTAGATTATGTCACCGAGAAACTATTGTTTTCTATTGTTATTTTAAGTTTAAGGGGCTCCTGGGTGGCTCAGTGATTGAGCATCTGCCTATGGCTTAGGTCATGATCCTGGAGTCCTGAGATTGAGTCTCACATCAGCCTCTCCATAGGGAGCCTGCTTCTCCCTCTGCCTGTGTCTCTGCCTCTCTCTCTGTGTCTCTCATGAATAAATAAAATCATAAATATACAAGAGATTTTATCTATTGTCATGATACTTAAGGAAACTCATTCAGTAAGTGCGTCACTTTATCTACTTGAAGATATAACCTGATATTACTCTGAAATGAACTGTAGAGCAAGGGTAAGTATTTTGGAGGACATATTTTGAACAAACACTTGTCAACCAATATTATTTACATATGATGAATATGATAATATTTTATTTTATAAATTAATCGACCTCCTACAAAAAGAAAGCTTAGGAGAACATCTATACTCAGGTAGGCCAAACCGTTAAGTCCATGACTGTACCCCAAAACCTGCAGGAGATGAGTCCACAGAACTTGGAGAGGGTACCATCATGTCATACAATAGCTAAAACCATCTTCTGCTTCAAGTGCCTCTCCCTGAAAATGTGTAGCAGAGCAACAGTATTGTCAATGCCTGAACAATTTTTGTGAGAATTGTCTTCATAAAGAAAGCAAGATGTTAAAAAAAAAAGTTTCTAAGACAATATTATTTATGCCCTGTTTCATTACACTCACTTGGTTTCAAATGATTCTTCTTTCAAAGAAGCTCAAAATCCTACAAATATAATCCATATTGTTGAGTTGGACTACAGAACAATCATTTAAAGATGCTGTCTGGCCATTCACTCATTCACTTATTTAACAAACATTCAGATGTAAGGAGGTAAGCTAAAAGGAAGGAGGACACTCAAGATGCTCACAGGTTGCTGTTTGGAGAAGGCCTCTCAGAAAAGTAAATTGATGAGGAGCATATGTCTTGCTCTTAGGTTTTTAAGTCCTGGATTTCCAGTTTTCAGTGTATCTGGAGGTAATTTGATGCAAGAGGACAAATGCATGAGACAAATTACAATAAAAAACAATGAAAAAGTCTTGAAAGCAGCAAAAGAAAAGTGACTCATCACATACAAGGGAGCTCCCATAAGATTCTCAGAAGACTTCTCAGCAGAAACATTGCAAGCCAGGAGGGAGTTTGATGATATATTCAAAGTGCTAAAAGAAAACAAACAAAAAAACCTGCCAACCAAGAATACTCTATTCGACAAAACTGTCCTTCAAAAAATGAAGGAAAAATAAAGATCTTCCCAGATGAAAAAAAAAAAAAAAGTTGCACGAGTTCATTACCCCACTAGGCAGGCCTTATAAGAATTGCTAAAGGAGGGATGCTTGGGTGGCTCAGCGGTTAAAGCGTCTGCCTTTGGCTCAGGGCATGATCCTGGAGTCCCGGGATCGAGTCCCACATCGGGCTTCCTGCATGAAACCTGCTTCTCCCTCTGCCTGTGTGTCTCTCTCTCTCTCTCTCTCTCTCTGTGTGTCTCTCATGAATAAATAAATAAATACAATCTTAAAAAAAAAAAGAATTGCTAAAGGAAGGCTTTCAAGTTGAAATAAAAGGATGCTAGGCAGCAATAAGGAAAGGATATGAAGATATAAAGCTCTCTAGTAAAGGTAAATACATAGACAAATATAGAATCCTGTAACACTGTAATGGTGCTGCAGAGTCATTTTTAATTTAGGTATACAATTTACAAGATAAAAACATAAATATGTAACTATGAAACTGTTAATGGATACAAAATATTAAAAAGCTGTCATTTGTGATATCAATAACATAAAATCGTGGCGGGAGATGTGAAGGAGTTTTTACATGACTGAAGTTGTTACCAATTTAAAAGAGATTGTTTATACCTAGAAGATATTTTGCATAACCCGCATGGTAACCACAAAGAAAATGCCTATAGAACTCATGCAAAAGAAAATGAGAAAGGAATCAAAATATGTCACTACAAATAAAAATCAGTGAAACACAAAGGGAGATAAAAGAACAAAATCACTATACAAAATACAGAAACCAATGAACAGAATGGCAATATAAGGCCCCTCCCTGTCACTGACTACTTTAAATATAAATGGTTTGAACTCTCCAATCAAAAGACATAGAATAGATGAATGGATGAAAAAAATAAGGTCCTACCACATGGTAATAGACTCACTTTAGATATAATGACATTCACAGGCTGAAATCAAAAGAATGGAAAAAGATATTCCATAAAAAGTATGGAAGTACTTTGGGAAGTAACCCAAACAGGGTAGGGATGGATGTACTTACATCAGATAAAATCAGTCAAAGCTGTTACAAGACACAAAGAAGGACATTGTATAATCACATATAATCAACTCGTCAGGAAGATACACTTATAAATATATATGCACCTAGCAGCAGGGCACCCAAACGAATGAAGCAAATATTGACAATTGAAGGGGGGATATGGGCAGTAACAAATAACAATAGGAGATGTCAATACTCTTAAAATGATGAGTCAGACAGATCAATAAGGAAACAGAGGACTTGAACAACACTGAAGACCAGTCGGTCCTGATTGACATATACAATACACTCCACCTAATGAGACCAGAATATTCTTCTCAAGCACATATAGAATATTATCCACAATAGATCAGACATTCAGCCACCAAACAAAGTAGTTACCCCCTCCCTTCTGCCCCTTAACTTCAGCAGGACAATCTCCAGCCCACTCCAACTGGAAATACGCAAGAGAAAGGAATTCTGGAAACTAAAGTTCAGTCTACTCGAGTGGGCTCATCACACTCATCTTTCAAGTTTATGAAGTTATATAGTTTGCTCTCAACTTTTCTCAACTTACATATTCTCCTACTGCATCATCCCTCTCCATGACTTCTGTGTGAATATTCCCCGACTTTATACACCCAGCTCAGCTGACTTGTCTTCTGAACTATATACTTAGACATCCAAAATGCCCCCTGGACATCACCTTGAGATTTCACATGACCCTCAACTAGTTCAAAATGAATTCATCTCTCTCCTCTCTGTATAGTTCTCATTCTGGTTGAGGGTACCATTATTTACCAAGCCTTCAAATCAGAATTTTTTTAGTCATTCCACATAGCTTTCCCTCTTAGATACCTGTGACTAGTAAATACTAATTTCTATATGTTCTATTTCTACATTACCACTGCTATTGCTCAGTTCAAAGCATTATCATCTGGCACATAAATCACTGCAACCATCTCCTGTCACCCCACCCTCTCTCACCTTACCCTATCATTCCCTGTGCTCTAAGCATGGAAGTCTGATCATATTACTCCTCTGTTTAAAATCCTTCACTTAGGGCAGCCCTGGTGGCTCAGTGGTTTAGTGCCGCCTTCGGCCCAGGGTGTGATCCTGGAGACCCGGAATCGAGTCCCACATCAGGTTCCCAGCATGGAGCCTGCTTCTCCCTCCGCCTCTCTCTCTCTCTCTCTCTCTCTCTCTCTCTCTCTCTCTCTGCTTCCCATGAATAAATGAATAAAATCTTAAAAAAAAAATCCTTCGCTTTTCTCCTTTAACCTACAGGATGAAATCCAAACTTTGTGTAGCATAAAAGATTCTCAAAGATCTAATCATGGCCTACCTTTGTAACTATGCTACCTGTTATCCGTTGTAGCTCTTATATTTTCTTCCTTTTTTTTTTTTTTTTAAGACTTAAACTGGGCCTATTTTATTAGTTCTTCTGTGAAAATTCTTATTTTGGAGCTGGCTCTCTTTTCTGTTGGTGGAAGGATGGGGGTCTTTAACTCTCTGTGGTTGCATTCTCTACCTTTTGAGTAACCCCCTGTAGAGTGAAAAAGACTCATAAATTATAAAACAAAGCAGAGGTTAGAGACAGAAAGAAAGAAAGATGGAGAAAGAGTCCTGATAGAAGTTGTCCCTGGATCCCATTGTCCCAGAGGCTACCTTCACTTTTAAATCAACAGGTTTCCTGTTTAAGTTCAGTTGAGCTATATTTCTGTCTCTTGAGGAAAGGAACACTGACTCACACAATCCCCACACATACATTTAATGTTTAGTCATACCAGACCACATTCACAAAACCTCCAGGGCTGTGTGTCTTTGCCCATAGCATTCCTCCTCATATTTTGTGGATGAGCTGGAGAATCATCCTTCAGTATTCTAAACATCACTTCTTACCAAATTCTCTTGATGTCTTTAGATTAAGCTGACCGTTAAGCTCTGAGGGTCCAACATAGCTACAGAATTTACCACCTTGTGTTTCTTTATGTATATCCTTTTTTGGGTGGGTGACACTTTTAGGAAAGGGTACCTGCCTTCTTCGCTTTGTATAATATGTCATCCGTCATAATGTCTGAGATACAGAAAGTGTTTAATTCATATTTGTGAAATGCTGGATGATTTCATGATTTATGCTTACTATTTTGGAGAGGGATTATTTTTGTGCTCAGACAAAAGTCTTACTGATTTTGGGATAGTATCCACTGAAATTCTCTATTTTATCATTTCATTTCTGCTCTATCTGAATAAGGAAAGGGCCAAATGCTATTGTATCTATTTTATAAAAGGTGTAAATACGTCAGTTGACAGTATTTTTCAAAAATACAAGTTAACAAAAGAAATGGGAATAAAACTGAAGGGAGATCTCCTTTAGGATTTGGATTTCTGGGCACTGTGAAGCGAGATTGATATTAACATGCAGCAATCCAGTGGAGGCTCAGCCAAGTCCTGAGGCAAAATTTTCAGAATAAATACCCTTGTGATTATCAGTTTCAAATTTGGTATGTATAAATGCCTAAGCATTAAGCTTCACATTCATTTTTTTTCAAAGATTAACGATGATAAACAAGTGTACCTATATGCAGAGAGAGCTCTGCAGCATTCCAGTTTCAGTTTCCTAATATTCAAAACAAAATTCTAAATTAGTCGGTGTGAGATGGCATCAGACAGCCTTGGTGTTTTATTTTCAAATTCTGCTGTACTGTTCACTGCAATAGACCCAGAGAAATAATTTTGGTGATTTAATGCTATTTTATTGTACTTGAGATTAATTAATCTCCAAATTGATAAATAGATGTGTATATATTTAGTCAACTAGATTGAGATTAAATACTTGTAAACTGTACATTTTAATTCTAATAACAACATTCTTACATTTTAAAGCATGCCTGAGGATATTTTTGGCCTGGTAATGCAATACAGTGCTGAGTTCAATGGAATTATAATAGAAAACTTTCTTCATTGAACTGCAGAAAAGCCCTGAATAAAACCAGTACCTTCTCTCATCTGTAGTCAACCACCACCATATCTGTTCTACTTTCTTTTGAGGTGTTTAGCTAGGAAAAAGATCTAGGTTCATCCCATTTTAATTTCATAGGCAGAGATGACCGTTTGAATCAATGAACCCTGATTCTTTTTGATAGGAAAGCTGGAAATCTTTGGAGTATTCTTCACAAAACATAATGTTGGAGGAGGACTTTTTCCTTTTTGATCTTCCTTTTCTCCAACGGCAAATTCTCAGAAGGGAACTATTATAGAGCTGACTGTTCCTATACTCTTTTTTCACATTTTTTAAAATTTAAAATCAATTTGCCAACATATAGTATAACACCCAGTGCTCATCCCATCACATGCCCTCCTCAGTGCCTGTCACCTAGTTACCCCAGCGCCCCACCCACCTCCACTTCCGTGACCCTTTGTTTCCCAGAGTTAGGAGTCTCTCATGGTTTGTCTCTCTCTCTGATTTTTCACACTCAGTTCCCTTCCTTACCCTTACGGTCCCTTTCACTATTTCTTATACCCCCCGTATGAGTGAAACCATATGATGATTGTCCTTCTCTAATTGACTTATTTCACTCAGCATAATCTTATACTTTTTAACCAGTCTACTGCAGCTCAGAAGAGGTGGTTTTATCTTTTCTCTTATCGCTTTTCTTTTCTCCTCTTTTTTTTTTTTTTTAAATGTATGTGAAATGTCAATGAGCTAAAAAGAGTTGAGTGAACACAACTTTTTCACTTGATATTCTTGCCTTTGGCCAACCATTTCTATTTTTCTCTTTTAGGAAGCACTGGAGGAGTCGAAGAAGAGTGAGTCAAATTGAAGAATCCCCAAGAAGAAACCGAGACCAGATCTCTTCATGTTTTTAATATTTCCCAGCGGCGATGGAACCACATGAGAAAGAAATAGATACTGGTAGTAATTTTGTATTAGTGATGGTGATGGAGTACTGAAGGAAAATTGCACTCAAAATATTATGCTGTGAGTCATGCAATTTGGACTTAAGTTGTATGAGGGCAAATGGGGTTCCAAAGGATCTATAAATAGAAAAATGAATATTGTTTTTGTATTAGCCATTTCCAAAGCTGTTGTTTTATGCACTGACTTATTCTCAGAGGTCATTGCTAACATTTGTTCATAAGGGCTCAATAGTTCTATGTTGAATGATTTCTTAATGAAGACAGGAACTGTATCTATTTTTATATAAAAAATAATGTTTTACTTGAATCTTAGTCACAGAACAGAATCAAAGAGCAATATAATAATTGTTATTTTATTATAATTATTATCTATCAAGTGCCTTTAATTTGCCCACCGTTGTAATGTGCGTGCATTACTGGGTATTTCTACATGATAATAGGGCTTTCCAGAAGGCTCAATTAATTTCTTAGGAACAGAGTGAATGATCAGCAAGCCATCTGTTATCAATACTCTAAAATTTGATAAGATAATGATGTTCTCTTAGTGGTAATGTTAGTTATGTTTGCAAAATAAACTTATTTTAAATGAGATAACCACAGGAAAAGCATTTAAAAGTTTTCCCTAGAAAAACTTAACCATGCAGAAAGAAATATTTTAAGTGTGCTGGGGTAGTGAGAAGTCAGTTGTGAAATATAGCATTTCCTATATTTTATTTCTTCCTATAAGTAAATTTTTAAAATTGCTTTATTAATGTAATAGGCTACCCTTGACTGGCAGATCCTGATTTTAAAGATATAATGATGGATATGATGCATAATGGCTTCAGTATCTTTAAATATTTGAGATGAACTAAAAAAACCAGATAGGTCCTAAGTGACAAGAGTGAGTGTTTTTTGGACCTCAGGTTTATGTGGCTAAGATGATGCAGAGTATGTAGCATTGATTCATGACTAGCAAGATGGTAACCTACCACTTTTTGAAGGCTGGACACTAAAAAACTGGCAAAGAAAGAAAATATGCTTAAAGGGTACAGCCTCTGGGTTTGAAGAAGCTTCTGTTTTGTCTATCTAATCAAATGTTCTTAAACTTTAATTAACAGAGAATATGAGAGGGATGGGATGTGGACCACAGATCATGTTAATGTGTTGCAAGATGGAATCACAGGAGCAGCCAAGACATTTATTGAAATGAAGTCTTTAGTTTGAGAGCAGTCTACATTGATGTTCTGTTATAACAATTTTATTTTGACTGTACCAAATGATGGATGAAGATGCAGTTATCTGGTCTGATGGATGTGGTACTATGCAAAGGTGCAATGCCCTGTGCTTTCTTATTGAATAATTGAACTTGGATTTTTCCCCAGAGAATAGCTAGACATCGCATTTTCAACTAATTTACCGTCTTGAAAATTTCTATTTAGTTGGCAACATCATCATGGTTATATTATTATCGAATAGCAAATAATTTTGTGTGATTGGTAGCATAATAATTATTAGATCGAATTTGGTCAGCATTTTGTCTATGATGGCAGGCCATGTGAGAGTACATAGGAATCTGTTACCAACTGAACTGTGTCTTCCAAAATGTATATTTTGAGGCCCAAATCCCCAATATGACTGTGTTTGCAGATAGGGCTTTTAAGGAAGTAATTAAGAAATAATGAGGTCATAAGAGTGGGGCCCTAATCCAATAGAACTATGTTCACAAAAGAAGGAAAAAGGACACCAGGAGTGCACGTATACAGAGGAAAGGCAATGGAAAGGGAGCCATCTACAAACCAGGAAGAGAGGTTTCACCAGAAACCAACCCTGCTGACACCTTGATCTTGGGCTTCCAGCCACCAGTACTGTGAAATTTTTTTGTTTGTTTGTTTGTTTTTTGTTTTGTTTTGTTTTAAGTCACCAGTCTGTGGTATTCTGTTATGATAGCCTTGGCAAACTACTACACAAGGTCTTGTAGGATATCCACTTCAGAGTGCTGCCTACAGCTTCAACTCTTCTTACTTTCTCTGAGTACCTAGGTATGGACTTATCACAAGGATTTAAGCTTCTTGAGCTTCACGAGCTCATTTCTCCAGTGATACCATCTTTTATTTAGTGAAATACATGCCTGCCACTGCAATAAACATAAAAATAAATTTTTTTGTAGTAAAGTACACATAATATAAATATTACCATTTCAGCTCTAAGTGTACAGTTTTATGGCATTAAATATATCCACATTGTCGTACAACCGTCCCCACCATCCTACTGTCCATCTCCAAAACTGAAATTCTATACAATAAGACACTAACTCCATGTTTTCTGTCCCCTCACCTCCTGGGAAACATCATTTTTCTTTCTGTCTTTATGAATTTGACTCTTCTAGGTAACTCATATAAGTGGAATCATACAATATTTATCATTTATGACTGGCTTATTTCACTTAGCATAGTGTCTTCAAGGTTCATCTATGCTATAGCATGTATCAGATTCCCTGTTTTAAGGCTGAATAATATTCCATTATGTTTAATCATTCCTCCTTCAATACACACTTGGCTGCTTCCATCTTTTGGCTGTTGTGAATAATACTGCTATGAATGCTGCTGTGAATAATACTGCTATGAATAATGAAGAGATATCTGTTCAGGTCCTTGCTTTCAATTCTTTTGGGTACATATCCAGAAGTAGAATTGCCAGATAATAGAGTAAGATTATTTTTTAATCTTTAGCAGGGGCCAATCACACTATTTTCCACAGTAGCTGTATCATTTTACATTCCCACCAACAATGTACAAGGATTCCAATTTCTCCATATCCTCACCAATGATTGTTGTTTTCTTATTTTTTTTGTAATATCCATTCCAATGGATATAAAGTAGTATATCATTGTGACTTTTATTTGCATTTTCTTAATTATTAGTGATATTGAGCATCTTTTCATATGCTGACTGAAGATTTGTCTATCTTCTTTGGAGAAATGTCTGTTTAAGCCTTTGCCCAGTTTCTTCAATTGGATTGCTTGTTTGAATTATAGGAGTTCCTTATACATTATGTATATCAATGCTTTATCAGATATATGGTTTGCAAGTACTTGCTCCCATTCTGTGAGTTGTAGCTTTACTCTGTTTATAACGTCTTTTAATGCACAAAAAACTTTAACTTCGATGTAATCCAATTTATTTTTTGTTGTTGCCTATGCTTTTGGTTTCATGACTATTAAATCATCACCAAATGCAAAGTTAAAAAGCTTTTCCTTTTTGTTTTCTTTTAAGAGTTTTATAATTTCTGGTCTTACTTTTGGGTCTTTGATCCATTTTGAGTTGATATTTGTATATGGTTTATGATAAGGGTCCAAATTTATTCTTTTGCATGTGGATATCCAGTTTTCCCAGTACCATTTGTTGAAGACTGTCCTTTCCCAATTGAAAGGTTTGGCATTCTCCTGAAAATCTTTTTTTTTTTTTTTTTTTTTTTTCCTGAAAATCTTTTAACCATGAGTGAGGATTTATTTCTGGGCTCTTTATTCTACTCCATTGGTCCATATGCCTGTCTTTATGCCAGTGCCACAATCTTTTGATTACTTTAGATTTGTAGTAATTTTTAAAATCAGGAGTGTGAAGCCTCCAGCTTTGCCTTTTTTTCAAGTTGTTTTGGCTAGTAAGGGTCCTTTAATATTCCATATAAATTTTAGAATGAATTTTTCAAGTTCTGCAAATAAATAGTAATTAGGATTTTGATGAGGATTATATTGAATTTGTAGACAATTTTAGGTAGTATTGACACCTTAACATAAAGTCTTTGAATCCATAAACACAGGATATCTTTCTTTTTTCTGTCTTCTTCAGTTTCCTTCAGAAATACTTTATAGTTTTCAGTGTACAAGTCTTCTGTCTCTTTGTCAATTTTAAGCATTTTATTCTTTTGATGCTACTGTAAATGCAATTGTTCTCTTAATTTCCTTTTCAGATTGTTCACTCTTACTGAACAGAAACACAACCCATTTTTGTGTACTGATTTTGATTTTTGTATCTTTGTAAGTAAATGATTAATTCATTTGTTATTTCTAACCCTTTTTTGTGGAGTCTGTGAAGTTTCTGTATATAAGATCATAACATTTATGAATGGGATGATTTTACTTTTTTTTCTTTCCAGTTTGGGATCCTTTTATTTTTCTTACCTGATTGTTCTGACTAGGATTTCTAGGACTATGTTAAATAGAAGTGGCAAAAGTGGGCATCCTTGTCTTGTTCTGTTTTTAAAGGAAAAGTTTTTAGTCTCATAATTGAGTATGATGTTAGCTGTGGGTTTTTCACATATGATCTTTATTATGTTGAAGTAATTTCCTTCCAAGATTCCCTCCCACACTTTCATTTATTTACTCTTCAATAAATTTAAATCTTTGAGGTGTACAGCATTACATAGTTTCTCTATCCAATGGTCTTAGGAGGAAGGCTGTTTGGGAACTTGGCATGAACTATGCCACTGTTCCAAACCTATAACTGCCTTATATAGAGGTTTGGGGTTGGAGTCTAGGGTAGAGTTGAGGTCAACTGGAAGGCAGGGAGGCACTAAAAAACTAGAGGCAGAGGCTATTTACGAGCCAGTATAGACTATTTCACTATTTTAACAGCTGGCATGGTCATACCAGTGGTCCAACTGAAAATCAGTCTTCTTCTTGGGTACCATATCCTATTCTAATAATATTATATGGACCTATTTTAAATAGTCTTAACTGTGAGAGTCAAGATAATGACATATTTTCATAAAAGGTAGAATTTTTGGTAGAAGTCAAAATAATAACATCTTTTCATAAAAAGTAGAATTTCATAAAAAGTTAATTTCTGATTTGATTTCCTCTTATTTACTACTTCAGGCTGGTCATGTTTACTAAGGATAAAGCATAATATTTAAAAATTGCTTACTAAAGTGGCCTTCAAATTTCAAGCTAGATTTGCAGTCATTTGCCTATGAAAACTAATTTCATCACATATTCTCTTTTTTGATAATTAGTTATCTACCCTTGAAAGTTAATAACCTCTGGATCAGAATTACATCAAAATTATCTAATTTTATGAGGTCTCTACCCAGTGGTTTTCTCTTGATTTATGTTGCTTTCATAAATTCACAAATTTATATTATTCTAAATGTGATCATAGTTACGTTTTTATAACTTTACTGAGATATAATTCATTGATGTTAAAATTTGTTTTTTACAAATTTTAAATTCAGAGGTTTTTAGTAAATTTACAGAGATATGCAACTATCATCTCTATCTAATATTAGAACAAATTATCACCTCAACACCTCTTAGTGGTCACACCCTATTCCATAGTGCCTGGAATCACTAAGCTACTTTTTGTCTCCATGGATTTCTTTATTCTATACATTTCATATAAATGAAAATACACAGCATGTCCTCTCTAACTGGCTTCTTTCATTTATCTTGATGTTTTCAAGGGCCATTTATATTGTAGTATATATCAGTACTTCATCATTTTTATTGCTGAATAACATTCTATTGCATGTGCATGCTATATTTTGTTTATTCATCATTTGATAGACACTTGGGTTGTTTCCATTTTTTCTATAATTAATACTGGTATGAATATGTATGCACAAGTTTTGTATGGGTGTATGTTTTCATTTCTTTTGAGTCTATAGCTGGGAGTGGATTTATTGGATCATAGAAAAGGAATTTTTTTCAAATTTGCTGAACTTTTTGCAAGATTAATATAAATGTCAGTTATTTTCAGAATATAGTATATATGTATTTGTATATATATATGTATAGATATATATATATATACACATATGAATGTGCATTTATATATGAAATCTCTAGCTTTAAAGAGTGTAAAAATAGTTCTTGGGAAAGATAGCTGAAATAAATATTTAGACATTGCATCAGGATAACAATGCCATCCACAGATTATGTCAAAATCCTGGATTATGAGCAGTGACTTAGACATTTATAGTATTCATCCATTATTACACTTTTAAATGGTAACTCCTTATTGCCCATTGGCTACTGTAGCTGGAGTCCTCATCTCTAAAGCATTTTTTTTTTTATAGAGTGGGATTGATCAAATGAACACATAATGTAGAAAATGTAAAAATATGCCCAACAAATTTTAAGCTTTGAATAAATGACATCTACACTTTTTCTTCAATATCTTTCAGTCTCATTCCTAAATTTCTTTCTTTGCTGTGCAGTTCTGACAAATTATGGAATCAACAGTTGGTACTTAGTTTAAATGGAATAATCATCAAAGTCATTCTATTGAATTAGCTACTAAAACACTTAATCCTAATCCCCAATATGTCTCATATGTAGAGGCAATAAAGACAAAAATAACTTCATGCCTCTTGTAAATTTTATTTCCCAAATGAATTCTATCAATGTCACTAATGACATCTCTATATGTAAATTTGATACTCTACATTTTTGAGAATACGAAATAGCTTTCCATGTTCATAAATTTGGCTCCAAATGCAGTTCTAATAGTGCTCTTCAAAATTAGAATAATATTTTATATATTTTAGAGCAAAATTACAAAGCACTTACTTAAAATATCAAAATCATATGTAATGCTTACCTGACTTTTGAATCATTCTCAAAATTTACATATTAGATTTGGCTTCCTTGCAGGTGGGTTATTTCTTTTACTGTTCCTCTTTTGGGAATCATGATAAAACAAATAAAAACCTTTAAACATTCATCTAACCTTTCATGGTCACTGTGTGGTTTAACCAGATATTATCATTTTGTAATATGTATTTCTGCCCCTTCATGCTTGGGTGGGTGTTATTTCTGAAGACGTTTAAGCCCATTTCCAAATCTCCAATCATCCATAGTTGATATTTCCTTGGGGCCTGAAAGTAAAGCCAACACAGTGAGCATGAAATCTTAAACAGCAGGATGGTATTGCGGGTCAACCCTTGTAACTCTTTCTTGCAATAAAGGGGAGTAGGCTTTATGACCACAACACAGAAAGTATCTGTGCAGCTTTTAAAAAGTCACTGCAATGGGGTATGACTTTCGGAGGCAGAGCTCGAATAGAAGTTATTACTGCCAAGTTTATTCTGTAACTTCTCTGCTTAACTCCCTAGTCCCATTGCCAAAAGAGAAAAGAGGCTACGCTTGGCCCTTTGCAGGCAACTGGAGCAGACAACTTCTACCCTTGACTATGGGAGTTCTAACATTGCAGGAAAAGGTGGGATAAAAAAACTGGAGATGTTTCGATCTTCCTGTGGAAGACCTTGTCTTTAAAAGTTTTGGGTTGTGAACAATGTCAGGTAGATACCAAAATACACCTTACTTTCTACATATATCCTGATACAGTGAGTAATGGAGAACAGAAAAAGAGAAAGAGAGGCTGAGAATAGAATTGACTCAAGAATATTCAGTGACTAACACAGAATTTGATGAACTCAAGAGGAGACCTAGGCAAGGCTCAAGATGGATGAGATCTCTCAGCTGTTCCCATCTCATGGTTTCATTATTGCCAGAGTGAGATGGGACTAGATCCTGAGATTAAATCCAGAACCACTGTGTGGTTAGATTTGTTTGATAAAATTTCAAAATAGCAGAGTTCAAATTCTGGCTCTTCCACCTACTAAAGTGCAAGCTACTAAATTTTAGGGTGCCTTGGTTTATCGGTAAAATGGGAATGATAACCTTACTTCACTAATGATGTTATGTCATTTGGGGTATTTGGTCCCATTCATTTCCTCACATATACCCGCAATGCTAGAATTCCCATGCTCATTCTTAAAAATTGCCTGCTCCAATGATTGCAATAGACAAGGAATGAATTTTTCTTTCTGAGTAGCATCATTAAAGGGTTAGGAAGAAGAGTTATAAGACACCATGGCACTCAGCTTAAATAAAACAATATAAATCATACCAGTAATGTATTAGTGGAGGTATTAGAATTACCTCAGACTTTATACAAAACACATACAATTGTGTTGGCATGTAACAACATTTAGTAAATATTACTGATCACACTGTTTCAGTTTTTAATTATATTTAAGAATCAATGTAAATTTGCTGAATGATGTAGGTTGATTCTCAACAAGTGTTAATCAATAGTGTTATGATCATTATACAGTTCTAAGAATCCACTTCAGGTATGATCAAGGGATATTATTCAAATTGCCAGCTCTAAAAGCAATGATCATCCTCAACAGTATTGAGCTTCTAGGGCTGACCAGGTGAGCAATGTCCCTTACGGATTGCAGCAGAGTTAAGCTCATTCCTTCCTGGTCAATCCTTATGCTTGCAGGACCACTGGGATTGGGATCCATGTTCATTGCCTTGGAGTGGCAGTTGTGCCATGCATGTTTCTTCTTAGGGTCCTCAATTTAACTTTCAATCTCCATATTACTTTAGTGGTGAAAAATTCTTTTTATGGTTTCTAGAATATTGTAAGATTACAGGCTCTGCATATCTCCAGCAAGCAACGTTTCACTCATCCATGCTAGGCTTTCATTTCTTCCAGGATTGACTATTTTAATTTGTTCCTGGTGGCATTCCAGATTGTTTGCTAAACTGGCTGCAGATGGTTTTGAATGCTGCTGCTGCCAGCGTTCTTACTAGGACTTGATCTACAGATCATATTTCTCCCATCTTACAGTCTCTATCTTGGCTGCCTCCTAGACAGCATATGGTTTTTAAAATCCTTTTAATGACCTATAAAGCTCTCAATAGCCCTGATTCTGTTTACCTTTCTGACCTTTTAACTTTTTTACACCCCAACACAGACTCTTGAGTCATCCAATACGATGTTTCATAGCGCGAAACTGATGCTAGTGGGCTGATAATTGAGTTACAGTGCGGGCTTCCCTTGGCCAGTCCCAGGCACTGAATGAAGGGTGCAGAAAGAGCACAGATTTTTGTGGCTAATAATTTTAGATATATTTAAGGACTAAGCAATTTTCTTGAATTCTTACCTTACCTTATTGAGATGTCTTTAGTTATTTCTTAAGTGTTTTTGTTTGTCTGTTTTTAATAATCTGGCTGGAGAAGTTAAAGTAATGTGAAGGCCCCTCAAATGAGTACTTAGTGGGTGAGGTTTGGAGCAGTCATTGAATGAAAAAGTGCTGGAAGGAGACACAGCTGTGTGTAATGACCCTAGTTGTCCTTAGAAATAAAACAATATAACACATTTATCTGCTAGACCCACAGGCTGTAAAACCACAAACCGCAGCAAGGCACTTTTGGGCACCATCTGACGTGGTAGTAGGGACGATCAAATTATTCTCTGGGCATTGGAGGAGTAAAAAAAAAAAAAAAAACCTAACTTAGTCCGTCCTCTTCCCCATCTTAATTACCATAAGTAGCAAGCAGGATTTGTTTGCGTTTCCTTGGTTGCTTCTTATCTATCTTTTCATAACTTCTCATACAAATTTAGCCAGGAACTAAATGGAAAACTACTTTTAATACATACTGTTGTGTTTTTCTTTTTTCTATTGGGCCGGGGTAGGGGTAAGAGCGGGTGGGATGGGTAACTATTCTTGTTTTCCAAGTGTGGGAAGCAACTGAAAAATAAGACATAGAAAACAGAGAATTAGAGGTCAAATACAAGCTTTATTATTAAGAAACCTGAGTGACGAGTATGGCTATAGATCTTCAATCAAATCAACCTGCTAATACTTTCTCTTCCCTTAATCCTGGACTTAACCCACATGAAGGAGAGTTTGGTCTTTAGAGTAGTCATACATACCCAAATCACCACCTAGCACTAGGGCCAAGGAGGAAGAAGACAACAAGCCTCTCACCCTTTATGATTCAGTTTTTTAAGAAATTAGTTGAAAGAATTCTACTTCTGGGAATAGTGAGTTAGATTATTTGGATTACCTCCTCCTGCTGAAAACATTAAGATATAATTGAATGATATGCTCATTGCATATCTATTATATATAGTATAATATGTATTATATGGATAATATACATTAATGATTATATATTTTTATAATTACTAATTTATATGTAATATATATTAGTGGGAAACTGCACATCAAAGATTAAATATTTTGGAAAAGTCTAAACCTAGAAAAGCAAGCAGATGAACAGAATATCAGAGCATGAAAGCTGTTGGTTTATTCATTTTGTGTTGTGAGGATATGTGAGAGTCACACATTCTTGGGCTTCTTGGGGCAAGGAAAACAAATTAAAATCAAGTTTTTATTTTTCATTTTTTAAAAATTTTATTTGAGAGAGAAAGAGCAAGAGCACACAACCAAGGAGGAGAGGCAGAGGAGAGGGAAAAGGAGACTCCCTGCTGAACAGGGAGCCTGATGCAGGGCTTGATCCCAGGATCCTGAGAGCATGACTTGAGCTGAAGGCAGACACTTAACCGACTGAGCCACCCAGGTGCCCCTGGTTTTGTTTTTGTTTTTACAAAAGATTCTCTCCATAATTTATGACTTTGTCTCCTACATTAAGCTAGGACCTAAAAAAGTCTCACTCTGAGGAGATAAAGGCAACCCATATTTGAAAGTGTTTTCATCTTTCTTCCCAAATACAGAAAAGTCTGCTTAGGGAGAAAAGTAGGAGAATATGAAAAAAAGGGGAAAATATCTAAGAACTTACGTGAATCTTCCTCTTTATTATTATTATTATTATTATTATTATTATTAGCCCCAGGTTTGAGGTGATTCCTAATGGGTAATACTGCCAGATATTTCTAGTAGAGGACACATTCACCCTAGGATTTAGGGAATCTCCAGGTAAGGAAAACAAATGGAACAAAAGCATTGGCTGCCATCCTGCCAAAGATAAATAATTAAAAGGAAGCAAAGCAGTATAAGTGAGAACCAGCAAAAAAAGAGATTTCAAGTATTAAACTTACCAAAGATTATAAAACATCTATATTTTCTATGTTAAACAAAATAACAGAATTCTGTTTCTGATTATGACAGTTTAAGTTCTATAAGACTTAGTCACTGTAAACTACTAGAAAACTGGGGAAAGTGTATGAAACAATTGTTTTTAGACATTGAACAACAGTTCAGAACTATGTGCTCTGCAAGGAGGGAAACAAAGGTAGTGAGCCCTACAATCACAGCAGCTCTGTGTCTGATAGCAATTTCTGAATTGATACAAAGATAGGAAACCCAAATGGAGTTCAGCAAATTTACTTTGTTGAAACAGAGAACTTGCAGGTAGAAAGTATCCTGGAGGGTATCATGCAGAGAAAGAGCTGTAGGAATCTGCATATAGATTTCCTTCAGCCTTTGCCTTGACACTCATCTGTGCATATGTAAGGTGAAACTCCAAAGATCATGCAAATAAACCCCAAAGAGTATAAGAGGAACAATTACTAGGGAATAGTAAACTGAACAGTGTTAAAAGGCCACAAAGACTGGGAGTCATTTGAGTTTCCACGAGTTATAGTGGAGAGATCTTGTAGAATATATTAGCATCTATTAGAAATGTAAAAAGGTCAAAAAGTAGTAGTAGGACTCAAGAAAGGCTAGAGTAAAGCTACTCTATTTTGATCCTACAGAAGTTTGAAAAGAGCCCCAGAAAAGATCAAGATCAAGCTAATTCACAAGTACCATAACTCCTTGCCAGAACAAAGCCCATAACTCTAAAGGAATATAACAAAATCCAGTACTAAAAAATCAAATTTAGGATGTATGGGATCTAATAAAAGTTAGTAGACTTGTGAAGAAACAGGAAGAAAAAAAGGAAGAATGCTTACCTATGAGAAAATGCAATAAACAGAAATAGACCTAGAAATGACAGAGACAGTGAAATTAGCAGATAAGGATTTTAAAAGACTCCTTATCAATGAGCTCCATACCTCAAGGATTTAAAGGGAAACAACAAAAAAGTACCAAATTCAAGGTACTGACAAGACAATGGGAAATTTAACTCTGGATTTTGATCATAGTAACAACTTTCAAAGTTTAATCTGTGATAATATTATTGCAGTTATTTTTGAAAAAATCTTTCTTCTGGAAATACATATTAAAATACAGATAAAGTGAAATGTTCTCCAGGAATTGCTTCAAAATGTTACAGGTATGGAATAAATGAGAGAAGATATTCTAAGATTGGCTGTGAGCTGATAATATTGAAGCTGTGTGAGTATTAAGTTTACTGTATCTATTTCTATATAAACTGTTAAAATTAACAAAGAAAACTCAATGAAATCTTTAGCAGCAGACAGGACAAAGAAAAATAGGATGTGTAGACTGAAAAATTGATCAGAAGAATTTACCCAACGTTCACATACGGAATCATATCCAACTTACACAATGAAATCATATTTTCAATTTACTTGGGAAAAATTATCCCCACTTAAAATTTTACACCCAAAAATATTTTTTGAGGATAAGAAGTAAAATAAAATATCTTCAAAGAAATAAATCTGAAAGAACTTCAGTATCTCACTAGGATATTCTAAAGATGATTAAGGAAGAATAAAGGTGATCCCAGATGGAAGTGGTAAGATACAAAAGTGAATTAAAGGAAAACAAATAAATATGTGGACAAATGAAAACGAACACTGATTGTATAGAGTAATTAGAATAATGTCTGAGTTCAAATTTATTTTATACTGGAAAACTATAAAATACTAGTCAAGAAGACTGCAGTGAAGTTAAAGTGTTCTCAGGCCCTTACGTTATTTGAGAAGAGGGCAAATGTTTTGATTAGTTTTGCTAAGTATGCATGCTTTAATTCCTAATATAATCATTAAAGGAATAGAACCTAAAAGGTAAAAAAAAAAAAAAAAAAAAAGGCAATTGGTACAAATATTTAGCAATACAAAAGTAAGTAATAGAGATGAAGAAAAAGAATATTTATCAAGGAAGACAAATGCATAGTAGATATAAATGCAAATATATCAGTATTCACAGAATGCAAAGGGAATAAAAGTTAAAAGATAAAGATTTTCTGAATGAATGTTTTAAAAATCCAGTGATACCACTTAAAAGAAAAACACTTAAAATCTAAGGGTATGGAAAGGTTGAAAATCTGAAAGTGAGAATTTATACACTAGGCAAATACTTACCATTAGAAAATTTTTGTAGCCACATTAAAAATATGCAAATTAGATTTTAGATAAAATCATTAAGGGAGACAAAGAGGGTCACTTCATACTGATAAGAAGATTAAATTTATCAAGAAAATATAACAATTTAAAATTTGTATGCACCTAATAATATAGCCTCAAGATATAGAAAGCAAAAATTTTCCATTTACTGAATCATAACAATTTCAAAGAATTAACATGATATAAGGAATATTTTCTGGTAAAAAGGCAAATAAAAGTTAAAAGTCAATAAAAAAAGAGAACTAGACAATTCCTAAATACTTGAGAATAAATCTTCCAGGAGTTAAAAAGAAATAAAAATAGAAATAATATATTTTGCACTAAATGATAAAGCTTTTACATGTTGAAACATACACACTGGAACTACAGTAGTATTTAGAGAGCATTGCCTTAAGCACCTTTATTAGAAAATATGAAAGGTTAAAAGTACCCATTTCAGAAGTCTGAAAATAAACACCAAAAGAAACCCAAATAAAGAGGAAAGACTGCAATAAAGATTGGAAAATAGGGGATCCCTGGATGGCGCAGTGGTTTAGCGCCTGCCTTTGGCCCAGGGCGCGATCCTGGAGACCCGGGATCGAATCCCACATGGGGCTCCTGGTGCATGGAGCCTGCTTCTCCCTCTGCCTGTGTCTCTGCGCCTCTCTCTCTCTCTCTGTGACTATCATAAATAAATAAATAAACTTAAAAAAATACAACTATTAAAAAAATTGGAAAATAGTGATATAGAACAGGAACATAACAATGGTGAAAGTCAAGAGGAACAAGAGTTGGTTCTTTGAAAAAATTAATACAATCAACAAATATTTGTCATATATAAGATGTGTCAGTCAACGGACAAAAACCATACCAGTAATTTGAAGATTTAATATAAAAGATTACCGAGTGGCAGAGTATAAACTACTAAGGAAGGTAAAGAGAACTCAAACCAGTATAGCGATAGTGTTGAGCCGAGAGAAGTCACCCAACGAAGAAAGGGCCTTGGAAGAGGGTCCTCCTACAAGGATGAGGTCAGACTTCAGGGAGACATTGTGGCAACGGCCCACTCCTGTCAGAGAAATTTGCTGAGGGGCCAGGGTTGGTAAACAGGAAACCAGCCCCCATAGTGCCAGTAAAACTCACTAAGATCCTGACTGCTGGGGGTGCTGTGAAACTCCCTGAACAGCCATCCACTGAGGTGCCACCAAAACTCAATGTAGGGTGAGTGTCGTCAGGTGTCCCTGATGCTACCGGAGGACGTAAGCCACAGGAGCAAAAATCAGAAGACACTGGAAGCGGGAAGAAAAAGCCCCTTATTCCTGCAGTGGCCCCCTCCCAGGCTTTCTACTCACAAAGCTTCACACTGTGTTAGCTGGCAAAGGAGAAATACGTGCAGGGTGCGCTCCAGCATCACAAAGCTAGGACAAGGAAGGGGAAGAGACACAGCGAATCAGTCACTGACATACATGGACTGCTCTATGGCAATGAAAGGAAACAGACTGCAACTGGCCATGACATCTTTCAAATGTAATGTTACCTTAAAGAAGCAAATTTCAAAGGATGCATACACTATGATTCCATTTTATTTATTTATTTATTTATTTATTTATTTATTTATTTATGATTTTATTTATTTATTCATGAGAGACACACACACACACACAGAGGCAGAGACACAGGCAGAGGGAGAAGCAGGCTCCACACAGGGAGCCCAATGTGGGACTCGATCCCAGGCCCCCAGGATCAGGGGCTGAAGGTGGTGCTAAACCACTGAGACATCCGGCTGCCCTGATTCCATTTTATATCAAGTTGCAAAACAAGGGTGGTTAATACATGAAGTACGGCAAGAACATAATTGCCGTAAAGTCCCTGTCATATCTCCAGGAGGGAAGGAAAACAATGTGGTCAATAAGAGCTGCTCGGTGGTTTCAGGTGCAGGCGGTTGTACCAGCCATACCCTTGTCTTGATCTGGATGGTGAGCACAAGATGTGTGTCCTTTATAGTAATTTGTTGAATTATATTTATATGTTTAATAGTGCTATTGATAGAGCTACACCAGCTTGCTGTTCAGTGTTTGCCTATTTTCGTCCTTTACGTTCAACCACCTTGAATAGTTAGATGTGTTATATCTCTTTCGAGAGAGCTCTGGGGATTCACCTAGGTAGGGGGGCATGAGCTGAGTGTGGAAGAAACAGTGGTTCTTGGGGACAACTCTGCATTACATTTTGATGATGAATCTCGGTGCTAGAGCCTACGGAAGTGTAAATCACTTGTACATATAAATAAACTGGAGCTCAGAGAGGTGAGTGATTTGCACAGGATCCCATGACAACCAGGGGCCTGGACCTCACAAACCTCCAGGCTGCCAGTTCAGGGCTATTGCTATTACCCCGCTATATTTTAATGTATTTTACCTATTACATACCATTAGAGAAGGCGTGCTAGCATTAAGAGGAGTCTAAGAGGAACAAGTATGGATCCTATGCAGTTCTCTCTGTAATTTATAATTCTAAAATGTTCTGAACACCCTTAAGAGGGGCAGGCCACTTTGATCACTTTTCTTTTAGATTTTAGTCCAACAACAGAAATAAGCATATATGTAAATTTTGTCAAACTAGATTAGTGATTCTTGGAAGCGAGGGCCATGTTTCCCACTTCTACTCTTCCCTCTGCAGGGGCTATCATAATGCGGGACATGAGGAGGAGCTGCCTTTCTTCGTATTTATAGAAAAGCAGGCATGTACTGTAGAAGACCTACAAGTACATTTCTACGTGCTTTTTCACTTCTTTAACCTGAGAATTGTTTCCACTCTTTAGATAGGTTAGTTCTGTTCAAACTGGTATATTCCTCTACCAATGCCCTGAACCCACAGTTTACTCAGTGTGGTCCTGACATGGCCTAAGATTTTATAGATCCTATATCCCTATAGGGATAGTTTGGAGTTGTGTATTCATTATGGATTCTTTTTTTGCTTGGAGGTGTCAACAAAATTCGAGAGCCAATTTAAGCTAAATAGCAATTACCGTCTCATGAAACTCAGAATTCTAGGTATAAAGCCAAATTCAGGCATAGCTGCATCCTAGAGATCAGAGATTATCATTAGGGGTCTTTCTTGGTCTTCTGCATGTTTCTACTTGACTTCATTCTCTAGGCAGGCTCTCTCCTTGTGGCAGTCATGGGACTGGAGTCCCTATTAGCTCGAGGGAAAAGCCTTAAGAAATACAGAGTGGCTGGTGTAGAATCATGTGATCATATTGCAATGGCCGGCCTTGGGTGTAGTTCTCTCCCTTTTGTGTCTAGAGAAAGGCATGGTAGTTTCAATGGATGTCCACTGGGACCATAGGGATGGGACAGACGGTATTCTCTGACAGAAGAACAGGGTGCTATAAGCCACAGAGGGGAGCCCGACACACACGGATGGCAAACACCATAGCTTTCATAGTCCATTATGGGGTCAGGATTACTGCTCTAGGGACACCTGGGTGGTTCAGTGGTTGAGCATCTGCCTTTGGCTCAGGTCATGACCCCGGGGTCCTGGGATCGAGTCCTGCATCGGGCTCCCTGCAGGGAGCCTGCTTCTCCCTCTACCTATGTCTCTGCCTCTCTCTGTGTGTCTCTCATGAATCAATAAATAAGATCTTAAAAAAATAAAGAGATCACTACTCTAGAAAACATCGTCTTATTGTAGTGTGGCCCATATATCATGCAAAGAAATGTACAAAGAATAATTTAAAAAATATTCAGTAGGAGGAAGATTACTTAGAAAAACTAACACTTTTTGACTTGTAAGATGTTTTAATGTTTTATACAAGATTTAAAAAACAAACAAAAACGACCTCTTGGTCTCAGGTGCTCCTAAAATTTTCTGCTGGAAATTTAAATTGGTATAACATTTCTGGAAAACAATTTTGTCATTCTATAACTAGAGACTTAAAAGACCTCGTAGAGTTTAACCTAGGTACTTAGCTAGGTATATACCCTTCTACTATATATCCTAGATATATACATCCTAAGGAAATAATTGGCAAATTTTTATACACAAAAGACTGTGTATAAAAATGCTGATCATTGGAATATCAGAAGTGATGAAAATCAGAAAGATTACATGTACTGCAATAGGAGAATGGTTTAAAACTGTCACGGCATATCCAAATAATAGAATATTACACAACCATTACAACTTCCATATATTCAAAATGCTCAGATGAAGAATCCAGATTCAAAACTGTTAGCTCATTAAAATCCATATTTAAAAAAAAAATAAAATCCATATTTCATGTTTATAAATAGGTATATTTATATGGTTATAGCAAAATGGCAACAGCTTCTTTCTGGGGAGAGAGATTACGTGTGGTTCTACATTAACATTTATATTTTTACATATATAAAATTTACATTTTATACATATTTACATTTTATATATATATAAAATAATATTTCTATTTTTCTAAGTAGATAATCTATAGTTACCATAGATTTTTTTGGAAATTCTTTGTCTGCTGAAAACTATATCCTAGTTAACTTTAATCGTGCTATCAGACACTGTCAGTTAAACATTCCAGGCGCTTTGTCACTAGCTGGGCTATGACAGCAGTAGACTGACTCCTTCCCACGGAGCTCAGTGCAAAGGAGAACAGCTAAGAAGCTCTCAGAGCTGAGCACACAAGCGGGTTTGCGAACAAGCGAGGAGAAAGCCACTTGGACACCCGGAATGTGACAGTAAAGTCAGGGTAACAAGCAAATCCCCTTCATCATTCCTAGGTGGCACTAGGGGACCTAAGCTTCCTGTGGGCAGGGTCTGTGTCCCCGTCCCCCCAGCGTGGCTGACAGGTGCAGGAAGCTCAAGGAGCAGTCATCGAACACATCCCTCTCTCTCCCCGCGTAATAACTCAACGAACTATGCCAGCAAGCCCTGAGACACTTTCTCACTCTCCACCTCTGTCTCTGAAATGTCTCAGTGTTGGCACATGTGGAGAGAGGCCTGTCGGTTTGTGTTGATGGAGAAGAGAAGGATGCACGTGAGGCCTGGAGGTTCTCCAGCTGATTCCCGCTCTCTCGGCTGCTGTGACATGGTTGTCGTGCAAATGGCACCGAAACAATGACTGAACAACACTAACATCAAACAAAAGGAGCCCCTGGATTTTCTGAGCAACCAGGAATAATTTGCCAGGTGCAGGCCGCACACTCAGGCTGCCATTCGTAAGTTCTGACATTTGGCGATAAATATTGGGAGGGGGTCACGTCAGCAGTCCTGGGGGCGGGTGAACTGCAGTTACTTGATTTATGGAGTTCCAAATCAGAACAGAAACTCCTTCCTCGCCTCAAGTACATGCAGGGATTCTTGGCAGTAGGTACGGATGGAATAGAGTTTACCTAAACCTGCTTTCCATTGACTTTGACCCTTGTGTTTGCTGCCGCTAAGGAATCGAAAATGACTAAAGGCAGCAAATAAAACCTGTGGCCAGGACATAGCTCTGCAATTGTTTGGTAAAGGTTAGGCTCACTGAGTGAATAGGGAAAGAAAAACAACCTAGGAATCCACAGATCAAAAAGATTTAAATGTGTTTGTTACAGCATGTGCCCCCAAATGCCTCCTCCTAGAGCAATTTCTGCGCAGGGGTACATGCCACAGGGGTATTTTGCGTATATGTAACAAATATGGGAAATTTCACCAAACCCTTCTTGGACAAAAGCCTATTAAATATTCCCTGTCCCGGATTTTTGGGGGTGGGAGGGCACAGCAGTGTCGAGATGTCTCAGGCATTTTGGGCCGGGGAAGCACCCACGAGGGGTTTGGAATGAAATTGAGAGTGGGATCGTTTGAAATCCACAGGGTACGAGGAAAGCAGGGCAGGCTAGCTTCCAGGCACACTGCTCATTGCATGACCCACATTTAAATCGTAGCATCCTGCTGAAGTCAGGCCATGAAGGGGATGCCTGGAGGGATCCTGAGCAGCAAGGGGAGGGCAGGCGGGCAAGACATGAATGCGCAGTATCCAGAGTCAAGGAAATTAATTTCCTCGCAAGGGGCACGGGGCAGAGCCAAGAAAGCTGAAGGCAAAGGTGCAAGTTACCTGGGCAGGTAATGAGTCACGGGGAGAAATGCATCATGCTCTTATTGGGATGCCGCTTCCTGAAGGGGACCCTTGAGAACACCCGATGGGCACTGGAGTCCCCGTGGCATCTGCCACATGGGGGGGTGCCAACGCAATGACAGCCAAGTGGGCAGAATGGGGAAAAGTGAGTGAGCAGGTAGCATCAGGCTAGAGTTGTTCTTGCTTTGCTCGGAGTAACTCAATCATGGAGTTATTTCTCGACTTGAGAGATCAGAGTCGCTCCTGTACAGCAGCAGTTTGCAAACCCAACACGCATCAGGGTAACATGGGTGGCTCGTTTTGTTTGCTTGGTTTTGCTTTACTGAACATAGTTGACATGATAGCATTAAGCCATTCGGGTGTACAGCATTGTGACTTGGGATTTATACCTATTGTGAGGTGATCACCACCCTAAGCCTAGTCCACATCCGTCACTGTGCATAGTCACAATTTTTTTTTCTTTTGATGTGGACATTTATGATCGCCTCTTCACAGCTTTCCAATAGGCCATAGGGTATTTTTACCCAGAGTCACCATGCGGGACACGTTCCCTCCCCATGACCAATTTATTCCATAAGTAGAAATTCGTACCTTTGGACCCCATTCGGCTTGTTAAAGCTTCGGATGAGGCAGGCCTGGTTGGGCCTTGAGAAGGTGCATTGCTCAGTCACCAGGATACACAGATCCTGCCGGGCCAGGAGACAGCGGTGGAGACCCGGGGCCTCACGGCACACAGGGGCCTGGGAAGGGTTTACAGGTGGTTTTGATTCAGTAGAGGTTTGTTTTCCTGCCTCGGCTTCCCAAACGATCAATTTCATGAAAAGACTAGTAGGAGGAAGTAAGTAGAAAGTAAACATATTAATGTTTAATAATTCCTTGGAGTATGACAACTGGCAGTTTGCCTGTCATATATTTTGTTCTGCTTCATTTGTCCACCGGGACTATGGACTCAGATCCCCCGCTCGCCTCCTCTCTCTGTGGTAACCATCTCCCTTTCCTCCAAACTCGAGTGGCAGCCCCAGGTTCTGAGAGCCTGCGGTGGTTATGTGGAGCCTCCAGCCCTCCCCGTGGTGCTCCTGCTATTGCCACCAGGGCAGCAAGGCAAATTCAAAGTGAATGACTGGCAAAGATTATACATTTCTCGGGAGACTCTGATGCCTTTTTTTGCACAACCAGCTTAATTAAGAATCCTTGGCAATATATTAACCACAAGCTTATGGATCTCAATATGCCAATCAAACATAATGAGATAAATGCAAATGTCAAAGCACAGACTCTTTGCCTAGGAATATTTAAAGGCTTAAAGCTGTATCCTCAGTCAGTTGGCAGAAAGCAATGGGAATAGCTGGGGTCTGGTGGGGGCAGGGTTTGCCCATTATAATTTAAATATCTATGGCATGACCTACAGGACTGAGCTACTCCGTATCTGGGTACGGTGTCAGGGTGTGAAAATAAAGCCAAAAATTTTAGGGTGAAAACCTGACGCTGAGCTAACAACCGACCACGGCAGTAATATATCCCGAGGGGCTGGCCTACTTCCAGGAATAGGGCTAGAAGTCTGGAGCCAAAAATCAAAGCCTGCATCCCAGGTCTGTCACTATAAGATCTTAGATAAGTCAGATGACATCTCTGTTCCAAATACCTTGTGAAGTAGGAAGGATAGCAGATGCTTTTACTTGTTTCATAATAATGCACATCAGAAAAAAAAAGAGTTATAATTTACTTACATTCATTTATCTTTTTAATGACCAGGTTAATCAGTGGCTAACATAGAGGACTGTCATCTCCTTGGTGTATCTGGCCCTTGGCCAGATCTGATGAACGTTTAATGGTTGGACAACTTGCAACATAAAGCTGACTAGCAGATGGTTGTTAACCTGAAACGCATGTTCTGGTGGCTGAAGGGCTTGGCCTTGTGAGCTTCGCCGGTGTTCACCAATTTTACTCAAGACCCAAATGGAAGTCCGGTTGGTTATCAAGTTTGCGAGGGACACAGATTTGGAAGAAATAGCTCTTATCTTCTGTGAGTAAATAAAGAACCAAATATATTTTCTTTTTCAGTTTGACAATAAGGAGACTTCAAAAAGTCACATTTTAATAGATATAAATGTAAGGTCCCCCACCGAGATGAAAAAAAAAGACTAACCCCCCCCCCCCAAAAAAAAATACCCAAACAAACCCAAATTCTACATAGGATAGGTGACTTCCACATGTGTGGAAAAGGTGCTAAGATTTCAATACGAAGCATTAATGTGGTTTAGCTTCTATGAAAGTTAATGTGATCTTGGTTGCCTTAATGGATAATGATACGCAGAAGAGTGACACTGTTGCCGTGAATTAGCCAGACTATATTCAGTCCATCAGCTTCAGTTCTGGATGCCTCTCTTTTAAGTACAGAGGAAAGGAATCGGGTTGGGGAGGGGAGGGATTTCATATGAGGTGTGGTTGAACGAACTGAACAATTTTAGTTCCTATAAATAAAAACTGAAGGAAGAACATGAGCTGTGGTTTAAAGTGCTTGAAAGACAGTCATGGTGAAGAGAAACTACTTAATAAAATAATAAAATATTATTTATATTTATAAAATATAATTTATAATTTATAATAAATTTGTAATTTATAAAATATTATTATATATTTATAAAATATTATTATTATTTTCTGCCGGAGAGTGTAACTAGGACTAGAAGGTAAAAGGCAGATGTTAGGTCAAGCAAAGAGAGACATTTTCTTAAAAAAACAACAACAACAACAACAACAACAAAAACACAAAAAAACCCAACAACAACAAAAAACAAAAACATTCATAATGGAGACTCACACACACACACACAGTTTAGAGACAAATATACTATGAAGCATGTAATTACAAATTATAGTTCTCTTCCTGCTTCCCCACCCTAATCCTTGCTGCCTAGAGGCAACCTCTTGGGACTATTTTTGTTTATTCTTCTGGTATTTCCCATTTCAAAATACCGTGCATATTCTGCATTTTAAAAGAAATGCCCTGGGATCCCTGGGTGGCGCAGCGGTTTGGCGCCTGCCTTTGGCCCAGGGCGAGATCCTGGAGACCCGGGATCGAATCCCACATCGGGCTCCCGGTGCATGGAGCCTGCTTCTCTCTCTGCCTCTCTCTCTCTCTCTGTGACTATAATAAATAAAAAATTAAAAAAAAAAAAAAAAAAGAAATGAAGTTGTATTAGTTGGGATTGAGTTTCAGCTGCTCGAAGAGAAACTCAGAATGACACTGGCTTAATAAATGAGTTTATTTAAAAATAAATAAATAAATAAAAGAAATGCCCTCAGGGGATCCCTGGGTGGCTCAGCAGTTTAGTGCCTGCCTTTGGCCCAGGGCATAATCCTGGCGTCCTGGGATCAAGTCCCACCTGGGCTTCCTGCATGGAGCTTGCTTTTCCCTCTGCCTCTCTCTCTCTCTCTCATGAATAAATAAATAAATAAATAAATAAATAAATAAATAAATAAATCTAAAAAAAAAAAAAAAAAGAAATGCCCTCAAAGTATTGTCACAAATGGCAAGACGTCATTCCTGTTTATGACGGAGTAGAAGTCCATTGTGTATAGACCACACCTTCTTTCTCATTCCCCTGTTGTGCACTTAAGTTCTTTCCACCTCGAGGCTATTGTAAACGATGGTACAACATAGGGATCGCATATATTTTCAAATCAGTATTTTCATTTTCTCCAGATAGATAGCCAGTTAGTGAAGTTCCTTTAATTTTTAAAGGAAACTCCAAACTTCATAGTGGCGGCACCAATGTATATCACCACCAACAGTGCATAAGGTTTCCCTTTTCTCCATATCCTCTCCAACACCTATTTTTTGTCTTTTTATAGTACTCATTTCTGAGAGGGGTAAGGTAAAATTTCACGGTGGTTTGGATTCTCATTTCCCTAATGATTAGTGATGTTGAACATCTTTTCACATGCCTCTTGGCCATCTGTATGCTTACTTTGGAAAATATCCATTTAGATCCTCTGCCCATTTTTTATTTATTTTATTTTATTTAAAGATTTTATTTACTTATTCATGAGAGACACAGAGAGAGAGTGCAAGTGGAGACACAGGCAGAGGGAGAAGCAGGCTCCATGCAGGGAGCCGGATGTGGGACTTGATCCCCGGACTCCAGGATCACACCCTGGATCGAAGGGAGGCGCCAAACCGCTGAGCCACCTAGGGATCCCCTCTGCCCATTTTTAAAATGGATTTTTTTTTTGTTATTGATTTGTATGAACTTTTTATATATTTTGGATATTAACCCTCTTAATGCATATATGATTGGCAAATCTCTTCTTCCATTTAGTAGGTTGCCCTTTAATTTGGTTAATTGTTTCCTTCACTGTGCAGAAGCTTTTCACTTTGATGAACTCCCAATAGTTTCTCTTTGCTTTTGTTCCCCTTGCCTTTGGAGTCAGGTCCAAAACAAACATTGCTAAGATCGATATTAAGGACTTTACCACTCATGTTTTCTTCTAGGGGTTTTATGATTTGGGGTTTTACATTCAAGTCCTTAATCCATTTTGAGTATTAATTTGTGTATGTGGTATAAGATAGTGCTTCAATTTCTTCCTTCTTTCCTGCCTTCCTTCTTTCTTTTTGCATGTAGCTGTCCAGTTTATCCAACACCATTTATTGAAGAGACTATCCTTTCCCCATTGCATATTCTTGCCTCTTTTGTAGTAAATCAGTTTACTACAATATATATACTTTTTGACCATATATATGTGGGTTTATTTCTAGGCTCTTTAGTTTGTTCCACTGATCTATGTGTCTGTTTTTATGCCACATTGTTTTGATTACTACCCCTCTGTAGTGTAATTTGAAATCTGGGAGCATGATACTTCCGACTTTGTTCTTCTTTCTTAAGATGGTTTAGGTGATTCAGGGTCTTTTGTGGTTCCATATAAATTTTAGAATAATCCGTTCTAGTTCTGTGAAAAATCCCAATGGAAAAAAGTGCCATTGGAATTTTGATAAGGATTGCATCAAAAATCTGTAGATTCCTTTGGATAGCATGAACATTTTAATAATATTTATTCTTCCAATCCATGATCATGAAATATCTTTCCAATTATTTGTGTCTTCAGTTTCTTTCATCAATGTCTTAAAATTTTCAGCATATAGGTCTTTTACCTCTTTGGTTAAATTTATTTCTGGGTATTTTATTTTATTTTATTAAGTTTTAATTTTTGGATGCAATTGAAATAGGATTGTTTTCTTGGTTCCTCTTTCTGATAGTTTGTTATTGCTTATAGAAATGCAACAGATTTTTGACATCATTTTGTATCTTGCAACTTTACTGAATTCATTTATTAGTTTTAACAGTTTTTTCTATAAACAGGGTTAGGGTTATTTCTATTCTCCCAATTTGTATGCCTCTTATTTCTCTTCCTTGCCTAATTTTTGTGGCTAGGACATCCAATGTTAAGTCAAATCAAAGTGGGAATAGTGGGCATCCTTATCTTATTCCTGATTTCAGAGGAAAAGCTTTCATCTTTTTCATTGTTGGATATGGGTTTGCCATATGTTATGTTGAGGAATATTTTCTCTATCCCACTTTGTTGAGTGTTTTTTTATCATAAATGGATGGTGAGCTTTGTCAAATGCTTCTGTTTTTGTCAATACATCTGTTGAGATGATCAAGTAATTTTTATCTTTTGCTTTAAGGTGGTATATCACATTGATTGATTTGCAGATGTTGAATCATCATTGTATCCCTAATCATGGTGTATGATCCTTTTAATGCATTGTTGAATGGTTTGATATTATAGTGGTGAACATTTTTGCATCTGTGTTCCTCAAAAATATTGGCCCGTCATTTTGTTTTGATCTTTATTCTTTTCTTCCTTTTACTAAAGTTGGGCTTTCTTGTTTTTCAGTTTCTAATTCTGAAGTTATTTATTTGAGATATCTCTTGTTTCTTGAGGTACGTCTATATTGCTACAAACTTATCTTTTTTTTTTGCTGCATCCCATGGATTTTGGTATATCATATTTCTGTTTTCATCTGTCTTACTTATTTTTGTTTACTTCTTCCTTGATTTATTCTATGACCCAGTAGTTCAGGAACATGTAGTTTAATCTTCATGTATTTGAAATTTTTCCATTTTTCTTCTTCTTATTGATATCTAGGTTTATACCATTGTGGCAAAAACTATTTCAACTGCTGTCAGGTTCTCCCATTAGGTCTGTTAATATTTGCCTTATATATTTTAATGCCTCTATGTTGGGAGAATATATATTTATAAATATTATATGTTCTTGCTAGATTGACCTGTTTATCATTTTGCAATGTCCCTCTTTGTTTCTTATTACAGTCTTTGTTTTAAAGTCTATTTTGTTTGTTTTGAATATAGTTACACCAGTTTTCTTTTCATTTCCATTAATGGAATATTTTTTTCCATCCCTCCATTTTCAGTCTGTTTGTATCCTTACTCCTGAAGTGAGTCTCTTGTAGATAGTATATAGATGTGTCCTGTTTTTTTTTTTTAAAAGCCATTCAGTCACTCTTTTTTAATTTTTTTCATTTACATAGGATTTATTCTGAGTCATGTGCTATCATGAGCACTTTAATTATCTTAACTAACTTCAATAATCACAACAACCCAACAATATATTATTCCTATTTTACACTTTAAGAAACTGAGGAGGCGCAGAAAATTTTAGTAATTTAAAGAAATTTACACAATAATAGTTTCAGAGCCAGGATTCCAACCCAGGTAGGCTATATCCAATGACCAAGCTTCTAGTCACTGTGGTATATTTAGTTAACACTGCTATATCCTTGAAGCAGAATTTAAAAATATATTTTTAGAAGATGTGTTCTATAATATCAACAAATAGAAACTTCCTCAGAATAAATATAACACCATATGATTTCACTCATATGTGGAATTTAAGAAACAAAACAAAAGAGCAAAGAGAAAAAAAGAGAGAAGGAGGTAAACCAAGAAACAGACTCTTAGCTATAGAGAACAAATTAATGGGTACCAGAGGATAGGTGTGTGAGGGGATGGGTGAAATGGATGATGAGGATTAAAGAGTACACTTATCATGATGAGCACTGAGTAATTTATGGAAGTGCTGAATCACTATATTGTACATCCGAAACTCATATAACACTGTATATTAAACTATACTAAGGAATTTAAATAAAAACTTAAAAAAAAGATGGCCAAGATTTGTATAGAGAAAACTGTAATATGGCATTGAGATACATTAATAAAAAGAGCTAAATAATCTCACTCTATGTCTTTTGATTAGAGAATTTAGTCCATTTACAGTTACAGTAATTATTGATAGGTATATATTCACTGCTATTTCGTTCATTGTTTTCTAATTGTTTTTACAGTCCCTCTCTGTTCCTTTCTTCTTCTCTTTCTCTGTTCCTTTGTGGTTTGATTACATTCTTTGTGTTATGTTTAGATTACTTTCTTATTTTCTTTTGTGTATTTACTATAAGTTTTTGCTTTGTGGTTATGGTAAGGTTCACATTTTTCATCCTATGTTTGTAATAGTCTATTTTAAGTTGATAGAAACTTGAATTTAAACACATTCTAAAACTACATTTTTTACTCCTCTGCTCAAGTTTTGTTTCTGAAGTCACTTTCTCTTTTTATTTTATGTATCTCTTAACTAATTATTGCAGTTTCAGTTATTTTTACTACTTTTGTCTTTTAACCTTCATAGTAGCTGTTTTATAATTAATTAATCTACTACCTTACTATATATTTACCTTTTCCAATGATATTTTTACTTTTGTGTGTTGTCTCGCCATCCATGAGTGCTAGTTTTTTAGCTGAAACATTCCTTCAATATTTTTTATAAGGACACCTTTGTAGTGATGAAGTTCATTAGGTTTGGCTTGTCTGGAAAACTCTTTCTCTTTCCCTCAAATATAAATGATAGTTTTGCTAGGTAGGGTTTTCTAAATTGGAAGATTTTCTTTTCAGTACTTTGAATGTGTCATCCCACTCTAGCCTGGCTTGTGAGGTTTCTGCTGAGAAAACTGCTGATAGCCTTAGGGGGCTTTTTTGTACCTAACAAGGCATGGATTACACTATTGTTTTCTAATTTCCATGACTGTTGTTAAGAAGTCTGAGGTTGTTCTTTGCATATAGGCTACATTTGTTTTCCTTCTGGGAATTTTTCAAAAAATTCTTTTTATTCTTATTAGTCTGAAATTTCTCAATAATATGTATTAATATGGTACTTTAAAAATTCATTATATGGAAGATTTTATCAACTTCAATTGGCCTTCAATTCTATGAAATTTTTTATATTCTTTATTACTTTTTTTTGAAAACTAATTTTGTACCTCCATTTTTTTTGTTTCCTTTCTGGAACTCTTATTAGTCACATGTTGTACCTGGATCTTCTAATTTTCTTACATTATCTTTCTTATCTTCATCTCTTTGTATTTTTTTCTATATTCTGGAGTGTTCCACAATTTATCATTCAATCTATCAAAATTTTCATTTCCATTACTGTATTTTGAATTCCCAAGAGCTATTTCTTATTCTTAAGAATTCTGTTCTTATAGTATTGTGTTTTATATTTTATGAATGTGTTATCTTACTTGTTTGAGAATAATTTGGTATTAATATTCTCTGCTCCAAGTTCCTTCTCTTCTCCAGTATGCATTGATTAGGACTCAGTCCTTCATGATAGTGCCTCTCCTAAAAAAATACATGCTGGGATGTAATTTTATATTCTACAGTATGTATGTTAGATTGGGTTTCCTGGGAAACAGACTCTGTGCAGAAGGTTTATTGGGGATTTTCTTGGGATTAATAACTGAGGACAAGAGGGAGAAATTGGATAGGAGAATGGTTTAAACTAATTATCAGGCAATCATATGGGTAGTTCGGGGGCTGAGATGGCTCCTCAGATATATACCAAATTGAGGCAAGAGTGCTGGATCTATTTACCTCACATCTACAAGTCACTGGATTTGGGCCTTCCCTTGAAAGGGGTGTGACCTTTGTTTGAAGGCAATTCTCAGAGAGGGAAACACCTAGGATCCATTAGCCACTAACCCTTCCTGCACTGTTATTCTATAACCAGCTTATAGAGGGAATCAGAGTGACAGACTACAGCATCCACTATAACAAGGTGCTAAAATGCTGTGATATGGATGAGGTTAGGCTAATGGTAGGAACTCACAAGGTGGTCATTTTGGAAGGGAGATCCCTTTGGGAGAGAGAACCTCAAAAATCATTATTAGAGGTATTTCTCTTTGGCTGGTAAATTTCCACACATGTAATTGGGGCAGGAGTTGGGTAGTGGGCTGGAAGGCCAGTAGAGGGCTCAGTGTTTAATGTGCAAACGTATACTTCATCCTTCTGTTTTAAAAAGAGTTTCACTTTCACCATCCATTATGCCAGGTGTCCAAGTGTGAACAGTCCTATGGTCCAACATCTTCAGAAAGTAAACCAACATGCCTGGGTGGGAAGGAGGACAGTTTCCTGGTTTCATGAGGTGAGGGAGAGAATCTGAGTTTCTGATTCTTTTTATACAGCCTTTCAATAAATTCTTCCATTTTCAGCCCCACACCACACCTCAGATGTATCTGAGTTTTCCATGTCTTTCCTCTTGCTAGCTTAAGTCTCTATTCTGCTAAATCAGCTTCCGAAGTTTCATTGACATTCCTGGATTTTTGCTCTTGTGTCATTTTTTTAGCAATTCTTTACTTATTTTACTTTTGGACTTTGGAGACAGAGAGGACATAAATGGTTTGTTCAATCTTTCATGTTTGACTTTAAGTTCTAGAAATTATTTTCTAAAATGCAGAATGTACTGTCTCAAGAGGTGATAAAGTCTCAATCAATAATGAAGTCTCAGTCTGCTTGAGATGTTCAATCACTCAAGAGGAAGCTGACAGGATTCCTGCCTCAGACTGCAATTAGGAGGTAGTGTTATCCTGATCCTGAACCTCTGTGGCTCCATATGATGTAGGAGAAAGGGCTTTATGTCCATGAGAGGAAATGCTATATGAGGCCAGAAAACAGGAGACTATGTAATACAACTTTCCATTTGATAGATAGATTAAAACTTAAGGCTTTTTTTTTTTTTATTTGACTTCTACCTACCACTCTAGTTCCTACTCACAATATTTCCTCAACTTACCCTTCAATTCAGTTGTACAGAATTTCTGGTAGATCCCCAAATGCATCATGGTATTTCATGCCTCAATGCCTTCACATGTGCTTCTCACACCTAGCGTTCTTGTCTCTCTTTTTTTGTCAAGACTACTCTTATGAATCCTTCAAAAACTTAGCCTGGAATAAATAATAAAACAAAACAAAAACTTAGCCTGAGTGTCCTCCTTCACAAAACTTCCTTCAGTGTCTACACCCAGTCTTATTTAATTGCTGCTTTTCTGTATTTTCTTGACTAGCTTGTAATGACTTTGGACATAGGGAATACGACACATGAGCTTTTGTGTCTAGCACAGTACTTAGCAAATGGTAAAAGCTCAATAAATCTTTCCCTAATTAATGCAATAATAATGAATGGATAAGGAAATTAGGTCTGAGAAAGTTCAAGTGACTTGTCCACAAACACATAGGTGATTAGCAGCAAAATTAGTTGGAAATTCAAGAAGAGTTTTCATATTTTCATTAAAATATTCTTTTTTAAAAAAGATCCTTTTTACTTATTCATGAGAGACACAGAGAGAGAGAGAGGCAGAGACACAGGCAGAGGGAGAAGCAGGCTCCATGCAGGGAGTCTGACGTGGGACTCGATCCCGGGTCTCCAGGATCACGCCCTGGGCTGAAGGCGGCACTAAACCGCTGAGCCACCCAGGCTGCACAAAATATTCTTTTAACCACATAAGCTTATGTATTTTTATGTCTACATATTAAAGTGTGGGATGACTACTTTCTTTGTTCTCTTATCCCCTTTCCTTTTTTTTTCTCTCTCTTTCTCTACTTCCCTCAACAATCATTATGAAACTTTCTTGTGCTAAGTTTGGAAAATATGAACACATGATTCCATTTTTTGGCTCTATGGCTATTCTCTGTTACAGATTTCCAGTCTTTCTCAAAGCTTAATTGATGCTAGAAACCTGTACATTGTCTCATGTTCACTGAACATGTCTTTTCCATTCCTATTGTTTATCTCCCATTTTCATCATCCCAGCCCCCTTCCTTTCACAGTGGTCCTTTGCTTGTGTCTCCATTGCTTTTACAGGTATTTATTTCATTGCTTATTACTGTTCTAATGGTAGGAATTGGCATGAGAATTCTAATGTCTGTGACAAGGCTGTTATTTCTTAACATTTCTCCTTGCTTTGTATTACACATTATCCTATTTGTTCTAAAACCAGTTGAATCCTGTTGGCTCATGGAATTCCAAAATATTACTTACCACCACCCTTCTTCCCAGGAATCAAACAAAAGTCACCTAAGTCTTTCAGATGTGGAATGGGTCAAACTCAAGTGATAGAGGCTTACTTGCTCCTTTTGAGAACCCAGGCTTTGTCATTGGGCACATTTGTCTGTGTAAACTTCTTTTTCTCTTAGAATGGGTTATTTCCTAAGAAACTCTTCAATTCCTTATACAAACATACTCAAGCTGGTCTTGCTCTCCAACCAGCAATACCCAACCATGTCTGAATCCCAGTAGTGAACACAATTCAGGCTCAAGCTGAGGTCATATTTATATAAGAGGAAAAAATGAATTACATATTCCAGTTGAGTATATGTAGTCATAAATGAAAAAGCAAGCAAAATGATCAGTGGCCATAGAATTACCTCTATTAGACTATTTATATTTTAGGAGTCACACTTAGATAAACTCCCTACCCACACCCCCTGAAATTATTTGGAAGAGTAAGCCAACATTTTCTTTGTTTTCTGTTATTAGATTTTAGGCAATGCAATACTAAGAGCTAATGTTTATATGGCTCTTACCTTGTGCCAGGCAGTGCTCTAAAGCTTTACATGCACAAACACATTTAATCCTCATAATAAAACCTTATAATAAATCCTCATAATAAAACTGAGATAAGATAACGTTTTATCTTCATTTCATAACTGATGAAACTGGGTCAGAGAGAAATTAAGTACCTTGCTCAAGATCACACAGTAAGTGGCACAGCTAGGATTCGAACCACATTCCAACCTGACTGTAGACTCCAAGCTCTAAAATACTTTGTTGTTCACGATCTTTGTAGTGTTGGGGGTTCTTCACAGGCTGCATCTCTGAAAAGACCTTATTAACCTTAACGCTCACAAATTCTTTGAAATGGTTTTTACCTAAGTGTCTGTACAATTTAGTTTTCTGAGACTCATCTTATATATAACCTTGACTTAGATTTTTAATGTCTAGTTTCCTCTGCTGACAGAACTGGAATCCTCTTCTAGACAGAAGCATTGACCTGATGGTAGGTAATTCTACAAGCCTTAGTAGAACTTGGACCAATAAAAAGCTGAGAAGGCCACCTCTTCCACCTCTAGAGAACCACGTAGTCTTACTGAAATGGGGAGCCATACACGTTGGTACTGGCATATTCTACCTGTGTGACGTGGTTTATTACCTATGCAGGTCTGTTCAGATCACCTGATGTAATCGCCATCTATCACTCAATATATTCTTAAAAACTCCCTAACTCATTCTAGCCTTACTTATTTAAAAATATCCAGGCCTATATTGAAACCTGAGGGTTGCTGCTTCAAGGATCAGTATACTGTCAGTTAGGTCTTAACTCGTTTTATGGGAAAGACCAGAGTTGTTCAGCATCACAGCCACGTTTGTTGCTCCTAAGTGGAGCTTCTGGGCTTTGTACTGATGAAGATTTTAATAAATGTTTTCTGGTTATGGTTATGATGGTAGATTCTTTGCAAATAAATTGACTTCAAGATTGAGTTGAGCAGGGATCCCTGGGTGGCGCAGCGGTTTGGCGCCTGCCTTTTGCCCAGGGCGCGATCCTGGAGACCCGGGATGGAATCCCACGTTGGGCTTCCGGTGCATGGAGCCTGCTTCTGTCTCTGCCTCTCTCTCTCTGTGTGTGTGTGTGTGACTATCATAAATAAATAAAAATTAAAAAAAAAAAAGATTGAGTTGAGCAGCTAAGACTAACACGAGTTGACTTGTACTCTCCGTGCATCCTGTCCTGACCACTTCTCACACAAAGAATAAATGAGCATATCATCCTCTGGTAAAAAAAAAATAATAATAATAAAATAATAAATAAATAAATTAATTAAATTAAATACTCTGTAGCTCCAACATTTCTTATTAATGAAAAACAGTATCCTCCAACTTTTATGCAACAATAAATTTGTGATACAGCATAATATATCACACAGTATATGGCACGGAAATATGTAACACAGAAAGGGATTCCTATAATAACCATACCTGTGACAAATAAGCACTATTTAATAGTTACTCAGCTAAAATATTTTATCTGTATTTTTCAATTAATACCCATAATTCTGATTGATTTTTGTTGATTTTTGTCCCCATTTTATTGGTGGGGATACTAAGATACAGAGAAATTAATTAAATTGTCTAATTTTACACCATTAGTGGACCCAGATCTCTGGGAATCCAGGTCTAAGAGTCTATCTCTCAAGATTGCTTTCTGTATAATCTTGGGAGATCATTGGCTTGATTTAGCTTAGAATTTGCAGATGACTCACATTCCAGGACATTTAGCACAATTAGTAATCATGGAAACATTAACCCTTTGTGGCTGCTATGTGGGTGCTGGGCACTGTAATCTATGGTATTTTGTGGTTCACTATTCATATTCATTTACAATTTAATGAAAACATATACTACACAGGCATTTGAAAATTTGTAAATTTATGATGGTCTGGGTCAAGCCCTCTTGAACATTATAAAACTGTATTGCACTTTCTTCCATATTGCCTGACCTCACAAATTACGTTTGCATATTACACATATATAATTATATTCTATAATTACATACACAATAAAATACATCATATAGACAGTCCCTGACTTACTGATGCTTCAACTTAGGAATTTTCAACTTCATGATGCTGTGAAAGTGATATGCATTCAGTACAAACCACACTCCAAGTTTTGAATTTGGGTCATTTCTTGGGCTGGCAGTATATGTGGTAGCCCAGGAAATACTCTCTCATGATGCTGGGCGGTGGTTAGCTGCAGCTCCCAATCAGCCATGTGATCACAAGGATAAACAACCAGTGTACTGACACCATTCTGTACCCATATAACCATTCTGTTTTATACTTTCAGTGCAGTATCCAACAAATCACATAAGATATTCAGTGCTTTATTATAAAATCGGCTTTATGTTCTGAGCATTTAAACACTAGGGTAGCCTAAGCTATGATGTTCAGTAGGATAGGTGTATTAAGTACTCTTTCAACTTACCATGAATTTATTGGGACAAAAACCTCATCATTAAACTGAGGAAGATCATATATATGTGTGTAAACATATATGGATATGTTTACATACCTTTTTACATAGCATATTGCTTGTTGCTTTCAGGTTTCATTGTCCAAATCGCTAGAAGGGTAGAAATTTCAAATCCTTATAATCAGGGATTTTTCTTTTTTTTTTTTTCTTTTCTTTTCTCTTCTTTTCTTTTCTTTCTTTTCTTTTCTTTTCTTTTCTTTTCTTTTCTTTTCTTTTCTTTCTTTTCTTTTCTTCTTTCTTTCTTTCTTTCTCTTTCTTTCTTTCTTTCTTTTCTTTTCTTTCTTTCTTTTTTCTTTCTTTCTTTCTTTCTTTCTTTCTTTCTTTCTTTCTTTCTTTCTTTCTTTCTTTCTTTGTTCTGGACCGCTACTGAAGAATCACCATATTTTTATTTTAAGAAGGGATTTACTACTGGTATTGGTACCATAAAGTCACATCATGGTATATGGCAGGTCTTTATATGGCATAAAGACACATTTGTTCTCCAGGAAGACAATGTGTATTTTAAACACTTTGAGAGAGTAGAAATGCTAATAACAGGATTGGGGGATAAATTTAGATTACTCCACCAGATGTCACTATTTCCCTTTTAGTGAAAATGGTTTGCCATCAAATGGTTTCTAAGATATTTTAAATAAATAGAAGTGAAGTAAATAATTTCCTTTTGTATAGGTGCTTCAACCTGCACAATATGTTGTCTACAAAGAGACATGCTTTGATATTCAACCTGGCCCTGCCTGTCATCTTTGATCTAGACACAGTACAGACTTCCTAGCAAGGAGTCTGATGTAGATGGTATGGATACATATTTTTAAATGAGGGGTTCACATACAGTTTAATAGTCCATTTAGATCTAAAGGAAAATATGTGTAGAAGTAATTTTCCTGTTAAAAAAGTAAGGGTTTCAGTTATAGTCTACAAAGTCTCACGATCACCTTATTATTTGCTCCTTTAGTCTTGAGGGTCATTGAGCCTTCCCAACTTTATGGACCCAGATAGAGAAGATAAGTTCTAAAAACACTGGAAAAGGAGATGGAGAGAAATATAGAATATCTTCCTCCCTAATTACCGGAGCCTAAAATTTATTTATTAGTATCATCTTACAGTGGGATTGTCTACGATCATTTCAATATGTAGATCAAATATGGAGGGCCCATTTTAATTATACATGGGATTAGTGTGGGGGGTCAGTTTAATATCAAACTGTTTTCATCGTCATGTCATGTCATGTCATGTTTTATTTTCCTGTCTAAAATGCCTTTGCCATGAGTCTTTGAGAACAGATATGGAAGGTGGTGATAATGTACAAAATTGAACATTTATTTTTTCAGAAGCCGGTATTCTTTCTACCAAATATAGTCGAAGATGCACACCTGCCAATTCAACAAAAAAGTAGTTGATGGTGAATTTATTTAACAAATATTGTTCTGCTTCACTACATTTTTATAGGAAGCAAAGACACAAAGATGTGAAAGATAAAGTCCTGGTCCTCAAGGAGCTTCCAGTCTAATGAGAGAGGAGGATAAACAGGAGACTATAATACACTCTCAGGGCAAAGGCAGATAAACTCACATATAAGCACCATAGGCTGACAGATTAAAGTGAGAGGGTTTGGGTTCATATTCCAAAAGCTCAGTTGCTCGTTGAGTCAGCAATTTTACTTATGAAAGTTTGTTAACCTTAGGCCATGAAGAAACCACCCAGTTCAGGATATACTCTAAATAAATAAGTTTAAGGCAGGTACATTATACAATTGCACACCCAAGAGATTTATTTCAAAACCATGTTTTACGCAAGCAGAAATTAGAATAAGTTTATTTTTACAGGTTTCCTAATAAGCTCTTAGGCGTAACACCTCCCTCTCTGACTGAATTTGGAAAAACATGACACTATCTTCTCTGCCCTAAGTAATCTATTTATTTTAGTAACGTAAATCTGAATGTGGGATAAGAGAGGATGTCAAGTCTTTTCCTTTGTAGATGTCTAATAGGTCTTAATCTAAAACACAGTTGAGATACTGTTCATCACACCCAACTTTCACCCCCCTCCCAGATAATTGCATACATTGATTAGCATTTTAACCAAAAGAAATGGTTATATTTCTTCTCATAATCATTTTAAGTGTTTTAGTTCTTGGCCGAGGCAAGGGTAGTTTTGTGGGGTTTCTTTTAAGGGTAGTTTTTATTTTAGTTTTTCATTGTTGATGTATGCAGATCACATACAGAGATGTATATAGATAGTTTTTCCCTTGCTATCATTTGGAGCTTTGATAAATTTTAAAAAATGGACAGAAAATGCCAGAAACCACCCTTATTGGTTATAAAAGCAATAAATGAAGAGGAGCAGGGAGCAAAAGGAAGCCAAATATCCAACTATTAATAATTGATCACATAAATTATAGGATATTCATAGAACAGAGTGGTAAACCATCACTAAAAATGATTTTGTGGAGGACCAGTTAATGATAAATAATTATATTCATGGTATGCATTAAATGAAAAAGCAGATTATAAAGCAACGTAAGACGTGATTCAAATTTTCTTTGTAAGAAAACCTATGTATAGTTTTGCTAATCTGTACTTCCTTAGTTTTGTAAAAGGAATTAATAATCTTTGTAATAATAAAAAATGCAGTAGAGTTTGTGTGTTTGTCTTCCCCTTTTCATTTTTATGAAATATTTACTCCTTATTCTACTTTTTTAAAAAAAAGATTCTGTGATTTCAAAGAGATGTGTTCTATCTCAGAGCCATTGTACATAGATATCTAGTGAGTACTTTAAAAGTATTTATTGGTTGTTGTATTTTAGTAATAATGAGTGTTAATTATGTCCCTGAGGGAAAGGGAAATGACTGAGGCCTCAAGTCCCAGAAGCCTCAACCATTTGGATTTTCAGGGAATATGTGCAGAGATTATATTACAGATAAATGCTCATGTTATTTTTCATACTAATGTTTGTCCTGAAACTTCCAACCCAGGGAAATCCATTGCCCATATGTGCTTCTCAAAAGCTTCCTGTTCTCCTAAAAACTCTGCATTGCTTCCCCTATGGCCTTCTTTTTTCTAGGCCTCAGCCTTTTCTTCTTGCTAAAAGCTATACTCCCCACAACTGTGACTTTGATATTAAAGTCCACTGTGTCTCCTTCTGGAGGTTGGAGGAGCTCCCATAAGACATTTAAGTGTACTTTGTCAAAAATGATGGCTGACTCACTTCCTGCATAATTTCTTCTCTTCTCTCATCTCATGGTTATGGAATGGTAGCAGAGTACAAAGGCAGCCAAAATATGTGGAACATGGTTAATAAGAAAAACATAAGCAGCAATACAACCTTTGTGTGAAAGACACACATGCTCACACACCACGAGAGCAAGAAATACAATTCTTTTGAGGTGATACTGGCATGGATCGGAAAATGTCCTAAATGTCCTATATTAATTTTGTTTCCTGACTCTCACTGTTCAAATTTCAGAGGGCAGTTACTGTTTCTGAGTGATTGTTATGTTGACTAGACTTCAAATGATCTATTGTATCTTGGTGAACCTCACTTCAGGTCTCTGTTTACTGGCCCAGCTACCTTGATATGATCATGAATGGACCCTTCATTTCCTGAGTCGGTCCTGATACGCACTCTGCCCGCTGAGCATCACCTGGAGCCATAGCCCCACGCACGCTGGGGGAAACCAGTCCTGCCATGTTGAATACAAACATCCAGTGTTCATGACCTTCATAACGAGAAAATAGCTGATAGATGCTCTTGCTGTTACTCCAGTTTTCCGAGACTATAGCTAATTCTTCATCATGTCTGAATATTATGGAAATGATCTTTATTCATTCTGATCACGTTTGCTTCTGCCATTTTTCTTACTTCGTGGATTTATATGTAAAGTTTTACTTCTCTATTCACATGGATTTGTTCTGTTTTCTTATTAAAAATATATTTATATTGGAACATAACTTCCCCATGTTTACACATGGATTCAGAACTGTTTCACACCAAATAGCTCAGATTTGGAAGGTCCATCCCTCCCGCAAGTATTTTCTGAACCACTCTCCTCCTTTTTGGTGTATTTTTTCAAACATGAATTGAGATCTTTCACAATCTAGTCACACAGAACAACTTTTTATCAGTTTCCAGAATGTGATAATGGTCTTCTCACCTCTTGCCAAGCTGTTCCCTTACCCTGGAAAGTTTTCCCTACTGCTCACTTTGGCTTGACTAACTTGACTAATTCCTACTCTAGGCTTCAATGTTGACTTCTTTGTTAAAGGTGTCTCTCCTCATTCCTCCTTCCCAAGTTCCCACCCACAATACCAGCATAGACTTGGAAACTTACAGAAAAAGTTTCTCTAGATCCTGGGCAGTTTGGCTGATTCTGTTTACAAATCTAGTTTCTGTCTCATCTAGTAGACTTTTCCGGGTGACTCCCTAAGGATGGAGGGTGTGGGGGTGAAGGAAGAAAGCGTTTTTAGTAAACCTCCTCCTCTGCACCACCCACAAAGAAGTCCCTTCGCAGCCAGGAAATGGTGATTAGCAAAAGGACACTTTGGAGGTGGCTTAATCAGAAAGATAAAATAAATTTCTAACCTAGTCATCTTAGAAAACAACATACATTCTCTAATCTGGTAATTACTGTTGTTTCAAAATAACTTTTTCCTTACTTCTGTTCATTCCTGATTCTCCAGGGTATTCATCATCAAATTATTAATTCCTCCCTCTGAAATCTCTCTTCTCTTTCATTCCCCATGTCAATGACTTAAAAGAGCTCTCTTTCTCTTTTTCTTTATAAACAGGCCATCATTTAAAATATTTTTAGTGAGTTACCTTTTTCCTTAATGACCTTCCTCTGAAGTTCCACCGTATCCTGGCTTCAGCACTGGCTCAGGGATCTCAGGACATCCTGCATGGACATCTTTCTGGGAAGGCCCATTATTGCTCTCCTGTATTCAGTCATGCTGTCCCAAATCCAATGTCTTTTTCTCTCTTGGTTTGCTCATTTGCTTTTGCTGCAGTTCATTCTGAAGGAGCTTCCTAAAAAGAATATGCAGCAGGCAAATTTTCAGAGACCATACTGTACATAAATGTCTTCATTCTACTTACCACTGGTTAAGAGTCTGGCTGGGTATAAAATTCTAGGCTAAAATTTACTTCCCCACAATATGAAAGTGTTCTCTGTGATCTTCTAGAAATGAAACCTGCTTTAAAATGCCTTATGTCATATGATTTTCCATTTCTGTGTAGGTAATGCTTATTCTTTCTGAAGCTTTTAGGTACTACTCCTCACTCCTATTACAAAATTTCAAAAAGATCTGCTTTGGTGAGAACCCTTTTTCATCTGCTGCACTGGGCACTTGATGCACCCTTTCAATTGGTGGAGCAGTGTATATTCACACTGGGAAATTTTCTTCTAAAGTGCTTTCATGAGGAATTATATTTAATGGTGAAGAGTGAGAGCTCTGGAGTTCTGAAGCATAGTGTTTAACATTAGGCATTTTTTAAATCTTTCTCTGTTCCTCAGTTCTCTTATCTAAAAATTATTATAATAATATAACCTATCTCATATAGGACCTTATATAGAGGTTCTATGGGATTAAATAAGAGAGGATATGTAAAGCCTCTAGAACATTGCCAAGCCGTCCATTTTTATTTTAGACTTGAGTTTACACAAAATGGATCATATCTTGTATGGATGATATTACAGTTCACCAAAGAGAGATTAAGCATGACAAATCAAAGCAAAATATCATATATAATAGGGAATTTGCTTAAAGAAATGAGGAAACTGTTGCAGTTTTTAATTTCCTGGGCTTTGTTGCAAAGCACAATGGGTGAATTAAACAATAATCACTGAGTGGAGGAAGCCTAGATTTCCAAATCCAGGATCTTTTATCAAATGATTTTATAGGTACAAGCAAGTAAACAAGAGGTTTTATGCAGTTTTGTTTATCTGATGCCATATCTACCATTTACCACCTTGCCTTTCATAATATTTCCAGGTGGACAGAAATTTCCTAAAAGTCTCATGAAATTTTTCTATAAAAGACTCTTTTGATGCTTGGCCAGAGGGGAACCCTCATTCTGCATAAGGATTTCACACATTTTTCAGCCATGCCTGAGAAGAGAACATAAAATCCATCACTCAGGAACATCATTTGGATTTGTGACTCTCTCTGGAGGCCAGTGTGCTCATAAAACAATGAATGGATTAGATCCATTCAAACGTGGAGTTTTTCATTTATGACAGATGTAATATTGATAATATCCTTCATTTAATAAGTCATCCAAGTATAATTCAATGCAAGTTTCTAGTATAAATTACCAGCCATATTCATCTTGCTTGACTGTTTTATAACACCGAAGAGAAGCGAGCACAACTGCATAAAAATTCCATGTTGAAATCTAGAAGGGGGGCTGCTTCTGCAGCAGGACTGGCTACCCCTGCCTTAAGAAGTGACACAATTGTGGTCTCTGCCAGGAAGTCAGCTCTTGCAAGTTTCGCTCCATCTGGCTGTGAGTGATTTGTAGTCAGACAGGTAACAGTAGGAAAAGGAAGGAATTCCTTTAAAAAGCTTTATCAAGTCTGTCCTCTTTCCTTTATCACTACACAGTTCTTTCCCACTGGTTTCCCCTGTAATGGATTTCTGCCTATCCTAAGTCACTGTGATTTAGAACACAGACAGCAATATCTGGTCTTTGTAGAGCATGTAGATGCCTGTGAACTAATGGCTGACCTGAGAATTGTTGAGGGAACCAAACAGAAAAAGATCAAAGTCTAAATGAATTAGCTATTTTGATAGAGTGTCAAATGTTGAAATACAGATTATATGCAGTTATGATTATATGATATAGAGACAGTTGAAAAAAAATCCATGTGAATGCAAGATTAGACCTACTATTCTGATTTCCATACCTCTAAGTCTCTATTTTACCACCACAAACTAGTCCCCCCCTTACTAGGGAACTACACCTTCAAAGATCGCTATGGTAGAGTAATGGCCAAATCTGTTTTTCACAATTTTAACTTGATTTTTTTTTTTTTTTTTTTTGCTTTTGACCTAATAACCAGATCCATCTTCTTTAAACCTCTTCTTCCTTGGTTTCTAGAGATGGTGATGGCTTAGAAGTTTAGTATGATATATCTTTAGTGATTTTAAAGGCTTAGATTGAGAAAGTGATATTAAGAAATTAGTAAAACTTGGGGCGCCTGGGTGGTTTGATTGCTTAGGCATGCAACTTGATTTTGGCTCAGGTCATGATCTCAGGGTTATGAGATAGAGCCCTGTGTAGGGCTCCGTGCTGAGTATGGAGTCTGTTAAGATTTTTCCTCTTCCTCTCCCCTTCTCCTCACTCAAAAAAAAAAAAAAAAAAAGGATTTTGTAAAACTTTATACAAGTGGTAAAATATATATTAAACTGCTCTACTTTTTTATGGATCTGGAGTAAGTATAATACAACATATATGCATATTTATATAGAAACCTATTCATACCACTCAAGGAAAATTGTAAGATAAAATTTTTTACTAAGTTATAATTAACAATCCACGGAAGAAACTTAAATGCATATTACTAAGGGAAAGAAGCCAATATGAAAAGGCTACATACTGTATGATTCCAACTATATGACATTCTGGAAAAGCTACAGAGACAGTAAACAGATCAGTGGTTCCCAGGGATTTTAGGGAGGAGAAGGATGAACAGGAGTTTTAGGGTAGTAGGAAAACTGTATGATACTATTATGATAGATATATGTCATTATACATTTGTCCGAACCCATAGACTAGGCGACATCATTACATGATTGATGTAAATCATGGATTTGGGGTAATTATAATGGCAGTATAGAGTCATTAATTATAACAAATGTACCCACTCTGATGGGGGATGTTCGTAATGGGGGAAGTTAGTGCATGCATGGAAGCAGAAGGTATAGAAGTTTCTGTGCCTTACTCATAATTTTGCTATGAACCTAACACTGCTCTAAAAACTTATCTTAAAAACGTTGCTGGAACGTTTTTTTGTTTTTTTTTTTTCTTATCCTCTTGTGACGATCCTCTTCTCTACTCTGGGCAGGTTTACCATTGTAGGATTTCTAAAGTTATTCAGACATACAGAAAGGTACCTATATTTTCTTCTTAAGAAAATCTTGCGATCAGAAAAATAATCCCTATGTGGACACTTAAAACTAAAATAGCAAACATTCTCTTTGGCAATATGGTTCTGATTTAGAATGGCCTTTGTTAGCAGTATTGTCTCTCTATTTGTTCTTAGGGGATATACAAGTTTGTGAGGTTTCCTGTTTCCCACTTGTTCACAAAATGCTAGAAATGGAAACTAAAGCTTTATTGCTCAGTTTTAACTTGCTTGACTCCACTGACGTTTTCCAAGCCTTAGCATCTTATGCTTTGGGAAATACACAGAGAATTCTGTATTGTGGAATTATATATATATTTTAAAGATTTTATGTTTTTATTCATTTGAGAGAGAGTGAGAGAGCGAGAGAGCAGAGCAGTGGGAAGAGGGAGAAGCAGGCTCCTGGTTCAGCAGGGAGCCCAATCTGGGGCTTGATTCCAGACCCCTGGGATCAGGACGGGAGCTGAAGTCAGATGCTTAACCGACTGAGCCACTCTGGCACCCTTGGATTGTGGAATTATCTTGAAGGAAGCCTGGGGACACCAACACCTGTGGGGAGGGGATAGCATTCTCCCTGAAGAGAATCCATGTTCCCCATGAATCAGGCTGAGGAGAGCTCAATCAAGGGCAGAAATTGAGGATGCCTGGGGAATTCAAGGGGAAGGAAAAGCCATTTCTAATTTATTTGGCTTCAGCGAGTTGGCATGCAGATTACAGGAGAAAAGGTGCATTTAGGAAATCCACCTTGCCTATCCACCGACAGTTAAGCAGGACTCTATAAAATAGAAAAGAGATGGCAGAGAGGTGGGTTTTACAAACTATGGTGAGGATAAGGATAAGATCTGACGGAAAAGCAAATGGTACCAGGAGATCCTTGACTGTGGTTTGGGATTGTAGGTTCAGAAAGCAACTACAATCAATGCTAAGTCTTTTGTGTTACGGTCTCCTTCTCTGCTTGCTTTTAGGAATAGTCTTGTTAAAGATTATATAGCCCTTGTTGTACTTCAGAGACTGAAGGGTGAGCTTACCACTATGCTTGGGGAGAATCACTCTTGCCCTGAATCACACATGAAATGAAGCTCAACTCAGAACTTGGGAACAGGGTCCAGAGTAAAACGTTGGTTTTTCCAAGTGACTAGTGAGTTCCAGAAAAGATTCTGTGGAAATATAATAAATGCTCTCAGGATTCCCAGAGGTACCTGGGAGAAGGAAACCTAATAAAAAACTAGCATCCCTGAGTCAAACAGGATGAGTGCCTAAACTGAAATAAATCAGTAAAAAAAGAAAGTACTTTATTTTGAAGTCACAATGTTCTGAGGCCTGGAGACTATGAGTTAAAACATATTTTTAATTTTTCTTTTCAACTTTTCTTGTTCTTAATTCAGTTCCTGATAAAACAAATGTCTTAAATTTTCCACCTGTAGGTGGAAACACTTACAGTTTTATATTTCTGGTGATGTCCTTGATTACATTTGAGAAAAAGGCTATGGGACAAGAAGAACAATGATGTTAGAGCCCTTAAAGAATGGTAATAACTTGAAATTGAAAATACATTATAAGTTAATTTCTGAATCTAAGGTCATGTGTTACATATGCATTAATTTTATGTGTAAGACAAACCAAGCTATATTTACAATATCGCAACTTTACTGAACAGATAAAGTTTAAAAATACCTAGCATAGTGAAACCAGCAGAATATCTACTGAAAAAAATCCCATTTAGTTAAAAAAATTGTATGGAGACATGGAAATATACGCAAATATAAGTGAAAGGTATTTAGGACTGTGCAAATCTCCATAGATTGAAATAACTTCTAAAAATATTTAGCACTTTAAAAGTCATCTAAATAGCTGTCAAAAGAGGTTGTTTTCATGCCACCCACTCCTTCTATCCCTAAAAGAATCTCTGATATCTCATGTCAGGAGTGGACATCGTCTGTGACATCCTTCAGAAAAAATTCAAAAGGAATCTAGAAAAATTGTCAAGTCTTTTAAGGGATAAATGCGAGATCAAAGCTGACACCTTAGCTATAGAGGGGAGAAGAAAATTCTGACGAGGGATGGAAAGAAGAGGATCTGGCTGGTCCTAAAACCATGGAAGGGATTCTTGCATGAGGGAAGAGGGGAAAGATTTGATTTTGAAAATTTCTTCTAGCTCTTAACATTCTATGGCTTTCACAATCTCATCCACCAGCACTGGTTGAATTACATTGGAGTAGGTTTATTTGTTTGTTTAGTTTTTCATGTGATTGCCACCTTTGCTTAGCACCCTTTCTTGTGCATTTTTCTTGTGCATTTTTTTTATAAAGAATTTATTTTAGAGTGAAGGGGGGCACAAAGGGGGAGAGGTGAGAGAGAGTCCCAAGGCAACTTGGTGCTGCGCATTGGAGTTCAGCCTGGGGCTTGATCTCATTGCTGGAGATCATGACCTAACCCAAAATTGAGTCTGTTGCCTATCCATTGAGCTACCAGGGGCCCCTTCTTGTGCATTTTTTTTAAACTTTTCTTTTGGGACCCATACATCACTAACTTTTAAAATTAAACTAAATTAAATTATTTCATCACTAACTTTCAAAATAAAATAAAAATTAAATTGATCATGCAGATACTGTATTCAAATTGAAATTAAGTATTCACAAGAGGGTGGGACTTTAAGCATCTATAGTTTTAGGGGACACTGACATAATTGATACAGCTATGATGAGTATACACAGAGCATGACAGCCCTACAGCCCATTTGTTCTCTGGTGGTATGAATAATGACAAAGAAGTCAGTGATGTGGGCTACTGGTATTTTTTTTTTATTTTATTTTATTTTATTTTATTTTATTTTATTTTATTTTATTTTATTTTATTTTATTTTATTTTATATTATTTTGGCTCTTATGATTTTAAAGAATATTTCTGTGTCTTATTTAACCTCACCTAGAATGGTAAAGCAGGTATTAGTAATTTCATTTTATGGATGAGAGAATTAGGTTCAGGCAGTTAAAGCAGCTGGGCCAAACTGACATAGCTTGTTAAGGCTAAATCAGAGCTGGTTAATGAAGGAGACTTGAATCCAATCCTTCTGGCTCCAAGGTTTATTTCCCTTTTGTATTAGGTACTGGTTTTACCTCAGACCTTTTTTGTAAAATAGGTCTTACAGTTTATAATTTTATGTTCTTACACCTCAGTGGAAACTGTCAGAATTTGAGTTATAGTCAAATGCGAGGACCAAAAAAATTAATAAAAAGAAAGAAAAACAAACTATGATGTATTTAGAAGATGGTAGGATATAACTTACGATTGCTTAGTTAATACTATTTTCCATACCTTAATAAAGGAAAAATGCTGAATGGTGGCATTTTCTGATCAAAAAATGGTTTGTTCGCTCCTCTGAATCAATTTACTATGCTTTCAGTATCACAACAGTTTTCAGCTGAGCTTTTATTTGTGAGAGTAGAAGCTTCTTGAGACAATTTCTATTTGTGATCGATAAAGCATTTCCCCCTCCTCCTCAGCAGGCTGCCACTAGACTCGACCTGTCTCCCTTAAGCCAGGACTCCTCTGTAGGTTTTATAGAGCAGCAAGGGGCCTCCTGGCAGAGACAAAAGAAATACCCGTGTTTTCTCCACTCTTAGCCTAAATTGGAGAGACTAGGATATAAACTTCCAGTTAATATAGCTGTTTCCATTTAAAAAAAATAAATCGAGCCAGTGGTTTAGCATCAAGTATACGAAAAAAATCATGTTGATTTCCCCCCACATGTCAGTTGAGTGTTATGGTAAATATTTTGGCATCATATAGACATTAGTATTGTCTACATGATGCCAAACGGCTGTTGACAAAAGAAAAATGCAAATAAACTAGTTATATGATGTTGTATAGCCACAACTTTAATTTTCCTGATGCTAGCTATTATGTATTTTTTTTCCTGAAGCAGGAAAATTATATCATGCTTTATAATTTATTTCTTATGGATATAAAATTGGGGATGTCTTTCTTCACTTTTGAAATAGTATTATTAAGAGCCTATTTATTTATTTAGGCAACTAATCAAAAAATAAGGCATCCTTTAAAGGCTTTGAGTTAAAATACCAATTCTCTATAAAATTATGTTGTGTTGGCCGTAGTAAATTAAATGAAAATTATTTAGAAGACAATAGGTAAAATATACACATATATAAACTTTATGATTGTGCAGTAAATTAATAGCAGAATTTTGGCTCAGGCTATTTTCGATCATGAGTAAAATAAGAAATGGATTTAAGTAACAAGGAAAGCAGTATAATTAGATATTTGTATAGGAGTCACTAGAATATATAAATATAAACACAGTCAAAAAGGAATCAATGGGAAGATATTTAGTATAGTTATAGAGACTGGGAGGGACACCTTTTTCTCTGTGGCTGAGGGAAAAAAATAATATTTATTAAACAATGTTGAAAAATATACAACAATACAAGTGCTAAACTGTACATCCCATAATTGCTTTAGGTGTTCCCAGGAATAAAAGATTGATGAAGGCACTGTTAGAGGGGTGGTGTTCCAGCTGAGCCTTAAAGCAAAGGTCAAGTTTGAATTGATAGAGGTGAGAAAGGAAGACATTCCAGATGAGAACGGCATTGTAAGGGAAATCCTAAGGGTGAAAGTAAGCAAGGTATGCATTTTCATTTTGTTTGTGAAAATATAATATGAGTGCCTTAACCTGAATGGCTGAGAGGCAGCTTTAGGAAATGTTCTGAATTTCCGTCTCCTTTCCGATTTTGCTGACCTTGTTGTTGTTGACTTGTTAAGAGCATCACTGGCAGTAATGTTCATTAGACAATAACAAAAATAACAATGATGATATCTCAGAAATCTGCTTGTCATATTATTTGTCTAATCTGCACTTATATTCATCAGTGTCAACATATGTCAATAAACAACCATGCTTAAATGCAGTTCTCCAAATCCATTACTTACTACTTAAATAGTAATTTACATGTAACATGATGATGAGAACATGACCTTCTGGGACTCAGAATAATGATGTAATTCAATAAGATTTAGGGGCAAAGGTTGGAAGAAGAGAGGGTCTACAGCTGATCAAAGTTGTACTATAAACACCAGGCTCTCTGTGCTAGTGAATGGTCTGTGGGCACTTTTCCCTTGATTTCGGGAGACAAATCTTTTCTTCCCCCCGCCCCCCCAACAACTAAAGGGCGCCTGATAACCCCTATATATATTCATGCTGGAAGTATGGGTATGACAAGCGACATTTTATCTGCAGTCAGGTAACATTAGATGTATTCAGATGAGAAGACGATGATGAGAAGAGGATGATTCATGAAGAGAATCAAGTGAGATCTGCTAGAAATTTCTTCCTAATAAAAGTGTTGATAGGTTAGAAGATTTTTGGTGATTCACAAAGAAAACTTTTATTTTAATAGTTACATATTGAACATACATTATTGTATTAGAAAACATATGTGTTTGCTCATAATTAGCCCAACAAACCCACATTTAACGTGTGGTTCAAAAAACAGCATGAGCATCACCTGGGAACTTGTAAGAAATGCAAATTATTAAGGCCTACTTGATATCCTTAGACCACTGAATGAGAGACTTCAGGGTGAGGCCCAACAATCTGGTTCAACAAGCTCATCAGGTGATTCCAATGTGTACTAAAGTTTGAGAACCATTGATTCTATCATTGCAGTTGCTTAGAATAAGGCCAAGTAAAAAAATCTATTTAAATGTAATTTAAGGGCAGACTGGGTGGCTCAGCAGTTTAGCACCACCTTCAGCTAGGGCATGATCCTGGAGACCTGGGATCAAGTCCCATGTCAGGCTCCCTGTATGGAGCCTGCTTCTCCCTCTGCCTGTGTCTCTGCCTCTCTCTCTCTCCCCCCACCCTGTTTCTCATAAATAAATAAATAAAATCTTAAAAAATAAATGTAATTTAAAAATAAATTCTGCTATAAGTGGCATGTGACAAATATCATCAAGATAGTATTTGAATGATTAAAGTTTTAAAAATAATGCTCTCCTTGTTGGAATGTAATATAGTTGTTTGAAAAGAATTCATAGTGGACAACAAATAAAAAAATGATGAGGAAAGAAACAAAGAAGGAAAATAATGGGATTTAATGTAGATTTGCATGTAACTAAAAGACCATCTGGAAGATCTGCTATCATAAAGATTGGTCAGTCATATATTGGGACTCTCTTACCTAATAATGAATATGTGAACCTCATTGTCACAAATGATCTGGTTAAAGATAGCAGGGCAGAAAGATCCCTGACTTTATGGCCCAAGCACAGAAGTACTTCCCAGATGGCCTAAATTAATGGATGTTTTGTTTGTTAAAACACCAAATGTCTAAAAGCAAATTAGAGTCATTTGGGTCAGAAAACCCTGCCTTATATTTCCATGTATTTGGCTGCAGTCCAGTCTTGATATTCCTTGTGACACTATCTATAATCAGGAAATTTGTGCAAATCTCAAAAGATCATATTCTCCTTCACAGAAAATACCAAAGATAATTATTTCAGCCCTCTACATAAAGCAAATGTAAATTTCTGGTTTTTTTTCCCCCTCAATTTAAATTTTAATAGCTGAATTGTCATTTTACCATGGAAGTGCATATTGGTAAACTTAATAAATTAAAATATTTAGCAGAGTTATTTCTGGACATAGGTTATATTTACATTAAAGAAATCTATTTTATTTCTATAAAAGGCCTATCAGTGTGTTTGTGGCAATATGTGGTGGCATTATCAAACTCTTCAAAATACCTAGATGGTGTTCCAGAATGAAAGGAGGAAAGAGTGGGGATACAACAAAATATGTATAGATACTGGCCAAAGCCAATGTAGGAGAGGAAAAATAATTCTCCCTCTACCCTTCTGAGTTTATAGTTGAGACTCCTGTAATAAAAGATAAGAGAAAAACATGTAAAAGTTTATTAACTTGTATACTTCATGTATTTGTGGGAAATACTCAGAAAAAAAATGAATAACTCAAAGAGGTGGCTTTAGAATTAAAATTAAATACCATCTTAATAGGAAAGAATTTGTAGGGCTCTTAGGGGAGAGTAAGTGAGAGTAAATGATGATGATTATTAGAACAAATAATAGGCATGATAGTTTGTGGTGAAGATTATCTGGGTGTAGTGTAGACTTATAGTCTACTTTCTTGTGATGAGTCAGTCTTCCTTGATTGATGAAATTTTCAGGGAAGGGATCTATGACAATTGGGCTCCTTTTGGAGGATCTGAGAGAAAGCATCTCCCTGCATTTGCTGTTTTTGAAGTGTCTGCAGCTTAAAATAATTAAAATATCAAGTGGCACATTTTGGAGTGTTACCTTCACCCTTCACGAATAAGCAATATTTTTCAAAGTCTCAAAGAACCCTAAGCATGCTTAATACATCTAGGCACATTATAGTCAAACTGCTGAAAACCAAAAGTAAATAAAAGAATTGCAGTCAGAAAAAAAGACACATATAGAGAAGAGCAAAGCTAATAATGACAATAGACTGGGTATTAGAAAGTAAGCCAAAAGGCTCTGTAAAGACACAAAACAACTTGTCAACTGAGAATGCTATACCCAACAAAGATCTCTTTAAAAAATAAAAGTAAGGTAATTTTCCATATTAAAAACAAAAACAGTAAAAGTTTATCACCAGCACACCTGTATCACAAGAAATGTAAAAATAAGTTTTATAGATATAAAGAATATGAGCCCATTGGAAATCTCTTTCTATACAAAGGGATCAGTTAGCTACAGAAGTGGTAAAAATGTTAGTAAACATAAAAGATTTTTTTTTCTTTTTCAAAGATCATTGACATTCTATAACAAAAGGAATAGCAAAATATTATGGTTTTTATGACATATGTTAAAGTAAAATATACGACAATACTAGTATAAATGGTAAGAGGGAGGAAATAGAAGCATGCTGTTTTAAGGGTCTTACAGTGTGCAAAAAGTGATCTAGTAAATTTGAAGAAAAACTATGGTAAGTTAAAGATGCATATTATTAAATGCAGATGAATAATTAAGAAATGAAAGATGTAAGAAGAAAAGCATACTCACTGTAAAGAAATATAAAAAAACTTTCTTTATTCACAGCTGACATAGTTGTCAATATTGAACATCCTAAAAATATAAACTTATAAAGAAGCTGCTAAAACCAAGAAGTGAGAAGTTGGCAAAGTCACAAGATATAAAGTCAATATAAAAAAATTGAGTGTCTGTACTAGAAATGAATAATTAGAAATGTTAATTTACAAAAACTATACCAGATAGGACAGTATCAAAACAGTGACATTCCTCTTATTAACAACAAAATATTTGTAAGATGCGTATACTGAACATTACAAACCATTTCTGAGTAGTGGAGATATATATTGTGTTTGTGTGTTTGAAAGACACAGAATGAAAATGTTAAAATGTTAAAAATGTTACTTCTTCACAAATTCATCTACAGATCCAATGAGATTTTCCTCAAATTCAAATCAGGACTATTTTGTAGGAGTTAAGAACTCTCTTTTAAAATTTATATGAGGGGATCCCTAGGTGGCGCAGTGGTTTGGCGCCTGCCTTTGGCCCAGGGCGCGATCCTGGAGACCCGGGATCGAATCCCACGTCGGGCTCCCGGTGCATGGAGCCTGCTTCTCCCTCTGCCTGTGTCTCTGCCTCTCTCTCTCTCTCTGTGTGACTATCATAAATAAATAAAAATTAAAAAAAAAGTAACATTTATATGAAAACATCAAGGATTTAGAATGGCCAATACAATGTAGAGAAAGAAGAAAAAGTCTGAACACTTGTACTCCCTGATTTAAATACTTATAAAGCTACATTACTAAAGACATGTGGTATTGACATAAGAACAATCAATTGGCACGAGATCAATAGAACAGATAAGAGTCCAGAAATAGATTCACACAGTATGTTGTTAGTTATCTTTACACTAACTTGACAAGATAATCCAATAGGAAAAGGATCATCTAGTCAATAGTAAGTGTTGGTACAATTTAATATCCATATGGAAGAAAATAAACTTTGACAATATAAAATATTAGTATTATGACAATGGGCCTGAACATAAGAATCAAAACTATAAGAAGAAAATATAAGAGTAACTTTTTGTGATTTGGGGTTAACCAATGATTTCCTAGGTAGGGTATAAAAAGTATGAATCATAAAAGAAATAAGTTGACAATTATGACTTCATAGTACTTAAAAGATTCCACCCTTCAAAAGACACTAAAAAAAATAAAGAAATAGCAACAAACTGGGAAAAATATTTTCAAATCACATTCTGATCAAAGATTTATATACAAAATTTATAAGAAAAATTTACAGTTCAATAATAAGGTAATAAAGATTTATATACAAAATTTATAAGAAAAATTTACAGTTCAATAATAAGGCAATCAACCCAATATGGGCACAATCTTTTTTTTTTTTTTTAAGATTCTATTTATTTATTTATTCATGAGAGACAGAGAGAGAGAGAAAGAGAAGACAGAGAGAGAAGCAGAGACACAGGCAGAGGAGCCTGATGTGGGACTCAAATCCTGGTCTCCAGGATCAGGCCCTGGGCTGAAGGTGTTGCTAAACAGCCGAGCCACCCAGGCTGCCCTGGGCACAATCTTTGAACAAAACTTTGTCAAAGAAGATACATCAGTGCTATAAACACATGAAAGATGCTCAACATCATTAGTCATTAGAAAAAAAAGACTTAAAATCATAATCACTCGCTCCGGGTTTTGGCACCAAAAAAAAAAAAATCATAAACACATACCAGAACAAATACATTAGAATAATTAAAATTTAAAGCAAAAAAGAGTAAATATGCCAAAGGTTGGAGAGGTTGTGGGGCAGCTGGAACTCCTAATTATTGCTGGTGAGAATGCAAAATGTTGCAGCCACTTTAGAAAACAGTTGGATAATTTCCTATTAAGCACACACATAAATTTCAGCAATTCCACTTTAGATATAAATGTAAGTGAATGTGTATAAAGACCTGTAGAGGGATCCCTGGGTGGCGCAGCGGTTTGGCGCCTGCCTTTGGCCCAGGGCGCGATCCTGGAGACCCGGGATCGAATCCCACATCAGGCTCCCGGCGCATGGAGCCTGCTTCTCCCTCTGCCTGTGTCTCTGCCTCTCTCTTTCTCTCTGTATGACTATCATAAATAAATAAAATTAAAAAAAAAAAAAAAAAAAAGACCTGTAGAAAAATGTTCCTAGCAGCTTTATTCATAATAACCAAATATTGGAAGCAACTTCAGCAACTGGTGAATGGTAAGCAAATTGTGGTATAACCTTGCAATGAAATACAACCAGGAAATAAAATTAAATATATGTACTTATACATGGAACAACTTGGGTAAAATACTTGAAACCATCATGCTACGTAAAAGAAGGAAGTCACATAAGGCTTCATACTGTATGATTCCTTCTATATAAGAGAATTTTATTTATTTATTTATTATTTTTTAAAAGAGAGAATTTTAAAGGGAAATCTATAAGGATAGAAGAAACATGAGTGATTGTCCAGGGCCAGGCGTAGTGAGAGAGGAAGGAATCATCTCTATCTTGGCCATGGCATTGGGAACACACCCACATAAAGCAGCCAGTGCTCACTGAATTGCACAGGTGAATGGAGTGAATTACATTTTATGTAAATTATGCCTTATAAAAATTAAGACTATTACATAAAAATAATGTTTCCAGTTCTCAAAAATTCAAATATCTGTTAATATTTGCCCCATAGTCTGAAATAGCAAAAATTGGCTGTAACTAAGTAGCAACTACCCTCTTTGGGTAGTTTAAGGGTGCTCCAGTTTGCCCGAGTTCCCAATACTTCCTATCGTTCCCCTAAACTGAGAGTAAATGTCAGAGAATTATGTCTCTTAACCTGTGTGTTTATCAAAAGTGAAAAAAAAAATAAACGACGGAAATGGCTTTGTGTTTTTCTTTATGGAAATGAACTCTATTCATATGTGTTTAATCTCTACCCTGTTCCATTCATTCATTTACACTTTCTGTTTGGCCCTTATGGGTATTTGAATGTGCCAGCCCTGCCACAAGTAAAATTATGGAGTAAAACATCTAGCTTGTTAATTATATTTTCTTTTTCTTTGAAAGATTTCATCAGAGCATCTTTGGACATAGCTTAAGTTCATACGTTTTTCTCTTGCCAGAAAAAAGGTTAATACTCAGGCTTGAGTGGATCCTAACTGTACGTAAGAAACGGTTCCCAAGTCAAACCAATCACCACCGTGACTGTTCTCCACAGTAATTGTTGGTGGTGGGGCAATCTTCCATCTTTAAGCCCTTTTTGGATATTCTGAGTCTACCAATCTGTCTTGCCTGTTTCCATCTCAGCCCACAGGCAGAAAAACTAACTCTTTGTTTATTGGACCCTATAGATTCTTTGTTACTTTCAATTCAATTTCCTCCATGCTGCATGTTTCTGTAATCCGGGACCATTTGTCACTTGTCTCTGCAAGGTAAGACCAAGTCAAACGGACTGGTATACAGTAATGTTGAACAGAAGCATTCTCAGTGATTAAACATTTTTTCAGGGATCTTAGAAATAGAAGCACTGCCTTCAATTATGCTGGTCTGTGAATTGTTTTAATGTTGGAAGCATGAGCCACTTATATGATTCTGGGCACTCAGGCATTCCACATTCATTTGAGAATGGAGACACTCTCTAACAACGCACTATTCTACTTGAATGACATGTACTTCTATGTTTCCTTCAGCCCAAGACTTTCCAGGACTTTTTTCAAATCCTCCTTGACTCCATAATGGGAAAAAGGAATAATCATATAGGTCATTTCAGAGATGTGGACATACGCTTGTGTACAAGAGTCACTGGGTATATGCCAGGCCTTCTGCAGGGATAATGTGATTTACAGATCCTGTTATTCCTTCTTTTATTCTTTTTTTTCTTTTTCTCTCATTTACCTGCTTTTCTGTTGCGTTTATCACTTCCTATTATAAGGATAAGTAGAAATATAAGGTGTGAACTAGAAGAAGGAATATGAAAGAAGAGAAAGAATAATTAAATGCAAGAAAATAAAACATGTAGAGATAGAGTTCTGGAAACAGAATGATACATCTTTCAAGGAAGAGTGAAATCCAAATAAAATTGTTAAAGGCTCCATCTGTGAGCATACAAGCTAGCCAGAGGGTGGGGGTGACGTCGGAAGTATTTGGGTTTTTAGAGTCTTAACTATCCATGCAATAATGTACAAGGCAAACTAAAATAGTTTATTAGACAGATATTGTTAAATATCAAAGTCATTTCCTATGAAAATTATTTTTCCTCCAAAGAACTTTACAACTAATAAAATTTCAATCTAAAATCTAGAAAAACATTACAAGTTCTAAAGATTTTCATAGAACCTCAACCATCTTCAGTTCTATTAAGGATGTTGCACATTTTTGGAATTGATTCAGAGAACAGTTAAGCACCATCTGTGTGCCATTTACAGTAGAAAAAAAGTATCTTTAAACTATTTATATTCTGAGATTTTTTTTTTTATTCTTGTTGGACAAAGTAGAATCAGTTCTGGTTTCAGGAAGTAATTTGGCCTTACTCAACTTATACTGAAAGAATGAATAACTGGGAACAGCATTGCTGAAGAAGATATTACAATAAACATAGGTACTTGATGTAAGAAGTTAATGCATAAAATTGCAGGTTATTCAGCTAAGTTTTATGGACCTAATCAATAGGCTGGAGAGATCATGAATCTATTGGCAATCAACGGAAACTAATTCAGACTCAGTCTAAATGACATGAGTATTTAATTGTTTTCAAATGATTATAATGATTCACAAACATGACATGTTAAACAAGGATCACAGTCTATTCAACTGAAGGAGATTAAAATAAAAACAATTGTCCAATCCATTAAGCAAAATAGTACAAGGTTGGAATATAGTCTCAACTGTGGATAGTGGTAAAGTTTCTTCTATTTTTTTTTAATCTTATAAGCAGATGACCTCTTTAGTGAGATACAGACCATGACGTCTATACCCAAATATTGCTGACATGGTACCTTCAAACATATTTAGGTCGTCTTTCTTTGAACATCTATAACATTTATTATAACTATTATTAACTAATTATCATACTGTCTTATATTCTTGTTTGTATTCATAACCTATATTCTTTCTTTTGGTTTAGGAATCATGTCTTTTTTGTTTACCCAATATCTTGCTCGTATCTAGCATTAGTAAGTACTCAATAAATTTTGATGATTTGATTAATGAATAAACAAGGAGAAAAAGGATTGAATGAACTGTAACACTTTGGTGTAAATGGATTTAAGTCAAAATGTAATTGATGATATTTGATTACCTTGTGTTTTATTTTGTGGGTTTGTAGTCCAGTGAGTATCTGACAATCAAAGAGGAAGACTCTAAGCATAAAAACATGCCCATATTTTTAAGCAAATATATGAGAGGCTAGTAAAGACAACATATACATACCTGTCCTTGCTTTGGAATCAAGGACTAGGTCTTATTTTTCTTATTATTTCCAGTGCTTAATAGTGCCTTCCATAATCAGTGAATATTTATTGATTAATTATAACTAACATGCATTGAGTCTTTTCCATAAGTCTAGATCTGTGCCAAGTGCTTATACCAATACCATGAAGCTTTATTATTTTCTTCATTTTGTAGATTATAGATTATTGTCTTAATTTAGGTTGAGGCTTAAAGAGTTTGAGAAATATGCTGAGGACACACAGTAAGTTGAGGGACAAAATTCAACTGCAGAGGTTTATCTATCCTGAGAACCTAAACTCATAATTTTCAGGATTTTATAATAAAGTAGTTCCCCTTATCCACAAGGAATACATTCGAAGACCCCCAGTAGCTTCCTGAAATTGTAAAATTCTATATATACTTTGTTTTTTGTTATTCATGCATGCTTATGATAAAGTATAACTTATACTTGAAACAGTAAGACAACAACAATAATAATAAAATCAAAAAAGTATAACAATATACTGTATTAAAAATATGTGAATGTAGTCTCTCAGAACGTCTTGTTGCATTGTACTCACCCTTCTTGTGCTGTGAGATGACAAAATTTACATGATGAGATGAAGTGAAGTGAATGATAAAGACCACTGTGACATAGCATTAGGCTATGTTGACTTTCTGGCAATTCATCAGAAGGAAAATCATGTGCTTTCAAACTGTTGTTGATTGCTGGTAACTGAAACTGTGGAAAGTTGGAACCACAGACAAGAGGGGACTACTATAAAGCTTTAAATTTATCTTTTTTTGGGTGAGTGAAACCCAAATTATATGGAAGAATATATATATTTTTTATCTCAGGAAGAATTGGGATACATTGAAAGCTTGCTTTTTAAAATGGCTTCTGTGAGAATTCTGTATCAAATACAAAAATATATGTCTATTCTCTATAGCAGTTCTCAGTGTTTTCTGAAGAGTCATAGAATTTCCAAGATAATTTCTTGGGATTCAAAATAAAAAATAACAATTTTAGAGTATCAAGACAATTCAACGGAGGAAAGAATAGTTTTCTCAATAAATGGTAATAGGGCAACTGGCTATCCACATGCAAAGTAATGACATTGGACCCCTACATTATGCCATATACAAAATTAGTTCAAAATGGATTAAATTCCAAAATGAAGAGTTAAAACTGTTAAGTTCTTAGAAAAAAATACTGATGTAAATCTTCATGACCTGTGATTCGTTAATGATTTTCTTTTTTTTTTTTTTTAAGATTTTGTTTATTTATGAGAGAGAGTTATGAGAGAGAGAGAGAGAGAGAGAGAGGCAGAGACATAGGCAGAGGAAGAAGCAGGCTCCATGCAGGGAGCCCGATGTGGGACTCCATCTCGGGACTCCAGGATCATGCCCTGGGCCGAAGGCAGGCGCTAAACTGCTGAGCCACCCAGGGATCCCCCATGTTAATGGTTTTCTTAAACATGACATTAAAACCACACATATCAAAAAAGGAAAAAATAGATAAACTGAACATTATCAAAATCAAAAACTTTCGTGCTTCAGAGGATACCATAAAGAACGTGAAGAGACAATGCACAGCATGGGAGAAAATTTTTGTAAATCTTGTATCTGATAAGGTATTTGTACCTAGACTATACAAACAACTATTACAATTCAATAATAAAATGACAAACAACCCAATTAACAAATGAGTTAAGGATCTGGATAGTTATTCAAAGATACACAAGTGACCAGTAAGCACCAGGAAGGAGGCTCAACATCATTAACCAGAGGTAAATGCAAAACAAAGCCGCAGTGTGATGCCACTAAACACCCAATAGCATTATTATAATAAAAAACAAATATAGTAACAAGTCCTGTCGATGTTATAGAGAAATGAAAACTCTCATACATTGGTAATAGAAGTGTAGATTTATGTAACCATTATGGAAAACAGTCTAGTAGTTCCTAAAGTGGTTAAACATATAGTAGCCATATAACCCAGCAATTCTACTCTGAGGTATATACCCAAAAGAAATGAAAACATACGTATACACAAAGCTTTTTATAAAAGTGTTTTAATCAACATTATTCATAATTGACAAGTAAAAATAGCCCAAATGTCCAGATGAATGAAAACGATGAAATGTGGTCTAGCCCTACAAATGTGGTATTTAGCCCTAAAAAGGAATGAAATATTTATACATGTAATGACATGGACAGACTTTAAAAACATTATGCTATGTGAGAGGAGCCAGTCAAAAAGGACTGTATATTATACAATTACTTTTTTTTTTTTTTTTTTTTTAATTAACTTTTATTGGTGTTTAATTTACCAACATACAGAAAAACACCCAGTGCTCATCCCGTCAAGTGTCCACCTCAGTGCCCGTCACCCATTCCCCTCCAACACCCGCCCTCCTCCCCTTCCACCACCCCTAGTTCGTTTCCCCGAGTTAGGAGTCTTTATGTTCTGTCTCCCTTCCTGATATTTCCCAACATTTCTTTTCCCTTCCTTTATATTCCCTTTCACTATTATTCATATTCCCCAAATGAATGAGAACATACACTGTTTGTCCTTCTCCGATTGACTTATTTCACTCAGCATAATACCCTCGAGTTCCATCCACGTTGAAGCAAATGGTGGGTATTTGTCGTTTCTAATTGCTGAGTAATATTCCATTGTATACATAAACCACATCTTCTTTATCCATTCATCTTTCGATGGACACCGAGGCTCCTTCCACAGTTTGGCTATTGTGGCCATTGCTGCTAGAAACATCGGGGTGCAGGTGTCCCGACGTTTCATTGCATCTGGATCTTTGGGGTAAATCCCCAACAGTGCAATTGCTGGGTCGTAGGGCAGGTCTATTTTTAACTCTTTGAGGAACCTCCACACAGTTTTCCAGAGTGGCTGCACCAGTTCACATTCCCACCAACAGTGTAAGAGGGTTCCCTTTTCTCCGCATCCTCTCCAACATTTGTTGTTTCCTGCCTTGTTAATTTTCCCCATTCTCACTGGTGTGAGGTGGTATCTCATTGTGGTTTTGATTTGTATTTCCCTGATGGCAAGTGATGCAGAGCATTTTCTCATGTGCATGTTGGCCATGTCCATGTCTTCCTCTGTGAGATTTCTCTTCATGTCTTTTGCCCATTTCATGATTGGATTGTTTGTTTCTTTGGTGTTGAGTTTAATAAGTTCTTTATAGATTTTGGAAACTAGCCCTTTATCTGATATGTCATTTGCAAATATCTTCTCCCATTCTGTAGGTTGTCTTTTAGTTTTGTTGACTGTATCCTTTGCTGTGCAAAAGCTTCTTATCTTGATGAAGTCCCAATAGTTCATTTTTGCTTTTGTTTCTTTTGCCTTCGTGAATGTATCTTGCAAGAAGTTACTGTGGCCAAGTTCAAAAAGGGTGTTGCCTGTGTTCTCCTCTAGGATTTTGATGGAATCTTGTCTCACATTTAGATCTCTGATCCATTTTGAGTTTATCTTTGTGTATGGTGAAAGAGAGTGGTCCAGTTTCATTCTTCTGCATGTGGATGTCCAATTTTCCCAGCACCATTTATTGAAGAGACTGTCTTTCTTCCAATGGATAGTCTTTCCTCCTTTATCGAATATTAGATGGCCGTACATTTCAGGGTCCACTTCTGGGTTCTCTATTCTGTTCCATTGATCTATGTGTCTGTTTTTGTGCCAGTACCACACTGTCTTGATGACCACAGCTTTGTAATACAACCTGAAATCTGGCATTGTGATGCCCCCAGCTAAGGTTTTCTTTTTTAAAATTCCCCTGGCTATTCGGGGTCTTTTCTGATTCCACACAAATCTTAAAATAATTTGTTCTAACTCTCTGAAGAAAGTCCATGGTATTTTGATAGGGATTGCATTAAACGTATAAATTGCCCTGGGTAACATTGACATTTTTACAATATTAATTCTGCCAATCCATGAGCATGGAATATTTTTCCATCTCTTTGTGTCTTCCTCAATTTCTTTCAGAAGTGTTCTATAGTTTTTAGGGTATAGATCTTTTACCTCTTTGGTTAGGTTTATTCCTAGGTATCTTATGCTTTTGGGTGCAATTGTAAATGGGATTGACTCCTTAATTTCTCTTTCTTCAGTCTCATTGTTAGTGTATAGAAATGCCATTGATTTCTGGGCATTGATTTTGTATCCTGCCACGCTACCAAATTGCTGTATGAGTTCTAGCAATCTGGGGGTGGAGGCTTTTGGGTTTTCTATGTAGAGTATCATGTCATCGGCGAAGAGGGAGAGTTTGACTTCTTCTTTGCCAATTTGAATGCCTTTAATGTCTTTTTGTTGTCTGATTGCTGAGGCGAGGACTTCCAGAACTATGTTGAACAGCAGTGGTGAGAGTGGACATCCCTGTCTTGTTCCTGATCTTAGGGGAAAGGCTCCCAGTGCTTCCCCATTGAGAATGATATTTGCTGTGGGCTTTTCGTAGATGGCTTTTAAGATGTCGAGGAAAGTTCCCTCTATCCCAACACTCTGAAGGGTTTTGATCAGGAATGGATGCTGTATTTTGTCAAATGCTTTCTCTGCATCTAATGAGAGTATCATATGGTTCTTGGTTTTTCTCTTGCTGATATGATGAATCACATTGATGGTTTTACGAGTGTTGAACCAGCCTTGTGTCCCAGGGATAAATCCTACTTGGTCATGGTGAATAATTTTCTTAATGTGTTGTTGGATCCTATTGGCTAGTATCTTGTTGAGAATTTTTGCATCCATGTTCATCAGGGATATTGGTCTGTAATTCTCCTTTTTGGTGGGGTCTTTGTCTGGTTTCGGAATTAAGGTGATGCTGGCCTCATAGAACGAATTTGGAAGTACTCCATCTCTTTCTATCTTTCCAAACAGCTTTAGTAGAATAGGTATGATTTCTTCTTTAAACGTTTGATAGAATTCCCCTGGGAAGCCATCTGGCCCTGGACTCTTGTGTCTTGGGAGGTTTTTGATGACTGCTTCAATTTCCTCCCTGGTTATTGGCCTGTTCAGGTTTTCTATTTCTTCCTGCTCCAGTTTTGGTAGTTTGTGGCTTTCCAGGAATGCGTCCATTTCTTCTAGATTTCCTAATTTATTGGCATACAGCTGTTCATAATATGTTTTTAAAATCGTTTGTATTTCCTTGGTGTTGGTAGTGATGTCCCCTTTCTCATTCATGATTTTATTAATTTGAGTCTTCTCTCTCTTCTTTTTAATAAGGTTGGCTAATGGTTTATCTATCTTATTAATTCTTTCAAAGAACCAACTCCTGGTTCTGTTGATCTGTTCCACAGTTCTTTTGGTCTCGATATCATTGAGTTCTGCTCGAATTTTAATTAACTCTCTTCTTCTGCTGGGGGTGGGGTCTATTTGTTGCTTTTTCTCTAGTTCCTTTATGTGTAAGGTGAGCTTTTGAATTTGAGATCTTTCCAGTTTTTGAATGTATGCTTGTATTGCGATGTATTTCCCCCTCAGGACTGCTTTTGCTGCATCCCAAAGATTTTGAACGGTTGTATCTTCATTTTCATTAGTTTCCATGAATCTTTTTAATTCTTCCTTAATTTCCTGGTTGACCTTTTCATCTTTTAGCAGGATGGTCCTTAACCTCCACGTGTTTGTGGTCCTTCCATATTTCTTGTTGTGATTAAGTTCTAATTTCAAGGCATTATGGTCTGAGAATATACAGGGGACTATCCCGATCTTTTGGTATCGGTTCAGACCCGATTTGTGACCCAGTATGTGGTCTATTCTGGAGAAAGTTCCATGTGCACTTGAGAAGAATGTGTATTCAGTTGAGTTTGGATGTAAAGTTCTGTAGATATCTGTGAAATCCATCTGGTCCAGTGTATCATTTAAAGCTCTCGTTTCTTTGGAGATGTTGTGCTTAGAAGACCTATCCAGGGTAGAAAGAGCTAGATTGAAGTCACCAAGTATAAGTGTATTATTATCAAGGTATTTCTTGAGTTTGGTTATTAATTGGTTTAAATATTTGGCAGCTCCCACATTCGGGGCATATATATTGAGGAGTGTTAAGTCCTCTTGTTGGATAGATCCTTTGAGTATGAGATAGTGTCCCTCTTCATCTCTCACTATAGTCTTCGGGGTAAATTTTAATTTATCTGATATAAGGATGGCAACCCCTGCTTTCTTTTGAGGACCATTTGAATGGTAAATGGTTCTCCAACCTTTTATTTTCAGGTTGTAGGTGTCCTTCTGTCTAAAATGAGTCTCTTGTAGACAGCAAATAGATGGGTCCTGCTTTTTTATCCAGTCTGAAACCCTGCGCCTTTTGATGGGGTCATTAAGCCCGTTCACATTCAGAGTTACTATTGATAGATATGAGTTTAGTGTCATCATATCTATTCAGTCCTTGTTTTTGTGGATTGTTCCACTGAACTTCTTCTTAAAGGGGAATTTTAAGAGTCCCCCTTAAAATTTCTTGCAGAGCTGGTTTGGAGGTTACATATTCTTTCAGTTCCTGCCTGTCTTGGAAGCTCTTTATCTCTCCTTCCATTTTGAATGAAAGCCTTGCTGGGTAAAGTATTCTTGGTTGCATGTTCTTTTCATTTAGGACCCTGAATATATCCTGCCAGCCCTTTCTGGCCTGCCAGGTCTCTGTGGAGAGGTCTGCTGTTACCCTAATATTCCTCCCCATAAAAGTCAGGGACTTTTTTTCTCTTGCTGCTTTAAGGATCTTCTCCTTATCTTTGGAATTTGCAAGCTTCACTATTAAATGTCGAGGTGTTGAACGGTTTTTGTTGATTTTAGGGGGGGATCTCTCTATTTCCTGGATCTGAATGCCTGTTTCCCTTCCCAGATTCGGAAAGTTTTCAGCTAGGATTTGTTCAAATACATATTCTGGCCCTCTGTCCCTTTCCGCGCCCTCAGGAACCCCAATTAAACGTAGGTTTTTCTTCCTCAGGCTATCATTTATTTCCCTTAATCTATCCTCATGGTCTTTTAATTGCCTGTCTCTTTTTTCCTCAGTTTCCCTCTTTGCCATCAACTTGTCTTCTATGTCACTCACTCGTTCTTCCACCTCGTCAAGCCTCGTCGTTAGGACTTCTAGCTTGGATTGCATCTCATTTAATTGATTTTTAATTTCTGCCTGATTGGATCTAAATTCTGCAGTCATGAAGTCTCTTGAGTCCTTTATGGTTTTTTCTAGAGCCACCAGTAGCTGTAAAATAGTGCTTCTGAATTGGCTTTCTGACATTGAATTGTAATCCATATTTTGTAACTCTGTGGGAGAGTGGGCTGTTTCTGATTCTTTTTTTTGAGGGGTTTTCCTTCTAGTCATTTTGCTCAGTGCAGAGTGGCCAAAAACAAGTTGTATTGGGAAAAGGAGAAAAAGAGAGAGAAGGAAAGAAAAGAGAAAAAGAAAAAAGAGAAAGAAGAAAAAAATAGGGGAAAAAGAGAAGAAAAAGAAAGAAAAAGAAAGAAAGGAGAAAAAAGAAAAAAGGGGGGGTGGGGGAAGCAATCAGAAATCAAGAAGAAAGAGAGAAAAAAAAAAAGCACAAAACAAAAAAACAAAAAACAAAAAAAACCACGGGGGAGTATCTTCCGATTCTGTGTAGTTTAAGTCCCTTGATTTCCCTTGGAACTGGTCCGTCTCGCTGGTCTTCTGGGGGAGGGGCCTGCTGTGCTGATTCTCAGGTGTTAGCACTTGGGGGAGCTGCTCTGCCCCTGCCTGGTGCAGGGCTCGGTGGGGGTTGTTGACCCCGTGAGGCCCCGGGAGGAAGCCACAGTGGCGGGGGCAGCTCTGGGACCCTGGATCCAGCCCCCGCAGTAGCTCCGGGGCTCTCCTTCTGCAGGGCCTGGGGGCTCCGGGGCGGGGCCGCTGATCTGCTCAGTTCCAGGCAGGAGCGTCCTTGCTGTCCTGGGCCCTCCCGGCCTCTGCCTGTCCCGGGGGAGGCCGGATCCTGGGCTTTGTCCCGGCGCCCTGTGCTCCGGGGCCTGCGCTGTTGGATTCGCGCTCCCGGCGGTGCAGCCCCCTCCGCGGAGCCGCCGCCCGAGCCTCTCCGAGCTGTTCCCGGAGCCGCGCAGCCCCCTCCGCGCGGAGCTTCTTCCTCTGCGCGAGCCGCCGCCGCTGAGCTGTTCCCGGAGCCGCGCAGCCCCCTCCGCGGAGCCGCCGCCCGAGCCCCTCCAGCTGCTCCGGGTCCCGCCCTGCGCGCTGCAGCCCTTAGGGAGCTCGGCGCACTCTCCGGGGCGCAGTTCCTCTGTTACTGTCCCAGGGAGCCCGAGGGCGTCCCCGCCTTTCTGGGGATCCTGCTCCAATTCCCGGGGAGCCCCTTTCCACGGGGAAGGTTGGTGCAGCTCCTGCTCCTCCGGGACGGGGCTCTCCTGTCCTGGGGACACTCGCCCCGGCCTCAGCCCGGCTCCTCGCGGGGCCCCTCCCCCTTGGAGGCCTTTTGTGTCTTTATCTCTTTTTCCCCGTCTTCCTACCTTGATAGAAGCACGAACTCTTCTCACTGTAGCGTTCCAGCTGGTCTCTCTTTAAATCTCAGGCCGAATTCGTAGGTTTTCAGGATGATTGGATGGTTTTCTAGGTAATTTGCTGAGGACAGGTGACCTGGAGACCCTACTCCTCCGCCATCTTGCCCCTCCCCCCTATACAATTACTTTTTGATGAAATGTCCATAATAGGCAAATCTATAGAGGTAGGAAGTAGATTAGTGGCTGCATAAGAATGTAGAGGATGGGAGCTTGGGGTGTGTGGCTAAGGAGTGTGGAGTTTCTTTTTAGAGTAATAAAAATAACATAAGATTAATTGTGGTGATGGATATACTACTCTGTGAATATACTAAAAGCCATTGTATTGCACACTCTAAATGGATAAACTCTATGGTTTGTGAATTAAATCTCAGTAAAATGCAAAGAAAAAATTAGTACTCTATGTAAGCTTTGACCCTATTCTCTCAAAACTGTAGAGACTATAGTATGTACATGGCTATGTCTTCATAACAATGGTTAATGGAATATATACTTACATAATCTTGTGTTTATTTAGAAGTATCTAAGAGAGATGTTTAAGGATATGAATGTGTGTTTCTTAAGAACTTTGTTTTGAACAATAAAAATGTTTTCATGAAAATGCATTATTCATATTAACATGAGATGGGTTCATAATCGCAGAGTGTGAGTTAAAAGAAATCTGTCAACAAAGAACTACAGAAATCAATAAGTTCCAATGACCATAGCTGAATACTAAGTTGGTGTGCATAAGTCGGGCAAAGTCTTTGACTAAATACTATAGTGGTATTAATCTGTCTGAGCAAAGAACAGCCACATAGAACATAAGATTTAAAAGAAATTATCAGAGATCACAATGAGTTGGAAGACATTCAAAATTTGACTCTCCAGAGTGGAGAGAACTTATTGAGTTAATTGGGGGTATTTAGGAGAGACTTCAGAAGGCCATACCTTAGGAGTAGAGCTAAACTATTTTTCAGAAAAGGTTATTCTAAATCTGCCCTAACAAGCTATAAAATAATTCTTAAAATGTTCAAATGGTTTGCGAATAAAAATACCACCTTTCAGAATGAAACTCAACATTCTTTTAAAAAAGACTTCAGAATCCAGACAAACAATAAAATAAATCCAGCATTCAATCAAAGATTACTATACATGTGAAGAAGTAATGATGCCTATAGCCAGAAGATAAGTCAGTCAGCAGAAACGATGTAGATTGAGTCAACAATGTTTTCCTGTAAAGGGCCAGGAAATAAACATTTTAGGCTTTCATATAGTTTCTGTCACATGTTTTTCTTTGTTATGATGTATTGTATATTTATGTGTATGTGTTTTTTACAATTCTTTATGAATGTACAAACCATTCTTAGTTCATGGACCTTATAAAACTGTCCCATGGGCTAGAGTTTCTGAACCCTTATATAGACAGATGGAATGAAAAAAAACTTAAAATAATATTTTTATATATAAATGTTTTATTTATTTATTCATAAGAGACAGAGAGAGAGAGAGAGAGAGAGAGAGAGGGGCAGAGACACAGGCAGAGGGAGAAGCAGGCTCCATGTAGGGAGCTCAAGGTGTGGGACTCCATCCCGGGTCTCCAGGATCACGCCCTGGGCTGAAGGCGGCGCTAAACCGCTGAGCCACTTCGGCTGCCCTAAAATAGGTTTAATATAGTCATTGGCTGAGTTTAACTACATATTAGATGTACCACAGAAGACAATGCTTCATGAGATGAATCAGGGCACTAGAAAATTTCAAAACTGAAGTATATAGAGAAAAAAAATGTTAAACAGAAAAAGTGAACAGAGAGATTCAATGGCCTATTTGACAATAATAAGCTCTCTGGTACACAAGTAACTGAAGTTTCTGATGGAGAATAAGATAAGGCATAAAGTAATTTTGAGTGAATCAAATTGAAAATTTCCTAAATTTGGTAAGTTATGTAACTTTATAAATTCAAGAAGCTCAATAAAACCAGAACCACACAAGGACACATAATCTAAATATTAAAGAACTACTAATGAAGAGAAAGTCTTCAGAGGAAAGAAAATACTACATTATGTATAAGGGAACAAAGATAAGAAATTGAACTGTCTTCTCACTACTTACAGTGTAAGCCAGAAAAAAAAGGGATGATATTTTTAATAAGTTGAAAGATTGAAAAAAAATTGCCTTAGAATTCTATATCCAACAAAAATAACCTTCAAAAATGAAAGTAAAATAAGGCCTTTTCAGAATAACAAAATCTGAGAGAATTTGTCACAAGGGGGCCTGCATTAATAGAACTCAAAAAATTTCTTTAGGCTAAAGGAAAAAAATTGCAGATAGAAACTAATACCTGCCCGATGGAAGGAATAGCTTGAAATGGTAAAATTATGGGTAAACATAAAAGATTATTTGTCTCAAAACTTCATTATAATGTATTTGACTGATTAAAGCACAAAGAGCAACAATATATAGTGGGATATGTAGCATGCGTGGAAGTAAATTATTGACCAGAATAGGACAAAGATTAAGAAGGCAGAAAAATGTATCGCCGTGTACTGGTGCAATATATTGAAGATGAATCCACAGCATGCCAAAGAAATGATTCCAGAAAAGTATATCCCCACATGGGCATATCCCAAAAGATATTATTCTTTGGAAATATTGTATATGATTTCTTAGCTCCTCTGCCACCAGCAAGAAGGATGTACTCTAAAAAATGTGGACTATATAGCATTCTTCATTTGCCAAATCCAAATGATGTTTGATTCTGAAATGTATTTATGGGAAGAACCCCAAGTATATCATTGTTGTGATGAATGACACTAAACAGATATACCAGGTTTGACTGAAACGTACCTGGGGAAAATATGTGCTAAATCTGGATATTTGATAAACAGTGACATAATATTTGAACCCTGAAAAGGAAGTCAAAGTTTGCTTTTTCCCACACTTAACAAAAGTGGGGAGAACAGAGTTCTGTCAATGTGACAAATGCCAGGAAAGTGTCATCAACAAGTAAGAAGAGTATCTGTACTAAGAATATCCAAGGGACAGAGAATTCTAGGAGAGTTTCCCTGAATTTCCTTATAAGAAAATCCTAAATGCTTTACAGAATCTTTTTTTTGGTGTGTGTGAGATAATGTAAAACTCTTTCACATATTTTTATCCCTTTTACCTTCTGGAAGGATTTGGGAAATTCTTGCAAGTCAAATTCTTGTGGAATGTGTATCCCACAAAGAGATGTCTATGTATTTGCCTTGTTTGGTTGCAAAAGTGATATAATTGGCCTTACATAAAATGCATAATGTGTGGAAACTTTTAATCCAAGGGCTACACATTGCATGAAAACTCATTTCTGTTAAATCTTAATGCCCAGACAACTAAGATATTTCCTAAAAGTCATAGAAGTAATGTATTTATTTTATCTACATACACCTGATGCTTAAATATTGCTGCTAAATAGCTTGGTCAGTTAATGAAGATTTAAGATTTAAAAAAAAATAGCATTCAAGAGCAAATACGAAGATGTGTACATGGCTGTAATCACAGACCGGAACACTGAACAAATGTTTTAAGACTGAGAGGGATTCTATGAGAATATTTTTACCAGCAAAGGAGTTAATAGTTTGAAGAAGAGAAATTCAGCACTAGCACATAAATGGCAAGAGATTCCATGGCTGTCTCTTTGCCAAAGTAGCAGGCTTGTTTTTAAAGCTTATGTAATCATTTATATTTTAAGCAGGTTTTTGAGAAATTGAAAGACAGCTTGGGAAGCTGACACTTCTTTCTTCAAAACAGAGAAAACTTTTAAAATTACTTTTAACATGAAGTCAGTAAAACATGTTCCCTAGTATGAGGCATAACAAATTCATTGACTCTCAGATGTTTTGGAGGACCTACTACACACTGCCCTAGCCGATGAAGATCCTTTAGAGAATAAGACTATGTCTGCCTTCACGAAATGTGTATCTGGGTAAGGGGAGGTAGACAATAAATAAATTAACCTGTGTAATGTTAGTGCTCTGAGGTGCTTGTAGATTAAATGAGCAAGGTAAACAGATATGGACAGAGAAAGGATGAGTGTGCTCTTCCACTTAGAGAGGTCAGGGAAGGTCTCCTAAGGTAACATGTGAACAAGAACCCTACCTATGAAGTGATACAGTGATACTGATTAGTCCACAAACACATAGGTCACGCTCCAGGCAGAGACAACAGCCACTGCTGAGGCCATGAAGTGAGAATATGCTTGGCACATACTAGGAGCAGCCAGAAAGACAACCCAGTGAAGTAGCAGGGTAGAGAGAGGAGTAGAGCTGTAGGAGACGAAGCCAGGGAGATGACCTGGGCCAGCTCATGTAGGTGCTGGTAAGCAATAATCAAACTTGGGAATTTATTCTAAGATGAAGTGATACTGGAAAATTACCTGAAGGGTGAGAATGTGAGCGTGTTGGGAAAGAGATCAACTCTGCTTGCTTTGTAAGGAATAGGCAAGAGTAAGCAGTAATGACAACTGCAGACCACTGCATTATCCAGGTGAAATAGGAGGGTGGCTTGGCTAATAGCCATAATGGTGAGGAATGGTTGCATTCTGGAGATACTTTAAAGTAAAACCAATAGGATTTGTTAATGGATTGGGTGTGGGCTGTGAAAGAAGGAGAGGGAACAAGGAAGACTAAGATATTTTCGGCATGAATAGTTGTAAGAATGGAATTGCTGTTATTGATACAGGGCAAATAAAGGAAGAGTAAGTTTAAGGGGAGAAGACTCAAGAGTTTAGTTTTAGAAGAGTTAATTTTGAGATGCCCCTTCCATTTTTAAGAATTTGTGTCAAAAACAGAATTGGATAGGAATAGGGGGATGTATTTCAAGGAGAGATTTGATTGGGTTTATGAACCTGAGGGTTATTAGCAGAAAGGTGATATTCAAAACCATGGACAAGATGAGACCGCCAAGACTTCGTTGGTATGTAGACTAAAATAAATGATACCACGACTGAGTCCCTTGTTCAGAGTTTGGAAAACTAAGTTGGAGACAGGAGAGAAAGCTGAGATTAAATGAGCAATAAGGTAGGAAGAGAACCCAGAGTCAGGTGAAGGATGTAGTTCAAGAAGAATGCAGTGACGAGCTATGCCAAATGCTTCTGATACTAACTATTGGTTGGCTGGATATGTGGTAATATGTAAATTATCTAGAATTTTTCCTTTCATTGTTGGTTTACCATTATAGCCTATTACTATATAAGCAGTACCCCCATCCTGGATAACGAGACCATATGGTCAAAAGTAGCAGTTACCCAAGGTTCAAAGGTCACAGGAGGTGAAATCTTATGTACGTGATGAGTCATACTCCCACACCCAAAGCAATGTGTCTGGTGATATTGCCTCCTTTGTTTCACCAAACTCCTATCCCCCACAAAATATGTCAGAATCATTAGAGATGGAAAAAGCAACATTATGTAGTATTAAAGTACCTAAAAATGTGACAGAAGTCTCTCGTGGGAAGACATTGCTGCTTTATCATTAGTCCAAGGCCCTAGAAGAACTAGCCTCTAGAGAAAATTCAAACAATTCTGCTCAGGATTTAGAACATGGTTGAGATTTAGGGGCAGTTTTTAAAAAAAATTCCTGAATAAAAATGATGTCTTTTAAAGATATAGACCGTCCTTATCTAAGATTTGTGTCTCTTCTTTTTTCTCCACTCACATAAACAATTAAGGAACTATTGTGTCTTTGAGTAAACGTAATCCATGTTTGACCAACTCTAACAATTATTTTAACTTTTTGGGTCCATATTGAGATAAATGCCACTTTTTTAAAGTAACATCAGGCTGAGATACTTCAGCAGAATGTATTTAAGCATTACGCTATGCTCGTAAAAACATGGCCTTTCATCTGTCTTAACACAACATAGGCAAGTCTTCAGAGCATGGGTATAAAGCTTACAAAATTAAACGCAAACTTTTGATGACAGACTATATCTGATATTAAACTAAAACCAAATATTTGAGCATCTTTATTTTATAAAATTGAAATCAAATTTACAAGTGAAAAACCAAGAAAGAGAGCTCAACTAAAAGCTCACTAGATAAACCAGAAAACCAGAAAAGCTGTTTCCACCGAGTCTTCTTTTCTTGAGAAGGTGTCCAGACGGTAACTAGGATATGGGTTGGACTCAGGACTCTTGACAGCATGCATGAGACAGCCAGGGACGGCCTTTTTAAAACCTCAGGCAAAGAAAAATTACAGGCTACTGTTTTCCTAAGGCAAAGAAAAATTATAGGCTAGTGTGACTCTGGGTCCCACTAATGGATTCTCTACGGGGTCTTAGCAATGTGTGTATGGGAAGGCGGAGCATGGACTGGTTTCCCACAGTAATTTGATGCCACAAGCAATTCTCTTCTAATGGAGTTATAATAGACTCTTTACTTCAAACAAACATTGATGTTAGTGGACGTTAATTTTCATGGTGTTTCCTCTGAGAAAGGAGGGATTTTTGTTCAGGACAATAAGACACTGTTTCAATTTATGAGATGAAAGTTTTCTGAGAGAGAGAGGGAGTTAAAAAAAAAGGGAGTCTCTACTTTTATGCTTTATCTGGGATTTGTCTCAACTCTTTTCTGCTCTGTCCTCTGGCATATCCATACTCACAATTTACTGCAGAGCAATTGATGGCATTGCCAAATGGTTGTGCACTGCGGTCTTTGCAACGCATTGTGGTCTTTACAGTGTTTGCAATAACCACATTGGTGGTCAATCTGATACAGTCACTAAAAACTGTCTAGAAACAAAGCAAAACAAAGAGTATCGTGTTGATTGGATTTTGTGGTCATCTGATTGATTGTTCTGTTTTACTTTTTTATTTAACTCTTCAAGTTTACTGGAAAATGTCCAGTTAAATGTTACTTATTTGATTGGGCATTGTTATGGGGTTGAGCTCTCTCTAGGTATCATTAAGCCAAGTATCAGGGACCTAAGATGTGAGGTTTAGGGATCCTTGCTTCTCTGTTTTTGAAAGATTGGGATTTTCATCAAAAATGAAACTGGTCGAACTCAAACCCTGATCGTACATAGGCTTAAACTCTAACTACTAGCTTGACATCTGCTCTTGACTCAGGAAAGTTCCTTTTGAGGAAATATTACTCAGATTTAGAGGTGGCATCCTTCCTCAGTTTCTAAACCCATACCCATATGTGCCACAAAGTCCTCTTTAATTTGCAGTAAAGGTACATCATGAATTAGTAAGCTTTTTATTACGATGCACAGACTATGTGTCATACGATGATTCACTCTAACATTTTCTAGTACGTCCCCTGAAATTCCACATTTCTTCAGAAGTGTACTGTGTAAAATACAAATCAGTGTGTACTGTAATGTTGTTTAAAACTCCTTAGTGGCTTTCGCTACCAACACGGCCAGACCTAAGCTCCCTCACATGCCATCCAAAGCCTTGCTTGATCTGGTCCTTTCTAGGCAAAATATCTTGCAGTTTACTAGCACTCCACATTGTTTCTTACCTGTGTGTCTTCATGAATTACCATCCTAGAATTCCTTTCTCTTTTTCCTCTTCCTCCAGTCATCTGTGTCACGCACAGAAACAGACTTTAGTCCCCCAGGACGTCTTCCCTCACCATCCAGGTTATGCTATGTGGTCTTCCTCTGGGTTCTCTCTGGGACGTTCCTGTCATCATCTTGCCACATGGAATTATCATTATTTCTATTTTTGTCTCTTGATCCCCCAAGATACTATGGATGCTAAGCTGTAATTCCTTGTCAAGAGCAGTACCTAGCTAAGGAATGAATGATCGCTGAGTAAGTGTTCATCAAGTGAATGAATGAAAACCCAAGACTATCAGACACGATCAGTTCTAGTATTTTCTTTCGTCAATGTGATTTTCTCCATCCAGCTTCTCCTAAATACCTTGAAACAAATACATCTTGAAGGATGCACCATGCATTCCACTACGATTTGGTTCAGAAGGCACTTGATTTGCTGCAACAACTGAAGGCATTAGCGAGCCCTGAGAGGAGGCGTACTGGCGCTGAAGCAGCGCTGTAATCATACTGGAGGAAGAGAGCCCTGGCTCGTGATTTATTGCCTGAAAGTTTCAGTGTGAGCACAATTAGTGCACTCTTCGAATGGCTCCAAATGATGAAGGATTTAATTACATCAAGGAGCTCTACCTCCAGTGCTAGCGACATAGACATAAATTTGTGTGTCTATTTAATTTACTTGAAAGAGTTTTGATTTTAGTCCCAAATTTGAATTTAAATGAATATAACTGGAAGCTATAGTTAAAGTCCATTATTCCTGGGAATCCAATGATTTGAGATAAAAATGTTTACATTTGTTTAATTCAAAGAAATAGCCCCATTCTCATACTAAACAGAAAAGCCTACTTTTTCTTTCTCTTCAGGCAGCTGCCTAAGAGGGATTTTCAAATAACCTCACAATCCGTTTCTTTATATTTAATGAGAAAAATAGCCTAGGTATTGCACAATTAAGAACTATGCCATTTATTTTACTCATGAGAATTTAAATGTTTATTGCATGTATGATAGCTTAATATTGTATTTTAATTCTGATTAAGAGGCAAAAATAAATACTTGACACATTTTCTTTAATATATTTAAATTTTGGGGGGGATGAGATTAACATTCACCATTTTAACCATTTTAAACTATACAATTCAGTGATTTTTTTTTATGTTTACAATTTTGTGCAAGCACTACCACTATCCAATTCTAGAACATCTCACACCCCTAAAGAGACCCTGTATCTAGTAACTACTGTACATTCCCCTCTCTTCCCAGACTCCGGCAATCAGTAATCTACTTTCTATCCCTTTAGAGACATTATCTATTTGATGACACATTGTTCTCACAGTTTCCTTTAGTTCTTTGGTCATGGTTTCCTTCAGCCCTTGGAATATATTTAAAGTGATTTAAAGTCATTGTCTAGTAAATCCAATGTCTGAGGTTCTTCAGAGAAAATTTCTATTACTTGCTTTTTATGCACCCATATATGGGTCATGTTCTCTTTTTTGCTGCATGTTTCAGGTTTTTTGTTACTGAAAGCTGGAAATTTTGAATATTATAACATGCCAACTCTGGGGGACAGATTTGACCTCCTACCCAGGGTTTACTTTTTAAAATTTTTATTTCTTTTTTTTATATTTTTATTTCCTTAGGGCTTACTTTTGACCCTGCCTTTGTAGTTGTTTTGTATTTCTTTATTGGCTTTGCTGAACTGGATTTTTAATGTCTATATTCTTTGTTGTGCGTGGTGACTGAAGTCTCTTTTGTTAGCTTAGCAGTTAGCTAATGATTGGGCAGATACCACCTTGGGCACCTGGAGACAAAAGATATCTTCCCATCTTGGCCAACGGGCTTGATGTGTGTGCGCAACACACCTTCAAAACACAGCTAAGCCATTTGCAACTCTGCTTTAGACTTCATTTTCTATTTGCACAAAACTTGAAGATTCAACCAAGAGGTAACAATGTAGGGTTTTCTTGTTTATTTTAAATAACCTTTCTTTCTTTCTTTATTTATTTATTTATTTATTTATTTATTTTCTGAGCATATGCTCAGCTCTGGGGATGTGCAGGAACTTCTAAGTTTCGAGGAGTATGTCAGAGCTTCTCCTATCCTTGTCTTTCAAAGCATCTAATTCCCCAGCCTTTCCTCCCTAGGTTTAGTCTATTGTTTGCTCCAAGTGCTATCCATTGCCATATTCAGCAACAACAAGTACATTTGTCTATAAATGTTTTGACAAATGCCCTCTCATCATTATAGCGTCCTGACTTAGGTGAGATTAAGGAAACCCTTGTGAGCTGGTCCTCCACGGAGCCACAAGACAGGTCAAAGCAAACAACTATAGTTCCTTATAAATGTGGTCCATTCTGCTCCTTTCATGTAGCAGAAATGCAGGCTGTTCTTTCCAAGACCATCCCTGCCCTGGAGAATGGGAGATGGCACATGATAAATTAAAATGCCACAAGTCTCACTTTCTTAGCAAGATTTACCTCATTTTTCTTGATATAGTTTTACCCTTTCTGAAAGGTCATTTGATTAGTTTCTAGAGTTCCAAAAAAAGTTGATTCTGACCATTTGCCAGATTTTTCATTGCTTTTATGATAGGGCAGACTTTTGGAATCCCTTCCTCCATGATTTGCACTAAAATCCCTCTTTAATAAATTTTTATAGCTGCTATTGCTTGTTCATAATCTAATGACTAAGCATTAGTAAAATATCAAAGTGATATTCTCTCTTCCTGGGATAAATTCCTAAGGAAATCACCTCTACTTGAAAGAATTTTTAGAGAAGGATTTCAAAATAATAAACAGATTTTTCAGTCTTTTTTCCATTCTACAAATAAAAACAAAAAAGAAGAAAAAAAAAAAAAGAAAAGAAAAGAAAAACAAAAAAGAGTAAGATTTTACTTAAAAAAGAGACATTCCCAATTTTTAACAGCTTGACTTACAAATATGATAAAAATACAGAATGGCTTGATACTATCTACCATTGTTTTCTTCTCTATCCATTCAAATAATGACTTAATGAATGAAAAAGAAAGGACTCGAGATGCCTGGGTAGCTTAGTCGTTTAAGCATCTGCCTTTGGGCTCAGGTCATGTAATTGAGCCCCCCCCTCCCCCCACATCGGACTCCCTGCTCAGTAGGGAGTCTGCTTCTCTCTCTGCCCCTCCCCGCTCATGCTCTCTCTCTCACAAATAAATAAAACCTTAAAAAAGAACAATAAAAGACCCATTGTTGATTCATGATGCTATGCATGCTTTTTTGAGTTGTTTGCAGACCCAGACTCAAAGACTGTGGTCAGAGTGGAAACGATAGACGATGTATGTGACACAATGGTGGGAGAGGCAGGGAGTCTGGAAAACAGTTAGATGGTTAAGTGCGATGTAGGAAATTTTCACCTTTGCCAAGTTTCTCCTCAGTGCTTTCCTCTCACGTGTTTTCTCTTTTCCCGCCAGTCATAGTGATCTGATATCATTCACTATTATTCTGATGAGAATGAGTTTCAGAAGTCAGCCTGGTTTGGCTCAGACTGTTAGCCACTTCCCAAGAGTTACTGGATGTCTCACAGCACATTTAGCTAAAAACGTGTGCTAGAGAGTTATAGTAATATTTTTCAGCAATAAAAAAGTGAATATTTTTATCTGTATGGGTCAAAGGGGCCTCTCGGGATTACCTTGAGAATTTCTTTATATATGTCCATAGGAGGAGAATATAGAGATTTAAGTAGTTAGTATGAGGAAGAAAACATTCATGTAACAGATTTAAAATTAAATTTTTGGAATCCGGCTTGTTCATAAATCATGGAGCTCTCATGTATCAAACATCTCTTAGGTGCCACCACAGCTTCTTTCTTCTTGCAGCCATAGGAACAACCAGTACTGCTTTGGCTCAAGCTAGTTGCATCCGGGTCTATCAGTGCTGCATTGCAAGCCTTCCATGAAGTACAACCAGGCGACCCTCTACACTTACATGTAATCTGGAAGTGCTTTGAAGGACAGACCTTTGAGTGCTGAGAGTCAGGAGCCCATGAATAGGAGCTTCCTCCTTTCTTACTCTATGGAAAGTCCTAAATGTGCTTTACAAAGTTCTCTGAGAGGTCTTATGGGACTGAGAACCCGTTCACACCACAGCAACAACCAATTCAGCGAGGCGTCTTTGCATTGGTTCTTCCTTCTTCCTTTCCTCACACCCCCATCTCTCATCATTTCTTCCTGGATCCCATCTCCCAATAAAGCACTTCCACTTAGTTTTAGGTCCTGATATCTGGGGAACCCAGTCTAAGAACCCTGACCTTAAAATGACCCATGAATAATCTAGTGAAGAATTGTATTAACATAAATGAGAGGTTTCAAAGTAAGATGGAAAGAAATAAGCAAAAGCATAGGTACACCCTCATTTGCTTAGTTCAGTATATATGAACCAGTATGTTGGAGGACACACACACATACACACATACACAATCACGCATGCACACAATTATCCCCCTTAGTTCATCTGACCAAAGAATTGCAATGGAAGAATGTGTTGTTGCAACTCAAATATGTGATTCTTGGTCCGGTGCTTTGAATGGGCAGTTGAAAGAATAGGTTCTCTATGTAAAGTATAACATTGGCTGGAGTATTCAACAGGCTGAGCTCTTTAGGTTGAAGATGAGAACAAATGAGTGCTCGACCTTGGAGGTAGAGAGTACACTATTAAGTGTATGGTGCTCCCTTTAAGCCTTTCCTGATGGGAAGATAAAGAGTCTTTGGTTTTAAAAATCCCTGAACAAGCTATCATGAAACCATTGTGAACAAAATTCCACCATCAGTACACCCAGAACTAAACGCTTTCCTTAATGTGTCAAGTAAGAATATGATACAGGCTCCTTCTGATAGGCACTATCACATTTTATTCACACAGTGCCACATGTTCACACTGACTTATCTAAAATCCATGCACTTTAGCACTTTGGCCGGCTCTCTCTGAAGATCACACATGCTTCATTCATAGACTGCGTGTTCCATATGCATCTTTTAAGAGTCCAATGCAAGAACTAGCTAAACTGTCTCCCGTGCAGTGAAAGCTCTGTCACTTCATATCATCCTTGGTCCTGCTTTGGCTGAGCTTAGACACTTTGTTTTTTGCTGCTGGAGGAGAATCCTGAGAAAGCTATTGAGTGACAGCTATGGTATCAGCAGATACCACGTGGCATCCTTAGTTTGTCCAAATCAGGCTCCAGTCTTGAATTTTAAATGTTGATTTCCTGTAGGGTTTTTTTCCCCCCTGGTTTAATGCAATCTGAATGACAAATAGTAGACTTAAGTTAATGGAAAAAAAAAAATGAAGATTACCAGAAAGCTTGCTGTCCCTGGTAATATAACCAGGGCTGGTCAAAGACAAAGGCAAAAAAAAAAAAAAAAAAAAAATGCCTGTTTTTATGGCCTATTGTCCCAGGAACTGATTAAAGAGTCTAAATATTTCCCTCAGAGCAAAATGGGTGCCTGAACTTTTACTATTACGTGTGTGTATAGCAATGAATTAGGGTCAGAGCACTGGTGCTTGAGTAATGGCAATGGCACTCGATCATTGTGTGGCTCTGAAAAATCAAATGATCTCTTTTGCCTTTTTTTTCACTACCTGTAAAATGTAGACAATAATACCCGCATGACTACTTCGCAGAGCTCTTGAGAGGAGCAAATGAAAAAAACAAAAGCAAAAGGGTATTCCAAACTATAATACACATGCAAAACTAATGAGATATTCTTATCACCGTTGGTAATTTCTTTTAATTACTAATAGCATATATTTGCATATTATCAGTCATTCATATCTTTATGTGAAATGGAACGATCTAAAGGTATATTTTAATAGGTCCTATCCCAGGGGTTCTGATGCAAGTTGGTGGAAATGATGGCATGTGTGCCAGCAGGACAGGCTGCCCTCGCCATCCATGCCCTCCCTTCAGGGACCCGAGGAGAGAACACAGAAGCCATATTTAAGTGCACTTGGTTCTTTTGTGGGAAATGGTAACTGTCCTTTCTTGTAAAACACGCATGGGTTACACCTGAAGCATACTTCTGGATCTTAAAGATATTTTGTTCACTCTACCCATGAAGGATGGTGGAGTTGCCCATCTTCAGTGAATGAGAAACAGACTTCCCCAATCTATGCACCCCAGAGAAATGCATTTATTCTCTTCTGTGAACCTGCCTAGCACTTTGTATATCTCTTGTGACATCCATCAAATCCCATTAGCATTACTCTATTCAGTATTCCATCCCTCTCACACCACTTAAATTTTCAAGATTTCTGAGGACAGAAACAATGTGCTACTCATGTCTGTATTGTCTGCACCCATTTGCAGCAAAATACCTCATAACAGTGGGTGATTAATGAAAAAAAGAAAAGAAGGAAGGAAAAGCACAGGAGCACTAGTAGACATTGTGATATGGCCACACCTTTCCTGCTAATAAATTGAGGCCATGTGCATTGGTGATTTGAGTGAAAATTTGAAAATGAGTTTTTAGACAAGCCAGCCTGTTCATTGCTTTTTTAAAAAAGTGTTTCCCTTCTATAATTTCAGGATAAAAATACTGACTCAGACTTGATTCCAAACATGAATACGTCTAAATTTAAAGCCATGTGCAAATTAGGAAAATCCTAGAAGACTTCCTAGTTTTTAAATTAAAAAAAAAAGTTTTAAAGGAACAAAATATGAAATTTTTATGTCAAGATAAGAAAAATGATCTAGAATTTCTGATACATACAGGATTAACATATTTTAAGGCTTTTCTTTACAAAAAAGAGGGTATTGGTCCACTAATGCACTTGTTTTTTTCATGGACTTCCCTGCAGAGGAAGGGGATTTGTGACTTAGGTAAAGGGAAGAAGAAAAAGTCTTACAACAAAAATGTGGCATTTCCACTCGGGGAAAGACAATCTGTAGTGAAACCATTAGTCTACGGATGAAATTTCTATGAGAAAGCTATTTTGCAGAAATGGAGAGGCCCCATACTGTGTTCAGCACAATGGTACCACTAGTTGGGGAGCCCGCGTATGAGAGTGAAGTACACAATGGCCTGCTGTGTAATTAAAGAGAGATGTTAGGAAGATTGAGAAGCCCCATACTGTGTCCACAGAGAACACAAACACTTTTAGGGAGATGTGATGGAGTTATACAACCAGTCACCAGGTTTTCAAAATAAATTAAAGGGTACCTGTTAATCTATAGAAGTAGATGACACTTATTTTTCTTTTCACACTAAAAGTGCTGATCCATTATTGACTGTCGCCTGATCTGTTTTTGATATTACCTTGTTTTCTTTTTCTTTTTTGAAAACCGTGTAAGTTTGAGGAGAATAACAGTTTTTGAAGGGAGAGCTATGGTAATGGTCTTGGAGAAGAAATTATCTTTAAAATAAGTCAAAGGTATGTCATTAAAAGAGAAAAACCCTTGGGCGAAGTACATGCCAAACAGAAACTTTGGGGGACTATGCCTCCCCCCCTCACAAAATCAGTGTACTTTAGCTGAATTTCCTTTTCTTCCTCTTCTCTATGAAAGGTCAATGGAATTCATTTTATTAGCTTCCTGTAGGCCCCGAAGAGAAAAAAGGCATATACTTTATAGGGGTTCCTGGTGAGTTAACAAAAGCTACTGGAGATGGGATTTCTTTCCACCTTCCTATGTTCTTCTAGAGCTGTGGTTCTTAACCCTCATCATGCCTCAAAGTTATCTGACAAACTTTTAAAAAAGCAAGGTGTCCATCCTCCATTGCCTTCCCTGCAAGTTTCTGATTCACTTGCTTTGGGCAGTCGCTAGGAATGCTATTTTCAACCACCCCCCTACACACTCGATACTAGTTGATCCTGACAAAGAGCCAAATTTGGGAATCACTTATGAGACTGAAACTTTTTTTTTTTTTTTTGAGACTGAGACTTTGTGCCATTTAATGTACACTTAATTGATCAGTTAGGGCTTGGTTATGCTTGCCATTGAGTTCTCTCTTACATAGAAAATGCTGTGTTTTTTCAAATTAATTTCAACTTAATTTCTTATTTCCTGGGACATGGGAGTAAATATGTGTGAATTGGAATTCTCCCCTTTTACTAGTGAACTAGAAATATATATATATATATATATATATATATATTTATTTATTTAAAATATATATATATTTTTTTTTTTACTAGTGAACTACTATATTTCTAGTGAACTAGAAATATATATATTTTTTACTAGTGAACTAGAAATATATATATATAATTATTCTTCAAAATGTAAAAACCAATCCGAGGCAGCTTGGAGTTGGAAGAACCAGAGAGCAATGTGAAGACCAAAGGTACTGGGGGAATCCAAAAGTGAAGTGGAGAGATCGTATCTAAATACCGGGGTCACAGTTCCACAGGCCAAAATGGGGTCACAGAGGTGAAGATCTCCAGCCACGTAGACGAAATCTGTGAAAGACCAGGATGCAAGCAAATGAAGAAGTGTAGGGAAATTCCTGAAATGACCTTGAACTGTCCCTGATTCCTTTTATTGGCCCCTGGGGAGAGAGGTATGATGTGTTTGGGTTTTCTTAAGAGACTGAGGACTTGTCTCTGCTTGGGATTTGGCCATTTGCTCATATGCTTAGTACCTGTGCTCGGCACAGAAGAGCCTCTCAGTAAATGCTTATTGTATGAATCAATTCACATAATGAAAGAGATGTATAGTAACTATAAATAGTAATTTTTCTTTCCTCATTTCATATTTTACACTTGAGCATTCAGGCAATGACTTGTCTCAATTTTCCCTACAAGGGTGAACTTGACTTTCAGGATGGATAGAATTAGGCTAGTGGCTCTCAATTTTGCCTGTGAATTTGAATCACCAGGAAAGCTTTTAAATGGCTATTGATGCCTGAGACCACTCTCCAGATATTCTATTAAATTGGTTTGCATGGAGTCCAATACTTAGGGACTTTAAAAGCCAAATCAAACAAACAAACAAACAAACAAACGACAATGATGACAACAAAAACTGAGCTCCAGGTGAATCTAAAGAATTCTACCAGGTGAATCTAAAGGATTAGACCTTCATAGAATGTTCTTGAAACTCACCAACTCTTTTTGTTGCTTGGCTTTATCCCAATCTAATCTAAACTAGATCATTCCAAGATGTTTTCTAATTCTGACTTCTAACTAAGTTAACAGTTTGAAGGGAATAATAGCTACATTTTAAGCTGCTAAGAGATGCCAGTATCAGTATATGCTTAATAAGCATATTGGCTCTGTCTGAATAACTTTTTACCTCTCTGGATCTCACCTCCTGAGACCTAATGATAAATTATGAACACTCACGTGGGTTAGGGTCATTTGCTTAGGGACCTTCTGTGTTTATTCCTGTCCTAATCATGATATGAGCCTTCCTTACCCAGTATGAACCCTTGGTTCAGTAATAATAAACTAGATTTTTTCCCTCTAATCCAGTGCCTACGAGCATTTCAACAGTGTCATGTTGATATTTAGATACCAGTACTTCTCAGTGGATCTTGTCTATGGCTGACTGTTGGCAAGTGATGTTGTCTATAGCAGGAGCACTCCGTTCCAACTTCAGCCCCACCTCCCACCAGGTATGATTGCACACCCATGACTGGCAAAGCTCCTGCCCTCCCTATCCTCACCCACCGGGAGAAAATGAGAATACATGGGAGATGCATGGGGCCGGTGGAGAGAAGGAAACAGCATAGAATGATGGACAATTATTACCTACTGAGCTCAATGTAAAGTCTTAAAATTCAAATAAGTGGAGTCTATTGATGCTCATAAATAAAATAAAAACCAAACAGAAATTCACATTCAGCTTTTAGACACATTTGCTGTGTAGATGCCTTTCCTAAACCCCCAAAGCCAGCAGGAAATCAGTGTCCACTGTAAATATTTACTTCCACTGAGTTAGGACGCCAAGGGGGCCTTCCTCTCCATTTCTGTCCTCTTTCTTCTCCTCTCATAGTTGACTTGTGGTGAGCTGTTCCTGGGCGGATGGATTTTTTTTAAACCAAAACAAAATGTGCAGTGCTCTACCCATTTAATGATCATACGTCAGGTTGATTTGTGGAAATGCATCCGTGGTGCCTTTAGTGTATTTAAAAGATTGTTAGTGAGTCTCATCAGGTATGTTACTTTCCTCACCATGCATGGTATGCAGCTCTTTTTGTCTACAGAAAACAGGCTTTGGATGAGCTTCTGTGGGAGCCTGTAATTTCTATACGATGCCTATTACCTATTTCTTCTAAAAAGCGATGTGTAATAATTCCTGCCCAGGTATTCAGAGAATCACAGAGAAAATAGGATGAATGGAAACCTGCCTCTTAGGCTTGGGCTCTAATGTGGGCATATTTAAGTAAGCCCCAGTGGGCATCGCCGGTAAAGAGAAGAAGGGTTGGATGTGTGTAGACATCAAAAGAAATGGGCAGCGGGTTGGGAATCAAGAGACACTGGACCAGTAAGTAGCTATATTTGTCAAGATTCATGTGTGAGATGAAAAACGTTCAGCCTAACAGCAGTGCTGCTATTCTGGGCATGAGCGCGTCACCATCTCCCTGTGACCCTGCCTCAGGCAGGGGCAGAAAGATGGCTCATCAAAGGACAATGCATGGAGGCTGGAGGGGTTGAAAGGAATTAATTCTCTGAAAAGTTGATTTTCATGCCTTCACCACTCCTGTAGAGATACACACATGAGATTTTATTAAAGGAACCCAGATTCTATATCTGTTATTAATATCGTAGGGGAAGAAATGAATTCCATGAAACGAGTATATGTCCAAGATGTGTTTTTAACACAGTAATGCTCAGATGAATTGTGAGCAATCTCTTTCAACTAATTCCTGCTTTTTTCTTTAAGTAAGAATTGGCAACTCATTGCCACTGGCTTGGAAAAGATTTAAGTTAAGTGGTGCTTCAACCCATATTTCTAGCTTATGGGATGCCAACCAGGTTGGTCATAATCGCAATGAATTGCAGCAGCGTCGCATGCATTGAACCAAGCATATGTGAAAATAATTCTCTGTAGTGTCCAAGTTCAAATGCCTACCTAATCCTTTGTAATTATAGATCTGAGTACCAAAATTTTTATTTAATTCTCCCTTTATGAAAGGTTTGTTTTGCCCTATTTTCACTGCAGAGCGTGATCACTGTATACCAAAACATTATAAAGACATAAAAACAGACTCTCACAACTTCAAATCTCTAGCCAATCCTTATTTTAATGCAGCAATTCACTGTGTATTCTATAATGTGAAACATTAAACTTGGCATTTCCTTGGAGCTATAAAAATTTAAAACTCACCTATAAACAGTTATTTATGGAAAGCCGGTGACATCTGAAATTCTCTTTCAGTGAGAGTTTTGGGAGGCCTCAAACCTCTGCTGTTTCTTCTCTCTGTCACTCTTCCTATGACATGCCTTCCTGAATCTGCTCTCAAATCTTCATGCTTTCACTTTCTGCTTCCCCTTCACGGCCACGTGTCGAGGTTCTGACAGTGTCCCCCCACCCCAGTGGCAGGCTCACCGGGCCAGCCTGTGTGCAAATACAGCATCGTGCCCGACTCATGTCACGTCAGTGCCCCAGGGCCTAGCACAGTGCCTAGAACACAGAAGGAATTCACCGAACACATGGGAATAAATAAATATACCACTCAAATCAGAGAAAGTACCTAATCTCTACTTGAGGATTGCTCTAAACCAGCCCCAAAGCAAGAACCTTTTTTCTTTTCTTTTTTTTTTTTTTTTGGTAAGAACTTTTTTGTTGCACTCCAGAATAATGGTTTCCAATGCTAATTTTAAAATGAAATTGGACTATGCTTCATGAGATGTTACTGTGATTCACGTGTTTGCAGACAAATTCAAAGACAGGATAAGATGGAGAAGGATTGAGCAAGTAGAAAAAATGATAATCATCTTTTAGTTTTATGCCAGCTATGTTGATGAGTCTATTTTGTTTCATGATATTACACAGCAAAGATGCTTTTCACAAATAAAGAGAAATAGAATGATTCTAGGCAGTAAATGAAAATGGGTATTATTTCCTTTAGGCACTCATGGGCTGTCAATTTTTTCTTTTTTTCCTGAAGGGATTCTGATAGCTTAGGGAAGTCAAACTCAAAAGTCTTATCCATGTAGAATTTAAAACACTCCTGAAACTCCACTCATCCATTGTGAAACCTCCCTTTAACTCAAGTCCTACCATCCGCTTTTCTCTATTGCAGCACCACATGGGCCATAGAGGTGTTCTGGGTAAATGCTCTAACTGAAGAGATCCACAGATATTTGAGTGTGGTCTGCTCTGGAGGAGCTTGGTCTCGGATTTGACATTGACATCTCAGCGCAGGCATTTCGGAAAGAAAAAACGAGCTGAGTACTCCTAAGATTTACACGCACTAATTAAGTAAAACCAGAAATATATTTAAACGGAAGTTTTCATTAAACAGTGTCTTATTTTTTCCATCTCCACAAGTGAATACAGTACCTGGGATGCAGAAGATGTCTTAGGACCTGCTAAGCGGCCTCCAATAGACCTCACTTCTTTGGCGTCAGTAGGACAGAACTCTCTTTTATAGACTGGTGAGTGATAGAAGCAGCATTTGATCCAGGTCTTCAGACTCCACGTGTAGACGCAGAAAAGGTATCTGTTGAATGAATGAAGAGTTGACCAGCTGCAAGTTTCCCAGCTTAATTCTAGGCCTTTCTTACTTCTTCCTTTGGATAAGGATCTCTGCTAGGATCATATGGCTTCCGTTGGGGTTTAGGGGCCTGTTGGCAAAGGCACCAACTGTCTTGCTTATTTGAGGTCTGCCTCTCATAATATAATAGAATGGACCCTCTCCCTCCTGGTAGGGGAGTAATTGGGAAACTCTTTAATGTCGCTTAGACATGATAAAGTTCGGGTATCGCTGGAGAGTAGCCTATGCTTTCAAAGTTCAGGGCTTAAACACTGAGAGAAAGAAAAGCTGCTCTTCCTTGGTCTTTCTGGGAACACTCAGCTCTAGCACCACTTCCATTTTTCCACAGAGGGCTATCAATTACTCATGTACCTGCCTCACTCTGGGGTGTTTTAGTAATAAGAAGAAAAGAAAAAAATATTTTGAGTGTCTAATAGGCATCAGGCCTCTGCACGCTGGAATTTTACATACATTATCTCATTAATCCTTAGATCTCAATGAGGGCGATATTTGTAAGTCCCTGCTTACTGATAAAGAACCTGAATGTTCCATTAAGTAACTAGTACAAGCTGCTAAGCATCACAGCTGGGATTCAAATCCAGCACTGCCTGGCCACAAAGCCTCTATTCTTTTCATTCTGCCTTTGCATTTGACCTGTCCTGAAGTTAATTTTGTCATTATTCTAATTGCTCCCAAACTCTCCCCATTCAGAGACCTCAGGTTGCTGCCATCGGTCATGCTTTGTTTGGCGTGACTTTGGAGAATTTCACTTTATTTTACAAGATAGACCAAATAACGTTTGTTCAACTAAATGAACTTTGAAAGACACATTGAAACAGGAAGAATGAGGATGAATTAGGATCAGAGAAAACATTTAATACTGTTGGCATTTCACAGCCATTGCACAGCAAGGAGAAGAAGGAGAAAAATGCCAGGAAAAAAATGTTATGATTAAATTTCTCTGATTGGCGAACACTCCGTTTTTAATGTTTATGCTGAAACATAAACAAAATGGAGTAGCATTATTACCTGTATAGCAACCATAGTGAGTGGAAGACGGGTGCTCCATTTTACTGCAATCCTGAGGCCACACACCCAGAACATGTGACAAACTGTGCCGTGCAAGTAGCTGGTTGTCTGCAAGAGCTGCTCGCTGAAAAATCGCATCAATCAAAACAAGCTCCCAGAGCTCAAAGTGCTGGAGATATCACAATCATTAAACAGTAATGCAAATAAAAAAGCAATATCTCACCTCATTAGTACTAAATATGTTGTTTATTCTTTCCCCAAGTAAAATGTTTAGAAGCCTGCATAATGAGGGTCTCGTTGACAGAGGTGTGGAATTATGAAGCTGCTAAATCCAGCACGAAGACAGAGTGATAAAATAGATTGGATTTCGCAATAGCAGTGCTCAGAGCAAACTTGGGTGGCTGGATTCCACATTAGCACATTGTTTTGACATTCATGCACTCAGAGATTCTATTTCACTGTGATGGGGGGATGTGACATGTGGATGGAGAACAGAGTTTGTGGGCTGAAGTCTAAAGCTATAAGCTACAGGCAGAGAAGGAAACTGGATCGATTCTTGAAGTGATGCCTCATTTTCTATTAAGGGTCTTTGCATGAGGAGCACCATGCAAATGGCCTAGAGACATGGTTAAAGCTGCTGGTCAGTGAAGGGACCAAATTAAACTTGGGAGTGTTTACTTGTCTGGAAGAGTCTCTGTGCAAATGTGTCATAATGATCAAAGTCTATCCTTTGAACTTTATCCTCCAGCACACACCAGCATCTAGAAGGCGGTTTAATGTTTGTTCTGAACTGAGCAATTGGTTGTTAGTGTGTGATTCCTGAGATGCCAATGTACCCGAGCTAGGGGATTTATTTTGCATGGGTTCGTGGTCCTCTGTGCCTTACTTAGACTGTCCACTTGGCCATTTCTTTCACAGAGTTAGCTACCCTTGTTCGTAACGCTCATCGCACCTTGGAGATGCCAATTCAACCACTGGAGTGTGAATAAGAAGATGAGCATAAAAGACTACTGGACTGTTAGCTCCTTGAGTGCAACAGCCTTGTCTGATTCTTTCTTGTGCTCCTTGACCAGACAAGGGGCACGGTGCCCACCAGTACACTATAACTAAGGGCTACATGTCTCAATGAAAGGGGCACGTATCCCTCCATGTCTCCTTCCAGCTCCACTTGCCTTTTAGTGAAAAACCGATTGAGACCGAGGAGCATTGTCTGAGAAGACTTCTAAAGAGGAGTGTGTGAAAGCAAGGCTGGGAAGCCTTTGTTCTGCTCACACAAGGGTTCCACCTGTGAGCCCGACCTCAAATTCTAGTACCATTCACAGAGCTGTGCACATCACACTAATGAAACAAAGAAGGGGTAGCAGCAAAAGCATCACCAATGGTCTGTATTTCAAAAGACAATTTTCAATTTTTTTTGAAAAAAATTATATTTTATTAATGGCCACACCTTTTCAGTCTATGGCTCTTTGGAGATCAGTAAGGAGAATGTTGAGGCAGGGTTTGTGTTTGTTTGTTTGTTTGTTTGTTTTTTATCTTTATGGACTGACTACTGGATCTTGAAAGTTTTTTTCCAATGGAAAATTCCCTCAGTCTAAGTATTGAACTTCTAGTCTACAAGAGGAACTCATTTCCTATGTATTTGAGTGCCTTTGGTGTGCACTAGAGGGCAGTGACTCCTTGAATGTGTACAGGGGTCCTAAGAAACATTGGGACAAGTGCATCAGTAAAGCTACCATTGGAGTAAGAGGTAGATTTAGACAAAAAGGGGGAAGGGAAGTTAGGAAAAAGCTAAACTTGCTTTCCTTTGAGCGGTTAAGAAGGCAATGCATTATAGTGGGAGAAGGGAGTCTGGAGCAAGACAAAATTGTGTTCGAATTTTGCCCTGATGCTTAGTAGTTGTGTAGAAGGGCCCATTGATCCCGCTGAGCCTCTCAGTCTCTGCATCTTCAAAATGGCAAAGCTTACACCAGTCATCAGGTTGTTACAAGAATTCAATGAACGTCAAGATTAGCATATTAGCAGCTATTATAATTTAGTTCATCGTTACTACAACTTTTCCCTTGAATATTCAAACTGCTTTGGTGTGCATATTTGAGCACCTCATTTATTTACTTGTTTTCAATTTAGAAGGTGGTTCAGCTGCCAAGGCCTCTGAACATGTGTCCCTAACAAATAACACCATTCTAAAAATAGAGAAAAATTGTGTGCTGTTTCTTGCATTTTAATATGCTGGTATTCCATGCTTTTTGCCTAATGAAGCAAGTGTGTGTGTGTGTGTGTGTGTGTGTGTGTGTGTGTGTATCTTATTTGGTTTTTAAAAACACATCGCTGGTTATTGACAACGTTCCCATGCTTCCTATCCTTTCCTAGCTACTATGCATTTCTTCACGGTTCTTTTTTTTCTAATAATAAATTTATTTTTTATTGGTGTTCAATTTGCCAACATACAGAATAACACCCAGTGCTCATCCCATCAAGTGCCCCCCTCAGTGCCCATCACCCAGTCACCCCCGCCCCCCGCCCTCCTCCCCTTCCACCACCCGTAGTTCGTTTCCCAGAGTTAGGAGTCTTTATGTTCTGTCTCCCTTTCTGATATTTCCTACCCATTTCTTCTCCCTTCCCTTCTATTCCCTTTCACTATTATTTGTATTCCCCAAATGAATTCTGTACAAAGAAGGGTAACATTAGGCAAGTGTATCACCTTTCTGAATCTCAGTTTCTTATCTGAGAAGTATAGGGAGAGCATGAGGTAATGCCTCCCAGTTCTAGAAGAGATACATCCATTTTCATAAGGTCGATGATGGTTAAGTTCTGTTAATCATGCAGACATTTGAACAATTCCTAATACTGATATTAAGTTAATTGCCTTATCTCCAAAGTAAGTAGGAAGCCTGGTCGACATAATAAGGAGAAGAATCCAGTAGCATGGCCTTTTAGAGAATCTAGTAGAATCTTTTTCCTTCTAAAGAAGAACTGGAAATAAAAATAACCCTCATTATCTAAAACTTCACAATCCGAACTCAAAAGTCAAGGACAAATATCTATCATGATGCAAATGCTGGATTCTCACTGTCCTAACAGAACCCTGGCACTGAGTGACAACAATCATACTTTTATTAACCCCAGCTTTGAAACAGCCAAGGTTCTCAGCATGTTATCTCAGGGCATTCCATCTATCCACAACTCTTCAATCCATCCACATCTGGAGGACCTTCTTCTATAACTCCAGAGATTGTGCCTAGTATTCAGGTTACAGGGGCAGATTTAGTTCACCTCCCAGAAAATGTGGTTTTGTTTCCAAATGACAATAGAAGAAATGCCTCCCCCAAACTCTCAGTGTGAATAGACAATTGCTGTTCCCCAAATCTTAGAACTAAGGAATATCTGACAATTCTCTGATATTTGCTTCATAAAATAAATATACAATTGGCAAGAACACAGAAAAAATGCGGCCACCTGAAGGATTCAAATGACTCCCAACTATCTGCACTGAAGATAATCTGATTGAAAGGATGAAATGTCTAAAGAAATCCCGTGTTAGTCAGAAGTGAGGATTGTCCAAGAAAGTGCAGATGAAGGAAGGCCTTCAGGGCAAGTGTGTTGGCAAAGCTCATCTAAATGCTCCCTCTGGAAAAGTGAGGATTAATTCTTAAACTTTACGTACTTACTGTACAGTTCCATGGGAAGTCCCTCCTGATGCCATGCTGTGGTATAAATTACAGGAGGGAGGAAGAAATGACCTCAATTGAAGTTTGTCTCCACTACACGGACTACCCTAACAAGCAGCTATTGTCTCTAACTTGCATCCAGCCAGAAGCATACAGGGCTTCACGACAAGCATGGCAGTAAAAGGCAAAAGACAAAAGTTTCAAGCAACACTCAACTTTAAACTTCAAAGCTTACTCATGAAGCACAAGGAAAATACTTCAATTTTATCCGAGAACGGGGCTGCCTTGTGCTAAATATTATCCATAAAAGAATAAATATCAGCCAAGAACATTTTTTTTTCCTGTGAATTCAGATGAGATGGAGATCCCATGGGCCAGGATTAGCATATATGAGAGAGGAAACAAGATAGGCGCCCCTGAGTGTGCTCTGAAAGTGTCTCCCCTCCATCTCTAGACCTCATTCTGGAGGACCACAGAACTCTCTATTTGTGAAATTAATACTTGCTGCTGTAACTACATTTTGAAGGCTTACCATAATAGATTATTTATTTATTTATTTATTTATTTATTTATTTATTTATTTATTTTTATGCAGTGGTCCAAGCAGTTTGGTCTGATTGGTAGGCAGCTGTTCTCCATGTGATGACTCAGGTACTCAGGCCCTGGAACCTTGGCATCTAGCAGACAAAAGAAAAAAAAAAGATAGAAGGTGAGAAAACCACACCTACTTTTTGAATAAACCCTGGTATAGATATGATGCACATTATATCTACTCTTATTCAATTGGGAAGAACTATTTGAATTGCATACCCACAACCTGATGCAAGGAGAACTTGGACATACAGCCCCTGGCTACACAGCCTAGACTCAGCAAGAACTCCACACTATGGAAGGAGGTCCATGATGTTTAATGAGACTTTTCCAACATCTCCATTCATCTACTTCTATGATGACAAATATGAAATTCGAGAGAAAGAACAGAGAATAAAATGAAAAGTGAAAGAACTCCAGAAGAATGGAGATTTCCCAAGGCAATTCAAGAAACCTCACATAGAAGCAGCAGATAAGAGGCCCCACCAACACAGGAGGAAGAGCCATGCCTCACGTAGAAACAACAGGTGGCCTCAAGAAAAGAAAGAAACCCAAAAAGAAATGAGCAGGAGCAATAAAGAATGAGAGAAACACAGGAAGGCTGACAAGCGTCATGATTTGGATGAGGACTTCCCCAGAAGTTTTGGTGGCAAGCTGGCCATCTCTGCCTCTACTTATCATGCAGGTTTGCGTGATCAACACGTACTCCACTTCCCATTGTGGTTCTGCCAAGTGGCAAGATTGGAGGAGACTCCCCACCCCATGATAATAAGGTCAAGAAGAAGTCCAGTGTGAGCAGCCAGAGAAATTCAAAGACAACCCCTACCCAACGCCACGCTCTCATCAGCCCCTTCCTGGGAAGTCCCATGTGCCTCCATAGGAAATGTCCTTGTGTACCTCCTGAGCCAACTTCTAGAGGAGCACAAAGGCAGTGGAAAGAAGTGGAAATGTGAAGAGGCCGTGGGGGTGGGTGAAGGGGAGCCACGGAGTGGCTGCAGTGGTGAGTGGGGTGAATGTGGAAGTCTGTGCAGATGCCGCTAAGGTAGCAGGGGATGAGCTAGGACCAACGAGCCCGCCCTCAGTGCAGCGGGGCTAAGTAGACTTTGCCCGACTCAGAAACAAAAGAGAAGGAACAATTCTGCATTGGCTGAGTCTACCTTGAGTTGAATGTGTTTGCTCTGAATTGTTAGCAATCAAGTGCTTCTGCTATAGGACAGAATGGGACTCAAGCTAAAAATCTAGTGCAATTAAATAAAATTACTTATTCTGAGGAGCATGCCCAAGACTATGGCTTGAGATTTAGTCGCTACTATGTGGATAATCAAACAGGCTAGCCTGTTTGCATACACCCCAAACCATTTTGAATTTTCTCGCCTTGCTCCACGATCTACTGTGAGTAAATGCAGTCGTCAAACCGTACACAACTACCATATTTTTATTTTGGTTTAACAAAGCACCGTATCTATCACGCCGTATATACCACGTAACTTAAATTTCCGTATTTATATTTTTACATGGTGTGATGGTTAATTTTATGTGTCAAGCGGACTGATAAAATTATCAGTATAATTTGAAGGGATAATAACTAAGAGATGCACAGATAACCAGTCAGACATTATTTTGGGGTGTGTCTGTGAGGGTGTCTCTGGAAGAGATTAGCATTTGAATCTGTAGACCAGGTGAAGATGACCCTCACTGATGTGGGTGTGCAGCATTTAATCCTTGAAGGGCCTGAGCAGAACAAAAAGGTGAGGGAAGGGTAAATTCACTTTCTTTGTTTTAGCTGGAACATTCACCTTCTCTTGCCCTTGGACATCGGTGCTCCTGGTTCTCAGGCTTTGAACTCCGACCTGGGCTCATCCCATTGCCCATTCCCCCATTCTCAGGCTGTTGGACTTGGGCTGAGTAACACCACCAGCTTTTCTTGCTCTCCAGTTTGCAGCTGGCAGATCATGGGACTTCTCTACCTACATACCTGCATGAGACAATTGTGATAAATCTCTCTTTCCACATATATACATACATATATACATAGACATAGACGTACGCACATTGATCTACTATTCGGTTCTGTTTCTCTTAATTTTTATTTACAAACAAACATACTCATATGCCCAGCTGTATTTAAAAATAAAGCTCTAGGGATCCCTGGGTGGCTCAGTGGTTTAGCGCCTACCTTCAGCCCAGGGCGTGATCCTGGAGTCCTGGGATCGAGTCCCACATCGGGTTCCCTGCATGGAGCCTGGTTCTCCCTCTGCCTGTGTCTCTGCCTCTCTCTCTCTCCCTCTCTGTGTCTCTCATGAACAAATAAATAAATGAAATCTCAAAAAAAAAAATAAATAAAGCTCTAAACCCTGTCCCATCACAGAAATCCTTTAAAATTGGCCAATACCTGCCTGCCACCACCATCCTTAGGAGAGGATCCAAGAAGAGGAACTGCCTTGGTGAGTGTTTATTGGGGGAACGTCCCCCATTTTAAACTTATTAAACATATTTTTAATAGAGTACCTATTATGTCCCAGGCAATGTTCTAGATTCTGATGATATACCAATGAATAAAAGAGATAAAAGCCCCTGCCATCATGTTTACCTTCTAGTAAATAAGCAGAATTTAAAAGATAATAATAATAATAAAGCAGAATTTATGTTCTAGTAAATAAAAAAATAGATAAAATGAGTAAGTAAAATATAAAATTGCATCAGATGATGTTATGAAAACAGTGGAGAAGGGAAAGCAGTGAGCATGGGGTAGGGGATGAGGAGATACTGAATTTTAGACAAGGATATGAGTGCAGCTGGCATTTGCGAACTGGTCCCTAAAGGCCGAAGGAGCAGGTTGGGACGATAAGTAAGGCAAAGGGCCCTGGGAGAAGGAAGCACGTCTGTTGCGTCTGAGGAAGATCATGGGGGTCAGAGTGGCCCAAGCACAGAATGCAAGATGTAGGGAGAAGGATGTTCACTAAGAAAGGTAAGACACAGAAATGCAAATAGGCTGAAACTTGTTGGCCATTGGAGGCCTAAAAGGGGCTTCCTGTTCTCTTAATCAGGTTCATGAATTTAGTTAATGTGAATCTCAGAAGATAGTTCTTTTTAAGATGTGGCCAAAATCGGGTTTCTGAGTCTGCATGGCTCCGGTCTGCAGGCTTTTGATTATAATGATTTTTGTATCGCGCTGCCAGCCTGTGAGGCACCTGCCAGGGAACAGTCTCTGTCAACTTTTTGATACTCTCATGATACCTTTTTTTTTTTTTTTAACTCCTTTTTTTCTTTACTATTTTCCTTGGCTCTAAGCTTGAACTGATCTAACCTGCATAAAATTGTTGGGGAGACAAAGGAAAAGGAAGTTCATGGAGATGATCTGTGACCCTCCCCAGTAGTCTGGCCTGGCCTGAGCACTTTGCTGAGGGTCCCAGAAATATAGCCAGACCCGCAGGTTCAGGGAAGCCCAGGAGCTATGTTCTCAGTGCTTCCCAGATGCCTTCCTGCTTCTCGATCTTTCTGCCCCATCCTCCACCCTGCAGATCCCCCCAAAGCCACGTCCCAGGGCAGGTACCAAGGTGCGGACCAACAGGGAGAGTTTCTTCCAGCCTTCAGACCAAAAAAACCTGAGCATACTAGATTACTTGATTGTATTGCTTCTCTTACAACTTTGCCAGTGGTGCAGAATAAGTGCTTCCCGTTACAAGTATGGTCACAGTTGTTATTCCCTTTGGAATCTAGTATATTCCCATTCCTAATTTCAGCACCTGTGGAATAATCAGGATTATTTAACATCATCCTTTGTATATTAAGTCCTAGACTTGTTTACCTTTATTTTATCTATCTGTTGTTCATTATTGGCTAAAAGGCCTTAGTTAAGCATATTAGCTTTTAGCCTGGATATCTCCTAATAAATGGGAGCAATACGTTAATGTGGAAAGAATTTTATAACCTATTTATAAATGCTCTTTTCCAAACAGTAATAACATGTAGGTAGCATGCTAAACACTTTTTGGGGGGCACCTGGGTGACTCAGTGGTTGAGCATCTGTCTTTGGCTCAGGTCATGACCCAGGGTCCTGGGATCGAGTCCCACATCAGGCTCCCTGCAGGGAGCCTGCTTCTCCCTCTGCTTGTGTCTCTGCCTCTCTCTCTGTGTGTCTCTCATGAATAAATAAACAAAATATTCTAAAAAATAAACACTTTTCTTAATGTTGGTATTAGAGTATAAAGGTCATAGTTGAAGTTGAGACTTTGTGTGATGGTCAGCATATACGATATGTTGGTGAGCTTTGAATTTTCACATAGCATAGGGTACAGACCTACAGATAGAATGAGGGCTATACCTTGGTTTTCCTTCTTAAGAGAATCACAATTTCTTTTTTTTTTTATTTTATTTATGATAGGCACACAGTGAGAGAGAGAGGCAGAGACACAGGCAGAGGGAGAAGCAGGCTCCATGCACCGGGAGCCTGACGTGGGATTCGATCCCGGGTCTCCAGGATCGCGCCCTGGGCCAAAGGCAGGCGCCAAACCGCTGCGCCACCCAGGGATCCCGAGAATCACAATTTCTGTGTACGATATGATATTTCTAAAATGGGTGCAAACTAGCCTTGATAAAAAATCCAAATGCAGACTTATTCTCCAAAAATCACTCTTCTTTTTTATAATTGTCTAATGTAAAATGCAATCTGATAATCTTTGAATATTAATGTCATTCATCTCTTTATATTTTTGATAAAACTGTGTGTGTTGGGCTGGGTTCTTAAACTTCTACTTACTTTCTAGGTTAAATCTTGCCACATAAAGAACTGCCTTCTTTCGTGAACAAATGTGCCAAATCAACTTGGATCTGCTTGATGGTTCTCACACCTTTAGTGTTCTTAAGACAACATTTTTATGTTGCCAGATGTAACCCAGATGGTACATATTAATTTATATATGGATATTGGAAAAATATATGGTTTCCATCTGAGGTCTTTTAAGTATGATTTTTAAATTGATGTGAACATTGCTTTTTTTTTTTTCAACTTGCACCATAATGCAGTCAAAATATGGTTCCCAGGTGAATGAACACTTATCTGTTTCATTTGGCATCGCTCTATATTTCTGAGCCATGCCTTCTGAATGAATGTGTGTCTTTGCAGACTTGGTTTCAACTGGCTGAAAAGCAATGTGATAGTGTCAAGTAACTATCATTATGTTGAAAGACAGTGCTGATAAGATAAATTTAGAACATCTTTCATCTCATTTTCAATATTAACAACTGTTCTATAGTCTTGCCAGCAGACACAAATGTGTGATAAAGTTTAGACATTTTAATCCTTTAGTCTCTCCTGTTTTGATAAATATTAGACATAAGGTGGTACTGAAACACCATCCTGAAATCTCTAGGATTTCAGAGAAAATAGTCCATCATAAGCTCATTATAAAACTATTTGCAAAATAAATTGTAGAGCCAACTCAGTAGACAAATCTGAGATTTCAGTCTCCTGTCTTCCTTCCCTTCATTCCATGAAGAGCCGGAGGTGCTTTGTTCAAGAGAAACAAAATGTATGAACATTTTACAGTGGCTCTTGGAGTATATTTTTCAGGAGACATCTAATAAAGATTATGGGAAAAAAATACTCTCTTCACATTTCCTCTTCTTCCACCTCTTCCTTTTTCTTTTCCATATTCTTCTTCTTTAGCTTATTGTTACTTGATCAGTATCAACACTTATATCTTCTTTGTGTATCTAACAAGTGGACAGGTAAATAGATACATTTTAGTGGCCAGAATATTGTTCACAACATATGAAATTAGTATGCTGGGATATCCACTTACCTTTCCAAAATAAGAGAAGAATGTCAAGTTAAAACATACCTTTGGACATAGGTTAGAGGTCAGATTAGCAGCCATCACCTGCCCGCCCTCCCCCTCAGCCTTCTTCTGTGAGACTTAGAGAATTAACTTATATTTGTCTTCCCTTGTTATTTTTATATACATATTAGGATGCTTAAGGCCTCCAAAAAAACATGGTCACTGAGTCAAAGGAAGGAAGGATGGTAAAAAAAAAAAAAGTTGAAGAACTACAAAATAGAGCATTTATATTCCTTAAAATAATTAAGCATTCAACTATGTCTCCAGATCCAGTATGAACAAAGCTGCTTAGACAAGAGTCATTCATTCCTCTAATGCTTAACATTCCCTTTTATAGTTGCATAAAAACCCAAGGACACAATCTCTCAGCACTTCTCATAATTCAAACTCTTGAGGCAGTAAAGTTCCACTATTGGGGTCCTTATTGTAAAGAACACAGGTTCTATAATGACAAAACAATGCTGTGATGCATACAGAAAAGAGGAGTGTATCCCTTGTACCCAACCCATATCACGTGTTGTCACATAGTAAAAAAACAAAAAAAACAAAAAACAAAAAAACAAAACAAAACACCACACCTCTCAGGTTTCTTTGAATCCTTCCACGTGAAAATAGTGCCTCTAACTTCAGCCTGCTGAGGATCTCAGCACAGGACTTGGGTACAGGTTCAGAAACCACTATCTGGGATAGACACATGGCTCTCCTCCTATCTCAATCCCTGTGTCCTCAACCACCCTGAGGTAGGCAGATAACATTGGCCTCAATAAGGACTGCCTCCTGTTATTCACACCCAAGTGTCATACTGTCCATTTGAGTCAGGATTAGACATTAGGGCCTGTCTAACCAACAGAACACCATAAATGTAATGGGATATCACTTCCATGATGAGGTTATAAAATGTTGTGACCTCCATCTTGCTAGCAGATTTTATTGTTTTCTTGGCTTGCAACTTTGATGAAACAGGTTGCCATGTAGAGAGGCCCACGTGGCAGGAAATTAGGATGACCTCTGGCCAATAGCCAGTGAAGAACTAAGGGCTTAAGTCTGACAGCATGCAAAGAACTAAGATCCTCAGGGCCTATCAGCTGTCGAGGAACTGAATCCTGCCAATGACCACTGAACTGGGAAACAGATCTTTCCTCTGTTGAGCCTTCAGATGAAACCTCTGCCCTGGCTGACACGTTAGTTGCAGGCTGTAGGAACTAAAACAGAGAACCAGAGAAGTAATGCCCAAGTTTATGACCCACAGCAACTGTGAGGTGATACATGGGTACCATTTTAAGCCGCTCAGTTTATGATAATTTATTACATAGCAATAGATAATAATAATACTTCCAGTGAAGTACTTCCAAAATCCATGTTCTGCTCATCAGTCAAATCCCAGCTGCCTGACTCACCAATGAGCACAGCCCAGTTCAGACTCAAAATGAGATCTTGTAACAATCCATCCATCAGCTTCTCCCCCAGAGGCAGAACTGTGAGAGACATTTTGTGTTACCTGTGGGTTTTGTTGATCCATACTTTGCAATTCTCAAGAATAACTGAGAGTTAATTAAAGCAATAGTCTTACATCTTTAAGTAATGCCAGGAGTACAGTCATAGATCTGAAAGCACTGAGTTGCAACAGAGAAATTGCACCAGAGTATAGATACTGCACTTCTTAAGGCTACTTTATGTCATGTCATTTTCTTTCCAGGTAAAGTGTCTTTTCATTAAAGCGGCATCTTCAGTCTAGTGATTTAAGATGCTCACAAGGATTAAATAATTACCTTGCCATCACTGGTGAAACCCAATGGTTATATTTGCACTGGTAAAATTTGCTCTGCTATTTAAACTGGACAACATACACATATATATACACATATATATACACATATATATATAACTGACACCCCCCCCCCCCATTGTCTAAAATGCATCTTTTTCAAAGCCAGCATTGATTTCCGGGGTCCAACATAAGCCTTTGGGGCTATTCCTGTTGACAGCAACAGAAAATCCACCACTGATCTTACGACTGTGAAGATGGCAATTGCACATGCAGCCATGAATAGAAGAGGCGAAGTATTGGCTGCTCATGTGTATCTTCGGTACAACTCCGCCTTCAATGCACTGCATCCAGATAGAATGATTTGGCAACAACAAAAGCAACAGTTTAATGGAAGTAATGAAAACTCTGTCTACTACATTATTTTTTTCCCTTTCCCCACAAATTAGAAATCTGGCAGTTTTGCTGACAGTTCAGTAATGCACTTCATTTTGCTACTATTCTCAAAGACTTTCTCAGTTTCTTGTTTAATAAATCAATGCCAAAATGAAACTTGGAGGTAAACAGATTTTAATTGAATCTTTGTGATGTTAAAGATCTGAGAATTTGGAAAATGTAGAATTATAAATAATTTGGGGGGGCTTATTTTGTTTGAATATTTGGCATTGAGTATTATAACAGCTTTCTGATGGGAAGACAAATATTTAAGGAGTTCTCTTTGTGGGTTCTCTACAACATTTGGGAAACATTTGGGGGACATTTGGGAAAATTTTCTGCTTTTTATTCTTCCCAACTGGCCTTACCAGTAGTTCTTCTGATAAGAATTGAGGATGTTGAGACTCAAAATTAAAATGTATTGTTAATCTGCCTATCAGTAAACTTGGTTCTTTTGATTGTTTCATGAGATTTGTTTTTTGTTTTTTGTTTTTGTTTTTTATTTGTTTTAAAGAGCTGCTTACTCAACCAGTGGGTTAGATGGTTAGAAGCTCTCATATAAACTGTAGCCTTTAATGCCTACGACAAGACTTATGCAAGATAGTAAGTAACCTAGCCATTTTTTAATGTTCTTATTTCATAAAAAAAAAAAATAACCAAAGACAAAAGTAGGTGTTTAACCCATGGATATTAGATGTAAAGGATATTTCCATAAAGCAAACATAGTCTTGATCAAAGTGTGGTTCTGTTTGTCCCACTCACAAAATCTATCCAAAGGATGTTCTTAACAATTCAAGACAACAACAAAGGGGGTGCTCCAAATGTGACACTCCTCCCCACCTTATTGTCACTGAAGCTACCATGTTTCCTCACTCAACAAGCCATTATCTGAGGGAGAAAGATGAGATTAGAGATTAAGTTCAGTGTTAAGTTTCCATTTTTTTTTTTATTTTGAGAAATTGATAAAAATGGTGAAAACATATGCAAAGGCATATAAAAAGTTTGTTGAAGGAAAAAAATTGGAACAGAATGTATGTCAGATGGCAGATTTTATTATTGCGGTAGATCGTATACTCTAAAAACAGCACAACAATATCTCTGATGCTACATCTTCTTCTTTCCAGAAAGCTTCCAGTGAGAGGTGGGTCTACTTTTTCTCCCCTTTTATCTGAGAAGGCTCTTGACTCTGATGGAAGTTCCAATACATCAGCTTCAAGGCTGCTCATATATGCATATATATATATATATCTTTAACTTCTGCATGGTTTTATGGAGGAGATTACTCTTGGAACATAGCCTCCAGGCTATGAGGAAGCTCAAGCACCATATGGAGTGGCCTATGTGGTGAAGAAACAATGTGGGCACCCCACATTTCCAGCTGAAGTTCCAGCCATCCGCTAGCCACTTCCAGATATGAGTGATGAGCCTCCAGATGATTCTAGCCCCCAGCTAGCAAGTGATCCCCAGCTTCTCACCCAGGCTGATGCCGCACAAAGCAGAGAGAAGTTGTTGGTGTTTCCTGTCTAAATTGCTGATTTCTGAATGAAATTAATGATTAGGATGATGTGTTTGACAGTAATAGGCATCTAGTACAAGTATTAGCTCCATTTTTTAGATGAGGCACTGAAGTTCATAGTGAATAAGGAATTTGATTAATGGTACAGAACTCGTATATATCATATAGTGCTCCTATATATATATATATATATATATATATATATATATATATATATACTGTGTGTATATATATATATACACATATGCATATAGTTATTCAGGAACAGTATATATATATTCTATTCAATATATATATATATTCTACTTGATAGAATTGAAATTTGGCCTTTAATGGTAATTTCTTTCTCTCAGGTTCACCTACAGATCTTTACACTTAATCTTTGGGAAATTAAAAGTTCCTGGGCAGGATGTTTTCATGGCTTTTAGAATAAAGAAAATATTTTGAGGCTACCACAGTAATGAATCAATCTCTCTTTTCAATGAAGGTTCAAATCATTCACAAGTTCATCTGGACTAGATCTTCTTTTTCTCTCACTCCCTAGGATGTCTGCTTGAATTATAGTGTCACTGAGTTCAAAAAATAAATGCTGAACACCTGATTAATTAACTCTGCTGCTGTTAGAAATAGTGGAAATCCAAATAGAAAGGGAACTACTTAGCATCTCATTTGCAGTCTCCTTATACACATTGGTTCCACTTATATTTGATTTCGTTCCTAATACTATTCAAATTGCAAAATGTAACCTTGCTGAACATTTACAGCTGTGCCTTGTTCTTTGTCTAATCATCATAGGTATTATTGCAGAAGCACAGGGAGAGCTACCAAAGTGTTTCCCATAGGACCGAAGGAAAGACTGAAGGGCAAATGTCATCTTAGAACTTACAAAGGTGAGAACATTCCCTGCACCTCCCCTCACCCATCTGCCAGATTTCTCATAGGCTTAACACTCAGAAAGTGATTTCTTAAAGTCATTTGCTACAAGTCTTCTTAATTTTCTTATGTGTCAACTAATAATTAAACACCCATTTAATATATGCAATTGTAGTAAAAACAAGAGCATAATCAAAAGCTCTTGTGGGATAATCTGTAAGACAGAGGCAAAAAGCACATGATGGAGCTTTTCAATTACCCAATAAAAGTATAAGTGCTGGAGGACTGGTTTCAGGGGCTAGTTGTGCCTCTGCTGGTACGGGGAAAAGCCAACATTCTCTTGCTCCAGACCTTGCCTTCAAACACTCATTTAGAAAGGTTTAGAAATTCCGATACTTTAAAATTTAGGACTCTGATAAAATAGTAGAATTCTGGTACTTTAGGATACTTGAGTCAAGGTGTTCCTTAAGACTGGTGATGTATGACCAGAGGTATAGATTGGATAAAGGAGCCAGTGCAAACAAAAATTTATATTTGAAGCATCTCCTATCAAGTACAGCAGCTTGAAACAATTTTTTCTAAAACTATAGCACAATATATTACGTACCACTGTTTGTCTTCTCTAAATACTATTTTGAGCTGGGTACAGAAGGCATGATTCAATGAGAGAAGGAAGAAGAGCAGAGGTTCCTGGATGTCAACTACTTCTAAGGTATTTGATAAATATTTCCTCTCTCGATTCATGGTAAAGCTTGGTAGGATAGTGTTTTGTTTTGTTTTGTTTTGTTTTGTTTTTGTTTTGTTTTGTTTTTTGTTTTTGTTTTGTTTTGTTTTGTTTTGTTTTGTTTTTACCATTTCTAGCCAAGGTCACTGAATTTTGAAGTTAAATGACAAAACCAAATCCATGAGATACAGCGTAGCAGAGGCAGGATTCAAAACTCTCTGGTGTCAAAGTCCACGCTCTTGTCACCAAGCCATAGCTATGTGCACTGGAGCAGTTGGTCAGCTGAAAAGGCACATTCAAGGCATCTTGCATATCCCGCCACTGCCCTATGGGCAGCTGTGTGATAGGCTCTTGGACATTCGCTTTCTAATCTCTAAAATGGGAATAATTTCTACCAAGGATTTAAAGATTACATGGTGCCTTACAGAGCTTTCAGTGAATTGTAGCTGTTATTATTTTGTGCAAAGAAGAATTTAGCTTTTCAATCTGCTCCCGATAACTCACGGGAGGCAAAAAAGAACAAAGTTATTTATGTCTCAGTCACAATGGCACTGTAGGGCTTTTCTTAAAACAATACTGATTTCTTTTTTTTTAAGTTTGTCTTGTCCTGTTGATTTTTTTCTTCAAAGCACCTGACAAACATGAGTCAATTCATTTCTCCTTTTTCTTCTTATTAGTTTTCATTGCCCTCCTTGTCAAGTTGCCTTTAATAATTTATCAATTATGCCCGATCAGGCCTGCTTGGCTGACGGAGCTAAGCTATAAAAAAGAACAGGAACAGATGTCAAAAATGCATTTGTTTTCTCTTTTTTGCCAAATGCCAGGCAAAGAATGGCACCGTTCTGCTTGCCTGCCCCTTTTACTGGTGAGTAGTGCAAAATGGTTCACACAACATCTGCTTTTGTAAAGACCTGCTAGCATTGCCTACGTATGTCCAGATGTCATCGCACACACGCAAATATCTGTAGGACTGAAAGTGAACACACTTTCCTGGGATGCCAAATCCAGAGTTGTTTTTTTTCCATTTTTGCCCTAGGGCCCAGGGAAATGGCAAAGGGATGGTAGCATGGACTCGAACAAAAGATCTAGTCTCCTTTTGATTCTATTCCCCGTATAAATTAAACATGGGTAGTAAGCCCCTTAGCTGTGCCCTTCGCCTTGGGACAATCCATTGGTTAGATAATCAAGCCCACATCAAGGCCCCAGAAAAAAAGTGAAAGAATTTATTTTTTTCCCCAAGGGAAATCTATGGATCCTTATTCATGGCAGAGTACAGGGAAGTCCTTCCCTGGTCCCCATTACTCTTCTCCACCACCACTATCCTTCCTAAAACTCCCAACCTCTCTGCCTCTCTCTTACTATTCCACTTCTTTCTCTTGGCCTTTGAAGAGGGCTCTGAGTTATTGGCTTCCACTAGGTCTCCCCCTTAGTGAAGGTCAGATAAGTGGGGTGGTGAGCTCCTTTCAGAACACGTACCTACAAGGAAAGGATAGAGAAAGTTGCTCTTCCTGGTCCAGTATCACAGTGAAGCATCTGCAAGACTAAAGGTTTTCCTCATTGAAATAAGTCATCTCCAAACATACCTTAGGCACAAGTATCTCTATCTCCTCCTGAGTGTCCTAGTTTAGTCTGGGCCAGCCCCCCCAGGGGGCATGGGCATGTCCCAGAAGAAAGGACATAAATTTTGTCATGCCACAATGAGAATAGATGTGATGATTTCAAATTGTGTTGGTATCTTTCCTCCTCTTCCTACAGCAATGTTTATCCCTCGACTTGCCCCATGGCAGCAGGTATGGATTGACAAATGGAGCATCATCAAATAACCTTTGTAAGACAGTCACTTAACATCAGATTGTAGAGCTGGGGTTACAACCATTTTTTTTCCCATAAAGAACCAGATATTAAATATTTTCAGCTTTGCAGGACATATGGTCTCTGTCACAACTCTTCAAATCTGCAGCTGTAGCATGAAAGCAGTATAGATAATACAGAAATGGATGGCGATGGCTGTGTTCCAATAAAGCTTTATTAACAAAAATAGGTGGTGGGGATGGATTGGGCCCATGGGTCAAAATTTCCCAACTTCTATTATGGAAAATAGAGGTGAATATATTGGGTATCTTTCTGTGGTCCAGTGGGGGAATATTACACTCTGCCCTTTCTCTGGACACTTTCTTCTGTGACTAGAATTTGAACTTGTGTCTACTCTTTTTTGCTTTCAAAAGAGATCATAATCCAGAAATGACCAAGAAATGGTATGAAATAATGAGTTATTGATGTAGGACCCTGTGCAAATGGAGAAAAGGCAAATTAGCAGAGAGGAGGGGACAGAAGGAGAATCTCAAAAGTTGCACTGGTATTTGCTAGATTGGGTATTGTGGGCATTGTGACATTCTAGGTACAATGAGGTCTATGAGCAAAGGAAAAGGGATAGGGTAATACATGGCCCATTTGGGAGAGGTGGCTGGTTCAGGATGGGTTTAATAGAAGGTGAATTGAGGTTGTCATGGTGAAGTAAGACTTGGGGTAGGAGGTAGAGTAAGACTACACAAGTCCTTGCATAGGAATTTTAGGTTTGGCCTATTCTTTGTTCCATTGACATGGAGAGGAAAGAAATGAAATCACTGGCAAAAATATCTGTTACGGCGGTACAGCATAGGGGTTGAGCCCCTGCTCCTGAAGTCACCTACCTGGGTTGAATCTCTCACTCTACCACTGTGGAGTGGTATTGTTCAAGCCGGTTCTCTCACTTTTAAAATGGGATAATGGTAATAAACATAATGCCTACCTCATAGGGTTGTTATGAGGATTAAATAATTTTGTAGAGAGCATTGGGCAGGATCTGCAACATGGTAAGGTGCTAAGTAACCACTTGTGTGTGTGTGTGTGTTTTAAAGATTTTATTTATTCATAGACGCAGGAGAGGGAGGGAGAGAGAGAGAGAGAGAGAGAGAGAGAGAGAGGCAGAGACACAGGCAGAGGGAGAAGCAGGCTCCATGCAGGGAGCCCAATGTGGAACTCGATCCCAGGACTCCAGGATCATGCCTGGGCTGAAGGTGAGGCTAAACTGTTGAGCCACCTGGGCTGCCCCAAGTAACCACTTGTTAAATAAAAAAGAGATACAAATATTATAGCTACAAATAGTACAAATACTATACAAATACTATATAGTACAAATACTATAGCTACAAATTTGTATCTTAGAGATACAAATACTCTAAGAGAGGATCTGATCCCAGTATTAGCCCTGGGGATAGAAAGGGGAAGGCAGTTATGAGAGCATGATAAAAAGGTGTATCTAAACAAAAAGTTTTTACCAATTAAAGGAGAGGATTGAAATCTCAGCAGAGGACATTTTTATGGTTTGGCCATTTGAGGGAATGGTGGTAAGTGTTCTGGATAGAGGATCCCAGTGAATAAGCAGATTTGGGAAAGAGTACTAGATGTGCTAATCATTACTTCCCACCCACATCCTTTATTTAGAAAACAGCCCCTCCACAGCATCTGGAAGGAGCGTTCCTGGAGCATAGGGTGATTATCTAATTTATCATTTAAATTGGAGCACATTAGAGAGTGAAAGTAGAAAGCAGTTAATAATGACCATAGAACAGCAGGTATTAACTGGTACTCTACAGAGTAAGAGGGGTTATGCTCACCTTATCTTTGAAGCTCATGATCCTGCCCACAGTCCACAGTTGACTGGACCATGAGCAACCACCTAATCCATTGTAGCCAATAAGATCATTTCTCCGTAGAATTTGGGGTGAGGAAATTCAAAAATTCTTCACTAGTAAAAATAAACTTTTTGAGCATCCATCATGCTTATGTTCCAAGCATGGCTGATATACCAGTGAGCAAAAAGGAAAAACAAAAACAAAAACAAAAACAAAATAAAAAAAAAGCCTGGGTTATTAGAGTCATAAAAATCAGATAAGAAGCAAATGTATATATAATGTCAAATACTGGTAAATCCCATTAAGAAAAAGCAGAGTAGGGGATCCCTGGGTGGCTTAGCAGTTTAGCACCTGCCTTCAGCCCAGGGCATAATCCTGGAGACGGGGGATCAAGTCCCGCATTGGGCTCCCTGCATGGAGCCTCCTTCTTCCTCTGCCTGTGTCATTGAGCTGATGAGTCCACCAACCCTACTTTGTCACTTCTTTAACATAAAATAACAGGGACCCTGGGTGACTCAGCAGTTAAGCACCTGCCTTCAGCCCGGGGCGTGATCCTGGAGGACCAGGGATGGAGTCCCGCGTGGGGCTTCCTGCATGGAGCCTGTTTCTCCCTCTGCCTGTGTCTCTGCTTCTCTCTCTCTTTCATGAATAAATAAATAAATAAAATCTTTAAAAAAATAAAATAACAAAAATTTCCATAAGTAAAAGGAAAGTTGAGTAGGTTGTATTTTTTTTAATTATAGCTAAAAGCATCTTTAAAAATAATTTAGAAAACCAATGTTACAGGCAATATGAAGTTTTAAGTCCACTGAGAAGGCAAGTCCGAATGGAGAAAGAGCTTGTGAGACTGGAAGACAGGAATAACAATGCAGAATGATATTCAGAGGACTGGGCCTGATTCCTGACCTTCTGGCCCAATCTCAACCTCTTAACTTCACCGTGACATTTGTCCCTGGATGCCTACGTACTTTTTTGTTGTATCCTCTTCTAAGTCCCTTTTTTACTTGAATTAATTTGGGTAGGCTTACATGCCTTCCAGTAAAGGGTCTTAATTTCACTTTCAAACATGATGTGAGTTTGGTGGACCTGTGTGTCTCTCAGAGAGGTAGTGTCTAACTCTGACTTTGCTTAGTGTGATACTCTAGCTCCATCCACATCATTGCAAATGGCAAGATTCCATTCTTTTTTATGGTTGAATAATATTCCATTGTATATATGTACCACATCTTCTTTACCAGTCTCAGAAAGAGAAATACCGTATGATTTCACCCCAATGTGGAATTTAAGAAACAAACAAACAAAACGAGCAAAGGGGAAAAGAAAAAAGAGAAAGACAGAAGCAAACCAATAAATAGACTCTTAACTATAGAGAATAAATCTGTGGTCACCAGAGGGGAGGTGGATGAGGTGGATGAGTGAAATAGGCGATGAGGATTAAGGAGGACACTTGTGATGAGCACCAGGTATTGTATGGAAGTGTTGAATCACTATGTTGTACACCTGAAACTCAGATTACACTGTGTTAACTAACTGAAATTTAAATCAAAACTTTAAAAAAGAGGTGATGCCTAATTTGAAGGTAAATATTCACATCTCAGTCAGAGACACTCATAAGAGAATCATTAACATGTCTAGCCACAGACATTGATGGAATCATCCAGTTGGTATGTGACATGTGGCAGGAAAGAGGGCTAGGAACAGACCAGAATCTTGGGGCTTAAAGCAGTATTTGAGTGGATGGTCTTCCAAGGCGTAGCATGAGGGAATTAGAATGAAAATCATCTTAGGGGATTTTTTCACAAATACATTTTACGACCCACTGGGGCCGGCTAGCCCGCTCCTGAGCATGGGGAAGGTCAGCACAGCAACTAGGGGGCAGAGGGAATAGAGAAAAGATACCAAGAACCAAAAATCAACAGGTAGAAGAAGCCCTCCTCCCTTCTAGTTCTTTCATCTGAAGCAAAGAGTTTCTCAGAATTTATGAATTCTTGTTCTATATTGCCTTGGTAAGATTTGGGGTGGGTGGGGTTCCATCCAGAATGTTCCCCGTGCCGAGTCACCTCTTCAACACAGCCAGTGAGCTCCTTCTGTTCAATTTGGGCCCCTTGCTCACAACACTTGTGTGCGGCTCAAATCTCTCATCTTGAGAGCTGGCGTTAGCACATATTAGGAGGAGATGTATTTTTAAATCCCTTAGAAAATAGCACTGAAAGTAATTGGCTCTTGGATCTCAGTAAAGCTTACTGGTTTGATCTATAAAAATCTCTCCCCCCTCATCCCCCCACCCATCGCCTTATTTTCTCTTCATGTTGGGAAATGATTTTTCATTTTATTTCCTACCTTGTTCTGTGAAGGCCTGTACTGGTTTCACAAATAGGGAAGAAAAGAAAAACCTCTATATTTGTTTTCTTGCTGCTGCTTAAATATTGATCTTTCAAAATTTATGAAGGATTGCCTGAGGCCTCCTAGGAAGCCTGACTCGATGGGAATTGTGGCTTTTCTTCTTGTTACTTTGTATGAGTCATCAGGAATAAGGATTTCTGCTATTTTTGATTATTATTTTTAAAAATAACACTAACACTCTTCGTGGGGCTTAATTTACTGCTGCAGAGGATGTCACTACTGCTTTAAGGGCTCCCCGGCAGTCGTTGCTGTCTCTAAATGCTTGGCAGAAGGACTGGGTAAGCCAGCCTTTCTGGGATGCAGGGCACACATTCATTACTATGATTCTCTTTCCAGAACATATTTACAAAAGCTCAAGTTAATGAAAAACTCTTAGGTAAATATTTTCCATAGCTGTTTTAAAAAATTCTAGGAGGGACGCCTGGGTGGCTCAGCGGTTGGGCGTGATCCTGCAGTCCCAGGATCGAGTCCCACGTCGGGCTCCCTGCATGGAGCCTGCTTCTGCCTCTGCCTCTGTCTCTGCCTCTCTCTCTGTGTCTCTCATGAATAAATAAAAAAAATCTTTAAAATAAAGTAAAATAAAAAGTTCTAGGAGAATCAAGAAAGCTTATATAAGAAGTTCCCTTCATGATGATGTGCCCAGAAGGGAAGCCAACTCATAGGGACGAATGATGCTTCCAGGGAAAATTCTGAATTAGTAACTTCAGGTTGGCCTCTGAAGCAAAGTAAGGCTGCACGATCTCCTCCATCTTTTTCCTGCTGTAGTTTCTTTAGGAATGAATACTGATACTGGTTATGATATATACTGTTATTTGTATATGTATAATGAATACTGTTATTTGTTATGATATATACAAAATTGATGATGACTCAAAGCAATATTCTTTAAAAAAAAAAAAACTCAAACAAAACAGTTCTGTAAATGAAAGTGGCTGCTGGTACATGGGCACTGGCTGGGCTGCTGGGTGATGCTCATATTCCGAGTATTGTAATGGAGAAATCAGTGTCTGTTGAAAGGTTGGAAGTATTCACTATTACCCTGCATTCCCAGGACCATGGAGAGAAGCCTACAATAAGCAAGGGAGTGTTGGCTGTCAGGCAGGTTAGAACAGATTACCCCCAAGTTGCTAAATGGTAAAAAGTCCAGAGTGTTCAAGAGACATTTCTTCTCTTGTAACGAAGGGGAAGATCTCTCGGATGATGAGATAACAAGATTGATGCTTACGTAATTTGAAGGAAAGATCTTCTTTTGTTTGAAAGTTTCTAATGAATATTCTGTGGTTATGCTTAATGTCTATTGTCATGAATGGACTCCCCTGATGGAAAGCCATAACTGGTCTGGAAGGTGGCCAAACTGGCACTAAAGGAAGATGATTTGGGAGGACAACTGGTTCTTTTTTTTTTTTTTTTTTTTTTTGGACAACTGGTTCTTTATGTGCATTGGATTTTCGATTTCGTCCTGTCTTGAGTTCTACTTATTTCTACACTCCGCAGTGGGTAGAAATGAGAAATTAACCACTCACTCTATCTTGAAAGTGAGAGAAAATTTGTGATCAGAGGATAATTTTGATGACTTTCTTTATATAATATTGATAAGCCATTAGATATGTAAAACAAAGAAATGCAAAAATACAAAGAGGTACCACCATCATTCATTCACTGTTTTGTTTCTTTTAAGATGTGTTTCATTGTTCAATTTTCTTTTATATGTAAGGATGTTTTTCCTCTCTTCCCATGTCTTTGTACTATGAAAATACCTTTCAAAAACAAAAAACATAACTGTAGTTAAATTTAAAAAGAAACATGGTAAATTAACGGTTTTAGTCATTCTGATTTTTCTGTTACTCTTAGGCTTACAAAATAAAATCCCCTGCCTACCAGTAGTTAAGGTCCTTCTTTGGGAGAAATACAAATAGGGACCCTTGGGTGGTTCAGTGGTTCAGCATCTGCCTTCTGCTCAGGGCCTGATCCAGGGACCCTGCTTCTTCCTCTGCCTATGTCTCTGCCTCTCTCTCTGTGTCTCATGAATAAATAAAATCTTAAAAAAAAAGAAATACAAATAGCTCTATCAATCCCAAATTTTCTTCAACCCAGCATTTAACATGGCTTTTAAACAAAAATGCTTAACAGGCCAGAAAAGAATTCAGGAAGCTTTAGGAAGCTTAGGTTTTAAATTTGAAGAAAGGTAGGAATGGCTCCTGACTTCCTGTATTTTGATTTACGTTTGACCTCTTCCAAAAAATGCCATCATCATGCTTTCGAAAAATTTCATGTTATCTCTGAGTCTTGGAGTGAAACGTTCTTCAACCAGGAATCAGAACACCTAGGTGTTAAGCACATTTGGTCTCCATGTGCTTCAGTGTCTTCAGTGGGAAAACAGGGGAGGGAAATCACTCTAAGCTTTTCACAGGAAAGGAGCAGAGAGAGGATAAAAGTGAGATAACTTAAGTACGAAGAAAGATTCCCTATAAACTCGAACTATTATGGTTACTTAATATGAGGATCTTCTCTGGAGGTGATCGTCATAGATTGCTTGCCAGCTCAGCCTTAAAAATGTCAAACTTCACAGGAAGGGAACTCTGTAAATGAGAAGGTTGGCTGCAGTCGGTCCCAGGGGCCCTGTGGCACTGGTGCTGTGGAGACTCTCGGTGTGATCAGCTCCCCTTCTGCTGCCCCCGCCAGCATCACGGAGGTCTGGAGCGTCAAGCCTACACCTCCTGCTGAGCGGCAAAACGTTTGTGCCACCTGCCATCCTGGGAAGACAGTCCTGCTGCTGGAGAGCATAATCAATGCAGAGGGAGCTTGGTCACTTTTCTGATCTTGCCCTTCTTGCCCCTGGGAATATAAGCGACAGCTATTGAGCCATCAGAGTGAAAATCTTTAGTAACCCTGCAGTGCTCCATCTAGCATGACCTGCAACAATATGGGTTTGGAAAGGATGGCTGATTGTGTTACCTGTCTAGTAAGGAAATGTGGACCTAGTTTATCTGTTATGTCAACTCTATCTCTTACTTTTGTTTGCTCCCACATATTCAACAAACATCATCTGGGACATCCCAGCACCATTCAAGGTCAGTACAAGGAATCAGAGTTGAATCAGAAATAGCTACTCTCAAGTAGTCCACTATCTAGCAAAAAGTGAGGAGACAGGTACAATATGGAGTCATTACAAGACAAGATAGACGTGATTATCTGCATATTTATCTATATTTGTGAAAACCAAAAAAAAAAAAAAAAACCAATACAGTCTTGGGTTATTTTTAATAACCAATGAATTAAGATTCACTAATGGCTTAAGATGAGGCAATTGTAATTCTCAGCTATTAAAAAGTGCTTTTCTCAAGTTATAATCTACAGGCACTGCTGGAGGATGTAGGAATACCATGGTGAGCAAAATTCACAGCAGTCCCTGTCCTCGTGAAGCTTGTGTGTGAGAGAGGAGAAGAGTAGCGAATACACCTGGGGGCAGCCAGCCGAGAACATCCAGCACAGACTGGCCATCCTTATAAGATGTTTGGCTTTATCCTTGAGTGGCACAGAAATCATTGGTGTTTCCCGTGTTTTTAATATTATTATTAATTATTATTATTATTATTTTATGATAAAGAAGCAAACGCAGAGACTAGAATGATAGGGACTGGAATTTGAAAAAGAGGTGACCTTGGAAAATTATTTTGAAGAATCCCAGATTTCCAAGCTTTGGTAAATTTTGACAGAGTTTATGGAGAGGGAGACCAAAAATACAACTTCTGATGGGTTTGGTCATCCCATTGATGACTTAGAATTACAATTATGGGGCATTGTTGCTTAGAAATTATTAGGCTAAAAACAAAATCCCCTTTATATTGATTTATGCAACCTATCTGTATGAATGTGTATGTACAAAAATACATACTTACATGTCACCAAAAACATATCTGTACTCATATAGCTTTTCGGCAGGTGGCATTTATCATTTTTACTCTCTATAATCTCCAATAATGAACTATTAGATATATACACTAATCCATAGGGAATTTTTCATAGATTAAAGATGATGTGTAATAATGTTCAGAGAGATACTCTCTGGATTAGGATGGGTTATTAATATCTCACCAAAGTGCTCCTTGAGAGCTTATAATAAGCTCTGAAGTGGCTTGTGACGTCTGGTCACCTGCAAGCTCATGTGCGAGGGATATGAGAAGGAAGACTGTCCTCCTCGTGGGGAAGCAAGGAACTAGAACATGCTGGGCTTTCTGTTGTTGTTCCTTATACCTGGATCTCTCCATCCTCCATCTCTATGTCTGAGTTATTTTGCCCTATCCTTCAGTTTTTGGTTGATAAGCTCCTCCTGAAGAGGGCTCTCCCTGTAGACAATGGTTGGTATTTTGTCATGACTCCTGCAGGTGCCACCGTCATTGAGTCAAGGACTGATTTTCCCACCAGACTATAAACAGGAGAGCACCTGGCTTCTTGATGGACATTCTTCTGCCTGGTGCACGGTGGTGCTACTTGTACACTTGTCACTGGCCAAAAAGGTTCCTGCCACAGGTCTTGACTACCTCCCAAGAAAGGCCGGTCCTGGTACTCAAAGGGCCTGTGTCAGTTCAAGAGAGGAGCTAGCTACAAGAATTTGCTTAAGAAAAGTAGGAGAGTTGGGGTAGGGGTATTGGAAGAAAACCACCAAATGTGAGTGCTAAATGAAGAAATGGGGGGCCGATGACCCCTGTTTGCCACGTGGGAAAAAAAGAAAATATTGTGGAAGGAACATTTCGAGCAGTTTGCTGAGGCATTTCCAGTGTAAATCTTCTCTTCTGTCTCTCCTGTGAAATCATCAGTAAATTCTAAATTGCCTGCTAATCCTTTTGAGAGGCTCTATTATTTATGGCGACCCAGAGAGGGAGAAAATTCTGTAACCACTGTGGCTCAGGCAAGAAGGAAGGTTAATATGGGGATGTGGGGACATGACATTCCTTGAGAGGAAGATGGAAAATGGAGAGATTTGAGAGAGAGACCAGGAAAACCCTTGAGGTCCTTGGGGAGGAGGGTGATACCAAACTTTTCCATTCATTTTCCCTCTCCTCTAAACACCCAAAACAGAAAAAAGATTCAGCCAGTGAAAGGGAGATGACTTGGTTTTGGTGTGTGAGACTCCCGTCTCAATGCCCTACACATTTTAAAATGTTGGGCTGACTCTCATCAATGTCTGATCACTTGGGGGAATTAAGAGGGTGATCCTGTGGTGCTGGTAACCTTACCTCACTCAGCTTAGCTCAGATGCTTCTACCCCACACCAGAGGGCTCCCACTCAGGGGCCTCATGCAGGTTTTAGAATCGACCAAACAGAGGCTGAAACTTGGACTTGCCATGTTTGTAGCCATGAGGTCACTCACCAGCCCCTGAAAGAATGTGCCATGGTTTCTTCACCTGTAACATGGAGGTGACAAGGCCATCTCACAGGGCTCTTAAGAAAATTCAAGATGATAATACGTGGCATCTGAGGCACAATCAGTGTTCCACATACGCAATTTTCCCTTCCGCTCTGAAACAAGTTGATAAAATGCCCTTTGAACTTCTCTCTCTCCTAGTGTCTCCAGCAGCAATAAATCATGCTAATTCTGATTCTGCTCTGCAATTCTTCTAAGTCTCAGATTCCATACCCACAAAATCAGTCAGACTCCATTCTTCTTTGACAAGACATCTAACATCTTCTGAGTGCTAACTTATGCCAGGCTCTTTTGTGTCCCTGTGGTAAAAGAAACAAACAAATAAACAAACCACTTTCTATATGGAAGATGATTTCATCATCACTATTTTACAGATGAAGAAGTTGAGACACCTACTCAAAGTCCCATAAGTAGTAAGTGGCAAAATTGGAATTGAACCCAGAAAGACTGTCACAGAATCCAGCTTTTTATCAACAAAATAAAGGGTATCATTTTACCTCTCTGTCAGGAGAATGAAGGGTACCTCTGATTAATAATAAGAAAAACCAAACTGCTACTTGATTATATTTGACAAGATAATTAATTATTCTATTTAATATAAAATGAGACACCTGAGGAAAGCCAGGTCCCATTACTTCCGTCACCTAAGCTAGAAAAGTCACTGCTTCACTGCTCTGTGTGGTCCACAGGGCAGGCGAGCAGCTGGGTGCCTGTTAGAAATGCAAAATCCTGGTACCTCACTAGACCTACAGGATCAGAATGATCATTTTAACAAGCTGATTTCTCTGATCATTAATGTTTGGGAAGCATCCCTTTTGTTTCCTTTCTTTCTTTCTTTCTTTCTTTCTTTCTTTCTTTCTTTCTTTCTTTCTTTCTTTCTTTCTTCTTTTTCTTTCTTTCTTTCTTTTCTTTTTTTTTTTTTTTTTTTTTTTTTTTTTTTTTTTTTGGGGAGAGAGTGCAGTGGGGAGAGGAGCAGAGAGAGAGAGAGAATCCCAGACAGACTTCCTGTGAATGTAGAGCCCAACATGGGGCTTTGCACAGCGCTTGCCTTGGGCTTCATCTCACGACCCCAAAATCATAACCTGGGCCGAAATCAAGAGTCTTATGATGTCCAACCAACTGACCCATGCAGGCTCCCCTTCTTTTGCTTCTTGGACATCAGTGTTCTCATCTATAGAATGAGGAGCTTGCTCTTGGATATCCTCAGTCCACTCCATGACTTGTGTGTGGTTCTCACTCCTGAGGTGACTCATGCTCTCTGTGTCCATACCTGAGAGATGAATTCATTCCTCTTCCTCTATCTGCATCAATCTCCAAACACTTCTTTTGGAGAGCTGAAAAAAATGAAGCTATTATTTATGGAAGAGTAGAAGATAATTGCAAAATCTTCATATTTTTCTAAATTGACTGGTTCAGGTAACCTCTTTAACTGGTTTTCCATTTGCATGAGTTTGTTTTATTCAGTATGTTGATCTATCCTTTTCTCATACTTTTACTGGGAGTATTATTATAGCAAAGTATATACCTATCATATATACCTATATGATATACCTACCTATACCTATCATATATACCTATATGTTATTATTTAAGATAATTTAACAGAAAATACAAATGGCCGTTTTACTTTCATATTCCTCACAATACCCAAGAAGAATCCCTTTGTTTTCTATTTTTTAAATGTTATTTTGTTATTTTTCCTTCATTGGTATGTTGGCTTCTAAAGGGACAATTTAAAAAAAAAGAGGAGAGAAGAAAATGATGATAACTCAGGGTATTTTTTTTTTTAAACAAAATGAAATTAGCTATGTCATTTTCTTCTTTGTTTTCTTAGTTTCCCATAGCAAACTGGAAGGGCTTTGACTGGCAACTGCACGGAGTGAATTTCCCCTAAACTGTTGTATAGGAACTGGTTGACTGCTAAGTGGCCTGTACCATACTACTGGGTCTATATATTGTAATAAATAAATATAGATCAATAGGTAGATCCATCGATTTATAGGTGATAGCTAGCTGGCTAGCTGGAGACAGATGGATGGATGGATTGATGCATGGATGCATGGTTATGTTTTCTACATGTATCTTCAGCAGCTACACCAGCAAGCTATCAGTTTTGTGGAGCCTCACAAGATGAGCCTGCATGTAGTCACTGCATTTTGATGGCAATAAGCCTGGATCAATGACAGTAAAGGCTGCAGTTACTCTAACCTCAATTTGTTTTCATTTTGCAGAAAAAATATATTTCCACTATTGAGCACTTTTATTCTTTGTGTGTTTCAATGTGTGATGAGAAAGAAATCTTTTTCACTCCTGAATAAACTTCTCAAAGAACATATATGAGAGGCCAGCAGGTACATGAAAAAATGGTCACATCACTAGTTATTTAGGAAAAGAAAATTAAAACCATGATGAGATATTACCTCATTCCTCTTAGAATGACCATCACCAACAAGACAAGAGATAAGAAATGCTGGCCTGGATGCGGAGAAAAGGGAGCCCTTGTGCACTCTTAGTGGGATTGTAAACTGGTACAGCTCCCATGGAAAACAGTATGGAGGATCCTCAAAAAATTAAAAATAGAACTACCATGTGATCCAGCAATTCTGCTTCTGGGGATATATCCAAAGGAAGTGAAAACAATGACTCAAAAAGCTATCTGCACCCCCATGTTCAGAACAGCATTATTTGTGATAGCCAAGACATGACAACAACTTGAGTGTCCATTAATAGGTGAATGGATAAGGAAGCTGTGATATCTATGTCATCGATATTATCTATATGTATATCTATATACATACCTCCACCATTAAAAATGAGGAAATTCCATTTGCATGTGGAAAAAGACCTTGAAGACATTATGCTAAGTGAAATAAGTCAGATAGAAAAAGATAAATACATAAGACCTCATTTACACATGAAATCTAAGAAGAAAGAAAGAAGAAAGAAAGAAAGAAAGAAAGAAAGAAAGAAAGAAAGAAAGAAAACGAAAGAACCAAACTGATAGAAAGAGATCACACTTATAGATTGTAGACACCAGAGGTGAAGGGTTGGTGGGGGTGGGGTGGGGTGAGGGAGTGGAGTAGAGATTGAAGGAAAGTTGTCAAAAGGTACAAACTTCCAGATATAAAATAAATATGTACTAGGGATACTATGTACAACATGATGACTAGAGCTAACACTACTCTATGATATATAGGGAAGTTGATAAGAGAGCAAAGCCTGGGCAGCCCGGGTGGCTCAGTGGTTTAGCACCACCTTCAGCCGAGGGCCTGATCCTGGAGACCCCAGAATCCAGTCCCACGTCGGGCTCCCTGCATGGAGCCTGCTTCTCCCTCTGCCTGTGTCTCTGCCTCTCTCTCTCTCTCTCTCTCTCTCTCTGTGTGTGTCCCTCATGAATAAATAAATCAAATAATTATTAAAAAAAAAAAAAAAAAAGAAGGAGAGAGCAATCCTAAGAGTTCTCATCTCCAGGAGAATTTATTTTTCTTTTGCCTTTTCTGTTTAATGTATCTATAAGAGAAAGTGGATGTTAGCCAAGCCTATTGGGCTAATCATTTCTCAATGCTGAAGGCCTTACATTACACAGTAATGCATGCCAGTTATTTCTCCATAAAGAAAAAGAAGGAAATAATCATCACTACCTAATTTAGTATGTCCTATAATTATCATAAATTAATTCACAAAAAGAACCAAAATTCTTGCACCATATATTCAAGAGACCATGGTTATGACATTTTAATAAAAACATTTAGTATTTTCTGAGAGTTTTGCAACTCCTTCACAGCTCGGAGTCACCAGTAAATAGGGAACCTGTTAATAATCAATGTCTTAAAATTCATGCTCCTCATTCCTAGTGCCCCATCTTAAGCAAGTGATCAATGGACTCCATGTATCTTTTCCTTCTGATTTCCAGCAAGGGAGAGGATGCTGTTTGTGTAAAATTGCCTGTGAGTCAGCTGTAGGCAGTTGTACAGTTGGGAAAATGGCCAGCTTAGCTCTGAAATCTCCAAATTCCTATTCTAATGCAGACTGGTTTATTCCTTTTTCTCCCATCCTCACCCAGAAAATAGTTTGGTTGATACTGGGAATGACTGCTTATGATTTTATTTTATTTTTTTACCTAAGTCACAAAATTCACGCTTTTAAATTTTCTAATGGTCCAAACTTTTCACAAATGTCTTATTACTTGGTGAAAACATCACAGGAATAAAGTGGACCTCAAAACTACCCAGTACCACACTTCATGGAGATACTTGAACGTTTCATGCAAACTAACAAAAAGTAGGCAGACAGTTTAGGCCTTAATACCTTCAGGATGACAAATTCAATGAACTTCCTCCCAAGGCAGAGAAATTGGTATTTTGTGTGCTTGTTTGTTTGTTTTTCTCCCACAGTCTAGTAGCAAATGGTAATATAGACGGTCTTCAGATCCCACCTAAACACTTTGCAGACTGTAAATGTCTTCTCGCTATTATTTCAGAAAATAGAAACGTACTGTGCTTTGTATTCATTTACAAATATGCATAGTTTTCCATCCATATATATTTTATATGTCTATATCTGTGTGTATATATGTAAGTGTGAATATATATGTATTTCCAGACAAATTAGTAAGGTTGCTTATTTTGCAAATACCATGTAGATATTCGAAAGTAAATTCAAGGTCACCCAGGACCTTTGGCCCAGAACCCACAACTCTGGCACTGGGAATCATTCTAGCCACCAGATTGTTCTGTCTTTCTGGGACTGCTTTTTATACTCATTGCGAATATTAAAAATTCCTTCCCTAAGTCATCCTTCTCCCACTGTGCAGCCAGGCATGTCGCTTGTTGCTGGCAGAATGAGCACAACATGAGCAGAGCTTTGGGAGGTAGAGTCTCTGCACTTCCTCCTCAGCAACACTTGATTTGGAATCTGGAGACTTCGTTCCTGGTGGGGTAACAACAACCTTTCCCCCATAATTAATTTCTGTAAGCTGCAGTTCATTAGCGAGAAGAATGACAGCCTCAAGACACTGATGCTGGCTTGTGTGTGACTCCAAATCTCTATTACCTTATTTAAAGGTGGAGTCGCCATTATTGGTAATAATATTTCAAACATCTTTTAATACCAACAGCAACTCAACCACCTTAAAATAATTCTGGTCGTGAGCAAACTAAGCAATTTAAAGGCAGCTCATGTTCTCTCTAAGTTTTTCATGGCTGCTACTGGGAATACTTGATAATTTATGAAGGCTTATACCATCAAATTAATTACATTTTCCGGATGTCACATGTCTTTTTTTTTTTTTTAATACCTGCTAGCTCTGAATTATAAGTAACAACACTGTAGCTATTCATTCCTCTGGTTTATGGAAAATAATATTTGAACCATCTTAGAAATGCCATTATTCCAGGCACTATCAGTTAAAGATGTGTCAGCAATTTTTTATTCTTCGTCCTATGTATTTTTGGTTAAAAATTAGAAGACAGTATCCCAGCTGGGAAGCAATTTTTTCAACAAAGTGTGAAAAAACATTGTTAGTCTTTTGTAACTAATTTGAGAGAAGAAAGAGCTAGTTGCTGGGGTATTTGAATTTCTTTTAGCCTATGGGAATGTGAATAGGTTTAGGATTGAACAGCCCTGGAAAGTCAAATGCACGGGTCCATAGTCAAAGCTAAAAGGAAATGAAACTGATTTAATGTGAGGCCACCGTGGATGAGAATCCGCATAATAAAAAATAGAGCCCATAGTCCGGGATCTATTGCTCTTCTGAAGATAGCTGGTCTTTCCTGTTGGATATAGACGAGATACCACTGAACCCATAGACAAAGGGCTCTTGATTCTAGACTGATTAATTTTCCGCTGTATTTTAAATTTGGTTTAGAATAGGAGTCAGAAGCTCTATGTGCTAACTTAATGTAACTGAGGTCAATTTTTTCCTCTTGTGTAATGAATGTAATAAAAAGAAGTTCTTGTTTATTTATTCAGCACATGTATAGAGAGCCCCATTGACTAGTACAGTCGTTAGATGCAGTACAGAAGAGTGGCTAGGGAAAGAAGTCTTGGAATTAGACAAACCTGGGTTTAAAATCCTGTTCTGCTGTTGTGAGTGTGCGACCTTGAGCAAATTAATCACACCAAGCACTAGCATATCATCTAAAACAAGGATTGGCAAACTACAGCCTGTGGACCATATTTAGCCCACTGCCTATTCTTGCAAATAAAGTTCTGCTAGGATGTGGCCATGCCCACTCATTTACATTTTGTCTCTGGTTGCTTTTATGCTATAGGAGCAATGGAGTATCTCAACAGACATTCCATGGCCCATGAAGCCTAAAATATTTATCATCTGGCCCTTCACAGGAAAAGCTTGCCAACATGTGATCTAGGAAACTGAAATGATAGTACCTACCTGATAAGGTGATCATGGGAATTGAGTAAGATAATGTGTACATATTCCTTAGGATGTTGCCTGGTATGTAGTGAATTCTCATTAACAGTTAGGTGTCATTTGCTATATTTTGCCAGACATTTGGCTCAGTGCTGGAGGCACCATGACAGCATTGACTCAGTCCCATCCTCAAGGAGCTTAAACCCGTGATCTGGTGTGATGCCGTGAGAGAGTAGCACAATCTGCTTAGTGGGTATGTAGAGGATCCATATGTAATGATATCTCTTTCCTCTATTTATTATGGGGTCTATTGTGGTACAACCTGTTCAGATGGGAGCCAGTGGTGCAGCTGGTGAAATAATTCACCCAAGGCAGAACAAAAGAGAGAAAGTTTGTCGAATACATTGCAAGGGGGCCACAGGCAGCAGCAAGGGAGAGATTGTCTATCACGAGGCGGTGATGAGGCACTGTAGTCACGGGGTGTACTGAGGAAGCATGGGAACAAATGGAATTTTCCCTTTTTTGGTAATCTTAGGAATCGTGCCTGGTTATAATTGGCCAGTACGGGCCTTTGGCTATTTCAAGGTGGGTCCCCTTAATGAGCCTGTTTGCATTCAGCTTGGTGGTCACTGCGGGCCCTTCCGCCTTGCTCAAGTTTTTGTTGCTCAAGTCTGTTGCCTAAAAGTGTCCTCTAAATCGCACGGTTTGTAAAACCACACTTCGTGTTTTTTCTTCCTAAGCATATGAGACATCTTCTAGATGACTTCTTAGTAATTAATTTTGTAATGTTTCTTCTCTCCAACTATGGTTAAGTTTGGCAATGGACAGACATTATGATTGTAAATGGAGCAGAGGGGAAACTAAATGGAATATTGGAACAGGACTACTGATTCACTTTTCTGGGTATACAATCAAACACAGAATGTAAGGTGTTTTACGTATTAAACTTGGTATGGTGTGAGACCTAACATTAAGATTCAATACTACAGACTTCCTAGACATTTGGTAAAATAAGGAGGGCTCCAAAGCCTACCTATAACTTTTCCGCACTCTGTTCCTGGAAATAAGGTCCCCTAGCCAAACAACCCTCCCTATCAAATGAGCCAGGTATACTTCCTGCTTAGCCCTGAGGAGCAGATTTCAGTTCTCTGCTGGCCCAGAGAATTATTCAAACAAGGCAATCTTATCCTCCCATGGACCTAGAGTCCCTGCAGTCCCAATAGCACAAAGCCTGCCCCCCACAGCTCCTGGTTGCTCACTCTGCTCCCACTTGAAAGCCCTTGGGGTGTGTGACTAATAAACTATTGCTCCCATCTGTCTAGTGTTGGGTGTCATGTAGTCAGCCATCCCCATAACCCTAGGGTGGGACAATCTCCCTTAACCAACAAAGATGAAGAGCAGGTAATTGAAACACCTGGCTCGATGTGCACCATGACACATAGGAAACTCCAGGAGCCTAGTAGAACTCACTACTCACAGGGTGCCTTGGCAATTCAGAGTTTTGTGTTTTCTTTTGTTTTTAAAGGAAGGGTAGAGCCAGAGATCACTTAACCATGATAAAGATGATAAAGATGCAGGACAAGGAGTGCCGCTGATGTAGACTTTGTTCCCAGAACAGCGCAAAAAAATATTATGTGAAATGAGTCCACACGGAACAGGTGCTCAGTCGGTCCCCTTGGAACAGCACAGCGTTCAGACTGTTTCCCTGTTGTAACAACACATTTTTTATGAAGAAGATGTGTTATGACTAATATCTTGAATTGATTAGACAGCTAATGTCAGCATTAATTAGTATATTAACCAAAAGTAGGGTGAGATGCTGAAATAGTAAAAGAAAAGAATTTTTATTTCTAAACTTTAGCCTCACTTTTTCTCTGTAATATTTTTTTCCAGTTAAAGATTTTTCATAAATGTAGTTGTGCACATATCGACATAATCCAGCTTTAGAACTTTTCCATTGCGCCCATTTGCAGTTTATCTACACTCTCACTTCCATCCCTCAGGTACCCACTGGTCTGATTTTTGTCTCTACAAATTGGCCTTTTCTAGGCATTTCATATAATTGGAAGCATACAATATGTAGTTTTTTTGTGTGTGTCTGGTTTGTTTCACTTAAAATAGCGTTTTCCTGGTAACTATAGTTAGCAATACTGTGTTGTATATTCAAAAGCAGCTAAGAGACTCGATTGTAAAAGTCCTTATCTCAAGAAAAAAAGTTTGTAACTCTGTGGCGATGGACGTTAACGAAACTTATGGCAGTGATTGTTTAGATCAAGTTATTATATTATATACTTCCAGCTAATATAATGTATGTCAGTTATGTCCCAAGAAAAACAAAACAACAAAATATTTGTTGAGCGAATCGATTTAAAAATAACATTTACAGGGTTCACCTGGGCAGTAGTACGTGTCAATAGCTCATTCCTTTATGATGCTAAATAGTATTCCATTTGTATGAATTTCGTTTATCCATTCATCAGTCACTGGATATTTTTACCATTTCCAGTCTGAAGCTGCTATAAATAATGCCACTGTAAACATTCATGTACCTGTCTTGGTGTGAACAAGTGTTTTCTTTGATTTTGGGCAGATTCCGAACAATAAAATGTCTGAGTTGTAGGGTAGGTTTATGTTTAACCTTTGAAGGAACTGTCCAACAGCTTTCTACATTGGCTATATCATTTTAGGGCAATTGTCTTTGATACTTGCTATTGACTTGTCTTTTTATTATAGTCATTCTAATAGATGCATAGCAAGATGTTTATTCACATCTTTTGCCCATTTTTAGATTGAGTCATTTTTTCCTTTATTTTTTTTAAAAAGGATTTATTTATTTATTTATTTATTTATTTATTTATTTATTTATTCATGAGAGACACACAGAGAGAGGCAGAGACACAGGCAGAGGGAGAAGCAGGCTCCCTGCAGGGAGCCTGATGTGGGACTCAATCCCAGGACCCTGGGGTCACGACCTGAGCTTAAGGCAGATGCTCAACCACTGAGCCACCCAGGGGCTCCCGAGTCACATTTTTCATAGAACTGTAAGAGTTTTTTAAATACTGTTTGCAAGTCCTTTCTAAGATATTTGATTTGAAAATATTTTCTCCTAGTCTGTGGTTTGTCTTTGTATTCTCTTAATTGTTTTTATTGGAAGCAAGGAAGTCTGATTTCAGTGAGGTCCAGTTTATCAACTTTTCTTCCACGGTTATGCTTCTGATGTTATATTTAAAATTCTTTGCCTAACCCAAAGCTAAAAACTTACTCTCCTATGATTCATTCCAGAAACTTTATGTTTTTAGGTCTTACATTTAGGTCTATGATAGAGTTAATTCTTGTTTATGTTTGACATAAAGAGCTATTTATTTGTTTGGTTTGCATGTGGATATATAGTTGTCCCAGCACCATTTGTTGAAAAGTCTGTCCCTTCTGCCTTTGAATTGATTCATTGTCTTTGTTGAAGATCAATTGACCATAAATGTAAGAGTTTATTTATGGACTCTTAACCCTGTTCCATTGATCTCTATGCCTTTCCTTCCATGAATACCACACTGTGTTGGTTACTATGGCTTGATAGTGAATTCTGAAATTAGTAGTGTCAGCCCTCCAAAATTATATTGGCAATTCTAGGTCTTTTGCATTTCCTTATGCATTTTAGGGTTAGTTTGTCAATTTCTATTAAAAAGTCAGCTAGACTTTTGATGGTGATTGCATTGCATTTATAGATTACTTTGAGAATTGCCATTTTGACAATACTGAGTTTTCCAATCCATGAATACAAGATGTCAGTTCATTTATTCATATTCTTAAATATTTCTAACAAGAATATTTGACAGTTTCAGTGTACAAGCCTTATACGTTTTTGTTAACTTTTCCCTAAGACTTCTATCTTTTTTCATCCAATTCTGAATGAAATTGTTTTTTAATTTCATTTTGGATTGTTCATTGCTAGTATATAGAAATACAATTGATTTTGTACCTTGATTCTACACCCTATAACCTTGCTAAGCTCAGTTGTAGTTATTTTTGTAATTTCTTAGGATTTTCCACAAATAGAAATGTATCTCTGCTAATAGAGTTTTATTTTTTCCTTTCTTACCTGGTTGCTTTTTAAAATGTGTTTTTTTTTTCTCTTTTTTCTTTCCTTTTTCTTATTTCTCTGATTAGACCCTTACGTACAATGTTGAATAGAAGTGACAAAATCAGACATCTTTCCTTTATTCTGTCTTAAGTGGAAAGCATTCACATTCAGTCTTTCACCATTAGTGTGACATTAGCTGCTTTTTTTTTTTTTTTTTTTTTTGCTCTTTTTTTTTTTTTTTAATTTTATTTATTTATGATAGGCACACAGTGAGAGAGAGAGAAGCAGAGACACAGGCAGAGGGAGAAGCAGGCTCCATGCACCAGGAGCCCGACGTGGGATTCGATCCCGGGTCTCCAGGATCACGCCCCGGGCCAAAGGCAGGCGCCAAACCGCTGCGCCACCCAGGGATCCCGACATTAGCTGCTTTTAAAAAATTTCTTGTAGATGCTCTTTATTGGATTGAGGAAGCTTTCCTCGTATTCCTGGTCTATTGTTTTTTTTAAAAAACATAATTGGATATTAGATATTTATCAAGAGATTTGTCTCCATTATTAAGATGATTATGTGGTTTTTGTTCTTTATGAAAATGAAGTATTATATCCGCTGGTTTTTTGAATGTTAAGTCAAGTTTGCATTACTAGCAAATATCCTGGCTAATTACGCTATATAATTTTTTTATATATATTGTTGGATTGTGTTTCCTCAATATTTTACTCAGGATTTTTGCATCTATGTTGCACTCCAGTTTTATTTTCTCATAATATCTTTGTCTGGCTTTGTTATTACATAACACTGGCATCATAGAATGGGTTGGGAAGCGTAGCTAGTTCACCCTATACTGTGTTTGGATGTGGATGAACAGCTTCATAGGTCACTTAACACCTGAACTGGTCATATAACACATGGCTGGAGCAATGGCAGTGAAGAAAGAAGCATGGCCTAAGGAAGTAGATGACAGAGGTCTTTATTTTAGGATCACTTATTTCATTACCTCAAATAAGGTCTTTCAAATCCTAATTTTAAGAGTTTTCATTTTGGTGATTATATTGTATGGGTGGGACAGATGTGGATCAGAGCCTTGTTATGCAAAATATGATCCATAGACCAGCAGCTCTGACATCATCTGGGAACTTGTTAGAAACACAGACTCTCAAGGCTCATTTCAGACATTGAATCAGGATCCGAGTCTTAACAAGATCCTAGGTGATTCATTTGTGCTTTAAAGGTTGGGAACCACTGAACTAGATGCTCCCAAGTTTACTTCCACCTTTAAAATTTATAAGATTTTAAAACTCTGGTATAATCGGCGAGATTGGAAACAATACAGAAGTTGTTCTAATTAGAAACATCAAGTGTCACATGGATTGGAAGGGTCAAGAAGGAAAAAGGAATTAAATTAGATATAATTATAAAGTGTGAGATTTTCACTTGGCATCTGGGATTCGTAGCTATATACCTGCATGTTCAATATACCAAGTGTGGTATAGTGGTTAGTTTTCCATGACTCTGAATAAAAATTTGGCATTTTTATAACTCTGGTCAAGGACTTTCTAGTCCTCCGTTTAGAATGCTCAGATCCTTCATTTAAGAGCACACTTTCCTTCTCATCCCACAACTAGGAGAGGGTCTTAGTATGAGTAGTCTGCCCTGGAAAAAGAGAGTATAGTCAGCTTCTTTTCTCTTTCTGGATCACCTTCTCCCCACTTTTTAAAAAGATTTTATTTATTTATTCATGAGACACACAGAGAGAGAGGCAGAGAAACACAGGCAGAGGGAGAAGCAGGCTCCATGCAGGGACCCTGACGTGGGACTCGATCCCTGGTCTCCAGGATCACACCCTGGGTTGAAGGCGGCACTAAACTACTCAGCCACCCAGGCTACCTTCTCCTCACTTGATAGCTACTGATTTTGAGGGAAGAAAGGAAGGTGAAGGCAATATGGAGGCAGGGTTGGTAAAGTGTGTAAGGATGGGTCCTATCTTAGATGGGTCTTGAGCCTTCCCAGTTTGGGCAAACTTTAGCTGCACTGTGCTGAGGCTTCTTTGGGCCTTTGGATATTACTCTTGGCCAGAGCCTCTTTGTTTCATGTGGCCTTGAAAACTTAATAAATCATAGGGATTCATGTCATTTAAGGCCTTGCAACACTTCTCAACCTCAGAGTGGCCAGTCAGGCTGTCTACCTTTATATTTGACAGGCAAAATCTGACATGAGTCCACCATAAGTATTCCAGATACAAGAGATACAAATCAAATTCTTTGAGAGGCCCTGGGAAGCCCCTCTCACTAGGCTTCAGAATGGTGTAACTCATAGCACCTCACACTTCATCTCAAGGAGTTTATTTCTAGAATTTCTTCCTGATTGCCATGTAGTTCAACCCAAACTGCAAGCGAAGTAAAGAGATAAGTCATGAAACTAATTTTCAGATATTTTCCTTTGTAAATATATATCTTGGTTCAGTAATTATTTTAGGAATGTCAAATCTATCGAATCTTCATGCCCTATTGAAATATCCAATATAAAAATTGAAGTGAAATAGTCCTAAGTTTTAAGAGAATCATAGCAGATATATATATACATATATATGTATATGTATATATTTTATATATATAAAATTTCTTGTAGATGCTCTTTATTGGATTGAGGAAGCTTTCCTCATATTCCTGGTTTATTGGTTTATTAAAAAACATAATTGGATATTAGATACTTGTCAAGATTTTGTCTCCATTATTAAGATGATTATGTGGTTTTTGTTCTTTATGAAAATGAAGTATTATATCCACTGATTTTTTTGAATGTAAAGCCAAGTTTGCATTACTAGCAAATATCCTGGCTGGTTACACTATATAATTTTTTTTAATATATTGTTGGATTGTGTTTCCTCAATATTTTACCTCAATTTTTCCTCAATATTATATATATATAATATATATTTTATATAGTTTATATATATTTATATATATCTATATAGTTTATATATATTTATATATATTATATATAATATATATATTCCCCATAACAATATATATGTGTGTGTGTGTATATATATATATATATATATATATAGTTATGGGAGACCAATAAGAGGAGACTGCTTTCTGGTAGAGTGCAAATCTGAAGTTCTGGTAGATGATCCAAAGAAAGTATATTGGAGGGAGAGTAAAAGGATAGCCAGAAGGAAAGAAGAAACCAGGCATCATGAGTTTGAAGAATATAAAGAATAGGTATTTGGAGAAGAGTATGGATTTGGATTACACTGTCTCCCACATGAATGTATTTCTAGCTTCAATTTTCTGGGACATCTGAATCCTAGAGAATGCAGTAAATAAAGCTAAAAGAACTTTCACAAAGAGTCATACCCCACATGGCTCAAATAAGTCTATTTTAGGAATGCTGCTAACAGTATGTGACCCACAGAAAAACACACCATCTCCCTCACTCGGCCACTGTGAAGGACTTAGGAGTGACTCAGGCAAAATGGTTTTCCTGTGCTGGGGAAGGAGGGAGAAAAAGTGGCCACAGGGCTGGGACTGGAGGAGTAATTTTGTGCCTGGAGGTTCCAGCAGAGCAATGGTATTCACAGGCAGGGACTCTCCTCTATCCACGGGAGTGTGGAAAGGTAGGTATTGCTTCTCATGAAGCAGTACCAACTGTCCAACAGCATCATGACCACCACGCAAGCAGATGTGTTCATGAGCCCATAGGACCTCTCATGAGGTGTGGCAGTGTACAAGGAGAAGCTGAAAAAGCCAAATCCTGTGTAAGTAGATAGGGGTTGTGAATTAATGAAAATTCAGTACAAATGTCTGTGTGATCCCATTTGTTACTCAAAGGATAAAAAGGCCTAAGAAAATCTGGGTTTGGAAAGGCAGGCTTGGTCTCCTCAAGTACGGAGCAGAGTTGTGAACATTGAGAAGAAACTCACAAAAATAGGATTTGGAGTCATCAAGAAGAGGGTCAGGCTTGCTAAGGAATCATAAAACCGCATGAAAGAGCAGCACCCGCAAATGTGCTCCTTTTTCTCCATAACTTCTCTCATTCTGAGTGGAGGAAGCACTGTAGCAATTATCTTAGTCATAAACCACTGACATATGGTGAGCAGAATGTATAGGAGCTAACCTTAACCTTTTCATCCTCCAGAAACAGTTACATCTTTTTCAATGGAATTAGCATTAATGCATATGCACCTTAAAACGTCTTAACACTAACCACTCTTCCTCTGACTGTGACATTCCTTTCTCTATCCATCAACACCATGTTGGAATCTTCACATTTTGTTCTGCCAATTTTCAAAAATTCTCCCTCTCATCCATTCTTTGCATTTCCTTTCTCACCTCACTTTTCGAAATGAAGAGGAAGGAATATATATGGGGGGAAAAACTATGCAACTCTCCCCAAGTATTTTTCGAACTAGCAAAAAATGACTCTTGTTTTACTTTTTCCTCATGTTATTCGAGCTCTTGATTGCATGGAGACACAATTGCATGTTAGTACTTGATTCTGTGCTCAGTTGAACATTTCAGCGTCTGAGTCTGAAGTCTGGGAAGAGAGGGAAAGTATCATCAGAGATGTTTGGGCTTTAGGCCAAAAAAAGAATCAGACCACCACATGAAACAAGACTCAACCCGGGAACGGGGCTCAGCTGCGAAACATATGTTTGGGGGGAAGAAAAGCACTTTTCTTCTTTGTAGTAGCCTTACCTTTGATACATTCCCCATTTGGCAGTCTTGACTAATAAAGCATTTTTAACGAAAGCAATCTTGTGAAATTCTTGGTTTTCATCCTTCCATGTTTTAAATTCATCAGATTCAGCAGTGCCCTTTTCTGAACATTAAGGTTAGTGGTCTTTCGCAGAGATTTGTAAGGCACATATGCACTGATGTTAAGTCAGATGAAACAGACTTAAGTGTTTCTGGAGGATGGAGAGGTTGAGGTTAACTTCTGCCCGTTTGACTAACTGTATGTCAGTGGAGCGTGACTGAAATAAATGGAGCACAAGAGTTGGATCCTTAGTCGGACGACACAATTCAGTTTATCACCGGGTGAAAGCAGAGACCAGTGACCAGCCACCATGCTGTGCAATTGCATTTTCTGCTACATTTGTGCTACCCTCCTGAACTAGGGAGCTGGGTCACTGTCCCATTCTGTTAGGTGAAGTATGCAAGTCGTCGCAGGCCTTCCAGGTAGCAACATCTGGGTGCTACTTCCCAGCCCAGAAAGGGCCTTAAGGAACTGAACTCACGTACTTGCACATCTGTTTCAGGTTTGTCACTGTGGTGTTCTCCTTGGGAGGATGTCCTTGAAGAGTCTGTAGTTGCCGATTGCAAATGTCACCATTTTTCGGAGGTGCCCAGGGAGCCCCACAAAGGGCGTTTGGTGAACAACCTTTTAAGGGCTGCGGGCTGATTCTCACAGGGAGAACATTTTGGCAACCAGTCAGGTAAGCCCCTGATCTAAAATGAATGCTTTTGAAATGTGGTGTACATGTTTCATAATTACTCAATAAGCAAGATCAATCGTAGCATTTTCCAGGGCCTGATACGAGAATAATTAACATGTCTTTCCCTATTTTATTCTGCTTTGGGTGCTCCTGGGAGTCTGTTGACCTCAAAAAAAAAAAAAAAGATAAATTAATTAAGCATTGGGCTGGTGACAGTTAAATGAAAAACCACACCAAAATAGTCTAATGATATATTCGGGAAACTTGGTGCTCCACCGGGACTGAGTCAGATGTGGGACCAGAGGTTAAACACCTGTCTTATTAATGGGTCTTTGGAAGAATAGCTACCTAAATATAAAATAATTCATCTGGTGAGTTAACTGAGCCTCAAGTCAGCCCCACAAATGCTAAGTTTATGCTTGCTGTCCAAATTAATTACCTCCAAATGATAGTTTGGAATTGGCCAACCATTAGTATTCAGACTTGCTTCTATTCAAGCAAGGAAGACAGAGAGCAAAAGAACAGGGCAGCCAGCTGAAGAAGGAGAAGAGTGAATAGTTTCAATATACTGACTAAAACAAAGCCTAAAGCCTCTGGGCACAGCGACCGTGACTCACCTTCCATGTCTCTACAGATCCATTTATCTGCACCGAGTATACAGTGCTGTTGTAAGAATTTTAAAGGAGCTTAAGAGTCTTTAGCTCTACAACACCCTTGGCTGTGATGTCTGTATAATGGATGTCTCTTATAGAGTTAGAATGGAAATCTCATGGCTTATTTTTTCCTATTTGATTCCTAATACGTAAGTATTGTGCTTACTGTAAACTTAAGGGGGCCAGAACTGGTGGCTGTGCTTGCCATGGAGCAACGCTTCAAAAATTCCCAAATGAATGTTTCATTGAGAATAGAAGAATTCTGGCATCAGAACGGAAGTGTCACATGCAGTTTCAGGTCAGGCAGAGGGATGGAGGTTAAAAAATAATCATAATAAACAAGTTTGTGGGAACTCTAGCCTCAGGATCAGGTTTCAGGACCATGGAGGACCCAAGAGCCATGAGGTAGAGCTCTGGGGGAGGTCAGCTCTCCCTTTAAAACTGACCTTGCAGCTTCTCTAATGCTTGGGCTCTTCCTCAGCCATTTCTGGCTTCATTCTCACAGTCAGGCTATGAAATATGCCCTCTGATTATTCTTAGTCCATAGGTTGTAAAAGGAAAGCCCAGAGAAGTTACAGATTTTACCCGGCATAACATGATGTAAAGTGCTGAACAGGAAATGGACCCTACAGTGTGATCCTGGTGCCCAGATTCTCAGCAACCATTCTCCGCTGCCTCCCAGTGACGTCCATGATCAATGGCACACTCGACAGTGTCAATAATTCTGATGATGTGATTTTGAGAGGCCGAGATGTGTGAAATGACATGAGCAATTAATAAGCTCACTAACACAGGTTCAACCAAAACAACCTAGGTTCCTAGTTGTGCAGAAGATTGAAATTTCAGAAGAAAAGATGCTTAGCTAGAATAATAATTTCAATTTTAGTATCACCCTTCTTATATTTAGTGACATTTTCTGACACGAAAATGATCAATGCGTACTTTACTAAGCTGACTAAGGCAATAAATATATAATCAGGATAGAAAAGCAAACTTTCACATCATCCCATCAACTAGAAATAATTATTTTGAACATTTTGTTGGATTGTCCCATTGTATGGATGATGCTATGTGTGTGCGTAGGTGTGTTCTTATATGTATGAAGATGTTGTAAAGATATTTACCAAAGATCACAGAAAACAAGTGATAAAATTAGGATTCAAACCCAGATTTGCCTGAAACATATTTTTGAGTATATAAATATGTATATATCTAAAAACATCTTCCTGTAAGTATAACACATAAATGAGATTTTTACTTAAACAGTACTTCTATTGGGGTACCCGGGGTTGGGGGCTCCCTTGGGTAAGCATCTGTCTTCGACTCAGGTCATGATTCCAGGGTCCTGGGATAGAGCCCCTGGGATAGAGGGAGCCTGTTTCCCCCTCTCCCTCTGCCCTCTACCTGCTCATGCTCCCTGCTCTGTGTCAAATAAATAAAAATAAAATCTTTAAAAACATTACTGCCATTAATGACATTGTGGATCTAGTCTTCAGTGGCCATTTTCCCATTTGCATTAAGTTTTATAACCATTACATAGACACTCTTTAACTGATCTGTGTTCACTCCTGTTTTGGACCCATTGTTGTCTTCTTGAATTTCTTTTTTTTTTTAATCCACCTTTTAAGGTATGATTGACATACAAAAAAAACCTGTGCATATTTCATGTACAAAACTTGATAAGTTTGGAAATAAGTGCACATCTGTGAAACCATCATCGCCATGATCTATGTCACAAACGCATTCATCACCTCCAAAAGTTTACCACCCTCTTATTTTTCCAGCTTTATTAAGGTATAACTGACAAATAAAATTGTAATATATTTAAACCATTCAATATGATGATTTAATATATGTATACATTGTGAAAGGATTCCCCCCACTGAGTTCATTGACACGTCCATCACCTCACGTAGTTACATTTTTTCTAAAGAACATTTAAGTTCTACTCAGCAAATTTCAATTATACAATACAATGGTATCAGCATTAATCACCATTTTCCATGTGAGATCTTCACACCTTATTCATCTCATAATTGACAGTTTGTATTCTTAACCAATCTCTCTCTATTTGTCTCATCTCCCAGGCCATGGTAACTGCCATTCTACTCTCTGTTCCTCATGAGTGTCCCTTGCATGTTTTTTTTTTTTTTTCTTCCAATACCATGGATGAGTGATATAATGCAATACCTGTCTTTCTCCGTCAGGACTATTCATTTAGCATAATGCCCTCCAGTTTCATTCCTGGTGATGCAAATAACAGGAGTTTCCTCTTTTTAAAGGCTAAATATTATTCCTCTGTGTATGTGTGTACCACAGAAGACATTTTCTTTATCTACTTATCTATTTACAGACACTTAGGTTGTTTTTATACATTGGCTATTATGAGTAACATTTACTATGATACGATGTTTGCAATAATATGTTCTATGAACACAGAAGGACAGATATCTCTTCCAGCCAACAATTTGTCTCCTTTGGATATATACTCAGTGGGATTGCTGGATCCCAGGGTGGTTCTTTTTAAAGTTTCTTGAGAAAACTTTATACTGCTTTTCATAGTGGCTGTACCCATTCATATTCCCACCAAATTGTTCAAATTGTTTAAATAGTTGTTTTCAAGTACTTAACTATTACATTTTCTCACCCCCATGGACGTCTGAAATAGTGGGTGTCTGCACACAGAAATGAAAATCCTAAATATGTATTCTTTATATCCCACTGGATCTGATCTTCTTGGCTCTCATTAAAATATTGATGTCTTTACCTTGTTCCTTTGAATTCTATATTAAAATATTAAGTCCGTCCTCTACTAAATTATTTTTGCATTATATTCAGAATATTATGGAAAGACTATACTGTAATTTTTAATTGCAAGTTCATTTCTTTCACATTGTATACATTTTCTTATTCAAGATCTTTTTCTCTTTACAACTTAATACTTTATTTGATTTAATGTCTTCTTGTTTATATATGAAAACCTAAGTTAGAATTAAAAAAATATATACTCTTTCTTCTTGAAAGACACGTCTTTTAAAAGAAGACACTTGTGATGATCTCAGGGTCATCGTTTTCTTTTGAACTGCGATATAATTTCAAAAGCATGGTGGTTTCTCTCTGCTTATCCTTGCATAGGACAGCTTATGTTTACCAGGGATTGACTTCAAATAAATTTGGAATTGAGATTGATGTGGACCTCTATCCAACTTTCATTTTCAAATGAAGAAGGTATAAAACTAGATTTATCATAGTTTTCTTGGACTAGCTTTGGTATTCTCGAGGTTAGGAGTGTAAAGGAGTATAAACTTGGGGATCCCTGGGTGGCGCAGCGGTTTGGCGCCTGCCTTTGGCCCAGGGCGCGATCCTGGAGACCAGGGATCGAATCCCACATCGGGCTCCCGGTGCATGGAGCCTGCTTCTCCCTCTGCCTGTGTCTCTGCCTCTCTCTCTCCTCTCTGTGTATTCTCATGAATAAATAAATAAAAAAATCTTAAAAAAAAATTAAAAAAAAAAGGAGTATAAACTTTCTCACTCAAAAGTTTGAGTGAGAATACTGGGCAATCTTTGCAGGTGACTTTGCCTCTGGTGCAAAGGGTTCTGTGCTTGTTATGGGTGCTGCAAATGAGCCCAATGGTACCTCATCCAGAGGGATTCACCTTTTCTCATTGTATGGTGCTTGGTCTGTTCTCATCCCCTCTGAGTTGAGAGTTGTCAGTCGCATTCCATTGGTTCTCCTCCATATGGCTTTCTAAGACTCTCCCACTATTGGATAATGAAACAACTGTACTCAGGTTACTCTTTTGCCCAGAAGCCCAGAATTGTAGGGTAAATACCTAAAAATGAAATTGTGAAATAGGATTTAAGCATCAGATACCCTGGTTTCTATCTTTATTAGCCATTGCCTTTTGGAGAATCATCTAATTTTTCTGAAGATTGGTTTCCCAATCTGCAAATTGAAGGAAAATACTTTCTCCCCTCCTGGGCTGCTGGGAGGCTTCTGCGAGGTACTGAGGCACCGAGGGTCTATGGCAAATCTCTCTAATCAATGGTGGTGTGGTCTTTCTCCTGAGTCAGATTCTTATAGGAATCCTTTTCAAAGTATGCCACAGTCCCAGCACTCTCAAGAAACATCATTCCCTTCCTCAGTCACACTTTTGTATTTTGTGGAGTTCTTAGTCAACCTACAATACTTGGTATGTTCTCAATCAATGCTTAAAAACTGGTATGATAGACCTAATTTGGAGTGTCTTTGGGGATTTAGCAAATCATCTTTTCAGGTTGTTTCTCATCTCTTGGTTTTAACCACCTTTTTATTTTTTTCATGGATACACTTTAATTGGGAAAGAATAAAAGAAATAAGACCATCTCGAGTGAGAGCTTGAGGAGCAACTAAACCAAAGAGAAGGCATAAGGGAACATTCTTCAGTGTGAGTGCTCTGTAAAGAATGGGTAGTCCTCATTGTCACCGGCTGTCTCTTCTGCACACGCGCCCCATTTGCTGTGAGATCAGGAGTGGCTTTGTCCTTCCCTGAGCACCAGCATTAATCCCTGCCCCAAACAGCCTTGGAAATGGGAAGCAAGAGAAGCAAAAGGTGGATTTCATGAACATGCTTCTGTCACCACACTTTTCCGTTGCTTTTGTGCTCTATCCTGTCAGTACCCCACCATATGGTGTGAAAAACACTCACTAAAATGTGATTTTTCAGTTACTTTGCAGTTATAATGGGTAATTGTGATCTGCTTCACAGCTAGCAATGAATGAAAGTGGCTCCTATGATATCACCAAACTTCAAAATGCATTAGACGGATGGGAGGGAGGAAGGAAGGATGATCTCTACTCCCATCTTTCTATAAATCACAGTGGTTACCTCTAATAGTTTAAGTCAGAAGGGAGCACTCGGGCAGTTGCTTCTAGTCATTATTAGTCAAGCAGACTCCTGAGCTGCACTTTTATAACTGTCCCTCTCCATGGCTCCTCATTCCACCTTTAAAGATGAGCCTGTGTCTAGACTTCAGGGCATCTTAACTTCCCTTGCACCACAAAGCTCATCTGCAGCCCCAACTGGGGATTGTAGAGGCTCCCTCCAGTGGGCACTCCAGCCCTGTCAATTAGGTAGGAAATAGCCCACACTGGCCCCAGCGGTTTGAGTTTGATTAACTGATCCTCTACATTAAGCAAAAAACATTAGGAGCAACGGCCCTAATTGGCTGGGTTATCTATAAGCTTACACATCCTGGGAGAGGCTTCTTCATCCCTGCAGTAGTTAGGCCTTCTAACCAGACCATTCCCATTGATGTTGCTGCCTAAGAAGACACATTACCTAGCATTTAGCCACTGCCAATAGAACCAGAGCTACCTCCGCCCATCCCCTGCTTTAGAATTACAGGTAGGAGGATGCCAGAGGGTGGGGTTCCCAAAACACCCCTCCTGGTTGCTGCTGACCTCAAGTCCCACAGCTCAGTTGACCTCAGATGCCTCATCTTTAACATGAAGAGAATGGTCCGGATGCCCTCCTCAGGCTTTTCAGCTTTGACACTGTAAGAGCTGATGACTTGCAAATTTGCTCAAATGTTACTTTGCATACCACTGGCCATTTTTAAAAACTATTTATTTATTTATTTATTTATTTATTTTATTTTAGGGAGCAACCGAATTTGTACAACTCACGGATATAAAACTTACAAAAGCCCTTTTCCCTGTTAAAAGATAAACTGAGGCATATTGACATTTTTCTTTAGTTTGTCCCAGCATTCATCAATTGGAACCAAGCAGCACCCCCTGGGGTCAGGAGCTGCCCCACCCACTGAGGCTGGGGAGACGTGGCCAAAGCAAAGTAAGGAAGTTATGATAGGCTGGAGCTCCAAGGCTAGTTGCCTGTTTGTGATTGATTGTCCTTAGGTCCCAGTTTCATAACCTTGAGGCATTTACAGGCTTAGATTCTGGTTTGCTCATGTAGGTAGCGAAGCCTTAGAGCCACTTCAGTCGAAGGGCCTCCTCCTTTAATCACTCTAACACCCCTAACGCTTTAGAGGAGGAAGCTCAGACCAAGCCCACCCTCGTCCCTGGCGGCAGAGGAAGCTTTTACCCTCGAATCTGGGTTCTATTGCTCCAGGTTCTGCCTTTAATCAAGTAAATAACAATGGGAAAACCACCTAAAACTTTTGAACCGGTTTTTGCCTTTGTAGTGTGAGAGCCAGTTTGTTGTAAAGATTAGAATTCATGTATGAAAAGTGCTTGGAACACAGTTAAGTTTTTGATGACTCCCAGGCAGGCGTCTGCTCTGCGATTTGGGTGATTCACAAGCCCTCCCCTCCTGTGTCTTCACCTTTGGGGAGAGAAGAAGGAGCTCCAAGAGCCCAGGACCTGCCCCTGGCCCTGAATTCTCAGATCCTCGCAGAGCCCTAAGAGATGGCTCCAGGAAAATATATTCTGTTTATTTGACACATTTCAGTCTCACTCCCTCAATTTGGGTTCTCCTTGCAGTTTTACTTTCCGAAACAGTTTGTTCTGTGACAAAAGGTTTGCAAAAAAATACGAGGATAATTGCTGAAGTTTCTCTCTTCTTGACAGTAATTCAATGCCTTTAACAAAGTTTATAATCCTTTTGTACCTAAATGTTTATGTGTGTTGTTAAACCATAATGTAAAAGTATATAAACATTTTCACATGTTCTACAGATCAAATATGGTACGTATGATAATAATTAGAACCACCAACCTAACATATTGTGAAAAATGCCACATATGCATTTAATTATAGTTTCTGATTTTCGAGCATGCATTCAGGAAAAGGAGGAAGTGGCTTTCCATTTAACTTCTTCGCTGCTAACAGAACATGCATGTGTTTTGGCAAGTTTCCTAGGGAACATCTGTCTAAGAGGGAACGTTGGAAAGTTAATCGACATCTACAGAGCCTGGGCAACTGCTGTATGGCCCATGCTGTCTCTGTTAAGCTTCTTAACCGTGTCTCCCTTTAAGCAGAATCACAAAACATACTATTGATTCAGCTCTCTGAGTAAAAAAACAGATCCCAAGCAAAAACGTAGACTGGTTTATTTACAGAAGAGCTTTATGAAGTTGGTAAACAACTTAGCCTCTTTTTCCAAAAGAAGTATGTGTCGAAGACCCCATGGCTGAGGGGAAGGGTTTGTAAATGGCTCGCGGATATGTTTCCAATGGTTCATACCAAAGGAATGAGTGGAAAAAGACTCCTTAGAATTGAGTGGGGGTGGGAGGGCTGGGATGGGATGGAGTGAAACTAAATAGCGCTTGAAAACATTGCCTCGGTTCCTGGTTAGAGGAAGTATGATGAAGGATTTGAAAAAATAATAAAGAGCCCAGCAGTTTAGAGGAGCTGGCTGGACAGATATAAATAGAATGGGATTAAGTTTTCCCTTTTTCAGCTAGGTTTGACAAGAAATGTACTAATGGATTACAGATGAAAATTCTAAATGGTAGAATGAATTGTTTCATGCTACTTCTTGGAAAATTACTAGGAATGTAAGAATTTGAACTCAATGCCTTGCTCGAAATCTGATTTAAAAAAAATCTTTTTTTTTTTTAAATGCAGGTATGTTTTTCTTCACTTCTTAAATAATTGTGCCACAGCAAGGACACTGAAGGCTATGGTGATAAGTAAAGCAACAGAGAGCTGCCACATAAAATATAGGACACCCAGTTAACCTTGGATTTTGGATAAACAATTTTTTATTTACTGAGTCTAGTGATTGTAGTCAGACAGCCATTTGGGTAATGGAAAGCTACAAGTCCAAATCAGGTACGTGAGCCTAAAACAGGGTGAAGGGAAGAACACAGTGGGGGTGGCAGCTGGTAAAGAAGAACCAGAAGCTGGAAGATTTGTCCAATCAGCAGAAGGAAGCCAAAGCTGAACAAGATAAAGAGACTCAGCAGAGCTTTGATAGGGTGCAAGCTAGGGTGCCATGGCCAAGGCAATTGTATTAGTTTGATAGTATTAGTTTGATTAGTTTAGTTTGATTACGTTAGTTTTAGATAGATTAATTTGATTAGTTTGTATTAGTTTGATACTCCACAGCAGAGTGCTACAGACCAGGTAGCTTAAATAACAGAAAACAGATTAGTTTCTCACAGGTCTGGAGGCTAGAGATGGAGATGTCATCCGGGGTTGATTTCTTCTGGGACACCTCTCCTTGGTTTGAAGGTGGCCATTGTCTCCCAGTATCTTCACATGGTCATCTCTCTGTGTGTCGGTCTGTAGTGTCCTCATTTTACCCTAATTATCTCTGGAAAGGCCTTGTTTCCAAACACAGTCGCCTTCTGAGGTGGTGGGGGGGGCTAGGACTTCCACATATAAATTTGGGAGGCGACGTTATTTAGCCCATCACACGATGTTATGCTTACCGAATTGAAGTCAATTCAGTTCAGTTCTGCAAGCATTTATAACTACTTAATGTAGTTGATCTCTGTGCCAGGTGTTGGGGAAACCAAAATTAATAGGGCATGGTGCCTGCCCTCAATCATACTGTGCAGTAGGGGACCCAGGCACATACACAAGAACCCTGGCTTAGAGACAACAGATCTAGGTCAAATCTTGGCTCTTCTACATACTGGCTAAGCGAGCCTGGAGAGTTTTCTGATCTAACAAAGAGGTATAATCGTATCAACTTGGTAGAGTAGTCTTGAGGAATAGCAATATTGATGTCAAACCCAGTTCCTGGTACATAATGGTAGCCCTTACTATTATAAATTGTTCAGAAAACACAGAGGGAGGTAACTGCTAGAACCAGGGGAATTTGGACAACTTCTTCAAACAGCAATCATTACAGCTGAGCCTTAAAACACTAGGAGGATTTTGCCAGGTGGAGTAGAGCTAGACCATAATATAAATATGAAAAAGCTAGAGGTGGGCACAGGTTTCCACTTGCCCACAGCAGAGCAGGGCCAATGTGAGTGGTGGAAAATAAGGCAAGAAGGGAAGGTTGGCACTTCATTATGAAGGCTGGAGTATCCTGCTAAATCGTCTGAAGATTTTGCTATATGCAAAAGAAACACTGTGCTTTGAGGTAGCTTCGTTTGTTTGTTGTTGCTGTTGTTGGCTGCTTATTTATTTTTATTCTTTTCATAGAGAATTAACTACTTTCCAAAGGTGGTATTTGGGAGTGCTTGATTATAATGGAAATGAGAAGAAAGCTAATAAAAAAGAATAGCCCCCGTCCAAAGCAAATTCTGGCAAACTGCATATAATAGGACTAGATCCATCTCTTACGTAGTATTAGTTGACAAAATGGGTCTTTATGTTTTCACAATGACAAAACAAAACGAAAATCTCTCAGCACCAGCCTCGTCCTAACTCTTCCCACTCAGTACATAAAAATGCTCAAGTCTCTCCTAGCTCTTAGAAGAAAATCCCTCCTCTGATCTTCCATCTTCTCTTCACCTATGATTTAACTATTTTTTGCTGCTCTTGTTGTTGTTTCAAAGAAAAAAAATATGTGCCTTATTACCAAGTTATACACGTTTATTGCAGATGAATTAGAAAATATGACAAGGAAAGCAAATACAAATTGCCAGGAACTCCCTCCAAACACCCAAAGATCATTCAATCCTCCGAATATGTACACACACATATATTTTCACAAAATAGGGTGGGATCAAACTATGTTTTCTGTTTGGTTATGCATTTCTTTAAAATTAGCTTTTTACCAAAGAATAATACAGAAAGCTATACAGCCAAATGTTAGCAATACCCATAAAAAAATAAGGTATCCTCATCTTCCCAGCACCTTCCCTCTTCCCCAAGGTCACTGCTCTCCTGACTTCTCCCCCTGTAAGTTTGTTTTGCCTGCTTTTGAACTCTAAATAGGGTAATCTACTGTTCATACAGTGTGTGCTGCTTTCCAACTTGCTTCCTTCATTCCACATCATGTTTGTGGGGTTCATCCATGCTGTTTATTGTGGATTATTCATTGCTGCATACTAATTTACTATGCAAATCCATCACTATTTGCCCATTCTTCTGTTCATGAACATTTGCATTGTTTTCTGTGTAGAGGCTATTATGAACAGTGCTGCTGTGAAGGTTACCGTATACATATTCTGGAGTACGTTTGTGTACATTTCTATTAGGTATATATATTCAGGAATGAAATTGCCAGAATAAAAGAGTCTGAAAATGGTTTTCCAAACTGATTATGCTAGTTTTTTCTGCAACTTAAAAAAAAAGTTTTTAAAATTTATTTATTTGAGAAGAGTGAGAGGAGTAGAGGAAGTGGGAGAGGGAGAGAATCTCAAGCATGCTCTGTGTTGAGTACAGAGCCTCCCATGGAGCTCAACTTGGGGTTCAACCTCACAACCCTGAGACCATGACCTGACCTGAAACTGAATTGGATGCTCAATCAACTGAGCCACCCAGGTGCCCCAACATTTCCTACAACTTTATAGAAGGCCCCAATTGCTCCATATCTCCAGGCATGCTTGATATCATACCCCTTCTTAATTTTAGTCATTTTGGTGGGTGTACAATGATAACTGATGTTGTTTTTTAAATTTCTATTTCCTTGACTATGAGTGAAATTGAGCATCTTTTCATATGTTTATTGGCTAATTGAATATCTCCTTTTGTGAAGATTTGTTTAAGTCTTGTCCATTTTTTCTATTACATCCTCTGCCTTTTTGTTATGATTTATAGGTATTCTCTCTATGTGTCCTGGATGCAAGTGCTTTGTCAGATATATGTGTTGCAAATACCTTCTTATACTCTGTGGCTTGTTTTTTTTGTTTTTGTTTTTGTTTTTGTTTTTTATCTCATAAAACATCTTGATGAATAAAGTTTTTTTTATTTTAATCAACTCCAGTTTATCAATCTTTTCCTTTATGTCCAGTGATTTGTAAGTCCCATTTATGAAATTTTTGTGCCAAAGTAGCAAAGATAGCCTTCCTCGTTATTTCCTAGAAATTTTTTTTATACTTCCCTCAACATTTAAATAGGCAATCGCTAAAATTAATTTCTTTATATGGTGTGAGGTAGGATCCAAGTTTAATTTTGTATTCTCATTTTTATACTCCAAAAAGAGTCCCATTTATTGAAAAAAATCTCTTCTTTCCTTAATCTGCAGTGTGTCCAAGAATAGTTATTTTTTTCATAATTCCAGTGTTCATGTATGTGTGGGTCTATTTCTGGATTCTCACTTATCCTTCTATAAATCCAAATTTACCTATGGCTATTTGATTTTCATTTTAAATTTTTTTAAAATTAGAAATTCAGTTATTTTGTCATACTAGATACATTCCAAGTGCTCAGTAGCTACATGTGGCTAGTGATGATGAGGGCACTGTGAATATGGAACATTTTCATCATCTGGAGAGGATTTTTGGACAATATCACTCTAGATTGTTACAGTGTAATTTCATAGCTTTTATTACTATATGAGGAAGTCTTGTTTTCATTTGCTTTGTCTATTATTAAAGTATAAATTCTATAAATGCAAGAATCTGGTCAGTTCACTGTTATATGTAGAGTTCCCAAAATACTTCCTTACATAGTGTTTAATAAATCAGTTAAATTTTGCTGTGTCCTATGAAGCCTGGAACTGCTTTCTGAATCCACTGTATCCAATCTTAGTAAGCCTCCCCAAGAATCAGAGCAGAGAAGGATACTTTGTCATTTTGAAATCTTTGTAATGGCCCACATCTAATAGTTGTTGATAAAGACAATGTTGTTCTTGCAGACATGACATTGATATTGATAAATGTCAACTTTCCTTAAGTACTTTGTATTACATACATCCTAAAATTTATATTCATTAACTCATTTAATGCTTATAACAACTCTATGAGTAGGTACTATTATTATTCCCATTTTATGGATGAGAAAGGGATGCAAAGAAGTTCAGTGACTTGTCCAAGGTCACAGCATCAGAGGATACAAGTAACTAGATTTACTTATTTTTTTTTTTAAAGTAACTAGATTTAACCCAAATGTCTGCTGAAGAGCCTGGGCACCTAATGAACAGTATTATTAGTCCAGTCTTAGTGCCTCTCAAGATAACTTGTAACAGTCTTCAGCTCATTTTTGTTTGTTTATATGTTCATCCATTATGAAAAATCGAATTGCTGCTCAATATCAGATAGTGTCTGCAGCTCTGCAAATTTGTTGCTCTTTGCCACTTCTGTTCTCCCTTCAGAGTATATACCATATAACACCCCATGGTCCAAATAATTCAGATATTTCTACTGTCTAGGTTCTAGAAGCAGAACAGGAATTTTAGTGGATCAAGGGGTGCTTTGTAGAGAGAGACAAGGAGGGAGGCAGGATAGGGCCGGGGAAAGATCTGTGCAAGATGTGGGTCCCACTGGTGTTCATCCTCAGGCTGATCCCTGTGGGCATGAATTGCACCACAGTCAAGGGAATAGGCCCTATATACCTGTATGTTATTCAGTTATTGGCAGGTGTGGTGGGGGGCTGCCCTGGTATGCATGTTCATGTCTGTATATCACAGTAACCTTTAAGGAGAACACTCCTGTTTAGATCAGCTTGGGAAATTTTTCTGGAGGAAAAAAAAATCAGCTATAGTCCATTAACCACCAACACTCACAGAAGCTGAGGGGTAGGTATACTGGCCAAGAAAAGGGGATCTTGACCAGAAGGCACCTACAGCGTTTGCTACCCTCCCCCTCCATTAATGTGTTTCTGTTTTATTCATTACTTTAGATGAGTATTAAATACTGTTTGGCATGTTCCTACATTGACTGGTTTTGTGTGGATTTCACAAAATACTTTCACAGTCCTGATTACTGCTGCTGTGTCTCTACTTCAGGAATACATGTGTTGCATGCATTTAAAGATTTCCAAATGGAATGAGATCAGAACGAAATAAGAAAACCCTACAAGCTATTTTAAATAACAGCTAGTAAATAAAAACATCTGGTAGATGACTAAGACCCATGTCTTGAACCTTGGCAAAGAATATGTGATGTACCTTTAAGGAGGAGTGTACACATTAGCAGATTTCCCAGTGACTTGTGGTGTCTAACAGGGAGCTCAGGAAATGGAGGCAGGAAGATGTGGACTCATTCCGAGAGCTCAGTGGGACAGGAGGGCACGGAGCATGTCTCCCCCTGTTTTATTGATCTTTATACTGTGTTCTGTTTATGCTCTTTGGAAGAGTAGTTATGAAAAACCAGATATTACACTCATTGGCTGTGAATGTGACACCAACATCTGCTTGCCTTGGCTTGACGCCTCTGGTAGGAACCATCGGGAATGCTTTAGCCCACACCTTCTCTTTGGAAACAACATGAGCAAAAAGAAAACTTCAAAGGCCTTAAACACCTGTGTAACCTCTTCTGTGCCATAGAACAGCCATGCAGACTGATTCTGAAAATCAAGCCCTCTGCTCCCTGCCTCCCTTTGAAGATGCTGGAAAGAAGCAATCGTACATGGTCCTGTTGGCCTGTAAAGTTCTTATTTCCTGCGTGGTTCTGCTGAAAACTCAGGGGAAAAAATCCTTATTGCCTCTAAAAAAAAAGAAGCAGAAAACCAGGAATGTTGAGTAGCAAGAAGTATCATTTTCTCACTCTCACTGCAGCTTCACTTAAAAGGTCAAAGCAAAATCTTTTGGTATCATTTTGGTAATAGATATTTAGCGCAAATCCCACTGAGCCTTTATGACTTTATTCTCAGTTTTCCAAAAATGAGATATAACTTGTTTCAACTGCTTAAAACAGAGGGGCAAACCACGCATGATGAATGCATTCTGTTTGAAATCAATTTCCTTCATCATTTTATTAGATTGAATGCTGGGGAGTGTTATTTTCCTATTGTGCTTTGGCAAAATTGCCCACTCTTGGAGCTCTGTGGCTATGGGTTCCTGATTGTTTCATTGTTTTTCTCTTTTACTACTTTCCTGGCTACAAGGACTTAACACTTTCCTCCCCTTTGAGTTAGGGTAGTGCCATCAGAAAGGGAGGATGAACAGGATGATTCAATAACCTGTGTACAGCAAGGGGGCAATATTTCAATAGCAAATATTGCTACCCATATACCTCAACAGAATGTGCTAAAGTAAACAAAATGATAGCATAATTATAGTAGTTCCAATTATGTTAATTAGACTGCATACACGCTTCATTGATAAGCAACTGTACTGCAAAGAAATGCTATAAGCCTGGTACTTGAGCCTTTAGCAGCTTTGTGGCACATATGCTACTATATTCCTGGGTAACATTTAGCCTCTCACAGCTTTTTTCCTTCTTTTGTAATCATTTTGTTGAAAAAAGATTAAAAATTTAGGGGCAAGCCTTCCCACATTTCTGGAGAAGTCGGAGAATCTCAATTGGACTCCATGCTTGCTACATTCCTCACTGTTTTCGTTCCTTTTGCCTCAAATCTCAAATGAAGCACATTAACATGTCCCATTTGACTAATTAAAATCCAGCTTAAGAAAATGGATTCCTTTTTAGTCTACTCCAAATAGCATCCTCTGCTTTGATATCACCCATAAAATGGAATCCCTGAAGGAATAGGCCACCAAAAGCCATTGTTCACATAGTTGGTGACATTTTGAGAGAACTAAAAATTAGGGGAATCTGAGAGTGTGCACCAGTATTTTGGTGGGTTTATGGGGTACCTGATTGTCTTGATAAAGAAAGTCAGGGATTGCAAAGAGATGGAAGATATAAAAAGATACATCATGGGGAGCCTGGGTGGCTCAGTCAGTTAAGTGTCTAACTCTTGGCTTGAGTTTAGGTCATGATCTCAGGGTCAGGAGATTGAGCCCTGAGTTGGGCTTGTATTCAGTGTGGAGTCTGCTTGGGATTCTCTCTCTCTTTCTCTCCCTTTGCCTCTCCCCCAGATTGGTTTCTCATGCTCTCTCTCTCTCTCTCTCAAATAATAGATAATTAAAATCTTTTTTAAAAAAGACAAATCATGACAAAAACTATAAATGCCCAGAAAAGGAAAATTACAATAATAAGCTAATTAGAACCATTTACATCTTAAAACTTAGTGCTAACACAATTATAGTAATATAATGACTTAAATATGGAGCAGTCAAAAATTCAGAAAGAAAGTAAAAAGTCTACTTATAAGACAAAAGAGTCAAGAATGCATAATGGGGAAAAGATAACATCTTCGATTAAATGGTATTGGAGGAATGATACAGATACACACAAAAGAATGAAACTGGATCACTATCTTATGCCATATACAAAAAATATACTGCAAATGAATTAAAGACTTAAATGTGAGACCTGAAACCATAAAACTCTTAGAAAACAACATAGACATTAAGCTCTTTGGCCTCAGTCTTCATGATCTTTGGTTTTTGATTCCATCTCCTCAGGCAAGGGAAGCAAAAGCAAAAATAAATATGGGACTACGTGAAACTGAAAAGCTTCTGTAAAGCTAAGGAAATCATCAACAAAATAAAAAGGCAATCTACTGAATGAGAGAAGATAGTACAAATGATAAGTAAAGGGTTAACATCCAAAATATATAAAGAACTCATACAACTCATACAAATGACCAACAGGCATATGAAAAGCTCAGCATCACTAACCATCAGGGAAATTCAAATCAAAACCACAGTGATATACAACCTCATACCTGTCTGAATGGCTAATATTAAAAAGAGAAAAGTATTGGTGAGGATGTGGAGAAAAGGGGACCCTCATGCACTGTTGGAATGTAATTTGGTGCAGCCATTACGGAAAACAGTATGGAGTTTCCTCAACAAATTAAAGATAAAGCTACCATACAATCCAGAAATTTCCAAAGAAAACAAAATACTCGTTAAAAAAGACACGTACTCCTACATTGGTTACAACATTTTTTTATAATAGCTAAGATATGGAAGCAACTTAAGTGCCCACCGATGGAAGAATGGAAAAAAGAAGATGTGAGATATATATATCTTTCATAAAAAAGAATGAAATCTTGTCATTTGCAGCTATATGGAAAGACACAGAGAGTATTATACAAAGTGAAATGAAGTAAAAAAAACTATGACAAATAAGAAAGACAAAACTATGCGGTTTCACTTATATGTGAACCTAAAAAATAAATGAGTAAACAAAACAGAAAGAGACTCATAGAGAACAATCTGATGGTTGCCAGAAGGGAGGGGCTTTGGAGGATGGACAAAATAGATGAAAAGGGTTAAGAGGTATAATCTTCCAATTATAAAATAAAACATAGGGTATAATGTACAACATAGAGAATATGGTCAATAATATTATAACAATTTGTAGGGTGACAGATGGTAACTAGACTTGTTGTGATGACCATTTCAGATGTATATAAATATCAAATTACTATGTTGTACACCTGAAATGAATACAACCTTGTATGTCAATTGTTCTTTAATTTAAAAAATTACAAAAGCCAACATCCTTGACTTAAGGCTGAGAGGGTAGGAGGTCAAGGTGAATGTATAGGACACAGAGATGGAGGACTCTTCATTTCCAATGAAACAGATTATATTTTGTATTCATAAAATTATTATACCCAAAAAGGAATAGTCCTCTTTGGCCTCATTTCTTTTCATCACATCTTGCATTAAAAAAAATTCTACTTCTTGCATAATAGACATTAAAGATAAGATTAAAGAAAAAATTTAATAAAGTAAAATAAAATAAAAAGAGGTTTAATTCGTGACAACATGGGTGGATCTTGAAGGCATTATGCTAGGTGAAATAAGTCAGATTAAGATAAATGCTGTACGAGCTAAACTTATATGTAGAATCTGAAAAACAAACTCATGGAAAAAGAGATCAGACTGTGGTTAGCAGAGGTAGGAGGTAGATGGTCGGGGAACTGGACAAAGGTGGTCAAGAGGCATAAACTTCCAGTTATAAAACAAATATGTCTTAGGGATGTAATGTGCCACATGATGACCAGAGCTACCACTGCTGGATGATGTATAGGGAAGGTGTCAAGAAAGCAAATCCTAAGAGTTCTCATCCTAAGAGAGAAAAAAATTCCTTTCTTTTCTTTTTATTGTATCTTTACGAGAAGATGGATGCTGGTTGAGCCTACTGTGGCAATAGTTTGACAATCAAGCCATCCTGCGGAACGTCTTAACCATGTACAGCAATGTATGTAAGTTATTTCTCAATAAAACTGGAGAAAAAATAAAATACCCATGATTCAAATAAAATAGAAAATGGTTAAAGCCTAAGCTAACCAAGGGATTTGAGAAGGGAAAAGAGTCTATGTCTGGTCCAGATAATACATAAAAGAGATTGCCAGAAGAGTGTAGTAAATCATTACTTCAAGAAGAAAATATAAGGGCTTATTTTTATCCCCAGAAGCTTGCGAAGAAATTAGCATTCTACATGAACATCAGAGAATAGTTGAGAAACAGAAGAGTATTATACAGTCAGAGCAACACAGCAGAATTTTGCCTATTAAAAAGAAGTCTAAGATAAATAAATAAATAATAACTAACTAAATAAATACATACATACATAAAATAAGTCTAGACCCATCACCTTCTACCTTTACTCCTCATTCTCCCCTCTCCTGTCTCTTTTAGCAGCTCACTTCATCAGTTATCCACTTTCTTGCCTTCTCTCCTTTATTTCTCTTTTTCCTCTCCTTTATTTCTTACTTGTTTTTTTTCTCCACAAACTCTGCTCAAGCTTCTTCACTCTAGAGTGATCCCCTCATCCTCCTGTCGCTCTCTCTCTCCCTCAAGGTTCGAATCTTTCTCTACTTGCCACACCTCCCAAAAGGATGGACGGCAATCATCCTCTCCACCTTCTCTCACGTGACTTCACATCAGTGCCGGGTAATAATCACAGTGAATTCAATTTTTAAACAAACCAACAGTCGCTTGTCAAAATGAGGCTAAATTCTCTTTGGTTCTGCCTTAGTTGCCAATGCAATAAGGTTGCCTTTTAGACCCAGGAATCCTAAATAGGACTTTTATATCTAGTATCTGCCATTTAAAAATTTCAGTCTTAGGTTTTTTTGTTTGTTTGTTTGTTTTGTTTTGTTTTTTGTTTTTGTTTTTTTTAATGTGCAGGAGGCTAGTTTCCCATAGCATTGCTCATTGAACAAAAAGAAACATTAAAAAATTATACTAAAAATAGATATCATAGACAAGTGTGGCCTATAAAACATCTCAGAGAACAGAGCATATGCCCTGTGGGGAAAGGTTTAAAAACCATTCTGAGCAGAGGGAAAGCTAAGGATTGGTGGCTGACTGTCTACGATGATGTGGACGGTCACCAGGAAGGAGGCTGTTGTCAGCTGCTCTCCTCCATCTGCTGAGAGGAGAGGGATGGGGTGAAATTATAACCAAAGAGATTATGTTCGGCAGAAGAAAGAGAACTGTAGGCCCAGGGGGTGATGTTCTGTAAAATGGATTTTCAAGGGGCATTATAAAATCCTCACTGGTGAATTAGAAAAAGTTTGGAAATGGGAGAGTCTATTCTCTGTCTCACACGGTGTAGACCATTTTTTTTTTTTTTTGGTAGACACATGAATATTTGCTTAAGAATTGTTATTAGATGATATTCTACTTAAGAAATATCTTTTCATCTTGGATAAATATTTTCTTTGCCCAGAGCACAATTTTGTTTTATTGAAAGCTCTCTTATCTCAGCCCTGTAGTCCTTTATGGTTCTTTTGCTTTCTTTTTTTCCTTTGTTCGTTTGTTCGTTGGTTCGTTCATTCCTTCCTTCCTTCTTTCCTCTCTCCTTCCCTTCCTGCTCTCCCTCCCTACCTCCCTGCTAATCTGTCTTTTCCTTTTTCTTTCTTTCTTTCTTTCTTTCTTTCTTTCTTTCTTTCTTTCTTTCTTCTATACAAATACTTTAAGGTAGAAAGGTTGATTAAATGACTACTTTTGATTCTTTCTAAGCTTTATTATTCTAATTTCTCAATTACCACTGTAAAATGAGAACATAACAGAAAATTTATGTTGTCTTAATTTTCATGTGTCTACAAAGACATGCATTTGACTCCCTCATCTGCTGGGGAAAATACTGGGGTGACTGTGAAGGGTAATTAATATTATTATCAGAAAAGCATGTATTTGGAAGTCAGTCTATGGCTGGGCTTCCTTTGTTCAGAGACAGTATGAAAAACCATGAGATATCTCAACATTTGATTTTTGATTAGGAAGGTAAAGAGTGATGTATGGATAATATTAAAGTAGTGCATGATTTACCTGGATGTTTCTTATCCAAAATACTCATCAGTAGAGAAATCACTGGCAAACCTGTAGGTGAAAGTGTTCTGTGAATAACTCCTATAGAAGACACAAACAAAGCTGCTAACATTCACATGTTTTACTCATAGAAGTGCCTCTTGGGTAATCATTAACCTTCCCAATTTATTTTTCCTTTAGATACTGACTTATCGAATATAAATGCCAGTTTCCCCAGAACACAGCAAGAAAGACACAATATACAGAAATGAGTCAGAGAAATTAAAAGTGCCTGCTATGAAGGTCAAAGGCTCCAAAGTAAAGGGTACTACTTAAACCTGAATTCAGTCATCAGATATTTATCAGGCCCTACCATGTGCCAAGGCCTAGTGTATAGGCCATTCTGAAATTTATAGGTTAAGATTGAAGGCATATTCTAATGTAAGTGCTATGCAAAAAAGTAAACACATGTATATGTACATTTTTTGACAAATAGGAAAGAAAATTATGGGGTTTGTGAAGATTTGAAATATATTTATTATTTGTTTTTATTATTATTTTTTAAGATTTTATTTATTTATTCATGAGTGACAGAGAGAGAGAGAGAGAGAGAAAGGCAAAGGGAGAAACAGGCACCATGCAGGAAGCCCGGTATACGACGCGATCCTAGGACTCCAGGATCACGCCCTGGGCGAAAGGCAGATGCTCAACTGCTGAGCCACCCAGGCATCCCTTGTTTTTATTTTTTAAGAGATTTTATTTATTTATTTGAGAGGGAGAGAGAGAGAGAGCACAAGCACAAGGGGAGGGAAGAAGGAGAAGGAGAAGCTGACTCTCCACTGAGCAGAGAGCCCTACACGAGGCTTGATCCCAGGACCCTGGGATCATGACCTGAGCTGAAGTCTGACACTTAACCGACTGAGTCACCCAGGTGCCCCTGAAAAACGTTTTTTAAAAAGCTTCCCTGAAGAACGAGAATTTGATCTGAGACTGAAGGATGTGTAGAAGGTAACAAAAGTTTTGCTAGATACAAGTGTAGATGAAGGGCATAAAAAATGTTTCAGACAGAGCATAAAACTTGTGCAAAGGCCCTGAGGTAGGGGAAAGCTGAGGAAATGAAAGAAGACTATTGCAAAGAGAGCAATAAAATGAGATGAGCTAAAAAGGCTGGTGGTAGATTGTGCAGAAGGATATGTGACTAATAGATGCAGGGTGTTATGAATACTGTTTTTATTTTAACAAACACAGGGAAGCTAGTGAGTTTTCAGCATGAGAGTGAGATAATGATGTGTTTAAAAACATATCACTCTGGCTATGGTATAAAGAATGGATTTAGCTGGGTCAAAATTGGCTGCAGGAAAATCAATGAGAAGGTTACTACAGTGGTATAGTTGAAGATGAGGAGGGATGTCCCAGAAAGCTGACAGTGGGAACAGACAGAAGCAGAAAAATGGAAAAAGCACGTAGAAGGTAACTGCTTATTTAGAAAGTAAACAAGAGTCATTCAGAAGCACTTTATTTTTGGTACTATAAATGGGGCTATGGGAAAGGAAATTACCAAAAATGGCTTCCAGGGACCATCTAATTATCCCAGGGAACAGTAAAAGAGAATCATGTCTTAGGTCAGGGCTTGCAAAGGTCCAGACAGTAAATATTTTGGGATTTAGGGGGCACACATCTCTGTCACAACTACTCAACGTTGCCGGGCCAGTGTGCACCCAAATGTCACATGTAAATGAATGGGCTTGGCTCTGTTCCAAAAAAAACTATTTGCAAAAACAGGCAAGATGCCAGATTTGGCCTTGGAGCTCAGTTGGCCAACCCATTTTAGATGATGAACATTCTGACTACCCAAACTGTTGCTTACATCAATGGATTATGAAATATAAATGTAGGGACGTCTGGGTGGCTCAGAGGTTGAGCTTCAGCCTTTGGCTCAGGTCATGATCTCAGGGTCCTGGGATTGAGTCCTGCATTGGGCTCCCTGCAGGGAGCCTGCTTCTCCTTCTGCCTGTGTCTCTACCTCTCTCTGTGTCTTTCATGAATAAATAAATAAAAGCTTAAAAAAAAAAGAAATTTAAATTTTGTTCAGCGTTTTCCATTGAATGAAAACCACGAATACACCTAATACATTTAGAAAAATTAGAGAAAATTACTGAAGACAATTTTGGTGCTTGAGGCCTTGCCTGAATTTTTCAGACAACAAAAGCAAATATGGAACTCTCTGTCCACTGATAATGCAGGATGGAGCCGAGGTTTCCATATCAGTATTGGTAACTGAACTTGAGCATGAAGGTGGCCTACATTACACTCAACTCACTCCAAGGAACTGAGGCAGCAACAAATATTTGCATCGTGATGTTTCACTGTATCTCACTATAATATCATCTTGCACATGAATGACATTTCTGAGTTGTTATAATTGTAGAAAGAAAAATATTTTTTTCCAAGAATTTGTGATAATCTCTTTAAAGCTTTTACTCTTGGCAATGAGTGAGTAGATTTCAGGAACATAAACAAGAGCAAATACCATTTTGCAAATTTCAGGAAGACCCTGATGCAGATATTTTTCCACTGAAAACAACTGATGTTTTTAGCAATTCTATGGAACGAATATGGAGAACTTATTAAGTAGAAAAAGTTGCTTTGGGACTGAGTGGGAAAAATTAGAGAGGGAGACAAATCACAAGAGTCTCCTAATTCTGGGAAACAAAGGGTTGTGGGAGGGGAGTTGGGTGGGATTGGGTAACTGGATGATGGGCACTGAGGAGGGCACTTGATGGGATGAGCACTGGGTGTTATACTATATGTTGGCAAATTGAATTTGAATTTAAAAATGTAAAGAAAAATTTAAAAAATAACAACAAAGAGAAAATGCCTACTTGTGTGGCACTTTCTGCTGAAACCCTTATATTATTGCATAAAGTCCAATAGGAAGCTTTAGCCATGTGTCCAGCTTCAAACAAGATATCCAACCAGACTTTTTTTTTTTTAAGATTTTATTTATTTTGGGCAGCCCAGGTGGCTCAGCGGTTTAATATCACCTTCAGCCCAGGGCGTGACCCTGGAGACCCAGGATCGAGTCCCATGTCCAGCTCCCTGCGAGGAGCCTGCTTCTCCCTCTGCCTGTGTCTCTGCCTCTCTTTCTCTCTGTGTCTCTCATGAATAAATTAATAAAATCTTTTAAAATTTTTTATTTATTTTTTTGACAGAGAGAGAGCACAAGCAGGGGGAAGAGGAGAGAGAGAAACATGTTCCTCATGATCAGGGAGCCCAACATGAGGCTCCATCCCAGGACCCTGGAATCATGACCTGAGCCGAAGGCAGATGCTTAATGAACTGAGCCACCTAGATGTCCCTCCAACCAGACTTTTCTAATGCCTTGACCATAGCATTTTAGAAAGTCTGAAAATAGAGTTCAGTTCAGTGACAACATAATTTCATTTTTTGCAAAAATATTTTCTAGAAATTAAATGAATTTTCCCTCATTTATTATCTAACCTGATATAAACACAATTTTCATTTTTTAAAAAATTCTAGAAGGATATATTAGAAAATAGACAAGTCAGAGTTAAAAGTTAGAAAAGGATTTCTAAATTCTCAATTCATTTTGCAAAAGATTCATTGTTTTATAAGCTGAGAAACTAAAAAAAAAAAAAAAAAAAAAAAACAAATTAAAGGAATTTCAAAAATCTTGATCCTTTTAAACATTATGTCCAGAATCAACAAGCTCTCATACAACTTATCTCCTAGAGAGTGTGCATGGAAACATTCTTACCTGAGGTAGCTGACCTAACAGGTGTTTTCCTTTTCAATACTATTTTATGAAGCTATGAAATCCTCATTAAGTTTGGGTCATAGGCAACGCTCTTGGAACCAGCTGTGTCAAATAAGCAGAAGGGTTTTTCTGATACTCCAATGCTCCACAGGAAAGTAAGAACCTAAAAAAAAAAAAAAAACCCAAAAACAGAAAACAGAAAAGCCACCCAGATGCTAACTGTTTAAAACCCTGTTAACTAGGCTAATGTGCTTTCCCTATTAGGTCATTATTAAAATGCTATTAACACTTTTCACCTGCAGCTATTAAAAGTGGACCTAATCCTTAACTCTAAAATTTTCACCTCTTTTGTCCTCGCCAAGAAGTAATTAGCCCTAGTTATATCAATTGATTTCTTGCTTATTATTTCAATGGCAATGTTCTTTCTATGTTCAAATTACTAGATTACATTTGGGTGGAGAGAATTTTAAATATGGCACAAGTCACAAACTCTGCTCTTCAAGAAATTAACCAAGGAAGTGAAATATAAATTTAGAGATGATTAATGATAAATGGGTGTTTATGGTAAATAATAATAGTATTCAACTAGCAAAGCTAAGAAGATTCAAAGTTACTGTATTGGATTTGCCAGGAAATGCTTCCTGGGGTGGCGGGAGAGAATTGGGCTCCTGTTGGAAGGATGGGTAAGATTAGGTAGAAATAGTAGTCAAGGTGGCAAGTATTTCATGTAGGATGCGTGATGGAAGCCAATGTGGAGTATGGAATACGAATGGTAGATTTATGGGACTATAAGGAAACCACCCAGAAGGGCAGGGTTTGTATGCCAATCAGTGAGGAGAGCGGAACGTGAGTAGATTGAACGACTCATCAGCAGAGGGATTTGGGCTTGTTCCATGACTTCACACCATCCAAAAGCTAAGTAGTGGAGACAAGGAGTCAGTACAATAGAGAGAGAAAGGCTAGGAAAATAGCAAAAAAAAATAGTGCCTTAAAATCCTAGACAGCGAAGAGTTTTAAAAGTAGGAAAAGCATGACTTGGAGAATAACAAATTGATACAGATTTTGATGATCTATCAGTCCTGGGGATAAGAGAGAGCAACCTCAGTAGACCGTTGCTGGCAGAAACCAGATTGAAATAATTTTAGGACGCGTGAAGCCCTGATGAAATTGAGAATATGAGTACAAGTCTGGAAATTGTAGTGTTCAGATAAAGATGGTTGATTTGGCAAGTGTTTTCCCCATCCTCCTTTCCAATATGCCTTCGAGATGACAAAATATATCTAAGAGAAAAAAAAAATTACCACAGTGCTGAAAAATATTAAGACAGACTCAAAATGATTTGGGAAAAAAGTTATAGGGTTTAATGTATTATTGATGTTGACAGAAAACATGTTTAAATATGCTTTTAAAATGTTAATGGACATCTCCCTATGTATTTATATCTATATCTATTGTATCTCTGTCTGATAAAGATCATTGTCATTTGCAGACAAAAGGCATTTGACGTACATGAGGAAAGTAGATGGAATTAGATGTTTAAGCAGAATAAAACTATGGCACAAATTGGTCATAGATTATTCTTATCTGTGTGGAACTCATTTGTCTCAATGAAGCTTCTCAGCAACTCAAACCTCAGAAGCAGCGTGTAGAAAGAGCAGGGCTTGTGGCAAGGATTCATTCAAGTGAAACATCTTCTTGGGGGAAATGGAGCTACACAACTTTGGAGGAAACACAACCCAGTCAATTAAACTAATCAACTTACTCCTTCATCTTCCAATTCACACCCAAAAATCAAAGACCACCAGACATCCTGGAAAGACAGATAAACATGAAAGAGAAAGCTAAAGACAATTTGAGGAAACAGAGATATACAGAAAAGAGAATGTAAGGGATTTTTTTTTTTAGTAATATAAGAGAGATTCAAAATATAGCAAATTCATAAAGCAAAAGTAAGATTCAATAAAAGCAATCAGAAAAAATAAAGGATTCTTGGAAATAAGTGCTAATATTTTTAAAATGAGTAAAAAGGCTAAATGTATAAATGGACTTTCTAAAGAATATAAAGTCAAGAAAATACTTTAGTACATATATTAGAGTAAAAGAAATGAAAAATATAGGGAAAAACTTTTAAGAGATGTGGAGCAGAATTCCACTGTATCCAGTATCCATACTCCAGGAGAGAAGAACAAGGAGCAAAGTAAACCATCAAAAGATAGCTCTTTTTTTTTTTAAGATTTTTTATTTATTTATTCTTGAGAGATAGAAGGAGAGACAGAGCCAGAGACACAGGCAGAGGGAGAAGCAGGCTCCATGCACCGAGAGCCTGACGTGGGATTCGATCCCGGGTCTCCAGGATCGCGCCCTGGGCCAAAGGCAGGCGCCAAACCGCTGCGCCACCCAGGGATCCCAAAAGATAGCTCTTTAAAATGGTTGAGCTGAGAAAGATTCAAGTCTTTAGACTGAAAAGCCTATGAATTCTTTAGCAGTAAAATGAAATAAAGCAAATATAGTTACTCATTCTTTATCAAACATTTTATTCAAAATCTACTATATGCCAGATACATTAGAGACACCATCATAACCAAGGTAGACCAGTTTCTCCCTTCATAGATCTTATATTCTAAATAGAAGAGACAAAATTAATAAATTAACAAACAAAAATTTAAAAGCAATAAATTCTCTGAGCAAAGTAGTATGGGTAATAGCAAAAACAATGACTGAGCGAAATGACTTTTTACTGGGATGTCAGCAGAGGTATCTGTGAGGCGATGACGTTTGCTATAAAGTCTGAACTTTCTTGCCGTTGGAAGATGGAAAGATCTGGGAGGAGCATGTACCTAACAGAAGGAATATCTATACACATCCTGGGGAAGTTTCCAAATGCCAAGGCTTAAAAACAAAATAAATGAAGGAAATACATCAACCACTCTGGAATTGGAATTCTCATCTGCAAAACCCTATAATAGAAAATGAAGAGAGAACATAATTTTGAGTCTAGGATTTTTATAAAAGTCCAAACCTTTCTCTCAAGTAGTTCTCAGGTATGCAGGGATGCACAGTTCATTCTGGGAGGAAAGAAACTTCAGTCCGTGTTCCCTCAGCATGAGAAAAGAACATGAGGGAAAGGGTAACATGTGGTCCACGGTTAATCAAATAAATCAATAAAATATGTCACCTCTGAATATCTATTGTCCATAGAGCTGTGAAGCTTAAATCCATTGTTGAACGTTCTGATTCTAGATAAAGAATAAATGAGTCCAACCTGTGGGGGTATAAAACAGCCATAACCACTTACTATTATTTTCTCTAACAGTTACGAAGTTGAGTTGGCTCAGCTCGATGCTCCTCATGTAGGGTCTCTAACGTGCTTGCAGTCAGTGGTGGCTGGACGTAGCATCATCTAAGTGGTTCCCTCGCCCACTCTCAGGAGTTGACGCTGGCTAACCATTAGGCCTGTGGCCATGGTTACCAGCTGGGACACTTGACAGAGCTTTTCTCTGTGGTCTCAGTTTACTTAGGGCATGGCAGCTGGGTTCTAAGAGCTTCTTCTCAAGAAGCATTGAACCAGGTGGAAGCTGTATCTCCTTGTACGCCGTGGCCTCAGAAGTGAGAGCACAATTTCCCCCTTTCTGTTCAGAGGAGCAGGTCAGTGACACCAGGGCAGCCTCAAGGGGAGAGGTATTTGACTTAACCATGTTTTAAAGTCACCATGTCAAAAGATAGTAATTAAAAAACAGAACCACAGGGCACCTGGGTGGCACAGTTGGTTGAGCCTCTGACTCTTGGTTTCGGCTCAGGTCATGATCTCTGGGTGGTGAGATTAAGCCCCATGTCCAGCTGTGTGCTCAGTGCAGAGTCTGCTTGAGATTCTCTCTCTTTCTCTGCCTTTCCCGCTCTCTCTCTCTCTCTCTCAAATAAATCTTAAACAAAAAAAGATAGAATCACAATATAACAAAAAATGCATAACAACCTGGTGGTGAGCAACAGAAGATCAAGGCCATTAGCGGCGAATTCCTCCAATCTCCTTCAAGTCACTAATTGCCCTGTATACAAATGTATCTAGCTTGCACCCCTCAGTATAACATTTCCTTCCATATTCAAGGAGGAAGCCGGTCTTCCCATACCATCTGCATCTTTGGCCCTTTGCTCTTCTGTCCCCTATGATTACAGATTCTCTCGTGGAACTCTACGCTATTTCCTTCCTTTCAGCCAATACACTTGCTCCAGTCTCTGCTACCCTAAGAAAAGCTCCAGATCTCACATTCCCCTTGAGTTACCATCCAATTGTTTGTCTCTCAGACTTCTTAAAAGATTAATCCATGCTGTCACCTCAACAGTACTTTTTATAAGTAGTTCAATTGCCTATAATTGCCCTCCATTTCACTCTATCGGAATTATTCTTGACAAAATCACCAGTGACCTCATAACTGAGACCAAAGGATGTTTTCCATTAAAACAATTGAACTTGGTTGCACTTGATTCTATGGGTCTCTTCTTTTCTTGGCATGGAGTCTCCACTTTCTTTCATTTTTCTCTCTGTTTTTGAGAGGATCCCCCCGTGCTTTGAATGCTGGTGTTCCCCAAGTTTCTGTCTCCTTGTCCTACAGCTCTTCCTGCATTTCATTCTCTCTCTCACCATTTCCCAAATTTCAACTTAAACCTACTTACTAATGATTTCCCAAGCTTCATTCTTCAAGCTTAATATCAACTTTCGGTTGCATAGTTACGTAAAACTGCCTTTGAAACTGCTTGTTATTTCCAGTCAAAAACGTAAACTCACCTTGACCTTTTTCCCCTTGAAATCCAGATTATCCATCTGAATTCTCTCTAAACTGATGTCAACATCGTCTATCTGGTCATCCAACCAAGTTAAAAATATAAGTGTCATCCTTGACTTCCTACTCAACCATTAACCTGACCTACTTTATCCTCTACATATTTCAGGAATGTAGCCTCTAGTCTAATTCAGACAATGAATACTACCTTCTGAACTCCTGAAGTAGCCTTCAAAATCATTTCTGAGCCTCCAGTCTTGAATTCCATCTTCTTCCACCTGTCATTTTGGAAAACAAGCAATCATCCCTTAGAAGGACATAATGGAAGCAAATGTTCTTAGGGGAAGGCTGAGTTTCTGTTCAGATGAGGCCATAAACATGTGTTACACCCTGCGGTTGAAGAGTACAGAATCTGGTATCAAACTGCCTGGTTAGTTCAGGTGTGTCTTGCCATATCTACTGGATATGTGGTCTTGGAAAAGTTACTTAACCTTTCACTGCCTTGGGATCCTTACCCTGACATTGGAGACAGTTGCATTACCTAGCTGATGGGAGAACTCAGTGCATAATGCCTGAAAAATGTTTACCCATGTCTGGAAGATAAGGAGGACTGACTCAATGCTATAGTAGTCAGACCAGTGGCAGTAGTCCTTATTTTCAGAGGCAGTTTCTCTTAAAAAGGTTGAGATACAGCAGTGGGGCTATAGGCTGAGGGGTCAGGAGACTGATGCGGGCTTCCTTGCACCACATTATTCCCCCTGCTTGAACTTTCGTCCTTTCCTTCTCTGAAAATCCCGAACTACCATTCGTCACACTTCATATCAAGAGGGAAAAAGAGATCAGTTATTCCACAATTGGTATTGGGGCCAGTGGCTAAGCCATTGGATTAAGTTGAAGTCTTACATCAAAATGAATTCTAGATGGAGAGAAGGTTTAACTTGGAGGGAAAAAAAAAAGTGAAATCATAAAAGCATTTGAAGAACACATGGGAGGATCTATTTTTCACTCCCGATTTGAGAAAGCTTTACAAGAAGACCAAAAAAATTTACAAAAGTCATTTAAAAAATTGATAAGTTCACCCAAGTAAAATATTTTAAATTCTGCATGGTAAAAATATCTAAACAAAGTCAAAAGACAGATGATAAACTGGGAAAATATTTGCAGCACATATGGCAAAAAGACTAATTTCCCCGTACTAAAATTACATTAATTAAATATACTTAAAGTTTTTAAATATATTAAGTCTTTAAAAAGCAAGGGCAAAACCATGTGTATATGATGGTTTTATGTATGTAAAAAGAAAAAGAAGGAATGTGTACAAATGTTTGCTCATGCATTGAATATCTAATGGCATATACAAAAATCTGGCGGAGAGGTGCTTCCAGGGAAGGAAACTTCAGGCTTATTTTCATTGTATATCTTTTTTATTCTGAATGTTTTAACACATACATAACATTGTCTTACCATCACAGAACTGAAACTCTTTCTAGTAAACTTTCCCTGAAATCCTGAACGTGAAAAAGAAACAAAAGAAGGAAGGGAGGGAGGGAGGAAAGATAGAAATTATTCCACGTTTTTTAAAATCATTTATCATAAAGAAAAAAAAATCCATCTCCTTTGTTAAAACACAAGCTGTTTAGGGCAGAAATATTTTCTGATCATCCTAGTGTGTTGCACTGTGCCAAGCGTGTAATAGATGCTTTATATACGCTTGTGAAATGAATAAACAAGTGAATGATTATCTCATAGTCTATTTCTTGTGTGGTCTTGTTGCTTTGTGAAATTTGCCTCCCGCTACTTCCTGTGCTGCTCGTATGTTGCACAGATTTTCCAGCATTTTGGAAAGTGCAAAATGAATATTGCATGGTAGCTAACATTTTCTTTCCAAAGGGGAGGTTTACACCACTGGCATTTGAGTCAGAAAAGTCCCAGAGCCCTGTCATCTTGTATAAATCCTCCTCTTTGAGAAAGACAACACCACTAAAGAGCATGACATATATAAATTTGTATATTCTTCAAGAGGGTCCCACCATATGAAAGTGGGTAACCTTCCACCACAATCATTAATATTTATATTTTGTAGTAAGCTTACTGGAAGTGATTGGTATGCATTGTGTGTAATTTGGAGCTTCATACTGCACACAATTTAGGCATAATTGATTGACTGAATAATTCTTGGCTACCTTATAATCAAATTTCTTCAGCCCAGTGCTACATGTTAAATCACATCTCCAAAATGTGGTTCTAGTAATGTGAGTCTGTTAACATTCTTGAGTGGTATTACATATAATAAAATTGTAAGCATATGAGAATAAAGACAATCTTCAGAAAAGAATGGTGTGAAACTAAAACGGAGTCCAGTTTGTTAAAGCAGCATTCACCTAAACCTTTTCACAGGATGGGGGCTGATTGCTGTGGCAGCTAAAAAATCCGATTCATTAGGTCCTCGACGCCACATCTGAGAATAGCCTTGCTTGTTTACTCACCAGTCTCTGCAGTTTCTCCAGATGTTTTTTGATCAAAGATCCATCACCATGCTAATTGTATCCTCTTTGCCAGGAAATTGTACACAGATTTCATCCAAGAAGACAAAGGCGTTGCCACTAAATCATTTAAGTGGCAATAAGCAACATGTTTAGGCAGAAAATGTGGCCAGGGCTCCGGATTAGAACATTGCATTATAAAGCTCTTACAGTAATGCACTTTAAATATCACATTTGTAAAATGATGTCTTTATTGTGTACTGATGATGTAAAAAATGCATTTTAGATAAAGTGCATGCACATATACAAAAATATCCATCTTTGGATCTCCAGTGTGTTCCCGAAGTATACGTTCTTTGATAATGAGGCTCAGGTCAGACCATTCCCCTATCTGCAAGTGTCTGCTTTTCTAAAATTCCAAATATATCCTTTCCTTCTGGTATGCTATCAAAATTCACACCACAAATGTGCAGCCCTGTGTGTATTTATTTGCCCCAATCCATCTGTGTGCACGTGAAGTTATCAGTCCAAGGGCAAGCATTTTGGGAAACAGTAGGCCCAATATTCTGCAGTCCTGTTGAAAGGCAGGTCTAGGCAGAAACATGTGGAAGGCAGTGACCAAATGTCTGGTTTGCCTAAAAATAATGGGTGTCCAGGGTCTTGGGACAAACATGATTCTAGGCAAACTGAGAAAGACGGTTACCTCACAGAAGTTATTTATCTTTAAAATATTGCTATTTTCATCACTTGGCCATGCCTAGCTTACAGAGCTCAAGTTGGAGATTCTGATATAGTTGCTCTGCTCACCATGTTGGAAATCTTCTCAACAACCGGGGCTGTTATTAGAGTCTCATGTGTCTCACAGAGGAAACTTCCCAGCAAAGTCTCATGTAGAAGAACCTGGAGAGAATGGTAATATCCTGTAGTGTCTTTGGCAGAACCAATCATTCTTCTTCATTTTTCTCCGGAACATGCCTGTCCTTTAATTTTTTTCCTGATTCATCCCAGATCATACCTTATCCCCAGAATTAGAGAACACCTAATATTCTCTCCACAGCTATTCAATCTTAAGTCACATGCTTGCATTAACTCTGGGCCTTCATGATAAGAGTAGTCTAGATTTGTGGGTTTGTCTACGTATTTTGGTATGTAGGGTGTTTGTTATATCTTTGGAAACATTTATTTATTTGAATGCATGATGTTCAAACAATCCTCACATCTTAGGGAAACTTGAAAGCTTGTAGAAAGAGGAGTACCTGGTATTTAACTACACATTACTATCAGATCATATTATTAGACATGCATCGTCAGCAGACTTTTGAAAATGAAAGGAGAGAATTCTGTTTGGCCCAGAGCAATGTGACTAGTTCATTTTTATAATTTTGCAATTATACCAGCAAAAGGTACTAGGAAACCAGAAAACATGATAAATGATGGCAGCTGCATTACCTGGTGGACATTCTGGGAATGGTAAGAACTCGCATTGGCTGAGCATCCACCACTCGCCAGGCATTGGCTAGCATCTTTGTTGTGACTTTCTCATTTTATCCTTCACAATCTTCAGAAATAGGTATCATTATCCTCATTTTACGAATAAGGAGCATGAACTTAGACAAGCTGAGTCACTTGCTTAAAGTCAAAGAACCGGTATTGGTAGAGTCAGGATTTCTACACAGTTCTTCTGACAAGACGATGTACATCTCCCAGGTGCACAGCCTTTTCCAGTCTGTGGCCAAGTCATTTGGCTCAGCCTCCTCACCCCAGTCACTCCACAAGCAGGTATGGGTCCTGAGGGGTAGGGCAGAGAAAAGAGAGCAGGGAACGAGACAGACTTGGTTTCTGCCTCTCTGAAGCTAATGCTTAGTGTTAGCAGTCCTTGAATTTTTACATGATGCAGTCTCAAGATGTTTTACAAAACCACGCTTAAAACTTGGAAACGAGCTTTCTTCCCAGAGAAATACAAAAATTAAAATTCTAATCTTGACCTTCTAAACACAAGATGGACAATCATGTCACAATACACACTGTAAGTAGCTTAATCTTAATGAGCATCTGATTGAAACTACATTTGATTTCTTTGGCCTTTGAACCAGAAGTTTTAATGGAAATATTGCCTTTTAGGTCAGTAGGAGGATTTTGCTGGCTTAAGTCTAAAACCTAAGCAATGGGGAAAAATGTATATATTACTCTTAAATTGGGGAACTCAAAACCCACCTCACACATTTCCCTTTATTGAATAGGCTGGTACATAACACAGTTCACCTTCTTTCTCATTAAGGTCCCCCTACTTTAAAAAGTCCGTGATGTGCCCTATTAAGTGTAAGAATTAATGGTGTCTTTCTCATATAATTTATGTGGCCTTCACCCAAGGTCATAATTAAATGTTGACTTGTGTACTAACATGCTTTCTTCAACCTTCCAAAATTGTACAAGGATAAGCAACAATAAAATACTTACATAAATGCTTCATGGAAAATAAATAAATCATAGTGATCTTAAAAGACTAATCCAATAAACTAATCTGATCAAACAATCGGTCTTGTAAAATCAATCACATTTGTCTCTAAACAAACAAACAAGAAGACATTGAAAAAAGTTCATAAATGAAATATGTTTTTCCATAGGGACTCAACCACAGATTGATTTATGAAAATAGTCCCTAAGAGAAAGACTAACTTCATTCTTAAAGAATTTCCACTAAAAAAACCAGTGCCAATCTTTTTTTTTTTTTTTTTCCCTTTTGTACTGGTTAAGCAACTGGCTGGTACAAGTAAACATTTCTGAAACAGAGTTTGTAGTCATGCATACCCTCTGCCCTCCATGTGAACATGGAGCAAGACAATAATCCCTATCACCCAGAAATCCTGGGTTTTTAAAAAATAATTCCTGCTCTGAAGCTCAGACTGCGGTTTCCATACAACAGTGATGATGCTGTCATCACCAGATGATGATGATGATTTTTATTTATTTATTTTTTGAGTGGAGTTGCTGGGTATTGAAACTGGGCCCTCATACTATCTATCATTATTAAAATTTTAAAAAGATTTTATTTATTTTATTTAAGAGAGAGAGAACATGCAAGTTGGCAGAGGGGCAGGCAGAGAGGGAGAGAGAAGAGAGGTTCCCAAGCAGGTTCCCTGCTCAGTGGGCTCCATCTCACTGCCCTGAGATCATGACTTGAGCTGAAACCAAGAGTTGGGAGGCTTAACTGACTGAGCCACCTGAGGACCCCTATTATTACTGATTATTAGTGAGGCGGGAAAAGGCATCCCAAATCCCCATTTTTCTCCAATTCCCAACTGTGAAGGTGTTGCTGCATTAATTACCAAGTCACATGTATTCTATATGACTAAATAGCCAAACTACCAGCCAAAGCAATCTGGTGGAGCATTTGTTTTACATCTGGGAGAGATACTGAAGATGCCAACTTTTGAATGTCTACCAAGACACCTAGCATATAAGGAACAGTTGTATTTGTTTTTATACCATTGAATTAAAAAAAAAACAATTATTTAGAGTCATAGACTGCATGGATCCTCAGAGTGCATGAGCTCTGCGGCATTCAGAATGTTTTAGTAATACAACGGATCCATATTTCAAATGCAACCTGATGGGGACCCCCACTATTTGAAATGGGCACAAGATAAACCAACTTTACAAGTTCAAAGTAGACCATCAGGTTCCATCAATATGGTAAAACACAAAGTATAACCCACATACATATATACATGCTTCTCTATTATAGTTTTAAAAATATTTTTTGAAAGAAAACCTGAGTCACACCTTCTGGGGCAGCTTCATGGAATATGACAGTTCCTTACAACAGTTTGAAAATCCTAATGAGGGGCACCTGGGTGGCTCAATGGTTTGGCAATCAGCTCTTTATTTTGGCTCAGGTCATGATCTTGGGATGTGGAATTGAGTCCCATATGGGTCTCTGTGCTGCTCTGAGTGTGGAGCCTGCTTAAGGAATCTCTCTCTCCTTCTTTCTCTGTACCTCCATCCCCTCCATCGCCCCCTCCACCACCAGTTGCTCTTTCACTAAGAAAGAAAGAAAAAGAAAGAAAGAAAGAAAGAGAAAGAAAGAAAGAAAGAAAGAAAGAAAGAAAGAAAGAAAGGAAGGAAGGAAGGAAGGAAGGAAGGAAGAAAGAAAGAAAGAAAGAAAGAAAGAAAGAAAGAAAGAAAGAAAGAAAGAAAGGTCCTAAGGTAGCTTTCTCATCCCATTTCGAAGACAAGGAAAATGAGTCCTAGAATTTGAAAAGTTATTGCTCAAGAGTACAAAATTGGCAAAACCAAAACTCGAACCCAGGTGTTCTGAATCATATTAAAAGAATGGTTTTCTTTGCACACATCGAGCCCTCACTTTGTGCTAGATGCTTAACTCAATGCTTATAATTGTATGAGGAATTAATACTTTACCACTTTTACAAAAGCAGAAATTTAGAGCCATTACATTATTGACCACATTTACGGGACAAATAAAGGCCAGAGCTTTTACGGAACTATTTTGGCTTGACATCCCTGTCCATGTTCACATCACAGCAATGTGCTGCAATCTCTGATATTTGAATACATGATCTAAATAAAGGGTTAGATTTAGGCTTGGGGGAATCTAAGGCTGGAAACTCTCTGTTTCTATCCCTGCATCCTCTTTCATGTGCTTTCAGCTAGATATATCCAGGAAGAACTATCCTGAGACTGGTTCTACCTTTCAAATTCTATTTAGCCTAGCATTGGACCTCCCGAAATACTCCATGCTCCTGTATAGGAGCCAGCCCTGCCTCTGCCTGTCAGAGAAGATGGATTTTTTTTTCTAAATAAAAAAAAAAGCTGCAGATTTAGACAGAATTAGGTCAATTTCTACCATCGTGTCATTGGCAATAATAAGGAGAAAATGTGTCTGGCTATAATAAATACAACAATTGAAAAGGAAGGACTTGGCAGTTTTCTTTTTGTGCCAAAACCTGCCAAGCATGTTTAAAACCTTTAAACCTATTGGGTTTTGTTCTTGCTCTTACTTAATATCCATTATAAATCAAAATGCTCTCAATTTTATCAGAGCATTGACTACATGTAGTAATTAGCATTTAAAATCATCATCTGGACGACCTCGGGGAAATTTCATAGGTGAGATGATCCAACTTGATTCTCCAGCTGACTGTAGGTCAGAAGCACCAAATCACCCTCCATAATTGTACTCAATTGGTAATCTCATCTCAGCTCATGAGAGGCTCAAGCCAAATTAGGTCAAATTACCTATTACTTCTCAGGAATACATTCCAGCCCTGCACAGGTCAGATTGCACAGCCTGACCTGTGATTACCCAGAGAGATACAGCACGCATCTGAGGTGTGGCAGGGAGAAAGGCTGCTAGTCTTGAGGGAACTGCAACTTGACTATGAATTATCCTAAAGCAGCTTTTAAAGAGGGCCCTGTGATTTGTATTTAGGATTTAAAATCCTAGACCGAGAAAGACAAACCAACAGTCTCCATTATTGTATGTAAGCAAATGATGGAAAAAGAAAGTCTCTACTCTTCAAAATTTAAATAAAATATATGCTAATAAGATTTTTAAAATCGATTTTGAAAATGCAATAGCTCATAAGGCTCTTTATACAAATAATCATAACCCGAAGAAGACAACGAAGACGAAATTCATTTAATCCTTAAACAAACCTCTAACAGATAACTTGCTGTCTTCGTCTTTTGGATGCAGGTCGTCAAGAAGAAAAGTTCAGTAACTGCTCAAGGCCACATAGCTGTTTTTAACATGTGACGACTGGGCCTAAAACTCTGCATGTTTAATAAAAACACTCCTGTGATTCTAACCCATGCATTTGGGAGAAAATTGTTTCAACTCCTTCTCATGGAAAGATGGGCCTTGGCTGGGCAGACAGGGCACCCATGCCTTCCCTAGACTCACCATGCCCTTGGGTTCAGGTGGCTGTCCAATGCCCACAAAGCTGTTGTAGATCAAAGGCCACACATTCTTTTTCTCCAGTTGGGTGTATCCTGCCTTATAAGGGGATGGCTTTGAGGCAAGGGGCTTTTTGTTTTTACTTTACCTTCAAATGTAAAGGGGAAAAGCTGTTGGAAGTCCTCTGCTGTATTTCACTTAACATGTATTATCAAGCTGTCCCTTCACATGTTCCAACCCCTCTATGAAGGACTTTTTCTATTTGGAGAAGGAAACACACAATTTTCACCCAGGACCTGCTTCTTTCACTGTGAAACAACTAGCCTGGGGACATAGAGCCCTTTACAGGGAGGCAGCTCTTGTATATATTATCTCACTTGATATTCAAAGCATTCCTAGAAGAGGTATTCTTAATGCCACCATCTTATAGATGAGAAAGCTGATGACACCGAGGTAGGTGGCTTATGTATGTAGCACACTTTGAAATACCCTGTTGTAGAGCTTCATTTCCTCTGTCTAATTTATACTCCTCCTATGCACAAAGCCAGATATAAAGACTGTGATAGTCCTAGAAATACTGGGAAAGGCTATTAGGACCATACAACGTGGGGGGCCGGGCAGCAGCACGGCTGTCTTAAAGACTTCCCATCTTGGGGCTCAGGACCTGCTGTGTTATTCAGACCAGTATCCTTTGCACAAAATGTCTGTAGGATCATTTATACAAAATGAACAAACAAACACAAAAACAGATATTTTGGTCTTAGGCATTTTAAAGAGGCAGGCACGATATTAATATGAAAGTGTGGTTTGGGGCTAGATCAGTCTATCAGTGGAAAAAAATATGAGGCTGTTGGATCCAGGATCCCAACTTCCACCCGTTATGAATCTGTACAGTATACTCAGAATAAAAATTTTAATTCCAAAGACCTCGGTTTATTTCTCATATCAAAGCAGACAAACAATTGTTACTGCTGACGGAAGGGATTAGTGAGTCAGGGGAGCCTGTCACCCATTCCAGGGGTACACATGTACCCAAGATCCTGTCCTTCACTTTATGAATCAACAGCCATCGTCCTCAAAGCTACACACTATTGTACAGTGAAATAGTTACTATCTATAATAGAAATAAGGAAGCCAGAATTGTTTTTTAAGCATTAAACTTCAGATGCCTTGTTTATTAGGATCTCCTGGGGGAAGAATTTAGTAATTTTTCTTTCTTTATTTCTTTTTTCTTTTTTTTTCTTTTTCTTTTTCTTTTTCTTTTCTTTCTTTCTTTCTTTCTTTCTTTCTTTCTTTTTTTTTTTTTTTGATTGCTGTTTAGGACAATCAGAATAGGGATTTTTTTTTTTTTTTTTGATTTAAAGATCTCTGGAAAAGAACTTCTCTGGGAAAGTCAACCCACATTGACATAAATGGGCACAACAGAGTTAAGACCTCAAAAGTAGATCAAGTAAAGATGTTTCATGACATAACTCATTGACAGGCAGCGTTGCCAACTTTTCTTTCAATGTCCAACCACTCGATATAACAATTATCCCGATACCCCACACTGTCCTTATATAACTCATTTTCCATATTATCACCAGAATTTACTTTCCCAGCATACACATTGGAGTAGGATTCTATTTCACTTAGTTTTACATTAACTCTCTATTTCCTCCAGGAACAATCTAAACTCTTTAAATACATACAAGTCACTTCACAGTCAGTTCATGCTGCCCTCTCCACCCAAATTATTTACACACCTCGAACTGTACCATACTGGTTCACGTCCAAGTACTTTGTGAATATTGATTCATTTGCCTGAAATAATATTTTCTTCCTTGTCTACGCACCCAGTTCTGCCATCCTCTGACATATCCTGCCATTGAGAACACCTTCCTCCTGCCTGGTACCCCAGTACCTTTTTTCTTTCTTTTTTTAAAAAAATTTAAATTCAATTAGCCAACATACAGTACATACCTAGTTTCAGATGTGGTGTTCAATAACTTATCGATTGCATACAACACCCAGTGCTCATCACATCACGTGCCCTCCTTCATGCCCATCACCCAGTTACCCCATCCCTCCACCCTCCTCCCCTCCACAACGCTTGGTTTGTTTCCTAGAGTTAGGAGTCTCTGGTGGTTTTTCTCCTTGTACTTTTTCCCACCTATGCTTTATTGGGACTTGTTGATACAGTGTTTGTCTTTTCCACTAACTTGCCTGGGAGCTCCTTGGGAACAGAAATTATGGCATACTCATTGTTGTATCCTCATTGCCTAGCTCAGCACTTGGTAGGTAGAAGGGGCTCGCCAGATGCCTATTGAATGTGTGAATGAGTGAATGAGCATGTTAACACATGAACAGAATCTCTAATCCTAAATCAGAATCTAAGTTCTGGTTTAGCTTTGTTTCGTACGGTGTACGCTGGCTCGTTAAGGCACCCACTTTTTGAATAGGACAATTCATTATTATTAAGCCCAGTTGTATAAACATGAGGCTGCTCCGGTGAGCGTCCACATGGTGCTATTTCACACACAGGGAGGCGCTCCCGGTCCCAGTCCCGGTCCTGGCTGTGCTGGCTGCCTTTCTCAATTAGCTGCTTTAAAAGAGAACATTGTCTCCCCATTAAAACCTGAAATGGTGGCCAGCCCACAGTAGGAGAGCCCTAAAAGGCATGTAAAGCATTTCACAGTGGGCCAGGCCCCATTCATTTTAAGTGCTTAATAAATATTAGCTGCTATTTTTATTTGAGTGTTTAAAGACTTCCTTCGGTGAAAGAGACTGTTGTGTTATTATTGACTAATTGATGCTGCTTTCTACTTAAATTACAAATATTTTATGTCTGTTGGTTTAGAATCCTATTCTCTGTATAAAAATTATGTATCCTATGTATAAAACCAAGGAAAAACATGAAATGTGGATTAGAAAACAAAACTGATTAGCTTATGGAGTAATCTCACCCTGGGGTGTAGTTCAGCCATTTCTGCTAGAACTGCATTAGTTTTGCTTTGAATGTCTCCCCACACGTATATTTACATGTAGCATTTCTGTGACATCAACTTCAACGTTTGGCTGACTGCTCTCCACCTCGCACTGAAGACAAGGAAGTCTAATTTCTGAGAAGGTTCGTTGGAGTTTTAGGAATGGACATCTGCTCATCTCTGTCTCTTGTGGTGTCCCTGTTTCACAGAAGACAAGGTGAACCTTAAATTCTTTTCTTCTCTTGTTTCACTGGGGAAATAATTCTGGCCACAGATATAGAACTGAAAAATGATTTGAGTTTTTCCTCTGTCCTTTGGTTACAGTCTTCATGGTTCTCCTTCCTTTGGGTATTTTCATTTGTGTGTGGTTGACTGTTGATCTAGCCCTAAGTCAGATCTCTTTTACTGTTAGCCCAAGCTCGAGTCTAAGTAACTTAGCATTTATAAAATTCAGTGTAATAAACTGTACTTGTTGGATATATATCTGCTTAATTTTTGCCTGACTATGCAAACAGTAAATTGCAGAAAGAGGTTCCTTTATATTTACAAGTGTATCCGTGTCAGAGTCAGCTAATCCAATAAATACCTTTAAATTCAGATTAAGAATGATTAATATGAATGCAAGACACTAAATAATCATATATGAAACTGGCAGTTTACTTTTGAAAGCACAAGTTTTATAGATAATGAAATTGAGGTAGTTTGTGGTTGAAGTGGAAAAACTTAGAACTTCAGAGGTAAACTTTGAGTTAGGTAATGCTGCTGTACACTGCATTACCTTCAGCATATAACACAGGTTCTCTGATCTTCCATTCCTGGATTTGGTAAAAGGGAGCAATGGAACATGATCTGTAAGTCTATTTGGGCATTGAATAACACATGGGAAGCATTAAGCATGTAGTATGCAGTCAATTAGTAATTTTTGTTTCGCATTTTTATCCCTCTCCTCTGAAACTTTGTCTTCTTCACAAAACAATCACACAGAAGACTATTTGTCCCTACAAGCTTGAGATTCCAGCTGTGGAGTGGCCCAGTGAGAAGTACCAAAAGTGAAATGGTTTGGTGAAATTATATGAGTATATTTATGCAGCTTTATTGGTTCTAGGTAGTACTATGCGTGACCTTTCATTTTAATAATGAGCAGAAGTTGTGGTTGGAAATTTTTATAATGAACAGGTTATACTGAAACGCACTGTGGTAGTGTGAATTAAATACTCTGTCTTAGTACAAGCTAATGTGACAAGAATACTGCACAGTGCACACAGTTACTGCATTGGAAAGTCATTTCTTTTCAGTGGAAATAACTAGAGACATTGTGAGCCATTGATACACCCAGTGGGAAATTGCAGGAGATCTTCTGTAATTAACATGAGCCACCAGAGCACAAAGTAAATAACGACACAATTATGATTTTTCCAGCCATGAGCAGGTACTAGGGATTTTCCTTTGATCCACTTTGCTTTGGGAACTGGCTCCTTGCCATACTCTAGCTCTATATTTCCTTCTGAATTCTCCATTTCAGTACTTTTTTTAGGTCATAAAGTTACCATTTGATGCTTTGTGAGTTGCTGGATGGATAAAAGAACCTCTACAAATGGGAACAACACTTTAGCAACTACAGGAAAAAGAAAGTTGCTTTTGATGGCTATCTGTGCATGGCTGCGGGGGCAATATGCAAAATGATATGGCTAATGGGAATCAGCAGCACATACTAATCCCCATGCTCAGTTTTTTTCTCTCTGAAAAATTAAAGTAGAAAATAATTGATGAACTGGCCAAAACAAAACTCCAACTGTTTCTACAAGGAACATTTGAGAATAAAGACCTGAAATGATATAGTAGAGTAAAGAATAAAAACAATAATAAAATAATGCACTCAAACCTCAGTGTGTGGTCTCACTGTGTTACAACTCTGCTAACCTCTCTGGATAGGCGTTTCCTCACTTGGAAAAAGAGGGTTAATAACTATTCCATAGAGTCTGTAGAGAGGACTAAATGGAGTAATGTATATAAAACATTTAGCCTGGTGCCTGGTATGTATTAAATATTCAATAAATGTTAGTATGATTACTTTCTATTGATAGGCAGCTTCACATAGAGCATTTATCTTCTTTTGGTTTATTAACTTCCCAGAGGGGTAGATGAGCTCAAGTGGTAAGGTAGTAAACAGAGAATAGAGTGAGGGAATGGGAACATAAATCTCTAAGGGGATAGTTTGGGAAAAGCTATTCTTCTCAGTCTATTAAATTGGTTACAGCCTAAGATGGCCCCATTTATCCAACCACATAACTCATTCTGTCCAATTCGATTTAACAACCATTTTTTAGTGGGGTACTTCACGGCTAGGCACAGGAGCTCTGGAAAGTTGAATTAGACATGACAAAACTTTTTAGTACAATGACAGTGTAAGCACAGGCATTTAACTTCCCCTCTATCCATCAGGTCTTCTGTTCCCCTCATGTATACACACCCGCTCTGCTCCAGAATCCTACCGAAGTTGCCACTGCAATATAAAAGCAGTGGAAAGCCTGCCTCAGTTCAGTTCTGGAATCTATAATATGTTACATACATCTGACATTGATATGAAATATCAAGTAGAATGCAGAATGGGTCTGAGTGAAGATAGATCTGGAGGGCTGAATCATGCAATCCTCTGAAATAACTGCATTTTTAGGATTTAGATGTAATCCCGGAAGGGCTCCCTTCCAACACCTCCTTTCCTCAAAAAGCAAACTGTGGCGCACGGATAGGGTCGTCAGATAAAATAAAGGATCTTTCAGGTCAGGAACGAATTAATTTTATTTATTTATTTATTTATTTATTTATTTATTTATTTATTTATTATAAGTGTGCCTCACACAATATTTATGACATATGCAAAAAAAAAAAAAAAAAAAAGGCTTCATCGTTTTACTGAAAGTCACATGTACCTGAGTGTGTTGTGTTTTATTTGCCAAATCAGGTAGTGCTACCCATGGGACCCCCACAGGCACCTGAGAAGGACACCTAGGCACCAGAGAGGGCCAGGGAATAGACACTACTTCAGTTTCTCCTAAATAGATGGCCCTGTTGGGACAGAAAAAAGCAAAGAAGCAATGTGTCTACACAGAGGAGGGGCTCCTGGCCAATGCTGCCCATTGCCTCAACTCCCTCCCTTTATCCCAAGACTGCAGGGTCTCTGAATAGTTATTGTGTTTTTAGTAAATATAACTTGCCTTCACTTAGATATTAAGATTTCAGGTGTCAGGTGAACCATTAGTTGATAGAATTTCTTAACTTCTACTTTTCCATGAGTCAATACTGGGTAACTATGGACCGCCTCCTTAAAAAGGAAAATAAACAAAAAATAAATAAATAAAAAATAAAAATTAAAAAATTAAAAAATAATAATAAAAAAAAATGAAAATAAACAAAACAAAACTAAAACATTGAAGTCCATTTTGAATAACTACCGAATTTCATGATAAGGTCAGTCGATAGCAGAGTTAATACCATAGAAAATCAAATTAGTTAAGCAGAAGATGAGCTTAAAATGTATTTCCAAAATTTACAGGTAGGCAAAGTGATAAAAATTATAATACCCAAAATACAGATTTGGGAGATTCAATTTGTGCACAGTAATAACCTCATAAATAAATAGCAGATCAAAAAAAAAAAGAAAGAAATATCTGATCATATGGTGCTAATAGTCAAGGAAAAAGTAAAAGAAAACTTTGCTGAGTTGGAAAAAAGTATTCAGTCATAAATCTAAAGAAGAAAAGTCTTCATGGAACCAAAAAGAGCCTTGGCCTGTGCTGATTTATTTTTCAAGAATAAAACAATATAAGATAGAAAAAAATTAGAGTTACTGTTAAACACCAAACACAGGCTGTTCTTAGGTTTTCCCTGGAGCTTTGCTGAAGGTGCTAGTGATCCTAGAGCTCTGAGCACAGCAGGTTTGAAACAAGAATTCTGTTCAGTGGTTTCTATAATAAGACAGCAGAAAGACATTCTCAGACATGCAAGGACTCAGAAAGTATACCATCCACAAACCTCTCCTGAAACAGTTAATTGAAGATATTTTCCAGCTGACTAACAGAAGAAAAAATAAAATAATTTTTAAAAATGGGAAAGTTATATGAGATTAAAAATGAGCAGTGAAACTGCATAAACAGTTAAGTCTAAATGATTTTTTTCTAATACAGTATTAAAGCTTAATGCAAATATCAGATACTATTCTAAAAAAGATAATAGATTGCATCAAATCATTAATTTTGTAATCATGATCTGGTCTAAATCCTATATTCTATAAATAAAAAATGGAGAATTAGTCGATGTAAGGAAAGTGATGGAAATAAAATTTATCATCTCATACAGGATGGAAACCTAAATCATTATGAATATAGAACGGACTTAATTTTTTTTAATTATAAATATACTGATAGAATAAAAGCATTTACTTCAATCTGGTAAAATTAACATCAAAAACTAAGGATAATATGTAAAGGAAATACATTGTCAAAATATTAAGAATGTCAAACTTACAGGTTTTCAAAAAGTAGCTCAGTCTAGTTCTTCTGCATGTGAATGAGCCTGGACATTACTGCGTTGTCCTAACAACAGAAAAACTAAACAGACTAAAAAAATCACCAGCCCTTCTTCAATCCATAAGAGTGGAGGACACGGGGCAAACTGTTGTTCCAAGATTGGAGGCCAATAGGCAAATGCAAGGAGTCACATCGGCCCAGAGCAGAGACTCATTAGTGGAAACTGCCTTGGGAACAAGGATGGGGGTAGAAAACTGGACTGTGATGGACAAATTGGTGGAAGCTTAGTGTGGACAATGTTGAGAGTTAAAAACTCCAAGGGGAGAGAGTCATAGAGTAGAGGTGGGGCCCATAGTTTTGTTCAATATACCTCCAGGACCTTGAATAGGTTTTCATGATAAATATCAGAAAAAATTCCCTTTGGCTATCAGTTGGGAGATGATGAGGAGGAACCATTTGGAATGCACCAGAGCACCATGTTCTCCTGAAAGACTAAGACCTAATTATAGAACTATAGAATATTCTCCCACCCCCAACTCCCCATCTCACCACCATATTACTAAAGGACTATTTTTTAAAAATATTTATTCATCTATTTGAGAGAGAGAGACAGACAGACAGAGAGAGCAAGAGAGAGCACAGGTAGGGAGGGGAGGGAGAAGCAGACTCCCCACTGAGCAGGGAGCCTTGATTTGGGCCTTGATCCCAGGACCCTGGGATCATGACCTGAGCCAAAGGCAGATGCTTACCAGACTGAGCCACCCAGGTGCTCCTAAAGGACAAGTTTTAGTAGTTCTTTTTAGCCAATACATCATGTCTGGCTATCAAAACACAATAACAAGGCATAGAATAAGCAAAAGAAAACAATTTGAAGGTGTAAAACAAGATTCAGAACCTGATATGGCAGGAATGTTTGGGATTATCAGTCTAGGAATTTTAAACAACAATGATAAATATACTAAAGGCCCTAATGGATAAAGTAGATGGTACACAAAACAATGTAAGGAGAGAGAGAGAATTTTTTTTAAAGAGCTAAAAAGAAATGCTACAGATAGAGGCTAATACAAATGAAGAATGCTTTTGAGGGGTGTATTAGTAGACTGGATACATCTTAGGAAAGAATCTGAGATAAAAGATATGGCAAAAAACTTTCCAAAAACAGAAGGGCAGAGAACAAAAACTAAAAAAAAAAAAGAAGAAGAAGAAGAAGAACAAAATATCCAAGGGCCACAAGACAACTATAAAAGGTATAACATACCCATGATAAGAATACCAGAAAGAGAAGACAGAGGGAAAGGAACAGAAGAAATATTTGAGACAATAATGACTTCAAATTTCCCCTGGATTAATAGCAGACACCAAACCACTATCTGGGAAGCTCAGAAAGCACAAAACAGTAAAAATGCCCACTGAACTATACTTCAGCATATCATTGACCAAAAACAAACAAACAAAAAACAAAAAACAAACAACAACAAAAAAAAACAAAGATAAGGAAAAAAATCCTTAAGGAATCTAGAGGGAAAAAACACTTCACCCATAGAGGAACAAAGGTAAGAATTACATCTGACTTCAGAAACCAAGCAAGTGAGAAAGGAGTGGAGTACAATATTTAAAGTGTTGTGGAAAAAAACTCTAGAATTCTCTGCCCTATGGAATTTTCCTTCAAAAATTAAGAAGAGAGAAAAACTTTCTCAGACAAATGAAAATTGAAAGAATTCGTTACCAGTAGACCCGCCTTGCAAGAAATGTTGAAAGAAGTTCTTTAGCAAGAAGGAAAATAATATAGGTCAGAGACAGGGATCTACATTTAAAAAAAAAAAAGCAAAAGCATCAAAGAAGGAATAGATGAAGGTAAAGAAATTGTTTTTCATATTCTTGATTGATCTAACAGATGAGTTTGTTTAAAATAATAAGAGCAACAATGTATTTGGTTATGTATGCTTATGTTTATATTTTATATCACCCAAAGGAGTTGAAAACCTATCTACATAAAAACCTGTCCATGGAAGTTTAAAACAGATTTATGCCTGCCAAAGCTTGGAAGCAACCATGATGTTCTTCAGTAGACGAACACAAAAATAAATTGTGGTAGATTCAGACAATGGAATATTATTTGGTGTTAAAAAGAAATGAGCTATCAAGTCAGGAAAAGATATAGATATACCTAAAAGATATAGGGTAGAGATACAGATAGACATAGATATACCTAAAAGCATAGGTATTACTAAAGGAACAAAACCAATCTCAGAAGACTAAATAAGATTCCAACTAGATGACATTCTGAAAAAGGCAAAACTATGGATGTCATAAAAAGGTTGATGGTTTCCCGGGGGGCGGGGGTGGTTCCAGGGATTTTCTAGGTGGTTTCCTGAAGATCTTTAAGGGATTAAAAACTTTCTCTATAATGTTATAATGATAGACAAACTTCATTATACTTTTGTTCAAACCTATAGAATGTACAACAGAAAAAAGTGTATCCTAAAGGCAAACTATGGACTTTGGGTGATAACGATGTATCAATGTAGGTTCATCCTTGATAAAAACAAACCAAAACAAAACAAAACAAAAACCAAGTACAATTCTGGTGAGGGACGCTGTTAGTGGGGGTGACTATACATTTGTGGTGATAGGGAGTATCTGGGAGATCTCTATACCTTCCTCTCAATTTTGTTGTAAACCTGAAACTGTTCTAACAAATAAAGCCTTTAAAAGATGTTAATGATATTTATCGAGAGGTATTACTTTGGCAATGTGAAAAACTACTACGAATAATTTCAGAAAATGATTATCCCATAAGCGAGAAAGAAAGGATAAGCCACAGGAAGCTTCTGTGGCCCTTACTGCTTATCCTATGAATGCCCAGACTCTTACTAAAAGGATCACAGAGACAAGACCTGGGTAGACACAGGAGTAATCAACTCTCTTCTCTGACTTCACGCTAGTGCCTGTACCAATGATGGCAAACCTAACTGCCACTATCTAGAGGAAGACATTAGGTTCCTGATACTGCTACTTCTATTTTTTTTTCCAGCTTCACACAACCATGGTGCCTTCTTGCACAGTAGTGAGAACATTTTTAAAAGGCTCCACTGTCCAAGCACCCAGACCCTGAGTTTTGAGGGTAGGACACAGTGTTCGGCCTGCCAGGATGTGCTGAGCCAAGATCTCATCTTGGCCTGGCCACTCAGGAAAACCTGCGTTATGTAAAGTGTCCTTCACTGTCACCTTGACAGCAGATGTATTCCTGCAAGAACAGTCATGGCTGATCACAAATAATTCATTTTATATTAAACAAGCGCTAAATTCCACAGTAGTTCTTAACAGCAAGGGACTCTCAAAGGGCAAAAGACTGAATAAACTTAAACTTCAGGGAACAGCAAGCTCTCACGTGCAGCAATCAATAGCCTTTCACTATGGAGAGCAACAAAACCTTTTCGGCTTCCTGACTGCAAGTCAAGTCTCTGATCCCCATTCTAACCATCATTCATTTTCAGGGCACTTTGATTCTGTGTCTCTCATGTGGAGGCAACAAGGTGCTGGCCCCTGTTTGAACTCAAGTCCCGTGGAGAAAAAGATTCCCCAACAGAGAAAATAAATACTTCCCAACTTCTTTGTTTGTCTTCCAGGCTCCCAGTGGGCACAGAACTCCTGCTCCCTCTGGGTAGCACTCTTCAACTCTCCCTGCTAATTAACCTCTCCTACCGGGTTGCCAAATGAGCTGCTGACAACCAGCCCTGAGCAAGTAGAAAACACCAGGACAGCAGCCTGAATTGTTAAATTCTTCCATTAAGTCTAGGAGCACAGAGCGCCTTTGGAGTTTTGCTTGAATGCAGTGGTGGTAGGTTGACAACAAAGAGAAAGGAAATTATCTGTTCCATACTTTCTAACTACATCAGGATACAGTTTTTAGATTTTTTTCCCCCCATGGAATAGAAGGTTGAAAGATAATAGGAATTGAATTTGAGATTTTTTTTTTACAATAGGAAATGAAAGAGATGTTGAGAAACATTAAGATGCTCTTGAACTTTCAACCCTCCTACCTCCCCTTCCCCAGTTTAAATGGATCCCAAACCCAAAACCAGTTGGCCATGCTTCTTCTTCAGCCAAGGGGTGAGGATGACTAACATATGCCTGAAGAGTTGTGGGAGCTCAACAAATATTTAAGAAGAACCAACATATGATAAAACACATAGTAGCACATTATAATTTATGGAAATACTATTATTTGCAGAATTCTTCCCCACCAAGAAGAAAGAGTGAATCAGCTTTAAATAATTTACTTAAAAGTGAAGCTTTAATGAAACCAATAAAGAAACAGCTTTGCTCTCTTTTTTTTTTTTTAAGCACAAAAACCAATTTCCAGTTCTATGTGTGGCCAGATGGATGAGTATATTTGTGTGTGTGCGTGTGTGCGAGTGCTTCAAAATTCAGGCTGCTTTGGAGCGTTCTGGGTGGCTCAGTTGGTTAAGCGTCAGACTCTTGATTTTGGCTCAGATCATGATCTCAGGGTCCTGGATCAAGCCCCGCATTGGGCTCTGCTCTTGGTGTTAGAGTCAGCTCCGGATTCTCTTTTCCCCCTCTCTCCCTGTCTCTATCCCTGCTTGTGTCCTCTCTCTCTATTTCTCTCTGAAATAAATAAATAAAAATATTTTTTTAAAAAAATTAAAGCTGTTTTAAGTCAGGATCACCCAAACATTTTCAAAGGCTGAGTATCAGTACATGCTCAACTGTGTTTCATGCTACTTAGAAACATCGATGTCTGTTTTCCTCTAGGGTCAAAGACTCTGCATCTCTATCTGTCTTACTTTTTTCCATTCTACCCTGATTTCTCTATTTTTCCCTTAAGATCTCTTTCTGACCTTACTATTCCTAAACTCTTTTACCCCAAGACAGCTTTTCCCAGTTCTTGTGTAAACATGACTGTTGACCAGACTGATAGTTTATGATTTCCCCTTTCACCCTCATCTGAAAGTTTACCCCACAAGATAATTACTCACTGATGTCATTTGATTTGAGATAGTGGCTGGTAAAATGTTTCCATAATTGCTAAAATTCTAATATTAACCTATTCTTCTTTTGGATTAGTGTTTCTGCTCATGTTTTCTCTTTATTTTATGTGTAATCCTTGATTGTTTAATAAGATTACAGATGTCCATTATCGCTTCTACGAACTCCCTGTTAATTGGTATCGATGACCTGGAAAGCTACATTGGGCTGGATTCCAAGAATATTGGCTGAGATTGATTAATGGTGTCTGCCATGGGCACAAGATGCGAGAGCGCTGGCAAACATGCTGCATATTTGCCAACTACATCTGATGGTCCCTTTGTCTCAATGTACTGGTCAGTCTCCTTTACTTGTTAAGTGTCAGGAGAGATCCTAAGCTGCATAAGTTACGGAAGTTATTAAGGAAGGAAAACTCCAAAAATAGAAGAGACTCTAGATACAAAGCTTTCATGTGCCAAAATTTTGCAATTTTTGCTCTGATTTAGCCCTGAATACCTACCTCAAAGTACTTATTCAAGTGAAATATTTTCTTTCCAAAAGCAAAATTAAACAGTGTCAAAGTATACATAGCAGTGCTACTTCCCAGAACCTATCAGTCACAAGAAAAAAAAAATCATATAGGGCACCAATCTACAGAGTTCGTTCATCATTTGAAGTGCCATATTGTAAAACAAAAACAAAAACAACAACAACAACAACAACAAAACGGAAATCCAGAATGAGTATATTATACTTTATCAGATAAACAAATGCATAAAAGGTTTTCTGAACAGCAGTGAGCATGGACAGAATTTACTCACTGCTTCTCTAATTCTTTTACATGTTCTTCTTCCTTCTCAATTTCCCTAAATACCAGCACCATGTAAGCTTCTCTCCTTAACCCACTTCTCCTTTTTCATCCCCTTCATAGGAAATCTCAGCCATGCTGAAAATCTTTCCCATTTTTAAATGACTTTGCAATCCCAAACTTCAAGCTTGGTCCCTTCAGGGTTATGCCTGAATGCCTAGTTGAATGTTAGAATCTGGGTTCTGGAATCATCTACCTAAACTTTTAGAACATCTCGAAGTGAATTAATCATTTACACACCAAAGTTTATGTTAATGAAACTACATCAGTTCAATCACTAAGCTTATTCATTTTACCTCCAATATTTTTCTTCTTTCTATCTCTAAAACACAGGGGCTGTGTCAAGACCTCAATTATTATCTTTGTTCTTACAATTTCCTCTGAACTTGATCTTTCTTTTGAGATTTTCCCTTTCTTTTTAATTTATATAATATACCATTATCAGATATTTCATTTAAAACATAGAGTTTATTATTCTCCTACAGAAATCTGCATAGACTGCCCATTACCTATAAAATAAAGCACAGAACTGTCAATCTGGCATTCAGAATTCTCTGTCAGCGAACGCAAACCTAATTAGCCACCCATCCATCCATCAATCCACCCATCCATCCCACCCTTCCTTCTTCGCTTCCTTCTTTCTTTGGTTCTCCTTTTACCTTTCCACAGGTAGTTACAGGTTGATTATTATATGTTCAGCACTATGGTAGGCCTTGGGAATATTAAGCCAAATAACATAGTTTCACCTTCAGTCAGTCTAGTAAAATTAGACATGTGTATGTAAAGTTATCATACAATGTGGTGAGTGCTATAACAGAACTAAGGATAAAATATGTTGGGACTGCATCAAGGAAGCAATCAATTTTCTTGGAGGATGGGAAATTGTTCAGATGAGTTGAATATTAAAAGAGAGAAAAGGATTCCCTTAGGCCATATTGCTCACTCTTTTCTCACATTTTGAAGACTTTCCAGACAGAATGGATGACTTTCTTCTCTGTAAACACATCCCTAAAGTACATTTGATCATACTTTTTCTCTTCACCTAGAAGATCTCCCTTCCCATTTGTATTGACTGAATAGTATTCTCTAAAAAAAACCTCATATTCATTCAAAAAAAAACATCAGGATATGACCTTATTTGGAAATAGGGTCTTTGCAGATGTAATTCATTGGGCATCTCAAGGTGAAATCATCATGGATTTAATGTGGGTCCTAAATCCAATGATTAGCATCTCTACAAGAAGGTGTGAGGGCACCTCGAGTTATACTGAGAAGAATACCCCCATGAAAATGGAGATAGAGATTAGAGTGACACAGCTATGAGCCAAGGAATACCAAAGATTGCCTATAATCACCAGAAGCCGGGAGGCATGCACAGATTCTCCTTCAAAACCTCCAGGAAAATGCAAACCTGTTGGCACCTTGATTTCGGACTTCCGCTCTCCTGAATTGTGACAGAACAAATTTCTGTTTTTTTCGATGACCAACTTTGGGGTAATTTGCTTCAGCAGCCTAGAGAAATTAAAATACTATCTTAATCCTTTGAAATTCTATCCAGTTATTTTTTTTTAATTTTTATTTATTTATGATAGTCACACAGAGAGAGAGAGAGAGAGAGAGGCAGAGACACAGGCAGAGGGAGAAGCAGGCCCCATGCACCGCGAGCCCGATGTGGGATTCGATCCCGGGTCTCCAGGATCGCGCCCTGGGCCAAAGGCAGGCGCCAAACCGCTGCGCCACCCAGGGATCCAGTTATTAAGATTTTCTTAAATGCCATTTTTTTTTTCCCATCAAAATCTTTCCTACCGCAGAGGAAATTTGGACACAGACATGATACAGAGGAAAGATGACGTGAAGACACAGGACGGAGATGGCCGTCTACAAGCTAAGGCCTAGAACAGAGACACTTCCCTCACAGCCCTCTGGAGGAACCTACCCTGCTGACACCTTGGACTTTGCAGAGCTGTAAGACAATACATTTCTGTTGTTTAATCCACTAGTCTGTAATACTTTGTTATGGCCGGCAAAACAAACAAATATAACACTTTTGGGAACATCTCCTACAAACAAGGACATTTTTCTATATAACCAACAATACAATCATGGAAACCAGAAAATTATTATTTTTTTATAAATTTATTTTTTATTGGTGTTCAGTTTGCCAACATATAGAGTAACACCCAGTGCTCATCCCATCAAGTGCCTCCCTCAGTGCTGGTAACCCAGTCACCCCCACCCCCCGCCCACCTCCCCTTCCACCACCTTTAGTTCAGGAAACCAGAAAATTAACACTGATCACTACTACCATCTAATCCCTAACTCTCATTCAAGCTTTACAGGTTGTCCCAATAATGTCCTTTATAGTAAAAGGATACAGTTAAGGACCATGTCTTGCATTTGCTAGGTACCTTCTGAGTCCAGAGTGGTTCCTCAGTTTTCCCTTGAGTTCCATGACGCTAATGTTTTTGAAGGTTGCAGGCCAGTGATTATGTAAAATGTTTTTCATTTTCATTTGTCTCATATTTTTTTCAGTAAAACATTCAGATTATGCTTTTTTATAGCAAAGATGGTCCATAGTTTCCATTTGTCCTTTTCCAGGTGATGTTCACTTTGTCACTTGATTAAAGTGGTATCTGGCAGGCTTGTCCTCTGTAAATATTTTCCATTTATAAATATCAAGTATTTTGTGAAGAGTTATTTTGAATATGAAAGTATCCTACTCCTAAAAAAACAAACAAAAAAAGATTTGTTTTCTACTGCATCTTCCTCACTAGCAAAATAGGAAGTTTATTTGATTTCTCCTTTCTTAGAGCTTTATTTGTGACTATTCTGGAATACCATATTTTATCAAGCATTTGTCATTTTTGTGTGTCTTCCCTATTTATCAGGTTGCAAGCTTTTTGAATAATGTTAACAAAATTTGTCTTCATATTTTCTGTGCAAGTTTCTAGCACTTTCTTAGCCTAGGTTCCATCAAAGCAAAACCTAAGAGAAAAGCTTACATGTGAACAGTTTTAGGAATGCAGTACATAAGAGGTACACAATAGAGTATATAGGAAATGCTTGAGAAGTGCTTGTTGAAAGAATATATGAATAAATGAAGAATAAAGGGTTGTAAGTCCCTGAAGGACAGATATCTTGACCATTAAGTACAAGCCTTGTGCCTAGCATAATGTCCAATGAATATAGTATGTCCTCAATAAATATTTTTTTAATCAATATTGATGAAGAATGAAGTCAGTTCAAGGGTCTTCATCCAGTGACGGTCCTTTGTTTTATACCCTCGCCCCTGGTTGGAGAGTGCTAATAATAATAATAATTCCAAAACTCTGAGTAGTGGGGCACCTGGGTGGCTCAGTGGTTGAGCATTTGCCTTTGGTTCAGGTTGTGATCCTGGGGTCCTGGGATCGAGCCCTGCATCAGGCTCTCCATAGAAAGCCTGCTTCTCCCTCTGCCTGTGTCTCTGCCTCTCTGTGTCTCTCATGAATAAATAAATAAAATCTTTAAAAAATAGCTTCAAAAAAACTGGGTAGATAACAAACCTCTCTAAATTGCTATTATAAAAAAAAAATTGCTATTATATTTATAGATTATGATATATGTATGTATCATATCATATCTGATTAATTCTATGAATAAAATTAATAGCTCATTGTTCACCTACTCTCTTTATTCAAAATTCTGACATGGGTTTTAAGAGATGAAATTGAGGCCCCAAGTGATTTGCCCAAGGTCATACAGGTAGAAAAGAGCAGAGCCAGATTATAAAATTAGATTTACCCAATTCCAAAGCTCATATTGTTTTCACTCTTTCAAGCTGACTTGGCTTCAAATCACTTGACTTTTCCTGACCTCAAAATCCCCCACTCACCAGCTCAAGTTGATTCCTTTATTTTCACTATCCTGCTAGCTCTGAATTGTTTCTAGGCTTCCCATCACGGTGATAGGAATGCCACCCACCTATGCTGTGCTGACCTCCGTCTGGTCCTCGTCAATGTGATTTTACCTTCATCATCTCTTCAGGGCACTTGCCCTTTCTTTGCCACCTTCCAACACCATATGGTACATTCTTATGCCACATGGCTTCCATACATCCTGCCTCCTTCTGCTCACCATTCTCTTAATCCCCTTTATATACACTTTGACAAGTTTTCCCTGCTCTTAGATTTCTGATCTCTACTTTCATCCCAGGTTTCACTGCCATGCCCTGTTCTTTCTCATTTCATGGCAGTCTATATAGTTATGACTGCAACATATGTCTATAATTCCTTCATAGTATTGGGAACATCCATCACTCTGCTGACACCACATAAATTCTGTGCATACGTTACAGATTTTAGCGGAAAGAGGACACTTGCATCCAAACTGAGCTGACATTATTTCACAAGTTGATGTGGGGGCCCACCTGCCCTCTAAAAGTAGCATCATATGAACATACAAATAATCTTGAGACAAAAGATTTTTATTGAATTTATCAGGATTAAATTACATATATATATATATATATACACAAATCAAATCATATATACAAAACACATATGCTACTAATTTTTGTTTCCAAATTCTAGTATACACTTAAAAGTTCTGAAATATTTAAATGAATAACGAACATCCATATGTCCAACATCTAAATTCAATAATTGTTCATTTTTGCCACACTTGCTTAATGTAGTTGTGTGTGAATATTTCTTTTTTTAAAAAATGAACTATGTGAAGGACATTAAGGTGCTCCAGTAGGTATCTCCTAAGAATGAGGACATTTTCATGTATAGCCACAGTGTGTCATTATTATACCCAAGAAACTAACAATTACATAGTATCATCAAAATAGTTGTCCATAATTAAATTTCCCCTGGTTGTTCCTAAAATGTATTTTATGGCTTTAAGAAAAAAAATCCAGGCTCAGTGAAGTTTTAAATAGCGCGTTTGGGTATTTTGTTTTCATTTACAATAGTCCTGCTGCCTATTTTTTATGCCCATGCACAACCAAATCGGGCTTATTCTCTTGTAGAATGTGTTACATTCTGGATTTGTCTGAATATTTTCTTGTGCTCTCACTTATTTTTCTTCCCCTTCCTTTCTCCCCTTCCCTTCCTTCCCTTCCATTCCTTCCTCCTTCCCTCCCTTCCTTCCTCATTCTCTCCCTCCTTCCCCCTCTCTCTCTCTCTCTGTTTCTTCCTTTCCTATAAATTATAAGCTATGTTTAAAATATTGATTAGATTCTGGTTAAACATGCTTAAGACAATGATTCATAGATGGTGATGTGTACCTCAAATTGCCTCACATCAGGGGGCACATAATATCAGGTTTGTCCCACATTTGAAAACTTGGTAAGGGCGGAGAAAGCCAGATGTCTCCATTGTAAAGGTACATTTTTTTTTTTCCCCATTGCAATTGGCAAGTAGTCTATGAACTGACACTTTGGCAGAGTGTGAATTATCTATTCCCTTGATTGCTTTTCCCATAATGATTTCAGCATCCACTGAAGATCCTTGCTTGAATTAATTATTGTATTGGGAGTTACAAAATGTTGATTTTTCTAATTCTATCATTCCTTCTAGCTAGAATTATTTCCTGGCATTCTTCTATAAAGGAAAACTTCCTCTCATCAACTGGAATGAACTCCATTTCCTCTGAAAAAGGCATAATAAAAACTTATTCTTTCCCTTTTATTACCAGATTTTCAAAATTAGGGATTGTTGTAATCATCATCTCCAATGGAGGCAAATGAGCCCCCTCCCCGCTTTCCTTTATTTTAGACTCATGGATTTTTATTTGTGCTATTATTTATAATTATTAAAGTCAAAATTCTTATTCATGAATAAATTATCCCAGATTTGGCCAGTGGGAGCCCCTTTTGTTTCTGTTTCTGTTTCCTTTTGACACACCTGCATTAGAATGGAACATTTCTTTGTTTTCTGGCACACCAAGGATCCCCTTGTACTTTTCTTCCCAGGATCATTTTAACAAGGAAATTTACCAAGTTTTTATGTAAAGATGAAAAAAAGAACACTGTGACCATAATTTGCAGCAAAGCATTCTAAAAATATGCTTAATGTAATGCAAATACATTAATTCCAGAAATTAGGTCTAACTATCTGAAGAAAGATGTTCAGAGTCATAACCTACTTTGTGTTTCATTCCATATGTGAGAAACAAACCCACGAAAGAGACAAAACTGACCTGACTCCCAGACCATACGCCACGATGTACTGGTAAGTACAAATGATCAGAGCAAAAAGTAGAGAAACATTAGCAGCACCACAAATAAAAACGCTCAAATTACAAAAACATAATAAATGTCATCCTGATGTATTTATAAAATAGGCTACAAAAGTGATACAAATAAAAGAAAGTTTTTAATTTACCAAAATGCTATAATTTAATATTTAAAGGAAACAGTAGTAGCGCTAGTTTAATATGATTTGTTAGTAGCTGATACCATCAGGAATACTATAGAAATCTAACATACTGAACTAGGGTGAGATAGAATTCTAAAATATCTGATACATATAATATGGTACCAGTGCATTAAACACAGTATTCTCTGCAACTAAACAGCAATAGTTAGATTTCCAGAATTTGTCACAAATGTCAGAGACTAAAATAACTGTAGACAATTTATTAAGTCCAGAGCTTGTATATATGCACACTCACTCAAAAGATAGAAGAGTATCAAGAAGAATCCTGATAACATTCGAGTCTGTTTATCATAATGGGGCTTCCACATAAAAAGGCCTTTCAAAAGAGCACTGACATCCTACAAAGGTTAAGTGAACTGCAGGAATTTATAACAAAAACATTTAGACATTCCCGGAACAAAATAAAGTTAATGGATCGCTCATGTAGCTGGAATTCAGAGAAGTAGAGCTCAGACAACGCTAAACAGATGTTAATAAGGACAACGCAAAATAGGAAATGTGCCAGCTCATTTTTCAGGGACAAACAGTGATATTTTGATCAGCTAACACTATAGTTTCTTGAGAAATACATTAATAGATTAAAATTGTGCTACTTTTTCTTCTTGCCTCTAAAATAAGATAGTATTGACCACATTTCCATATATGTATGTATAGATTTATTCATCCTCTTATGAACATACAGATCGTCCCACACCAATTTTTGAATGGGTATCAGGAAAACCCATTGGCCACTCGTCATTTTCTCTAAAACAGCAACTACTTCTGCCAGAGGTAGTCCCTTGGGAGTTTTAGGACTGTCCATTCCACACTGAGAGGGAAGGAGGCTTATAGATATTTAGCTGAGTGTATACTTCTTTCCCAGCATCGAGGTTTTATCATTAAGTTAAGAACTATTTTTCACATAAGGCACTCAAGATGCATCGATAGCTACTGTCCTCCTTCCACTGTGTTTGAGACAGGGGAAAAAAAAATCCCCACTCCTTTTCTATGCTAATGGTTTTTAAATTGAGGACGAGGGGTGTCAAGACCCCTTTGAATACCTGATGAAAACTATGGACTCCTTGGAAAAATGCACAAATGCTTCACAGGCAATTTTGGATTATTTATTTGTTTGTTTGTTCATTTATTTATTTATTTTTGGTTTAAAAATAGTTTTAATGTAAATATATTTGGCAATGGCTGTATCTAAAAAGAAAATTCGCTAAAATTAAGGGACTAAACCCCAAGCCCTAAATGTTGGCTTCCTTATGTAGTTTTGCAAACAGGGGTTTATGTATACTTTCCCTTTAAATTTTACTGCTTTTATAAGAGAATGCGTATTTCATTTCACAACATTATTCTAATCAAGGTTGTAATTTTTGTAACAAATAAAAATCTTTGTAAGACAAAGAAAAAAACCTCACATTCTCTGAAAAAAAAGTCTTAAAATGGTAAGGAAACATTCTAGATTTGTACAAGGAAATGTTTGTACAGCTAATAAAAACAACCTAGTAATATTAACTTACATGCTATTGGTGAAAACTTGGTGAAAAATCTACACGTACTACCACATGGCAAGAGAATGATTATGACCCCTTCTTTTAAATCAAATGAAAATGGTTTATTTATTTTTTGAATTTTTATTTAAATTTAATTAACATAAAATGCATTATTAGTCTCAGAGCTAGAGGTCAGTAGTGATTCATCGGTCTTACATAGCACCCGGTGCTCATCACATCACATGTCCTCCTTCATGCCCATCGCCCAGTTACCCCATCCCTCCACCCCCCTCCCCTCTTCCTCTGTGATCCTGTTTTGTTTTTTTAATTCCACGTATGAGTTAAATCACATGATAGTTGTCTTTCTCTGATTTATTTTGCTTAGCAAAATATTCCATCCACATCATTGCAAATGGCAAAATTTCTTTCTTTCTTTCTTTCTTTCTTTCTTTCTTTCTTTCTTTCTTTCTTTCTTCTTTCTTTCTTTTTTATGACTGATAGACCACATCTTTTTTACCCATTCATCTGTTGATGAACATCTGGGCACTTTCCATGGTTTGGCTATCCTGGACATTGCTGCTATAAACATTGGGGTGCAGGTACCCCTTCGGATCACTACATTTGTATCTTTGGGGTAAATGCCCAGTAGTGTAATTGCTGGGTTCTACTAGCTCTCTTTTTAGAACTTTTTGAAGAAACTTTATACTGTTTTCCAGATTGACTGCACTAGCTTGCATTCTTGCGGAGCATTTATTGATCCTCTGAATACCGTCCTTGAACAGTTATGGATTCCATGAACATGGAGAAGAAAGCCTACACTCACTCAGCCAAGGCTGATGTGAATAAACAAGAAGCCCAGCATGACTTGCCGCTCAACATTTCACCAAAAGAGGTTTGTTTATGTGTGACTGTGATATATTATCAATAAAATTCTTACCTTAGCTGTTCGAAAATTTACAAAGAGAACAATGGTAAGTCAATGATGAAAACTGTGGCAATTCTAGACATTACCACACAGCTTCCAGAATAGTGTGATTATCATTGGGTTAGGAAAAACAACTGGTAATAAGAATTTCAGACTGGAACAGTGACATAAACCAGATTTCTTATAGGCCACATTTCTCACACCATGATAATTAGTAATGGGTTGGAAGTAGCTATTGATGATAGTGTAAGATCTTAGTTGCTTCCCTAGGGTTTTTTAATTTTACTGGAAATTCATGAAAACATTATTTTGTGCAACTGCTGATACTACAGTTTTAAATTAACAAAATTTTATTGGACATTTACGAAATTTCATGATTTCCATCTGTGCTTAATAGTTCTCTCTCCTCTAGAGTTAAAATAATTGACACTTAATTTTGTTTCTGGTTTGGGCATTCATTTATTTTTAATCCCAAGTGATTTTTAATGATTCGGTTTTGTTGTGTTTGAACACTTGTAAGCAGTCAGTAAAGAACTCTTGTCACTGAGTCTTCTTTCCCAAGGCTCTTGGCTAATAAAGATTCCTTCATAATGTTCTTTACCATAATCTTCAAGATACTCTTACCTAAGTTATTACTAACCTAATTATTAATAACTTTATTGCTTATGGTAATCTTTCTCAGACCTCTACCATTTCCGGCAGGGCCCTGCATCCATACCTCTTACCATACTGTGCCAGTTGCCTGGGATGCCCTGTCATGCTCCTCTATCTAATGGAAGCTATTTTTTCTTCGAAGCTTAGTTTAACTTGTCTCTCCATGGAGAAGTCTTTTTCCACATCTCTAGGCAAATACAATTTCTTCTCTCATTTATTGCTATAGTTCTTTACTGGAAGGACAAGGAAATACTGCATATCTTAGAAGTATTTCTATCCCCTAGGAGACTAGAATATGTAATAAATAGAGCATAATTTTTTAACTCAACTAAATCTAGATTTTAATATTGTCTATTTCTTAATAGTTATATGACAATGAACATTTACTTCTCTGAGCATCAAGATTCACATCTATTAAATGGAGGTCATCATACTTATTTCATAGGCTTGTTAAGAAGTTTAAATAGATTGATGTATGTAACTGTCCTACCTGATAGGCAGTTTCAAATGTTCATTTTCTCTTCCTGCCACTCCCCATCCATTGTTCCAGAGATGTGTAACTCACCTCAACTCCTTCAAGTGACTGTAAGTGGCACATAAGCAAATGTCATATCTGTGTTTTCTTCTATGCACAGGTCTTGGTATATGGCTGGTGTTTGAAAAATTATTGGAGACAGAGAGAGAGGGAGAGAGAGAGAAGAAAGAGAAAGAGAGAGAAAGAAAGGAAGGGAACTTTGCTTTGCTTGGCCTCTTTAAAACAAAACTCATATTTTCACAACTAAATAAATAGTGGAAATAAATGTGAAGGTTCTTTGTAAAATATGGAATATCCTGCTACTTTAATTTTCAGGAGGCTGCATACATAGTGATTTGGGGTTTAGGCTATAAAGCCAGACACCTAAAAGTTGACCTAAATAATTTATTAAATTAGCACTCTGTGCCTCAGGGAGTAATAATAGAACAGGTTCCATAAGATTTATTGAGGATTATGTGAGATAATACTTAGCATGGTGCCTAATATGTAAAGAGTTAATACAAAGTTAGCTAGAGGTGTTGACAGAGGTGGTGTTAAAGTGATAAAGGTAATATTTATTAAAAACAGTCAGAAGACAGCTATTTTAATTTCTTAGAAGAATTGCTAGGGTATGGTTGTACAGATATAATAGGCTGGTTATTCTATCAAATGTTTGTAGTATTTCATTTCATATGTGAGTGAATGCTTTATGAAAAACGCTTAATGAGAATGTATTATCTTAATTGTAAGACTAGGCAGGTTTTAGAGTACAACATTTTCTTATCTTTGGGAAGTTCTTTCAGTTGAGGGAGAAAGATGTATAAAACTTCCTGTGTACCAAGGGTTATGGGTGGTATGGCAAAAGCATGTAGGGGCTATGGAGGGGACACAATGGAAGGAATGGTTGATTCTTCCTAAAGAGTTAAAGACAAGGGTTAGGACATTTTTCATAGAAGAGATGATATTTCAATGAAATTTTAAAGTGCTCTTGCCACTCAATTTGATTTTATACTGGGGTTAAGTAACAGCCACTAGTGGCCAAAGAAATGGAAACAGAGAGATTATTAGTTGTTAACTGCAGAAGGAGAATTTCTCGACTCTGTAAGACAGGATGGGAACCAGAAGTTAAAGTTGAGGAAAATAATATTTTAAAATATTTCCAAACTTGTAGAAGGACCATACATGAGCTAGCGCTTTCATAGATTCCTTTTTTATCTTTTTTAGTATGATAACTTCAAGGAGAAGTAAAGGCAAAGAAGAATATCAACTGAGTAGCATTTTAAATACAGTCTCCTGTTTTTAAAAGAATGACATGTTTTCTCCATTTTAAAAAAACTTTTTCATTTAAAACAATGGAAAGAAAGTAATGAAGACAAAAAAGGGAGGGAAAGGAGAAAATTTTATCATCAGTGAAGCAAAGGGGTATCCATAATCTGACATTACAAAATATGAGGAATATTTGCCAAGTACTGTAAAACTTGGACCAAAGAAAGAAAGTATCAAAAGTTAATATACTCCCCTATATTTTAGACAGAAAGAGACTTCTTAAAAATAAGAGTCTAAATTCTTAAAAGATCATGCATTAAACCTTTGATTAAAGCAATGAAATGGAGAGCTGTAGGAATATCATAGAAAAAGAGGAGTATGTCCCTACAATGATCAACTTGATAGAACAGGGTATTAAGAGATGCAGGATTAAAGCACAAATCATACCAATATGTCTTTTTTTATGATGGATTTTATGACATCTTAGTCAAAAATATCTGTTAGAGGTATAATAAAGGAGAGAGGGAGAGCAGTGAAAACCAAATTATAAACTCAGAGAGGTTACCTAAGGAGCTTCACTATGGTTCACTCTGAATTCCTGAGTGGCAAAAACTGAAGGAGATAGGCATCCAGGATAAAGTAATAACAAATGTAAAGACAGGATGTTGAAATACACAAACTTGATTTAAGTTTGGGTACCAGCTAAGCTGAATCAATGTAATTATCCTCTGTCTTTCATTGGCGAGAAACTGTTCAGAGTTGAATACTCATTCAAAGATAAGTGGTAAGTGAGAGAAAACAAAGAGGGAAGGGTACGGTATGAGGAAAAACAATTTTTTTGAAATTTCAGTTAGATTCTTTCTAACAAAACTTCAAAATTAAAAGAGAAAGAAAGAAAAGAAGGAAGGATACAATGGAGGGAGGGAAGGAGAAAGAAAAAAGGGATATTAGTAGTAGGACTCAGAAAGAACTGATAGATTTCAGGAAAGAAATTGAAATAATAATACGTTTTAAAAGAACAGCAGCACTGATTTAAAAATAAATGACTAAAGGAGAGGAAGAAGGAAATAAAAATATGATATTAAAATTTAAAAATTATAAAAAGAATTAAGGTGAGTATAATAGACATGATAGAGATGGTGGGTATAGATATATAGATATGATAAGTAAGGTGACCAAAGAAATCACATTTCTGGAACAGAAGAAATAGATGCTATAAATAGATATGATAGAAGAAAACTTTTCTGAAGTAAACATTTGAATTTATAACTTGAAAGGCATAGAGGTGATGCATTAATTAAACAGAAATTTCTAAATTTCAAGGACAAATGAATAAATATGTTAATAGAAAGATTAAGAAAAAGCAGATCACTTACAGGCAAGACAAGAAATCACAAATTCCTACAAATTCATTGCCAGAAGATAGTGGAACAATGTGTATGAAGATATAAGCAAAATTGTGACTGAGAATTTTAGGACTAACAACATTCCCTTTCAGAAAATCAGCAGACTAATGTTCTCAAGTATACAAAAGCTCAGGGAATCATTGCACCTATCAACCCTTGAAAAATTACTCCAGGATGAAATTCAGCCAACCAAATGATGTATCAAAATAAATAAAAAGCTGAGTTAAGGCGACTCCCTGGTGAAAATATTGTTTGGTTTTTTCATGGTGAAAATATTGTTGATGAACACTAAAACATATTAAATCCAGAACTAAGACTAAGCAACTATGGTTTTAGGATTATCGTACAAAATGAAAATGATAAGAAAAACCCATATCTAATTATTTCACCAACTATAGCAGAAATAAGTAAATATTATTGACAGTTGAAAAAATAATTAGGGTCGCCTGGGTGGCTCAGGGGTTAAGCGTTTGCCTTTGGCCCAGGGCGTGATCCTCGAGTCCCCGGATCAAGTCCCGCATCTGGCTCCCCGCATGGAGCCTGCTTCTCCCTCTGCCTGTGTCTCTGCCTTCTCTTTGTGTCTCTCATGAATAAATAAAAATAAAAATTTTTTAAAAATAAAGATTCTTCTTTAAAAAAAAAGAAAAAATAATTAAAATAATGATGTTTTACCTTAATATTTTTGACTATAAAGGTAACTCCTTAATGATTATGTTATGTATGTATGAAATATATATATATATATATATATATATATATATATATATATATGCAGATGTATGCATACAAAAGATCTAGAATAGGTATACTCTGGATAATTTGCATTTCCACATAAATTTTAGAATCAACTTGTCAATTTCTATTAGAAAACTTGCTGGGTTTTTATTAGGACTGCTTTAAAACTATAGGTGAATTGAGGAGAATTAACATCTTAAATATATTGTCTTCTAAGCCATCAGCATGGCATATCTCTCCAGTGTTTCAGGTCTTATATAATATCAGAAGAGATACTTCTTTTTTCACTTCTTTGTAGTCTACCTCCACCAACATGGTTTCTTGCACACACAAGGGTGCTCAGGAAATATTTATTTATGTAACCAATGTCCCCCAAAGCCAAACATTTATTCAGTAAAAAGTATCTAGATGTAGAGATGAGGTTAATATGCCAAAGCTACATGTAAATAAACTGTTCTAAGATCAATTTAAATTTTTTAAAAGATTTATTTATTTATTTGAGAGAAAGAGCATGCACAAGGGGAGAGGGGCAGAGGGAGAGAATCTTCAAGCAGACTTCCCACCCAAATGTAGAGCCCAGCACAGGGCTCGATCTCACAACTCTGAGATCATGACCCAGAGATTATGACCTGAGCTGAAACCAAGAGTCAGACGCTTAATTGACCGAGCCACCCAGGTGCCCCAATATCAATTTAAAATTTTAAACCCCATTGCTTTTGAACAAAGCTTGAAAGACCAATATAATTTATTTACCCAGCAAAACTCCCTACTGGAATCCCATACTCTGTCTCTACTACATGCATAATTATCCCTGAATTAGTATTTGTTAAATGGATAACCTCTTACACTTTACCCACAATGTTGTGTCATGAAAGTCTATTTTCAAGGAGGAAGCAAATTTACTCTAAATGGTTGTTTGAACCTCACATGATTTTTTTTTTAATTTTTTATTTATTTATGATAGTCACAGAGAGAGAGAGAGAGGCAGAGACACAGGCGGAGGGAGAAGCAGGCTCCATGCACCGGGAGCCTGATGTGGGATTCGATCCCGGGTCTCCAGGATCGCGCCCTGGGCCAAAGGCAGGCGCCAAACCGCTGCGCCACCCAGGGATCCCTGAACCTCACATGAAACACTATATTACAAATATTTCAAGAAGAGTGTTGTTAGTATGTTAATCAAATTAATATAACATCAGAAGCCCTGACTGTGAAGATCTAAGAAGTTCATGAAACTGTGGTTGAGCCATAGAAAACTGATAGCTATATAATTAACCTGGGTCTTTGAAGAGAATGGATTGGGAAAGGGAGAAGAGAAAAACCCAAGGCGTTTGAGAGGTAGGTAATGGAAGAGTATGAGTGAATGATAATGAGCATTTGTTGTTATAAAATAAATGCATTTGGGAACCCCTGAGTTTATAGAACTCTTGGGAGATTCTTCTATGTGTGGTATGATAAAGTGATTAGGACTTTAACAACAGGACACTGTCCTGATTTATCGCCAGCTGGTATGCTTTTCTGAAATGCCTAACTAGCATTAAGAACATAAGCTTTTATGTTGGGACAGAGCATCTCTCCACAGGCATAAGTGCATCGAACCTCAGCCTCACATGCTTGAAACTTTAACCCACCGAGTTAATTGTCCCTGATTAAATTATTAATAATGTTACAACAATATAATTGTTGTTGAAGTCATTGTTTATTATAGAAAAAAATGAGCAAGCAACATCGGCATTTCACGAATAATGAGTATTTCACTCACTCAATAGAGGCAAGAAGGTTCAACAGATCTGCTGGACTGATCTGGTGTGAAATAATTGCATTGATGACTTTCTTCAGGTTGTCATCACCAAATATCGCCTGGCAATTATTTTGAACAGCTGGCTGCTGTTATTGTGCATCTATTTATAAAGCTGTCCTCTTCAACAAGAGCTGGGGTCTTATAAGCATCTGTCTGCAGCCAGTTTTTGTCTCTCATGGAAAGATGATTTTCTGCAGACCTTACTCTTGACAGCCTTCCCCCTTAGCACCACCATTATTCAACATCCTTTTCTGGATCTTCTTTATTTATACATTGTTTCTATTAACAGATCTGTCCCATGCAACCAAAATGAAAACAACCCTGAATTAATTAAGCCCTGACTGGCTTCTATCATATCGTAAAACAAATGAGATTATGTCTTTTCCCTGGCTTACAAAGTCTATTTCTGAATGCGTATAGAATCACAGCGATGGTTCTTCTTCCACCGCTGATTTCCTCTTGTAGAACTTCATGATTTTATGTTATACTTTATAGGTGCAATTAAATGAAAATAAATAATAGAAGCCATAGAAAAGCTGCTTCAAATTAAAGAATAACATTTCTGTTATTCATCTTCAAAAAGATACTATTTAGGTGTGGATCCTTCGAAAACTTAAACGAATAATAGGAGATGACAGTTTAGTGGTGGCATGTTTTCTCAGAGGACACTCCAACATCTGTTCCAGGTATGGTCATTTGCTATTCCTATTTGAGAGGTGAAGCTAGGGAAAGAAATATCCCATGCAAAACATGTAGGAATGGGGAATACCCTATGAGGACTGTCCAACAGAAACTTCTGAAATGGCATAAATGTTCTATATTTGCCACTAGCCATATGTGGCAATTGAGTACCTGAAATATAACAAGTATAACTGAAGAACCAATTTTTAACTTAATTTTACTTAAATTTAGAAAGCCACACATGCCTAGTGGCAACCATTATTATCAGCTCTATGAAATAAGCTCCAATCTCAGGAACAATTATAAATCATAATTTTACTTGTGTAATTTGTAAGAAAGCCAAATATATAAATATATGTATTTATATTTTTTATGAAAATATCATTGGAGATGCTTGGTTTTTACTTACAATAAAGTATGTTCCTGTCATACTTAGTCTTTTCTGCACTATTATTTAATTCATACTTTTATAAGTTTCATAAATGTTAGAGTCACAGAATTTGGAGGTCGAATGAAACCCATTGAAAGAAATAGCTTAGTCTCATTCCATATTATAGTTAAGTTAAATGATTTCAAAGAATTCTGAAATGACTTCCCTAAGGTCACCTGGCCAGAAGTGACATTAAAACTAACATCTTTCCTTCTAGGTAATATTGTCTTATCATGGCAAAATATATGTAACATAAAATTTTGCATTTTAATCATCTTTAGGTATAAAATTCAGTGAAAATAAGTACATTTATAGTGGTGTGCAACCACCACCATTATCCATTTCCAGAATTTTGAATTTTATGGGTTGTGGAGGTTGGAGGAGAGATTTCCAAAAAAAAAAAAAAAATTTACCTACTTAAAAATTTTACCTAGTACAATAGGCAAATTAATAGAAACTGGAAGTAGATTTGAAGTAACTGGGGACTGATGGGAGAGGGAAATGGGTAAACCAACTTTTGAACTTCTCTCAAATATTCATTTCTTGCCAGGGCTGAATTGTCCAAAGGCTATAATTTAAACAATGAAATACTCTTTGTTTTGGTATCTTAAATATTTCATTTTTAGTGGTATATACTACCACTAGTACTAATAAGGTAATGTAATTCTGGTTCATGAATATTTCATACAGGCCAGACACTACCTAAAGTATTTTGCTTATACTACCTCATTAAGTCTTCACAGTGAGATTTTGAGGTAGATTTCTTTTTAATTTCTATTGTACAGATGAGAAAACTGAAGTACCGTAAGGCTCAGTAATTTGCCCGTGGTCACAAACCTTGGGAGAAGCAGCATAGTTACATAACTAAGTGGGGACTATATGTTGATAATTACTCTTACTTATAGCAATCCTTCAGATGGGCAGTCACATTCTCCCCTAATCTGGTGTCAGCCTTCCCTACCCAGCTCTGTCACCTGCTGCTAAGCAACACGGACATGGACATTGAACAGGCAGGTTAGCACTTCATTCTTCAAGATATCTCCTGTACGTTCCAGCCTTTGTTCTCCTGTGCTTCCTCCCTTCCCATTCACTCATCAGGCAGCTCTAATATGCTTCGGCCCATGTCCTCCACTGACTCTGCTCTTCTCAAGGTACAAATAAATGCCATGTTGATAAACTCAATGAACACTTTCTATCTACTCCTTAGTTGCTCCTCCACATGGACTCAGTTGTGTTGGTTCCCTTCTATCTCAAGTAGTTGACCTGTTTTTTTGTGATAGCATTAACTTCTATTTTTCTTTACTCCTATTTTTGGCTTCTCTTTGGAAACATTGTTTACTGTTTCTTCCCTCTCTATTCAACTCTTCAATATTGCAGTATCGTGGGGCCTTTCCTCCCTCTTCCTCCACCCCTCTGGTGATCTCAGCCATTCCCACTGCTTTAGACACCAGCTTATGCTCCTGTTTCCCAGATTTAAACCTTCAAGCCAGGTTTTCTTTGATCTTCTACATACAATTCTGTACCTGGTATTTCTAGTTGGTAGTTTCCCATACATCACAAACTTAACAGATTAAAAATAATTTGAAGGATTCCTCTCAATCAAATTTTGCCCTGGTATTTCCCAGCATAGTATTTGGTGATATCTAAAAGGATTCCTGACTAAAAGATATTAGAACTGGTCTTTCTTTTCCATATCCATCTCAAATTGTGACAATTACACTCCCAAATATAGCCCCAGATCATTCTCATTTTCTCTACCCTGGTCTAAATCACAATCAAACTTTTCCTGGAACTATGTCAACATCTGAAGTGGGGTTTTTCAGGCCTTATTTTGTTCCTCTAAAACTATCCTCTATAAAGATATCATACTGATAGTTTAAAAATATATGACTTATATAATTATCCTTGATTAAAACTTTTAAATGGCATCCTGTTACACTTAAAATGAAGTCATGTCTTCTATTTTTTAATAAAGATTTTATTTATTTATTCATGAGAGCCACAGAGATAGGCAGAGACACAGGCAGAGAGAGAAGCAGGCTCCATGCAGGGAGCCTGATGTGGGACTTGATCCTCCTAGGACAGTAGGGAGGCACTCAACCACTGAGTCATCCAGGTGTTCCTGAAGTCAGATCTTCTTAATTTCATTTCTATCCCATCATGTACCACTCCTTGCCTCACTCATGGTGGCCCAGTCACTCTGGCCTTCTTTTCTGTTTTTCCTTCTGAGGGAGTTCCCATTTGGGACACTTGCACAGGCTGTTTCCAGGACTTGGATGTTTTTCCCCTGGTTCTTCACAAGGTTAGCTCCATTTCCCCCTTAGATCTTATATTAGATATCCTCTTCTTGGAAAAACCTTCCCTGGACGTGCTAACAGGGCAATACTCTTGTTATCTATCAGAATACACTACGGTTTTGTTCATAGATTTTCACATTTTCTAATTATTTATCTATTTTATTTTCTGTAAATGATAAACTTCAGAGAAGGCAGACACAGTGTTTTGTTTCCTCCTTTGCTGTAGACCAAGCGCCTAGGACAGTACATGGTACAGAGCAGTTCCTCAAGAATCATTTGCTGAATAACTAATTGGATAAATGAAATGCCACATAAAATAGTAGAGATTGTTCAGGCATTAAAATTTGAGTACCACTGTACTACTCATTAGCGATGAATTTTCACAAAGGTTGGGGCGGGAGAGTCTATGAATAGTAATATCAAATCCATAGGATCATTTTGCCCCTTGTAGCCTTCAGAGTGCTTGCACAATAAATGCACACGAAGTATTTACATAACAGAAATACATGGAATAATCTTTGGAAGAGTGTCTGGACCTGCCTTTAGATGTGGCATTGAATAATTTATGTACAATGCTGGAGAGGCCATTGATTTAAGCATATATCTCATTAAAGTCCTATTTAGAACAGGACTTTCAACCTTTCCTCTAGCTGGATGATAGTCAAAGTGCATGGATCTGCCTCCTATCAATATCTCAGAATATCTGAACTCTAGATTCTTCCCAAGGATTACCACTTTAAACTCAGCTATAGTCCAACCCACCCCCACCCCCTTCTGAAAAATATGCTGCCTGGAAGAATGACTCAGGCTGCCTTGTTCCTCACTCTTTCCCAGCACTTACCATAGAACCTGATACATAGTAGGTACAAAATAGTACTAAAAAGTTTTTGGATGAATGCTGCTTGAGTCTTATAAGAACCCATTCATTGGGACAATATAATGGAAAGTGGACTAAATGATATACCTTTTATTTATTTTTCCAGACTCTGAAGTCTTGATATTTTAGATATTTCTACAGTGATTGGATCTATACATTATTTTCTTAAGTCAGGTCATCAAAGTGCTATAAGCCTAAAATATATTGTGTTCACTTTCTTTTAATGAATTGTGTTGAAATTATGTTACCAGATTATACAGTATGACCTGGCAATATTATTTATTCATATTTAATTGAATTGTGTACCGAATTTCTGATTTGATGAGACATTTTCTCTCTTCTCTTAGAAGAAATATGTTGGATATTTTTCATTTATAATTTCAGTTTGAACACACACCAAAATATAGAGTATTGTAGAAATGCAATTCCCTGCATATAAGTTTATATTAAAAATATATTCCAAATTCTTATTCTAAGATTCTGTGAGAGATTTATACTATGCTACAGAAGTATGACCTCCTACCTTTATGAATTTAAAGCTGATATATGCAAGGATATTTCAGAAGGTACATGAAACCATGCATAAATTGGTACATCTCCTGAATAAATTTATTACTCGTAAGTAATTTAAAATATTATTTAATATTAAAACTAGCACATATAGTTTATAGAGGAGAATGCAAAATTCACATGAATTTTTAAGATAAAATATGGAGACTTCAAAGAAATTCCATGCCTAGAGAAAGCAGCTCTGAGCTATGCTTCTGGGACCACCAGGAGTGCACATTCTCCTTCTCTGAAGTCAGGAATTCTTTGGTTGAAAAGTTTGAGATTAATTGAACCAGTTTTGAAAAATGAGTCATCTCAGAACTAAAAAGGGGGTCCATCTAAAGAGAGAGAACTAAAGGAAGCCTTTAGAAAGGGGAAAAGCCCAGAATTCTTCAAGGAAGTAGGTATGACGAAAACCTTAAGTGAAGATGAGAGAAATGAGAAAGCCTAGGAAACCATAACCAATCCCAGGAGCCCCTTCCAATAGCTCAGAGAGATGAATTTCTAAAAACAGAATAGACCTTGTTATGAAAGAATTATCCTTGTTAGGTTTGGAATCTCTCTCCCACCCAGATGTAAGATTCTCCAGGCCAGGAACATAGGGTCTTCCCTGGACACTGTGTGAAATGGGACTGAAAACACAAGCTGAGTGAGAAGCCCATACCAAGAACTTGATGGTCCCACCATGAAGAGAAGTGTTAGGAATGACAATTATGGCAGACGCTGAAATGCCCTTTCTGAACAGGAGACAGGGAAGTTGGCACACTTCCTCCAGTTGTCAGCTCCTTTAGGGGCTGCCTCAACAATAGAGATCTGCCTCATCTAAAGTCACAGCCTTCTCAGAGGAAGCATGAGTTTGCAAACTAGGCAGGGCAAGGGTAATTCCCAGCATTTGGACCCAACAAGAGACAATTCTGATGGGCAATGTTCCCACCAGAATTCTGAGTTGGTGGAAGCTTTGCTGACCTGCATGAGGTTCAGTTTCTCCTTCAGCCTACCCCTGTCTCCTCCCCCTTCCTTTAACAGGTGTTAATCCCTGCTAACCTCTGTCTCAGCCTGTGCTCCTGAAGAACCCATGTGGGATAGCACCACATCCTGGTAGGGCCAGGAGCAGTGCCTGGAATTGGGATGAAGATCCATCAGCATGCAGCTGGAAGGTGGTGAATGAAAATAGGCTGGGAACAGATGAAGAGGAAGAGACATGTGGAAAGGGATCTCCTGGTAATTGCTGTGAATTTTAGCTAAATTCTGATTCATTTTTGTGGGTCAGCAAAAGTATGATGTGTGGGGGTCTGGTTTATATGGCCAGAGTGGGAGGATAGACATAACTCCTCCTGGTCCCTTTAAGGCCTCCTTCCTAAGCAAGATAAGATCAGGGGTTCAAAAGTTTTGGTCACATACTGTGTTCTGGGAGGAAGGATTCCTTGACTAGAATTTCAGCATTATATTTTCCATTTCACCTGCTCTGGAGTTAGCCTTTATACTAATGGGAATCCAGTATTCCCCTCACCGCATAGTCTCATTCTCCATCTAGTAGTTGTCAAGGCTGGATGCGGGCCTGGGCAGTGAAGTGTGGGGCTTTGGTGAGCCAGGCATGGCGGGCAGTAGTAGAAGACAAGGTGGGTGCTTGGATAGACACGGTTGAAAGGTTGATGATTCTTCTGACCTTAAATGACCCTAAGTAGCATTCGTGCAGTATTTTGAGCAAGAGCAGATGGTCCGTATAGATAGGAGTAGAAACAGATGGTATCTCACTGTCAGATTTTCTCTCCTGAGACCTGGTGCCTGTCGTTGTATGCTTTATACTGCTCTTTGGCATGCTAAAGGGAGTTTTTAAGAACTCCTTGAATAGCCAGTGGCTCTCCCAGGATCTTGCTGGCCTTCTGCTAGGGACGGATGAGGTGGTTTGAATAAGGGATATGAGTGAAAGCCATGGTTACAATGCAAGGGTGAATTCCAGTGAAAGGAGTATAGTAAAGCAATAAGCAAATTCCCAGGTGGTGAGTTAAATAAACCCATGCTGTCATCTGCACAATATGTAGTAGTGACATGATCACAGGAAAGTGATTAAGTGACTCTGGGGCTCCACTCCCAGCAATTTCACCACTGTGGTGCAACCTTGGGTAATTTACTTAGCCTCTCGATGTCTCCATTCCTCATTTGAAAAGTAAAGATATTAAAGAGGGCACTTGTTATGATGGGCACTGGGTATTATATGTAAGTGATGAATCACTGGATTCTACTCCTGAAACCAATATTGCACTGTATGTGAACTAAAACTTAAAAAAAAATTAAATAAGAGTTAGGAGAAAAGTAAAGGTAACATCATAGCACCTACCCTGCCCCTCCCTGTAGTTTTATGATGATCAAATGAGTTAATACATGCAAAATTCTTGCCAAGGATAAGTACTCAATAAATGTTAATTATTTTATTATGATTTATTCCATGTGGCTCTTGGTTTGAAAGCAAAAATGCTGATAGGTGGAACCAGAGGTAAACGGTTTAACTACTGCCTTCTAGAATTGTGTCGTGACCCAGAGACATGTTCAGAGATGCTGTAGCTAAATAATGTGAATTCTGAAAACATCCTTAATCAGAGGAGGGGAGGGATTTGTTGATAGAATTCAGGCAAGGAATAAATTGTGCTCTGGGAGAGTAGCCATTATCACCACAATAGACATAGGAGAGGTTGGCGATGAGCCATCAATCATGAAAAAGTACCATGGAGGTTGGAAATGGGCATAGAAGTTCTTCAAGCTTCTTGAATAGGCCCTTGGCCTGAACATGTGTCACAAGTGTTGATATATTACAGAGCATCCTGGGGAACATCAGGTGGCAGTATTGAGTGTCAATCTTCCCCATAGGGAGGAACAGCTGGCCACATCCATGAAAGGATGCTCTCCATCCCCCATGTCTGCCCTCACTATTCCGTCTCACATTCCTCAGCCCCCAGGCCCTACCTTGGGTGCTTACATAAGTAACAGGCATAGCTTTGTTTAGGCTTCAGCTTCTGTGTCTTGCCAGTTTTCTTCAATCCTTTGCAATTAATATTGGATGGCTAGAGAGTTGTCAGGGAGAGAAATTTCTTGGGGAAAGTGGTTGTTTTCATCTCCTTATGTTCTGGTGTATGTGATAGAACTTGATAATTGGTTTTGGCTGTTCAGTACATTCATTCATTCATCCACTTCCTATGATGAAATAGGAACAAGATATACAAATTAGAACAAAATGAAAAAGTGGCAGAATAGTAAAATGAAGCCCAGGGATAAACTTAATTTTAAAATGCATATGGTAAGGCCAAGAAAATTGAGTGGGCTGCAAATTCAGCCAAAAGAATGCTTTTAAAACTTGACCATATGTTAAGATTGCACAGTACTTTTTATTTATTTTATTTTGCCTCACTTTTACAAAATTCCATTCTCAGTGATAGTGACATAATTGAACTGGTGTGGAGCCCAGGTGAGGCTTCCCAGGTAAGGCTAATGTACAGCCAGAATTTCAAACCACTGTAATCAAAAAAGAAACAATTACTTGGTCAAAGAAATCACCAGGTTCCCCTCTTGAATCTTGATTTAGTGCATTGCAAATCTATTTAACCAAACAATCCAGCTAATTCTAAAGTGATTCAGAAATGTGGCGAAAGTTTTGGTTTTCAGAACTTACATTTTATTCACAGAATATGAATTAATTCACAGTATTTGAGTGTACAACATTAGTTCTTAGGAGTTATTTAACTTTTTTTTGGTACTGAGGCATAAGAGAAATGTTTTGGTGGGTCCCCCCAGAAAGGAGATACTATAAGATTCATGAACAATATCCTCAAAAACATCCTTTCAAAAACAATGGTAAATGTGACACACATGCTTCTGATTTACCTCTCAGTGTAGGCAGAGGGCATAACAACAAAACACAATATAGTTTTCCTCAAAAAAAAAAAAAAGCCTCTAAATATGAAAGACCAAAGCAATATGGTCTAAATTCACAGCTGTCTGGTTTCAAGCAGGCGTACATTTTTAAACAACTTGTTTGTTTTACTGATTATAAAAGTAGTACATGGATATTGAAGAAAACTTAGAAATGCTGGAAATACTTTTAAAAGAAAATTAAAATAATCTGTGTATCAGCTAGGACCTTTTTAAATTTTAGGTAATAGAAACTGATTCTATCTTAAGCTAAAAAAAAAATTATTGGAAGACTATCAAGAACTCATAGAATCAACATGACCAGGCTAAAAATGGGTAGGAACAAGGGCTGATCCAGAGAGCTTTGAAAAGGGAAACAACACTCTATTTGTGGCTGAAACAGCCAAGGTAGATGGTGCTGCCCCACTGCAGGACACCAATGAGGTAGGGTTTCTCACACCAGGTTCTAATTCATAGGGCTGGTGTGAGGTCAGAGTTTTTATTTCTGAGAAGTTTCCAGGTGATGCTGACACCATTGGCCCACACAGACTTGGAAGAGCAAGATAGCAGATAGCACAGCCTCTTATACCATAAGTTGTAGAATGAATCCCAAAGTCCCTTAGGCACTGGATCTGTTCAAGATTTAAATTTCCACCTCAGTAGGGCAGGTTCCACATCATATAAGCATATGGTTACCAGGGAGCAAGAAAAGAGAAAATCAAGGCCCCTTGATTTGGGAGTATGGGGGGATTAAATAAGGGATACACCTCAAGTAGGAAAACAGCCCAGCCCAAAAGAACCCACAGATAAACACTACAACTTGCAATTCTAGGGTCTAGAGATGGTCACTATCAACATTATAACATTCAGGGTTATTTCATTCACTTTATTTATTTTTTCTTATGAGAGAAGAGTATCACAAAGCTTGAGATTATATTTTCTAATGATGCATCTAAAATAAAGATTGCTCACTATCCATTTAATAATAATTTTGTATATTTTATTAATCAATAATTTTGATTCAGACTTCGAATCAGAATTTGTGTCTAACTGAATACCAGACCAAGATGTATCAAAGTACTATCTATAAAAAATGGCAATTTTTTTTTTCTAAAAAGAGCTCTCAGTTTCTTTCAAAACCTGAATATAAAATGGAGCACCGAAGTCCCATATTTTAATATTTGGAATATGTCTATGATAACTTTACCTGGAAATGTGCAAACAAGTTATTACCACTTGCACACTCCAGCCAAAAAATAAATTCCAATTATGTGCCTAGGAGATATTTTAAGCAAAGTGATTTCATGGTAAACCCTCTGGGATAACTTAGTTGTAAAATAAACCCGTAAGTAACATGGGCAGACCCGCAATTTATAATTGTTTGATATAAGCCAGTTAATTGTCGAACATATGCCCAAAATGACTATTTGAGTCTTGAAATACTTTAGCTTAAGTAATTCGTTCTGATAGTAATCCAATAGTAGGACTATGTTGAGGCTACTCCAAATTCATGACAAATAAATTATGCTATTGGCTCAGAAAGAAAAAAAAAAACAACTTATTGGGGAACTTACATTTAGTTATCCAAAAGTAGTTTCAAATCATTAAGATACAAGTGAAAACAAAAAGTAAGTACAATTCCCAATAAGAAACAAACAGACAAACAAAAGCCATTTCTGATTATGGGAATAATAACGTATATATTAAAGGAATTATAGGACCTATTAATATGTGTTAGTAGGAACCCAGGGAATACACACAGGAGTACATCTGGAGATTGTTGGACTGAGAGGTATAACACAAAGCTAGATAGGGAATAATTTATTGACATGTGAGCACTTACCCATTAGCTAGGAGTCCAATGTCCTGTGGTATGGCCAAGAATTCCAAAGTTGATTCTGATACACTATTGAGTTGGCTCTTTGAAGTTGGATTCAGTGTTGACTTACAGTTAGGAAGATGGAGCTATCTGAAGTGACCAACGGAACTGAAAAGAAGTATGAAGATTCAGGACGGTGAGAATGTTAGAATGGATTGACATATGAGAATAGAGAACCTCATTACCACACATTCTATTATTGCAAATTGGCTAAACATATTTTAAAAGGTAAAATAAACCTAGTCTTTTTATTGTTTTTAAGACAAGGAGATGAGAGGAGAGTCTGAGGGAGAGAGAGAATCTTAAGCAGGTTCCATGCCCAGTGCAGAGCCCAATGGGGAGCTTGATCTTCCATGACCTTGAGATCACAAATCAAGAGTCAGACCACCTGAACCACACAGGCTCCCTTAGCTTACTCTTGATAAATATTTCATCTGTTTTCAGCTTCTTGAGTATTTTAGAAATAAGTTTGACCCAACTCTTTTTTTTTTTTTTTTTGATATAGTAAAGACAATAAAAGAATCATGGCAGACATCCTCCTTGTTTTTGTTATTACGGAGAGAAACTTGTTGAGAATACATAAAAATGCATAAGAAAGTGACATTCAAGAGCTAAGTAATGAAAGAAAGAGGTAGGGAAGATTTAAAAGCAAAAGTAAAATTTATGGAAAGCTTAGATTTTAGAAGGAAGGATCTGATGGGAAAGGAGGCTAGGAGTGACAGCAGTGCAAGGAAGTTGGATATCCTTTGTAGAACCCACTTAGTCCAAACTAAGGCCAAAATAGAGCAGGATATGTTGTACAGAGAAACTAAGAAGATATTTTTAACAAACCTCTTCAATAACAAAATAATCCTCAATAAATGAGTTGCAGCATTTGATGATACTTAAAGTGATATAAAGGAATAATTCTTAAAAATCTGCACAGTATACAGAAAGCATTTAAATTTCAATATGGAAATTCAGTTATACAAAATGCCAGAATCATAATACATTTCCATGGAAAATTCAGAGAATTACTGTATCTCTATTTCTGGAAAGGGGAATGGCAGCCACTATTTCCGGTGTTTAAAATCATTCAGTCTCTCATTGCCCTCAAGATGAAATCTAAACTTACTAATAAATGTCATGAGCCCCTTAATAATCTGGTCCCTTCATTTATCATTGTTTTTACAACTCTCCATCAAATCATTCTGTATTTCAGCCATGATGAGCTACTTTTAGTTCCTCAAATGAACCACAATATCTTGCATTTTCACATTCTGTCTTTTCTGTCTGGAATATTTTTCTCATCATCTTTCCCCTTTGTGTAATTCTTCGTGTTTGTTCAGATCTCAGGAGAGTGATCCTACTTTCAGCCTTCCCTGATGCCTGCCTCCCCTTATTTAGAGGTCATTCTAGATCTTCTTCCAGAGATCCTCTACTTCCTACATGTAACACTCAGTATATCATACTTTAAGTGTCTGCTTACTTGTCTGTATCCCCTACTGGACAGCAAACTCTGTAGGAACTGGACCCATGTTGAAACTCTCAATAGTTAATATGATCAGTATTGAATTATCGAGCACCTACTAATGTGACAAAGATTTTTCTAGAACCCGAAGATACAATAAGAACAAAGTCACAGCCTTTATTGTGCTTGTATTCTAAAAGAATAAATAAATAACTGTATGCAAGAATTAATGAATGGACATTTTGTAAGTGTAAGATATATCAAAGACTAATCAACAAAAGCTTATTATTCAAGCACTTAAAATGTGTCCTATCATCTTCAAGGTACTATGTATGGTGATGAGGATTTAAAAAAACAAACAAGGAGAAGCTTCCAATTTAGTTGGGCAAGAAAAAAATCAAAATACAGGCAAATCACATGTTCTTCTAATTAAAAGCACAGCAAAATTTGTAAATGAAAGAAATCAGAGTTTACTAATAGAGTTGGGGGCTGGACCTCCATGAAATTATTGAAACTTACGTCAAATCATGGGGGGTAACTGGCTAGCATTTTGCTTCTCAGAGAGGAAGGGAGAAATGTTATCTTTACAAGTGCTGGAGCCAAGCCACAGAGAACTGAAACTGAGTATGACTTCAGGCAAGAAGAAATTGTTCCAGCCTGAAATCCCAGAAATAAAGGTGGGAAGGAAATGTGATCTCTGTGTGACCTTCTGCTTTGATTTATTTAATCACTTAGTAAACATTCAGTGAACATCTACTCAGTACAGGCACAGTGCTAGGTACTGAAGGATGGAATACCAAGGTGAGCAAGCGCAGTTGTGGGCCTAGTTTCTGTGGGACTTCCTACCCCATGTAATTGGTGGAGGAAGGATTTCTATCATCATACCAGAAAGGAGTCTAATCATGAAGGGGGTATGCAGAATCTGGTCTTCTTGTTCATAGTCAAATATTTTTTCAGTAAACTTGGCAGCCTCTTTGCTTATAAGCCATTTGAGATGCCTTCCATTTCCATGGTTCTAGCTTGACGTTTTGACTCCATAAAGGAATATATAGCACATTTGGTTTTACTTTGGGTGAGTGCAAAATTTCAATGATTTTAAGATGAGAACAAGAGAAAAATGTCTTTTAATCTGAGATCCATTTTGTTTGGAGAGTGAGTTCTATCTTTTTGATTGATCTTATTAAAGCACACTGAGATTGAGTTTTGATATGCTCAAGGTCCAATTCAGTCCAAAGACCACGCCCCCCGCTCCCAGAAAAATGGATCTTTTCTTAAATCATGCTTTTCATAACCAAGAAGCTTGCAGAGTGCTGAAATAGACACTCTGTGGAAAGGCAGTTTGCAGAAGTCTAAATTAAGCCTATTTCATTACTAATTCAATGAATTCATAAAATATAGGAATAATTTTACCCTTGTTTTAATTCGAATCAGCAAATGTTTTCAGATGTGGTTGATTAATTAATTATCTGTCTTTAATCTCACCATTATCTGACGAGAAGGAAGGGAAGAGAATTATAAAGGTAAACCTATTTGCTGAGGGAGAATTCACAGCTTTTCCTGTCGGATTCAAGGTATTCAAAGGACCTGTCTGTATTCTTACAGATTTCCATCTTGCTTCAGGAAAAATCATTGTGTCACCAGGAAGTAGCTGTTAAATGCAAAATGCTAATGCTAAAAATGAAAAGACACACTGAGTTTTAAATATTGATTTCAGTAGTGGAAGAGAGACAGATAACTTAATACCTTGTCTATAAGAGAAGCTAAATTTTAACCGAGTCTCTACATCTCCATGGTAAAACAGCACAAAATGTGCCATTTTAATGCCACAGAAACTAAATCTTAGAAATATATTTATGTCTAAGTCATCATTTTGCTAGATTAAAAAAATATTGGACAACTGGGTGTATGGAGAAGACTCTAGGTCACCTCCCCCAACCTTTTCCATGATCCCTCTACAGGCTACATAGTCACAGTTGAGGTGAGGAGAAGCAGTGCCCTGAATACAACTGATTAGGTGTATGATCTTCTTTTCACATGTTTCAGCAGGGAGTAATTGTGTTGCCAGTAAGAAGCAATGGTGCTTAAAATCAATTATGAGGACAAAAAGCTTTCCAGCTGGCTGAGATGTCCAGAAAGTTGTTCCATAGTGAACTTGGCTTGTGTCGAACATCCCCTTGCTTAGCCAGGAAGCAAGTTGAGGCTGTTAGTACTAGTGAAATGCGCTGCCTGAGGCTTCAAGGTCTCCTGTTGAAACAATCACTACCGATTACATATACATTTTGTGTATGCCTGTGTTTTGAGTGTGTGTTAGTGTGTGCACATTTTGAAAGAGAGAGAGACCAAAGAAAGAAGACAGAGGAAGAAGAAAGGAAGAAATGCCACACAAAACGTCAGTTTTGCAGGAATGAGCGGCATATGCCAACTGTATGGAACATGGAGTGGTGTAAAAATTCCAGAATGGTTCCCTTGCACTTTCTATTTCAATACAGAATCCCTGCCTTGGACCATCTCTTTCTTCTCATTCAGGGTCTGTTGGGCTGCTTTGCTACATTTCTCTCTCCTTATTCCCACTGCCTGCCAATGGGTATCAAATTTTCTTAGACTCAGCCTCCTGTACAAGTTGCCAGTCTTTATAACACCTTGGTTGAAGACTCTCTTCCCAGTTCCAGTGGTGGAATTGGGAACTGGTTGTATTCTATCTAAGCACATGGCTCTTTGCTCAGAGAACATGATCCATGAACAAAGGAATAAAACAAATGGTAGCCTGACTGGTACTTACCACATTCTCTAGTCTCAGCAGGTAGGGAAGATGTGGATTCATAACCCAAGGAAGAGTCCCTCTGTGTCTCTGAGAAATCCTGCATCCATCTCCCCTAAAGAAGGAGAAACAAAAAGTCTTCCAGCAGGTACCAGCAGGTATAACAGCAAGAACAGAGACTCAAGTGTGTGTCCTGTCTCCTCAGCTGTCAAAGGCTCTTTCCTTTGCAGGACTACCTGGGCAGAGTCCAAATTTTTGCAAGAGCAGCCAGGCAACAGGGCAGTCTTCCAATTCTTTATAATATATCTCAAAAAGTCAAATCTTCTTCATTTCTGACATTGCCTTAGTTTTGCATTATAAAGAAAATGGATGATTGTCCTTTAAGTTTTAGTTCTTTAAAAAAAAATAGGGTCACAGTCTTAAAACCAACGGAAGAAAGAATCTTAAGCACATCATTACCTCTTGAAGTGCTCTTAAGGAGGACTATCTTGGGGACCCCAAAACACTATGGTCATTCATTTCTGTGAACTTCCCTCTGAACGGGACTCCAGATCTTGAGAGTCGAAAAGAAGAGAGGGAAGGCTTCTCAATATAGGCTCGTCACTGGTTGATCACGTAAAAGAAACTGTGATCTTTGAGGCTACAGAGCTTAACCTGCAACCAGCATATCTCCTGTGTCCTGTTATGGAAAAGGAGTCTCTCACTACTCTGATTTGTTTTAGCTTAGTCGGTGTCAGGTCTTAGTTATGGAGGGAGATGAAATAGACCCTGCTATATCCACATTGTTATCTGATGCTCACAACGGCTAAGACGAAGTAGTTATTATCCTCATTTTCTGGATGAAGAAACTGAGATTTAGAGAGTTTAAGGGATTTGCCTGAAGTGATATAGCAAATAAGCAGCAGAACCATGATTAGAAGCCGGATCCTTTCCTTCCCAAGCCTATGTTCTTAGCCACTGAACTATAGTACCGCTTAGATCCCAGAAAGATGATATTGTGTTCATTCATTCATTATTGCATTCATTCTGTGAACAACCTTTCTAAGTGCCCAATGTGTGCCAGTCAGTAGAATGATTTGGAGAATACAGTAGTCATTACTTTCATGCAGCTTTACAGCGTTTCAGGGCATAGGAAACTCCTCCAGAGTGAAAGAAATCCAACAAAAAGACCTTCAAAACAGAACGGCTTGCCATACTCATGTCCCATGGAAGACAGAGTCCTTGAACCTTTCAGGAGACTCCAGTCTCCTGCTCACTTAATCAATTTGTCCCAGATTAGACTAAAGATCATACACTACAAAAAAAAATGAGTTTATATATAAGTTCACTCTCCCCCTAGATTTAGAGCTCACACACTGTTAAAAGCTGGTGTCTGTACCAGAGTCAGAACAAGGGCTCTTTGGGGAATTAAGGCCATGCAGGTGGAGACTCTCACTGCTACTTCCCAGCCCTGTCACCTGGCATCTGAGTCCCATAAGCAACAAGTCCAGGAAAGATAAATTGAAGAGGGATGTTTCTGTTCTCCACGTCCAGGTGTGGAACAGCTGGTAAAGGCCAGGGGACCCCAAAGCTGTAAGCAATAAATTGTGCTGAAACTCTGGCCACTTCACATCACTCCGGATTTCTCACATTAATAATCACTGCCCTGAGCAAAATGGAAGCTCAGGTGTGTTCTGTCCCTATGCCGTCCAACCCATCCACATAGTCACCTGGTTCGGATTCACAGCAGGGCCTTGAAAAATGACAGGCAGAAAGCTGTGATTTATACAGGGAGCAGGTAATTAAGGCAAAATGCCTGTAAGGGCAGCCTCGGTTAGAATGGTCTCAGAAACATGATTGGAAGCCCCCAACGTCCAAAGAGCCCGTTTGAGAATGTCCTGAGCATGTATGTACGTGTCACACACACACACATACCCATGGCACACAGAGAAAAATGTTTGAGTGGGTTGAGCTATTCAGGTTACCAGCATTACCTTAGGATATTATGAAGGTAAAAGCTATGACTTTGGGCTAAATGCTTCACATGAAAGTATTACAGGCAGAAAAAAAGAAGGGGAAGGAAAAAATTGCAATTTATGGAATAAAACGATATGGCAATTTAACTGGACCAAAAATAATCAATAAAAATTAGCTGCATCAAAACATGTATATATTGGTTGATTTATGTCAAGTGTCTCCTCTGTGAAAAACTTACCACCTTTTGATCTTTTGAATCACATGCATCTGTGCATATAAATATAGGCATATAGATGCAAATCTGCCATGTGTAGATTTTTGCCTTTTTTTCTTGCTTTCTGACTGAGAGCCTATGTGCTTAAGCTCTTCAAAAACACCATCTATATTCAGCGCAGCATTATTTTCAATAGCCAGACGCGGAAACAACCTAAATAAAGAAAATCTGTCTGTCTCTCTCTCTGTCTCTCTCTGTCTCTGTCTCTCTCTCTGTCTCACACACACACACACACACACACACACACATACACACACTAACACACACTGGAATATTATTCAGCCTTAAAAAATAAGAAAATCCTACCATTTGCATCAGTGTGGATGGAACTGGAGGGCATTATGCTAAGTGAAATAAGCCATATAGAGAAAGACAAATACTCTATGGCATCACTTTTATGTGTACTCTTTTTTAAGAAATCTAATTTCTAGAAATAGAGAATAAAATGGTGGTTGCCAGGGGTTTGGAGGAGGGGAAAATGAGGAGATGTAGATCAAAGGGTACAAACTTTCAGTTATAAGAATACGTTCTCAGGATTTAATATGCAGAACAATAGTTAGTTGCACTTGAAAATTGTGAGAGTAGATCTTAAGGGTTCTTCCTACACATAAGCAAAAAGAGTTAATTATGTCAGGTGATAGATGTGTTCACTTGATTTTGGTAACCATTCTATAATATATATGTATTTGTACATTAAATCATCCTGTTGTGCACTTTAAATACATCTAACTGCATTTTTCAATTCTTCCTCAATAAAGTTGGAAAGGGAAAACACCATATTCTGTGGCCATTTCCACTATTTCGTGTTAACTTGTGAGCAGCTGACATGTAGTCAGAGGCCTCAAATGACAATGGAACTAAGCAGATTTTCTAGGCTTCCCTCATTTTATTTTTCTGTTTTGTATATTTAGGAGAGAAGAAAAGCCAATGAGGCAATTGTTTCTTGCAAGTGAATTATAAATATAGGTTACACTAGATTTCAATAAACGACGTGTGCTCTGAATGTAGAAGTCATTGGTGAAAAATAGGTCACAGGAAATGAAGGTTTAACCATATTTCCATGGCCATGTAACTCTGATCACTATATTTAAATTTTTCAAGCCTGTTCCTTAAGATTAGTGATAATACTACTAATAATAACTACTTGTTGAACAAACACTTCATTTAATCCTCAACACAACTCTATTGCCATTTTATCCAAGTGGCACTCGAGACCCAAAACATTTAATGTGCTCATGAATTCAAGTATCAGTGTGTAGTAAAACCATAGTTTGAGCTTGGATGATATGACTCTACACCTCATGCTCCTAGCTTCTATGCCACCCTGCCCCCAGGAAGTCAAAGAGTAAAGCCTCTAGGTAATTAGGAATACATGTGAATGTGTCAAAACTTTGCTTCCCAAACTGCTACCTCTGCCAGATGAAATAGTGCCCCTCCTCTGAGGTCTGTCCTCCATGGCCTTGGGGGTTTGTGAATCTTATGGATATGAATTCAAATCCAGTTCTGTCTTATACAATGTGTGATCTGGAATGGATTGCTTAACCTCTCTGAGTAACTCTTACCTCATAGTACTTGAGTAATGAACACATTGATTTATTTAGAATATTCTCTTCATGACAGGCACTTAGTAGCTATTTAATAAATGATGCTCTTGTCTGCTACCTGCGTCCTGAAGACTACCCTATTTCTCAGAATTAGAACTCTTTTTTTTCTCCATGCTTTCATGGGCCATTGTTTTACTCTCCCTTTTAAGGATATTATGGTTATTTGGTGCTGTTCCATTTCCTCAAGTAACTTGTGAAGTATCTGATGTCAGGATTGACCTCTTATAACCAACCATCTTTGCTTACACTCTCCAGAATGGGAAATGGTGCATAATTTTGTCATTAAAATTCTGGCACAGAAATTCAGTAATGGCAGGAAGAGATAATGTGAACAATTTCTTGAATATTTTAAAAGTCCAATTAGTCAGGATTAGCAGATCCATATGAAAACTAAAACTGAATAAAAAGGAGTTGAAAATTGGTGAAACATATATAGGATTAGAAATGTTTCCTAATTATTTTTTACTCTAATCAGAAATATTGTGGATCAGTTGGTGATGATATTTTGAAATAACACCATCTGAAATAATGGTCACTTGCTGAAATAAATGAACTACTTAGGTCACTGGGTCATCATGATGACCTGTACACATTGCAAAGCTATCCAATTGACTTCATAACTGACATGAATACTGAACTATGTTGTGACTCGAAGCATTGCAAAGGCCACCAGCTTGCATCACCCAAAGGTGCTTTAGCATGGACTAACATAAAAACATGTGGAATAAATTTTCATGGACAAATTTTTCATGATGATTTTGGGAATGTGGTGAATTATATTCTTTCATTTAAAAAAAAAAACAAGAAATCACCCTATGATTATACATTAAAATAAGTCTGGGGATTCTCAGTTTTTGAAATAATTTCAGATCATACACATTTTAAAAAGGAAGCTACTTCTGAATTCTTAAGAATGAGAGATGTGTTAGAAATTATAAAATAGGGCTATACTGTAATACAAATACTATTTTATAGAACATGGTTGGAGTAAAGGAATTCAATTTCCTTTCAATTTTAGCAAAGAAAGCAAAACAACAAACCAAAGGCTCCTGGGGGCTCAGTCTGTTAAGCGTCAGCCTTCCACTCAGGTTATTATCCCAGGGCCTGGGATAGGGCCCCACGTCAGGCTCCTTGCTCAGTGGGGAGTCTGCTTCTTCCTCTCCCTCTGCCTGCCACTCCCCCTGCTCTCTCTCTCGTTCTCTCTCTCTGTCAGATAAATACATAAAATCTTTAAAAAAAATATGGGAAGCTGACAAAGAAATCGAAAAGCCTATCCTAAAGCTTATCCTAATAACTTGATGAGGAAAACATCAACACATCAAGGACTATCTTGGAGGAATGGCAGTAAGAATAGAATAACTGGTTTACCTATTAGAAATTGTAATGCTTCAAAAAATCCAGGTAACTTGACTAAACACACTAAGTGACTTGTAATAGAGTCATTCATTCATTTATCCATTTATGCACACATCTGGGTTAACACTTACTGAGCACGTGTTCACTCTGTGCTAGGTGGTAAGATGAAATGCTTCCAATCAGGCCACTGCCCTAAAGGTAGATTGCAATTTTGTGGGGACCTATAACCAACTAATTGTGGCATATAACCAACTGATTATGATACACAGTTACTACTATCACTTTAATCAGGAGGTGGATAATCCTACCTGAGGGAATCAGGAAAACTTCTCAAAGAATTGACATCTTAGCTAGGCTCTGCAGAGAGAGGAGTGGTAAGAGAGTAGAGTAGAAGAGTAGAAGTAAGAGGCAGAGGGTTCACTAGGTGGGTTAGGTTAGAAGAAAGTCTACATCAGGCAAAATATAAAATAACATAAACAATTCCTTGAATATTTTATTCAAGGACAATAATAGTCTGGCTATATTATAAAGTTGAGGAAGAGGAACAATGAAAGAGAAGTTTAGAAGATTCGTTTGAGAATAATCTTTAAGAGTCATGGTGCTAGGCTAAAAAGGTTGTTGGGCTTCGTCATATAAGCAAAAAAAGCTGATGTTTTTTGAGAGAGAGAGAGAGAGAGAATGCCATAAGTGTTTCAAAATGACTCTGGCTGGAGTGTGGAGACTGAATTGGAGTTAAAAAGACAAAGGAAAGAGAAAATTATTAAACCTAGTAATAGGATAAAAGGAGAGATATCAGATAATTTATGAACCTAATCTGTATGCAGTGGGATAATTATTGCTTCGAACTCCTCCTTGACCGCTTGAGTGGTTCCAATGAACCAGATATCATATGAAAGCTTAAAATTATTTGATCAAAAGTTTAAAATTAATTAATAAAATCCAATTAATTAAAGCTAATAAAAAAAGAAGAGAAAATCTTTAGTTAAAAACACCTTGAACTTGAATGTGTTGTTATAATTCACCACCCAAGATATTCACAAGAGAAATGATAAAGTGGTAGATAATAACAAAATGCTTCACTTTGGCAACAATGACAAAAAAAGCTTGCTCAAAGTAATGTATTATCATTGACCCTGCTGACTTAAGTTATTTTAAAAACATAATCTTCTTTTTCATTTGGAGCATATTACTTTGCACAAACTCAGATTAGAAAAATATTTGCGTCCAAAAAAAAGTTATTGTATATAAAGAGAATAAGTTCAAAGAAAGAAATGATATTGTAAAATTACCTTTTTTGGGAGGGAGTGCATTAGTGGGAAATGAGTCTGTGTGTTACACTGACCTAGGAAAAATACTATGTGTAAATATTAGAAATGGGGTAGTATCTGATTCAGGAGAATCAATTAATAAGCTAAAGTAGGTTGATCAAAACGTCTTGACCAGGAATTTGGAATTGGTGTATGGAGACACTAGTCAGTTGATCAGAAGTGTTAAAGTTAGGAGGACAAGCAAAGGGACAGGGTCGTTGTTTGTGTTCCGAGCACAGGGCAAAGGAGAGAAAGTCAGTCTAGAGAGAGAGAGACAGAAAGTGAAAGTAGACATTCAGAAAAAAAAGCAAAACAACAACAACAAAAAAAAACAAGACATCACAGACACTGAAAGAGAGAAAACACAGTAAGAGTAATTCGCCTCATTGCTGATTATTTTCTACACACTGAGTCAAAAGTCTGCCCTCTGGATTCTATATAATTCCATTGTATCTTTACAATATACTTTCAATTTTTTGTTGTTTTTGTTTAACATTGTTTCAGTGGGTTTATCTTTGAAATCAAGGAATCCCTAAATAAGACATACAAGATAGAATCAAAACAACAAAACAACAAAACTGGGCATGAAATGAGTCTCTCTGAGCAAGAAACTATTTTAAGATGAAATGTATCAACATATTAAAATTATGTGACCTCATCCTCCTAGCGTTAGTCCTAGAATTTATTAATTTTAATGTAATTTCTCAATTTATTTACTACAGGAAAGGGTGTCTCAATTTTTAAAAGGATACTTAATGCTTTTATATTATTTAATAGAGCTCTGGAGGAGTTTTCTGCAAGTCTTCTAGCGCCTTGGCCCAGTTTTAAAACATGCTCTGCTCTAAGTGAGAGAAGTCATTGTGTGGGGACCTAAACAGGGCTTGTTTTTCTAGAGCAGAAAGGACCCCTGACTGAAATATACCCTCCTTCCCTTACTTCAGGATGCAGTCTCTGTAGATGTATGCCCAGATTTTTAGGGGATAGTATCTTTTAGGATAGGAACAAAGATGGAAAGTAGACATCCAGATGGACCATTTTCCTGCTGCCAATGGTGAGAAATAAAGTTAGCATGCACTGAAAGTGCAGGGACCACTAGAAAAAAAAATCCCATCTTCCTCAATTTCTATCACCTTTAATAGCCTGCTTCACACAAACTAGGATTTTTGTATGCATGGGTGGATGATTGGATGATGGCTGAAAGTATAGACAGATGACTGAATGAAGCCTTAAGCTCTGGAAAAGCAGGTGCTAGACCTTTTACCTGTAGTTATATGCTTACTGTAGTTTATTAAATAAGTGGAAGGCTTAACAACTACTCACAAAAGCTTTAAAATCTCCCTCCAACCCACTCTACAATATAAAGCTGCAGCCAGTGACTTGTCACATAGCAGTGAGCCTCTGACAGAATTGCCTTCAACCGTTCTGAATACAAAGCAAAACATCTCCTGCATGTAATTGCAGGGAAGAGACAGGGGAGCCAGAAATAAACCAAATATAGACGATGAAGAACTGTCTTCTTCAATCAGTCCTAACAGAGATCTGTATTTATTGCTTGTTATAAAAACTTTATTACCTTTTTTTATAACTCTAGCTGTCCAGTGTTTGATTTAACCAGAAAAGATGCTGGTAATTTGCTCTTCGGTACATACATATTTTTGAGATCTAGAAGTTATGGTCATGGCTTTGTTGTTCTTCTTTTCCTTACATGAATCAGTACTTCAGAATGAAGAGTGCAGGTCAGACACAAGATATTGAGAAAAGGCCTCTGTCGGGCGAGAATATGCACCGTTCGATTAATTTTAATAGCTAGCCCTGGGAAACTTATCCATGTTGAGTATGAAGTATATTGCAACTTTCTAGATGCAAAATTACCATAAGCTACAGAAGTCATAAGGAATATGCTACCTATTTAAATAAATATTTGACTCTCATACAGATGTTGATTTTGCTGAATGATTGGAGGAATTTGTATTAGTGAGTCTCAAGGAGACATCCATACAAGAAAAATTCCATTTATCCTGCCTTCTAATTCACCTATTCACATCATGTATCTTCCTGAGGTCCGAATCCTCTGGAGATTTCACTTTGGCTTTGATTTAGTAATGATATTAAGGCATATGTTTTATTAGGTGCTACTGTGTATTTGTATCCCCAAATGATGGCTCGATTTAGTGTTGCTCTAAAGAAACATTAATTATTTATAATTATGGGATTTGATCCCATCTGAAGAAACAATTAGAACATTTAAATGTAATAGAAAAATAAGCAATACATAGTGAGCTGTACTGTGGGCTTCTCTCCCCAATTTTATCTAAAACTGAGAAGGTTCACAAAAACTTTCCTGTCCTAAAAAAAAATGTCCATTATTCCAAATGTGATTAAATTAGCTCTGTGCTCAGTGAGTGTGCTGCTGCTCAGGAAACCCTTTGGGGTCTGGTGAGGAGACTAATGGGAAACTATAAAGCTCTTGGAATAAACAGGAGTGTAAATCATTCATGGGTTTAGTCAGCTCTAACCTCAAGAATGTACAGGCTTGGGAAAGGATTATCCAAACAATATTTCTTTTCCAGGCTGCTCTTTAGAGAAAACAGCTGGTTTGGATTAAAAGAAACATTTCAAATATTACTAAATAGAAATGTTTTGAGCACCTTACCAGATTCAGGTAAGAGAGAGGAAAAAAGGAAGGCTTTCACTGTGTCCCTTTATTTCTTCCCCTTTTACTTTCTTAGAGGAAAGAGGATAAGAAAAATATTACTTAGGTCGAGTTAGCTATTGAATTACAGGTTTTTAGTCCAATAATATATGACAGATTTACAAGACCCTATTGAATGATAAAACTGCACTTTCTCTTATCCGACCATTTTGAAATCATGATATGTATAGAAAAGGCATACAAAACAAGTAATTTGATAAGATTATGCCAAAATACCTATTTTGTACCTAGGTAGTTCTCATTTATTTATTACATATTGAATCCATCTGGGAAAGTGTTGCACCAAATAACAGGCTTTTCCTTAAGCCCCAGTTTGGCACCCTTTATGCAGCAAATGACTAGACCTGCCATCCTGCAAACAGAACTAGTAGTTTAAACTGTGTTTGCATAAGTTTAAAACCCAGGCAAGAGTGGAGAAGGTGAAAGGTGGTCAGGCAAAAACATCTGCTCTAACAGCCTGGAAGAATTTATAACAACCGACAAGATTCAATCCCTCTACACCTTTAGATGCCTTGAGGCAATACCATAGTCAGAGCTCATTGTGTTTGGAATGTAAGGAGATTATTTTTAGATGGCTTTTCAGAGCAAAGGTAATACCATATTCTTGTATTCCTGAAACTGAGAAGTAATGGAATTTCAGAATCTGGACACTGTACATAGCTCTGGTATCTTTTTCAGCCTGACTTCTCAAGCATTCAGAGTCACATCGTTAATAGCACTTCCTCTATTCTGGTTTCAATTAGCGCGAGTTACTGGGACTGATGTTCCTGGAAAGAGACACCTTGTTAAAGTCAATGTAGCTGCAGCTGTAGCTCTTTGTAAAACTGCAGATAGGTCTGCTAAGGTTGTATGGTGATAATCTGAGATATTTTGAAGAAAAGTTTAGCATCCTACTATGTCTGCAACTGTTTAATCAGTTTAATAGGGGTTCCAGTGAATAAATCTTAAAAGGTCCAAGCCATTTCCTATCTCCGTGGCAGCCAAGGACACATCCCAGTTCCATCACTCCGCAACCAACAAAAAGAGCTTTGGGATTTGAAAGTTAAGCCCTGGTTTTACAATGCACTGGTGTTTTGTATACCTATGAATAACAAAGCTGTGTGATTTAATACACAATGATATAATATTTAATTTTATGAACATTTTGCTTCCAAAAATAACATGACAGGTGGGCCCTTGCTTGAGACCTAAGGGAGCTGAGAGCTGTATAGAGATAATTGTCCTGCTCTGAATTAGCAGATATCATTCAGACATTTTCTGTCTTCCTTATTTCTAACAACCCAACAGCATGGACCAAATCTATCTGTCAAATTGTTCACCAGAAAAACAAACAAACAGAAAACACCAGAAAAGAGAAGAAAATGAACAATGTGTATGCATCTCTGCTAAAAAAAATACTCCCAAGTAAATCTCATATCTACCTAGGAGATGGATGCTGTCACTGAAGAGGCAAATATCAAGCTCCAGTAAAGGTTGAGCTGTTGACCTATAGTCACCAGTTAGTAATTATTAAGGCAGTGCTTCTTAACTGGTGCACATCAAAATTATTCATTGGAGTTTTAAAACCTTATCTCCTTTAGCCCCACCGAGGTTGTGGCCCAGGTGTCTAACTGTTATTACATACCCACAGGTTATCGTTATGTGCTCCACTATTCATTTGTTCATCCTCAAGTTCCGTGTATAGCAGTTGTAATTTTTAGCAATACAATCTCCTTAATGTCTTGCCATTATACTTAAATTAGTTCAAATCCTCTTTTATGGTAAATGCCATCTAAGCCTCACCCAGATGGGGATGAGCCAGCAAAAAAATGTGTGAAGTGAAAGCTCAGAGTCAGGAAAATCTATCATGGTAAATGCCAACCAAAGGCTCACTGTCAGGGCACAAAACTTAACCGGGAGACTCTGTTAGCTAAATCAGCACCAAGGACAGCACCACGAGCCTTAGGGAGCCTCGGCTTCCAAGGGGCGGCTGTGGTTTTTCATAGAATCCATTCAAAATTACTAATTCCAAAGCAAACAAACGAACAAACAAATAAACAAAACCAAAAGTGCTGATCCAGGCTTGACTCTAGCACAATTCCTCAGGCCTTGGATTGTTCTAGCACCAAAGTTTTAATTGCATATGGAGCTTTTTAAACCAATTCACATGTCCTGCAGTTCAGAAGCCCTAGGGTAGACATAGAACAAATGAACATTTTCTAAATTTTTTTTTATTATTATTTTTTTCATTTTCTAAATTTTATAGATGCATCAACTTTGCATGGCTAAGAAGCATTTAATGCTGTGATTCATCAAAATCACCTGGATAACTTGTTAAACTTAGGTTTCTGGGTCCTACCCCTAGAGTCTTGCTTCAGAGACTCTGGGGTGACCTGAGTATATGCATTTCTAATAAGTTCCCAGGTGATTCTGATGCTACCAGTTTGAGAAGCACATTGAACATTGCTGATTTAAATTATGATACGTTATTGGAAGCCTAGCTCCAATTAAATAATCTCCCTCATTTATGAAGGAAATCTTTGTTAGGAGTCTAAGGATAAAATTGTATCATTTGAATAACTTTGTAATGTACCTGGAAGAACTCTGGGGTCTTTAGAGGCATCACATCCTTATCTTTTGGTCACTCAGCCTTATGATCATGCTAGTTTCCAGGAATTTAACAGATATTCTTGCAGTGGAATTCAGATCATCAATGAAGTTTGTCATATGGGGACTTTCCTTTATTATCCTGATAAAAAGATATGAGTAGAATCTTACCTAGCCTAACTGCCTTTTTACTTCTTTTTCATTCTGTTTGCCAACCATTTCTTCTAGAATGATTCCATTGTTATGGACTGAATTGTGCCCCTCCAAAAAGATATGTTAAAGTCTTAACTCCCAGTAAGCAGACTGTGACTATATTTGGATATGGGCTCTTTACAGAAATAAGTTAAAATGAGTTCATTATGATGGGTCCTCATCTGTATAAATAGAGGAAAATTGGACACAGAGATGGACACACACAGAGAGATGATGTGAAGAAACAAAAGATGCACAAAACAAAATAAAAAGATAATAAATTAAAATTTTAAAGAAATTTAAAAATATTTAAAAACTGCTTTTTCAGTATCCAAAAAGACAAAAACAAACACCCACAAAAAAAAAAAATCAAAACAAACAAAAAATCCAAAGTAAGCTAGATCCTGTTTCTCCTGGAGTTGAAGCATGTTTCTCCTTCCCCCACTCCCGGAGGAGAAGACAACCATGTGACTGGAGTGATATATGTACAAGCCAAGGAATGTCAAGAATTGCCAACAAATACCAGGATGGAGGAGTCAAGGAGGTGTTCTCCCCTAGAGATATCAGAAAGAATATGGCTCTGTGGACACCTTGATTTCAGGCTTTCAATCTCCGGAACCGTGAGACAATACATTTCTGTTGTTTTAAGGCACTCAGTTTTGGTACTTTAGGAATGGTAGCCTTAGAAAACCAATACACTTATTATAAGCTAAGTCAGTGAGGATATAAATATTTTATGTAGTGCTTTACAGTTTACAATGTACTCATATTATCATATTCAATATAAGTAGCTAAATGAGGGAAATTTTGGTAATATGTATATCTTACAGACGAGGAACAGATACTCAGAAAAGTTGAATGAGTTGATGTACATCATTTAAAAAAATAGTTAAGTGACAGGAACAAGATGCAGAAACCTGTGCTCCGTATCTTTCACTGCCTTTTACATTTGCAGTTATTTTTCAATCAGAAGGAGAGAACGCTTGCTTTTGTAGTGCAAATGACTTCATAAAATACAAATTTCAAGTTCTCTAGTTTTGATTTAAAGCTATCAAAAACAAAAGTCAACAGTGAGGGTGCCTGGATGGCTCAGTTGGTTAAGCGTCTGCCTTCAGCTCAGATCATGATCCCAGGGTCCTGGGATCGAGTCCTGCATTGGGTTCCTTGCTCAGTGGGGAGTATGCTTCTCTCTCTGCCACTTCCTCTGCTCTCTCTCTCTCTCTCTCCTCTCTCACATGCACACATACTCTCTCTCTCAAATAAATATTTTTTTAAAAGTCATTGTTGAAAGTGATGTGGGTTTGCAGACAGATAAACGTGGGTTCAAATCTCATCTTTGCCATGAATTATGTATGTGGCTATAAACAGGTAACCTATATGAATCATAGTTTCCCCACTGTCAAAAGTCAAAACATTAATAATTATCACATAGGGCTGTTTGGAGATGTAAATGAGATTGTGTATATAAATCTCAGAGCAGAGGCCTTGCAGATGGTGGATACTTAAATAGATATTAGTTTCCTCATACTTCATCTTTCCTTAGATCAGTTGAATACCAGGAAAATTAACATTCTTGGTTTTTTTTAGCACATACTTAGGAAACAATGATTTATCTTTATATATACACAAGTCACCATTGAGTATTGATTAAAATCTTAAGAGTTGACACAAGGAAAATCCGGGACCACTTCAGCTTTACATCCTAAAGTGGATAGGGGAGACAAGGTCAAGCTAGAAAAACTTACTTTTTGATTGTGAGACATTTAGCATTTGGTTGTTATTTGGCTGAGAATACATATTCCTCTACCCAATTTGGAAAAAATGAAGGAAGTAGGCTAGATGTCAAAATGTTGATCACATTGATTATTCCTTGGTCCTTGTTCTGCAGAGAAATCACTGGGAGTGATAGTTCCACTGTGCTGCCCCACAGTACAGCCTTAAGAAAAACCTAAGATCAGGGAGACTATCATCAACTGGTTTCCAGAGCCAGGACGTCATTTGTGACACCAGCCACAGTGGATCCTAATGTCACAAACCCAAAAGTCCTGTGCTTAATTCTCTAAACCTCTACTATGCATCATAACGAAACCCTGACCTTTAATATTTAAATAATATATTTCTTTAACATTTAAAGGATATATTTGTTTGCAAAATTAGGTTTTTTGATGACAGGGAATGGACATTAAATATATCAACAAGCTGAGTTAAGACACTGCATTTTTAAAATAAATTATTGTGTGTGAATAGGACACTCCTCAAACATTTTTTCAGCATACATGTCCAGAACATTAGTAATTAGAAAATATTCTACCTGAAATCAGATGCTGACAGATTAATGCAGAATAAAGCATTAAGGATTTTAAAATATACTGAATGTCCACTCATAGATGAATGGATAAAGAAGATATATATCGTGATACATACATCCACACACGATGGAATATTACTTAGCCATTAAAAGGAATAAAATCTCACCATTTGCTACAACATAGACCTAAAGGCTATTAAGCTAGGTGAAATAAGTCAGACAGAGAAAGAAAAATACTACATGATTTCACTTTTATGTGAATTCAAAGAAAAACAAATGAACAAATAAAACAAAACAGACCCATAGATACAGAGAACAAACAAATCGTTGCCAGAGGGGAGAGGGGTTGTGGAATGGATGAAATAGATGGAGGAAATTAAGAGGTACAATCTTCCAGTTATAAAATAAATAAGACATGAGGAAGTAATGTACACCATAGGCAATATAGTCAATAACATTGCAACAACCTTCTATGGTGACAGATGGTAACTAGATTTATTGTGGGGACCTTCTCATAATGTATATCATTATTGAATCACTATGTTGTACACCTAAGACTAATGCAATATTGTATGCCAATTATTTTGCAATAAAAAATAACAAAATGATAATAATAAAATAAAAATAAAATTCAAAGAATTCAGAGAATGGTGCTGTGTAGATGAAATGATATCCCTTAAGCATGGTGACTGGGTTTGTCAGAAGGCAAGATTGGCTCTGGGAGACTAAATTTTAAAAACATCAAGTTAAATAGGCTTGACTTTGATATGCTGCTTTTGAACAATTGACGATGCAAACTCCAGGCAAAGAAAACAGATTTTTTGTTGCTGTGCCTAGCAAAAACAATGTGAGATTCATAGTACATAATGGTCCATAACATTTATTTCATTATTTCTGAAGTATTTGGATTATTTTTTAAGATAGAATTTAGGATGTGTCATCTCTTTCCGGAATCATCTTCTCTTTTCGTTTCAGCTCCTTTTTCTCTACAAATTATGTCATCTTTAAAATATATTTATTGGTCACATTCAGTATTCACTCAAATAACTGCTTATTGAAAATAATTGCTCAAGCAATAATCATTGCTTAGTGCAAAAATATAAGCAGACATAAAGAAGAAAATAAAATGTAGCCATAATCCCTAGCAGGAATGATTAACAGGCATTTGAAGTCTTTCCCAATGTCTGTCTACACATATTTTTTTCCTAACAAATCATGGATAATAATGAATGTAGCTTTTCATCTTTCTTTTCTCATATAGCATTACTACATATTATTGTTTTCTTCAAAAAATATACTTCAAATGGCTCTGAAGTAGTCTATATAAGGGTCATATTAAGGCTTTTTAAAAACAATTACACCAGGGTAGGCAGTCGAATTATGTTTAATTCTGCATTATTTTAAATAGTGCTCTGTTGTGGCATCCTTGTACATGAACCTTTTTAGGATCTTTGTGAAGCTTTTGAATAAGTACACTTTTAACCAGCAGGAGGATATGAATATGCTTATTATTAAACTCACACACAGAGATACATATACATAGAGCATAAAATGACATCACATATTGTGTCCCATAACTTTTTATATGAACCTCTTTGATAATCCAACAGTTTTTCAATTAGAAAGTTATGAAATTTTACAGTTGGGAGAAACAAATCCTCCTTTTACCTATGAAATATTGAGCACCAGAAGTGTCAAGAAATTTGCCCGAGGTCATGCCACTAGCAAAAGCCAGGGTCAAGGCATGTGACATCCAGTTCAGTACCCATTCTACTTCCCTTCAAAACTCTCAAGTCCTTTGGGAACGCCTGGGTGGCTCAGTGGTTGAGCATCTGCCTTCAGCTCAGGGCCGTGATCCTGGGGTTCTGGGTTGGAGTCCTACATCAGAGTCCCCGCAGGGAGCCTGCTTCTCCCTCTGCCTGTGTCTCTGCCTCTCTCTGTGTCTCCCATGAATAAATAAAAAAATCTTAAAAAAATAAAACACTCAAGTCCTTCAAAGATTCCTGTAATTATCTTTCTCTTAAATTTTCTCGTAATGAAAATTTCTAAGCCAAAATTAAGATTTTAGCTACACAGGACATTATTTTTGCTCAGATGACACAGATAACTAACATTATTACATTAAATGAAAGAGGTACTGTTGACTTCCTTATACAAAGTACTTGACTCAAGCAACAAACTTAGTTTTAGGAAAGGAACATAATTCCCAAGCATTCAAAGAAGGTGAAGCAGTCGAGAGAATGCACCACTCAGATCTGCTGCAGGATGTAATTTCCTGATAGCCCCAGCTGCGGCATGCTAAATCCACCACTGTGTCTGTACCAAGCCCGTGCTTCTCAGGAGCTGCTCCTAACGAAAATTGCATGTGGCAGAGAATCTAAGATTCCTTCAAGATGGGATACTCTTTTAACTGGTGACATTGGCTTGAGGACACCCTATTTTCCTGGCTGATCCCTTCTTAAAACTGTACTTCCGTCCAAGACACTTTCTTTTCCAATCCTCCTTCCTGCAGTACTTCTTTTGCAGACATCAGTTTCATATCATGGCCTGAAGACTTTCCCTATGTTTTCCTATTCCTTCTCCCTCTGTCATGCTCAGGTGTTCTTTTTTCATGTCTAGTCCCATCTCAGGGTAGGCTTCTCAGTGGACCTGATCTAACAGGACCAGGTCCTGTTAGTGGACCAGAAGACAAAGACTGTAAAGAGCTACTGGACCTATCTATAAAGTGGGTGTTTCCTTGCATAGAAATAAATCAATGTTATTTAATTTTTAAAAAGTTCCCCAGCTGATGGTAACCCCTAATTGATAACTCCTGAACTGGATTTGGTGCTCAGGAATGTTTTTACAAAATCTAAGCTAGCTAGATAGCTTTTATTTTTTCTTCCCTCTAATTAAGAGTCTAATATTCACTTGGATATATATTCCTTCTCTCAAAAGGGGCAAATAGTAGAATATGTACTACTTTGCCCATACATTTACTTACTTTAAAATACTTCAAAATGCGAAGCATATATGTACACTTAATTTAACTGTAATGTATACCCTAGGAGCAGATAGTTATAACTCATCAGAAATCCAGAGGTGGCAATAGGAAATGCTTTTATCTAAATCTGCAGGAGAAGCTTTGTTAATTAGTATAAGGGGTATTAGACTTAATTTTTCATTGATGAAATAAGTGTTCCTTTTTAAAGACATAGGGCTGACCAGATTTTACAAACACCATTCTCCTTGAATAGATCTTCAAGGTAGAGCATCAGATCTACAACTTGACTAGGTTGTACACACATACATACAAAGGAAGCCTCCAAAGCCTAACTGAACAGAAGACTGGTTGACCAGACATCAGTACATTAACAGCCTTGGAACAGATCTTCTTTTTAAGGTACTTTGTCTGAGTGCCTGAAGAGAGAGGACAAGTGGAGACTTAACCAAACCTACAAGATCAAGTTAAATGTACGTGTATGTGTGTGTGTGTGTGTGCATATGGATGTGTGTATGCATATACACACACATGCAAACATGCCTACCTACTAATAAATAGTTTTACTTGTGGCAAAATTTAGATTGAGACCTAATAATGAGTTTTTAGCAAATATAGTATAGCACCTACTTAGCTCTAAGAGGAGTTTATTAGACCTAACAATTGCTGAATGACAAAATTTACTTAGGTCAGTTGACAAAAATGAGGGTTACGTTTTATGCCAGATATCTGAAATCTCATGGTATCTGTGAATTATGAGAAGAGTGGATGGGGAATTCGTGAACTTCTTTAATCCATTACCTGTCTCAAGTTCTCTGTTTACGTTGCCTTGAGATTTGTACTCAGGGACTCATAGTTTTGTAAGATGCAGCAGCTGCAACTGGTCCATTAAATCAAAGGAGCAGGATTGTTCTTACTGAACTTCCACAGCATGAAAAGGAAAAAAAAAAACAACAAGGGTTTTGTTTATTTGTTTGTTTTTTAGCTTTCTCAATATCTGCTATAGTAATCTCTCAATGATATATGCCATACTGTTTTTTTTTTTTTTCCAATTAGGGTTCTTTTTTTTCCCCCATACCTATGGTAGTGTTAAACCCAACTTACTTTCTCACTCTTCAGAAAACCTATTTCCATAGCAGAAAAATATTGGTTAAATCCATTTACAGAAGTGCCTTGTTGAAGAAAAGCAGAAAAGAGCAAAACAATGAAAAAAAACTAACTTTTGGCCAGGATATCTTCTCACCACTGAATAGTTCAGTAGTACTGCAGGAAATGTAACAAACTTGAATCACACAAGACTATATCTCAGGGTGGCAAAATTATCTCAAGACTACTTCAATAAAAGTCTTATAAAAACAAATGCTAAAGGTCTGTGCTAGTTGATACTAATGATAAACTGAGGTACTTAAGCTAGGATTGAAGAGAGGAAAAATTACATAATATAAGAGTAATATAAACTCTGCTTTATATAGATATATATATCTATATAAAATTATACATCAAAAATTATATAATTATACCAAGACTATAATACATGTAGTTGTGCCACATATGACAAGTACTTGAAAGATGGGACATAGAGAATAGACATAAGTGATTATACATTTTAAATATTTTACTTGAGAATTAAAATCTAAACTCTAAGTAAACTGAGGAAAGGTAAGAGGTAATCCTTAGCACAGCCAATAAAAAATAAGGCGAAGAGTTTAACTAGAAAATCAATAATTAAGTTAAAGTGGAATTCTAAACAAATTTATTTAATCTAAAAGAAGAAAGGACTAGAGCAAAGAAATAAAAAAAAAAAGAGACATAAAATACAGAACAGCCAGGAGGATGGTAGGTCAAAATACAACCACATCATAAATTATTTTAAATATTAGTGGACTAAACAGACCAATTGAAAAGCAGATGTAAGAATGGATAAAAAAGCTAAACCCAACTGAATGCTTTCTAAAAGAAACCCACTTCAAATATAAAGAAACAAACAAGTTGAATAAATAAATGGACAAAAACATGCTGTATAATAGTAAACCTAAGAAAACAAAGAACATTTATAATGGTAAAAGAATCGGGACGCCTGGGTGGCTCAATGACTGAGCATCTGCCTTCGGCTCAGGGTGTGATCCCAGATCGTAGATAGAGTCCCATGTCGGGCTCCCTGTGAGGAGCCTGCTTCTCTCTCTGCCTGGGTCTCTGCCTCTCTCTCTGCATCTCTCATGAATAAATAAATAAAATCTTAAAAAAAAAATGGTAAGAGGATCACACATCCTTTGTAGAAGAGATAATAATTATAAAGTACACGTACTTTATAATAAAGTTTCAAAGCACATGATGAAAACGTTGACAGAATTTAAGGCAGAGATAGAATATTTTATAAACATAGTTGGAGATTTAGCAATTGATGGAACAACTATACACATACACAAAATGATAAAGACATGAAAGATGTTTACAACACTATCAACCACATTGAGCTAAGTGTTATGTGTAGAACTGTACACCCAACGACCATAAAACTAAAATTCATCAAGCAGAAGATATGTTGAACTATAAAACAAAAGTCTCAATAATTTTGAAAGCATTGACATAGTGCATAATTTGTCCTCTAATCAAAATTGAATTAAATAAATCAATAAAAAACTCTTGTACCCTCACTTGTTGAGAAATTAAAACTCATTTGAACGTAAATCAGAAGCAAAAGAATAAATGCAAATAAAAGTAGAAATTATTTTGGCTTGAATGCGCGGAAATTCTATATAAGAAATTCAAAGGGTGCAGCTATGTCAGAGCTTAGAGAGAAATTTGTAGCTAAATACGTCTACCAGATAAGAAGAAGGTTTTGTATTCTGCAGTGTTCTATTTGTTGTAAATCCCATCAGTTGTAAATTTTCTTTATATTCATTTCTCTAATTTTCATTTGGGCCTTTTTTTGGTCTCTTCTACTTCCCTCATTATGTTCATGTTTTACTTTAACTCTTTTCTCATATTTATAGTAATTGTTCTGAAGTCTTTGCTAATTCTATTACCTCTGTCATTTCTGTTGTTGTTGTAGCTTTCTCTACAGGCTTTTTATTAATTTTTTTGGTAAAAATTAATACTGCCATCCCATCTTGTTTGATATATGCACGGTATGTAATTTTTTAATCCTTTTTCTTCAATTTGTGTATGTTTTATGCATAAAGGAGTTTCTCATAGGGGCATATTTTGAAATTCAAAACAACGCTTGAAAAATAAGAAAAGATCTTTTATATTTATTTATTTCCCATTTATTGACTCTCTTTATTCTTGTGTGTAACTCTAATTTTCTTCCTAGTGTCATTTTTCTTCTGCTGGTAAAATTCCCTTTAGTGGTTCTCTTACTTTAGATGTACTGGCAGTGAACTCTCTCAGGTTCTGTTTGTCTTATGATGTATTTTAATTTTGAAAAAATATTTTCAAGGTATAATAAATTTAAGTTGGCAGGGCTGTTTTTAGCTGTTTTCATGTTTATAGTGTCTCTTCTAGCAGCTTTAAACCTTTTTATCTTTATCACAAAATTTCATTGTGCTAGGACTTGGGTGTGATTTTTTCATGTTTCTCCTGTTGCAGTTTGCTGAGTTTCTGGGATTTGTGAGTCTAAATTTAACAACAAATTTGGAAAAATTATAATCATTTATTTATTTGAATGCCTCCCTCCCTCCCTCTGGATTACACATATAATAGACTGCTTGATACTACCCCCATTTGTAATTTTGATTCTGTTTATGTTTCTAAGTTTTATAAGGTCAACATTACCCCAATATAAAAATTATGGACAATAGAAGAAAATGAAACTCCAAACCAAGATTCCCCATAAACACTGATGCAAAGATATTTTATAAAATTTAATGAAAGTTAAATCCAGCCATACATCATGACAAAATGAGAGGTATTCCAGAAATGTAAATTTAGCTCAATATTGAAAAACCATACAATGTAATTCACCATATCAATAGATACAGATAAAACAGTTGAAAAAATTGAAAAGCTATTTCTGATAACAATTATCAGCCATCTAGGGATAGTGACAAACAAACTTCCCACCTAAAGAAGGATGACTACCAAACCTACTGTTGGCATTACAGTTAATGAAGAAGACTGAATATTTTCCTCTTAAGTTCTAGAACAAAGCAAGGATGTTTGGCCTCAGCATTTTTATTCAGCATTGTACTAGAGCTCCAACCCTTCTTTAAAATATATATATATATATATATATATATATATATATATATATATATATATATATTTGCTCATGAGAGACGCAGGCAGAGGGAGAAGCAGGCTCCCTGCGGGGGAGCCCGATGAGGGACGGGATCCCAGGACCCTGGGGTCATGACCTGAGCCAAAGGCAGCCGCTCAACTGCTGAGCCACCCAGACTTCCCAAGCTCCAAACCTTCTGATGAGGAAGAGGAAGAGGAAGTTACAGGTCTACAAATTGAAAAGGAAACAGTGAAACTGTCCTTTTATTTCCACAGATGATGACTGTTAGAAAACCTTTAAAAATCTCCAAAAATTCTACTAGAACTATTAAGTGACTTAGCAAAGTTGCAGAATATAGAGTCATCATACAAAAATCAGTTATATGTCTCTAGATTAACAATAAGCAATCAAATATTGAAATTTTTGAAAATACAATTTTCAATAGTGTCAAAAATATGCAGTATTTAAGAACAAATCTAACAAATACATGCAAGTATTGAAAACTATAAATTTGAAGAGAAAAATTAGAGAGGACACAGTAAAATAGAGAAATTCTGTTCATGGGTCTAATGATTCAAATGTCCTTGAGATTTTAATTTTCTTTATATAAATATATAGAATTTAATCACAAATCTCATCAGATTTTTGGTATAAGTTTAACAAACTGATTTTAAAATTCATATAAAGATACTGAGTCTCTAGAATGTTCACATTTTTTTTAAGGAAGGAGCATTTACAACTCAGTAACATTACAAAATAACATAAAATAGGCAAAATATTTGAATAGACATTTCATGCAAAAGATATATGAACAGCCAATAAGCACATCAAAAGATACTCAATATCGGAGAGGGAGGGGCAAGACGGCAGAAGAGTAGGGTCTCCAAGTCACCTGTCCTCAACAAATTACCTAGAAAACCATCCAATCATCCTGAAAATCTACGAATTCGGCCTGAGATTTAAAGAGAGACCAGCTGGAACGCTACAGTGCGAAGAGTTCGCGCTTCTATCAAGGTGGGAAGACGGGGAAAAAGAAATAAAGAAACAAAAGGCCTCCAAGGGGGAGGGGCCCCGCGAGGAGCCGGGCTGAGGCCGGGGGAGTGTCCCCAGGACAGGAGAGCCCCGTCCCGGAGGAGCAGGAGCTGCACCAACCTTCCCCGCGGAAAGGCCTCCCGGGGAATTGGAGCAGGATCCCCAGAAAGGCGGGGATGCCCTCGGGTTCCCTGGGGCAGTAACAGAGGAACTGCGCCCCGGAGATGCGCCGAGCTCCCTAAGGGCTGCAGCGCTCGGCGGGACCCGGAGCAGCTCGGAGGGGCTCGGGCGGCGGCTCCGCGGAGGGGGCTGCAGGGCGGGAGCGCGAATCCAACAGCGCAGGCTCCGGAGCACAGGGCGCCGGGACACAGCCCAGGATCCGGCATCCCCCCGGGACAGGCAGAGGCCGGGAGGGCCGAGGACAGCAAGGACGCTCCTGCCTGGAGCTGAGCAGATCAGCGGCCCCGCCCCGGAGCCCCCAAGCCCTGCAGACGGAGAGCCCCGGAGCTACTGCGGGGGCTGACTCCAGGGCTGCAGAGCTGCCCCCGCCACTGTGGCTTCCTCCAGGGCCTCATGGGGTGAACAACCCCCACTGAGCCCTGCACCAGGCAGGGGCAGAGCAGCTCCCCCAAGTGCTAACACCTGAGAATCAGCACAGCAGGCCCCTCCCCCAGAAGACCAGCTGGACGGACCAGTTCCAGGGGAAGTCAAGGGACTTAAAGTATAGAGAATCGGAAGATTCTCCCCCGTGTTTTTTGATTGTTTGTTTTTTTTTTGTTGTTTTTGTTTTGTTTTGTGCTTTTTTTTCTTTCTTTCTTCTTGATTTATGATTGCTTCCCCTACCCCACCCCCCTTTTTTTCTCCTTTCTTTCTTTTTCTTTCTCTTTTTCCCCTTTTTTTTCTTCTTTCTCTTTTTTGTTTTTCTCTTTTCTTTCCTTCTCTCACTTTTTCTCCTTTTCCCAATACAACTTGGTTTTGGCCACTCTGCACTGAGCAAAATGACTAGAAGGAAAACCTCACCTCAAAAAAAAGAATCAGAAACAGCCCACTCTCCCAGAGTTACAAAATCTGGATTACAATTCAATGTCAGAAAGCCAATTCAGAAGCACTATTATACAGCTACTGGTGGCTCTAGAAAAAACCATAAAGGACTTAAGAGACTTCACGCCTGCAGAATTTAGATCCAATCAGGCAGAAATTAAAAATCAATTAAATGAGATGCAATCCAAGCTAGAAGTCCTAACGACGAGGCTTAATGAGGTGGAAGAAAGAGTGAGTGACATAGAAGACAAGTTGATGGCAAAGAGGGAAACTGAGGAAAAAAGAGACAGGCAATTAAAAGACCATGAGGAGGGATCCCTGGGTGGCGCAGCGGTTTGACGCCTGCCTTTGGCCCAGGGCACGATCCTGGAGACCCAGGATCGAGTCCCACGTCGGGCTCCCGGTGCATGGAGCCTGCTTCTCCCTCCGCCTGCTTCTCCCTCCGCCTGTGTCTCTGCCTCTCTCTCTCTCTGTGACTATCATAAATAAATAAAAATTTAAAAAAAATAAATAAATAAAAGACCATGAGGAGGGATCCCTGGGTGGTGCAGCGATTTGGCGCCTGCCTTTGGCCCAGGGCGCGATCCTGGAGACCTGGGATCGAATCCCACATCGGGCTCCCGGTGCATAGAGCCTGCTTCTCCCTCTGCCTGTGTCTCTGCCTCTCTCTCTCTCACTGTGTGCCTATCATAAAAAAAAAAAAAAAATTAAAAGACCATGAGGATAGATTAAGGGAAATAAATGACAGCCTGAGGAAGAAAAACCTACGTTTAATTGGGGTTCCCGAGGGCGCCGAAAGGGACAGAGGGCCAGAATATGTATTTGAACAAATCCTAGCTGAAAACTTTCCTAATCTAGGAAGGGAAACAGGCATTCAGATCCAGGAAATAGAGAGATCCCCCCCTAAAATCAACAAAAACTGTTCAACACCTCGACGTTTAATAGTGAAGCTTGCAAATTCCAAAGATAAGGAGAAGATCCTTAAAGCAGCAAGAGAAAAAAAGTCCCTGACTTTTATGGGGAGGAATATTAGGGTAACAGCAGACCTCTCCGCAGAGACCTGGCAGGCCAAAAAGGGCTGGCAGGATATATTCAGGGTCCTAAATGAGAAGAACATGCAACCAAGAATACTTTATCCAGCAAGGCTCTCATTCAAAATGGAAGGAGAGATAAAGAGCTTCCAAGACAGGCAGGAACTGAAAGAATATGTAACCTCCAAACCAGCTCTGCAAGAAATTTTAAGGGGGACTCTTAAAATTCCCCTTTAAGAAGAAGTTCAGTGGAACAATCCACAAAAACAAGGACTGAATAGATATGATGATGACACTAAACTCATATCTATCAATAGTAACTCTGAACGTGAACGGGCTTAATGACCCCATCAAAAGGCGCAGGGTTTCAGACTGGATAAAAAAGCAGGACCCGGGGATCCCTGGGTGGCGCAGTGGTTTGGCGCTTGCCTTTGGCCCAGGGCGCGATCCTGGAGACCCGGGATCGAATCCCACATCAGGCTCCCGGTGCATGGAGCCTGCTTCTCCCTCTGCCTGTGTCTCTGCCTCTCTCTCTCTCTCTCTGTGACTATCATAAATAAATAAAAATTAAAAAAAAAACTAAAAAAAAAAAAAAAAAGCAGGACCCATCTATTTGCTGTCTACAAGAGACTCATTTTAGACAGAAGGACACCTACAACCTGAAAATAAAAGGTTGGAGAACCATTACCATTCAAATGGTCCTCAAAAGAAAGCAGGGGTTGCCATCCTTATATCAGATAAATTAAAATTTACCCTGAAGACTATAGTGAGAGATGAAGAGGGACACTATCTCATACTCAAAGGATCTATCCAACAAGAGGACTTAACAATCCTCAATATATATGCCCCGAATGTGGGAGCTGCCAAATATTTAAACCAATTAATAACCAAACTGAAGAAATACTTTGATAATAATACACTTATACTTGGTGACTTCAATCTAGCTCTCTCTATACTAGATAGGTCTTCTAAGCACAACATATCCAAAGAAACGAGAGCTTTAAATGATACACTGGACCAGATGGATTTCACAGATATCTACAGAACTTTACATCCAAACTCAACTGAATACACATTCTTCTCAAGTGCACATGGAACTTTCTCCAGAATAGACCACATACTGGGTCACTAATCGGGTCTGAACCGATACCAAAAGATCGGGATAGCCCCCTGTATATTCTCAGACCATAATGCCTTGAAATTAGAACTCAATCACAAGAAGTTTGGAAGGACCACAAACACGTGGAGGTTAAGGACCATCCTGCTAAAAGATGAAAAGGTCAACCAGGAAATTAAGGAAGAATTAAAAAGATTCATGGAAACTAATGAGAATGAAGATACAACCGTTCAAAATCTTTGGGATGCAGCAAAAGCAGTCCTCAGGGGGAAATACATCGCAATACAAGCATCCATTCAAAAACTGGAAAGAGGGATCCCTGGGTGGCGCAGCGGTTTGGCGCCTGCCTTTGGCCCAGGGCGCGATCCTGGAGACCCGGGATCGAGTCCCACGTCGGGCTCCCGGTGCATGGAGCCTGCTTCTCCCTCTGCCTGTGTCTCTGCCTCTCTCTCTCTGTGTGTGTGACTATCATGAATAAATTTAAAAAATAAAGCCAGAAACATTGGCAAGTCTTTAAAAAAAATAATAAAAATTAAAAAAATAAAAACATGCTACACATGAAAATGTAGAGCATTATAATCACTAAATTCTGGGTTTCTTTCTTAAAAAAAAAAAAAAAAAAAAAAAAAAAAAACTGGAAAGATCTCAAATTCAAAAGCTCACCTTACACATAAAGGAACTAGAGAAAAAGCAACAAATAGACCCCATCCCCAGCAGAAGAAGACAGTTAATTAAAATTCGAGCAGAACTCAATGATATCGAGACCAAAAGAACTGTGGAACAGATCAACAGAACCAGGAGTTGGTTCTTTGAAAGAATTAAGAAGATAGATAAACCATTAGCCAACCTTATTAAAAAGAAGAGAGAGAAGACTCAAATTAATAAAATCATGAATGAGAAAGGAGAGATCACTACCAACACCAAGGAAATACAAACGATTTTAAAAACATATTATGAACAGCTGTACGCCAATAAATTAGGAAATCTAGAAGAAATGGACGCATTCCTGGAAAGCCACAAACTACCAAAACTGGAGCAGGAAGAAATAGAAAACCTGAACAGGCCAATAACCAGGGAGGAAATTGAAGCAGTCATCAAAAACCTCCCAAGACACAAGAGTCCAGGGCCAGATGGCTTCCCAGGGGAATTCTATCAAACGTTTAAAGAAGAAATCATACCTATTCTACTAAAGCTGTTTGGAAAGATAGAAAGAGATGGAGTACTTCCAAATTCGTTCTATGAGGCCAGCATCACCTTAATTCCGAAACCAGACAAAGACCCCACCAAAAAGGAGAATTACAGACCAATATCCCTGATGAACATGGATGCAAAAATTCTCAACAAGATACTAGCCAATAGGATCCAACAACACATTAAGAAAATTATTCACCATGACCAAGTAGGATTTATCCCCGGGACACAAGGCTGGTTCAACACTCATAAAACCATCAATGTGATTCATCATATTAGCAAGAGAAAAACCAAGAACCATATGATCCTCTCATTAGATGCAGAGAAAGCATTTGACAAAATACAGCATCCATTCCTGATCAAAACCCTTCAGAGTGTTGGGATAGAGGGAACTTTCCTCGACATCTTAAAAGCCATTTATGAAAAGCCCACAGCAAATATCATTCTCAATGGGGAAGCACTGGGAGCCTTTCCCCTAAGATCAGGAACAAGACAGGGATGTCCACTCTCACCACTGTTGTTCAACATAGTTCTGGAAGTCCTCGCCTCAGCAATCAGACAACAAAAAGACATTAAAGACATTCAAATTGGCAAAGAAGAAGTCAAACTCTCCCTCTTCGCCGATGACATGATACTCTACATAGAAAACCCAAAAGCCTCCACCCCAAGATTGCTAGAACTCATACAGCAATTTGGTAGCGTGGCAGGATACAAAATCAATGCTCAGAAATCAATGGCATTTCTATGCACTAACAATGAGACTGAAGAAAGAAAAATTAAGGAGTCAATCCCATTTACAATTGCACCCAAAAGCATAAGATACCTAGGAATAAACCTAACCAAAGAGGTGAAGGATCTATACCCTAAAAACTATAGAACACTTCTGAAAGAAATTGAGGAAGACACAAAGAGATGGAAAAATATTCCATGCTCATGGATTGGCAGAATTAATATTGTGAAAATGTCAATGTTACCCAGGGCAATTTACACGTTTAATGCAATCCCTATCCAAATACCATGGACTTTCTTCAGAGAGTGAGAACAAATTATTTTAAGATTTGTGTGGAATCAGAAAAGATCCTGAATAGCCAGGGGAATTTTAAAAAAGAAAACCAGCTGGGGGCATCACAATGCCAGATTTCAGGTTGTACTACAAAGCTGTGGTCATCAAGACAGTGTGGTACTGGCACAAAAACAGACACATAGATCAATGGAACAGAATAGAGAACCCAGAAGTGGACCCTGAAATGTACCGTCATGTAATATTTGATAAAGGAGGAAAGACTATCCATTGGAAGAAAGACAGTCTCTTCAATAAATGGTGCTGGGAAAATTGGACATCCACATGCAGAAGAATGAAACTGGACCACTCTCTTTCACCATACACAAAGATAAACTCAAAATGGATGAGAGATCTAAATGTGAGACAAGAGTCCATCAAAATCATAGAAGAGAACACTGGCAACACCCTTTTTGAACTCGGCCACAGTAACTTCTTGCAAGATACATCCAAGAAGGCAAAAGAAACAAAAGCAAAAATGAACTATTGGGACTTCATCAAGATAAGAAGCTTTTGCACAGCAAAGGATACAGTCAACAAAACTAAAGGACAACCTACAGAATGGGAGAAGATATTTGCAAATGACATATCAGATAAAGGGCTAGTTTCCAAAATCTATAAAGAACTTATTAAACTCAACACCAAAGAAACAAACAATCCAATCATGAAATGGGCAAAAGACATGAAGAGAAATCTCACAGAGGAAGACATGGACATGGCCAACATGCACATGAGAAAATGCTCTGCATCACTGGCCATCAGGGAAATACAAATCAAAACCACAATGAGATCCCACCTCACACCAGTAAGAATGGGGAAAATTAACAAGGCAGGAAACCACAAATGTTGGAGAGGATGTGGAGAAAAGGGAACCCTCTTACACTGTTGGTGGGAATGTGAACGGGTGCAGCCACTCTGAAAAACTGTGTGGAGGTTCCTCAAAGAGTTAAAAATAGACCTGACCTACGACCCAGCAATTGCACTGTTGGGGATTTACTCCAAAGATTCAGATGCAATGAAACACCGGGACACCTGCACCCCGATGTTTCTATCAGCAATGGCCACAATAGCCAAACTGTAGAAGGAGCCTCGGTGTCCATCGAAAGATGAATGGATAAAGAAGATGTGGTTTATGTATACAATGGAATATTACTCAGCAATTAGAAAAGACAAATACCCACCATTTGCTTCAATGTGGATGGAACTGGAGGGTATTATGCTGAGTGAAGTAAGTCAATCGGAGAAGGACAAACAGTGTATGTTCTCATTCATTTGGGGAATATGAATAATAGTGAAAGGGAATATAAAGGAAGGGAAAAGAAATGTTGGGAAATATCAGGAAGGGAGACAGAAGATAAAGACTCCTAACTCGGGGAAACGAACTAGGGGTGGTGGAAGGGGAGGAGGGCGGGTGTTGGAGGGAAATGGGTGACGGGCACTGAGGTGGACACTTGACGGGATGAGCACTGGGTGTTTTTCTGTATGTTGGTAAATTGAACACCAATAAAAATTAATTAAAAAAAAGATACTCAATATCATTAGTCATCATGAAAAAGTAAAATAAAGTTGAGATACAACTACCTACACACTGGAAGGACTAAATTTAAAAAGATTGGAGGTACAAAGTTTTGTAGAAAATGTAGAGCACAGCTGGAACGCTCATGCATTGCTGATGATAATGTAAAATACTAAAATAGGGACAGCTGGTTGGCTCAGTTGGTTAAGCATCTGCCTTCGGCTCAGATCATGATCTCAGGGTCCTGAGATCAAACCCCACCTCAGGATCCTTGCTCCGTGGGGAGCCTGCTTTTCCCCCTGCCTGCCACCGGTCCTGCTTGTGCTCTCTCTCTCTCTCTCTCTCTGACAAATAAATATATAAAGTCTTTTAAAAAAGTAAAATATTAAAACAAATTTGGGAAGCAGTTTGTCGGTGTCTTTCAAATTAAGCATATACTTATAAATAACTCAGCAATTCACTTCTACATCTTTACCCAAAGTAAAGGCAAAATAGATGTGCATACAAAGAATTTCAGATTTGCTTCTGGAAATCTGGATCAAAGTGGATTAGGATCTCAAGAAAATAGCAAAGGATCTAATGTGCAGATTTACAAGCTGCATTAAAATATTTACAGGTGCTCCATTTGTATTAGCCAAAAGTTGGAAATAAACATCCCTCAAGGGATGAATAGGAAAGCAAATTGTGGTAGACCCTTAAAACCTAGTACTACTGATAGCATGTATTAAGAATATAAAACAAAACATTATGCAGAACAAAAGCCAGAGATGAAAAAGTGCATTTTGTTCACCTCATTTATATAGAATTCCGTAAAAGGGAAATCTAATCCATGATAACAGAAAGCTGGTCAGTGACTTCCAGAGGTGAACATGGAGAGAGGGAACTAACTGCAAAAAGGCATGAAGAAATGTTGTTGAGTGAGGTTTCCATTCTTCGAACTGGTGGTTACACAAGTACACACATTTGTCAAATCTCATCGAATTATATACATTTAAGATGGGCACATTTGACTGAATGTCAATAATATGTAAATAATCATTTATTAAAAATAAAATTTTAAAGAAAAGGGAAAATCTTCATGGGTAAGGTAATATCCAAGAATTAGTAGAAGCATAATCATAATAATGTGATTATTAAAAGTAATTATTAAAACTCTAATTATATAGTCAAAATGATCATATTGTCTGAACTTTCCAGTATCCTGTTTTTCCACTTTAGTTTTTCTTAATATTTTTATTTTTCAAAGAAAAAAAAAAGGTTGGGAAATGGAGGGATGAAATCCTAATTCTAACACGTATTGCAATAGCTAAAAGACCGGGAGATATTTCATTCTATAAATACTTAGAAGGGGGAAAAGCCTGTATTAAAATCAGCATGAATTTGATAACATGCCTAGAAAGTGTGACTGATGTAATTATCTGAGGATCCAAAGCTTTCTATCACAAATGTACCAGTCATTCTCTGTGAAAATTCACTGAGGACAAAAGCAATATTCAAAACCTTGCAAAATACTATCATAGTTCTCATCTTTTAGAAAGAGTTTGATGTATAGATGCCATTTATAGATTTTGGCTTTGGCTCCAATGTTCCTAGCCTCTGTGGTCTGGATTCTCACATTCCTGGGTTCTGGCCCATTTCTTTTCTCTTTAAATCAAGTTAAGTTCTGACCAGGGATTTCCACAAACACACACATATGTATACGGTAAAATAAGGTATTTTTTAAGGGAGATGGATAAGAGAATAATTTTAGAACCCCACGCTAGTACCGATGCATAATAAACACAGACATTTAAGAGAATTCCAAATCAACTGCAAATAATTTCCTTCTATGATAGACATGCTCATGTTTCTATTTGTGATGGTGACGTGTATAGAAAAAAAATAAGTGCATGATTATATTGCTGTAAGTATATTCAAATATCTAGAGGTCTGCGTCCATATGGATAGGAAATATATCTTCTAATATCCTAGAACAAGAATTATTTAATCTCTCTCCCAATAACTTAATAAAGGAATTAAGACCCTGCAGATTTTGTTTTACTTGTGGAAACAGTACGCTAATTCAAGCTTATTTAATAAAACAGAGAAAGGTTTCACAACATGGTTTGATTTTGAATGGAATAATTAAAGTAGTACTTATAAATTCATGAATTTAGTCTTCTAACACTCTTTCCATTCTATAAATAGAAATGCTATGCATTCTACACATAGCGTAGAAGCCATTATGGTTATAAAATGGTAAAATATGAAATCCTTGATTTCTCTGGAGAGTTGCCTAGGTGACAAATATAACATAGAAAAGAAAAATTTCTTAAAAATACAAGGCACATGGGTTCAATGGAAGGAGAGACATGTATAGCAGAACGAGACAAATATCCACACGAAGATGGAGCACTTTTAATAAAGAAAAGAATCATAAACTGTTGTAATAGTTGTAAGGTGTTTGGTTAATGGGAAATATTATGCTTTTAATCAGCGGTAAATCATAGTGGTTAAGAGTGTTCAATTCAAACCACTTACGTCTCAATCCTGCTTGGCTACTTAATACTTGTGACCTTGGGTATATTTTAACCCTCTGATCTTCAGGAGCTTCCTAGAGTTCTGTATGGCTTAAAAATGAGAAAATAAATATAGAGTGATTGATTACCATGATACTTGGAATAACAAACACTTGGTAATTACAGACTATTATTAGTGCTAGATTTATTATTTTTAATTACTGTCTTTATTATAAGTAATAATGAGTAATTTCTAAATTGGCAAAGGGATGGAAGAAATTACAAAGAGTCAGAACCATCCTTCTCACAATTCCTGTAGGAACAGTAAATGAAAAGGATATCAGGTTTTCCTCCCATAAACCATCTAAACTATAGGTTTATAAGCTATATATTAAAACAGCTAGAATGGCATAAAGGATAACTTTGTTTTCTTTTTCTTCTTTTTCTTTTTCTTAAAGGGTAGAATTGGTTCCTTAGGTGACTCTGTCACCAGTGGAAGTGAGACAGAGGTAACCTGAAAAGTAGGATACAGAAGTGCAGGCTTACAGGGATGGTAGGCTGACCTACCTGAAACCAGAGGGGTCAGACCAGAAGACCACTTATGTGGCATATTTCTTTTAAATCCTGAGGGTCTTTAACAATTATTTCTATCTCTTGGGGGGAGGGGGGATAAAATACTGCCAAATGGCTTCAAAGCTGCAATTATAATGCCTCTCCACAAGACAAAGGTGGCAGATTGGAGTGTGAGAATTGCTTAGGAGATCTCCTGTCAATCTCCTCTTGATAATGCTCTGGCAAGAATCTTTCTCAACTGGCTGCTTCCTCAAGTGCTAAAATGCACTTCTACCAGAGAGCCCGCATGGCTGCAGAGGAGGAAGTGTTGCCGCGAACTTGATCTTTACTCTCCATAAGCTCCAGGAAAAGGCATGTGAAAAATGCCATCTGTGGTACATGGCTTTCTCTGATGGGATGCAGGCCTTTGACAGTATTAATAGAAGAACACTGCAGCAACTTCTCAGAAAATACAGATGTCCAGAAATTGTGGATGGCCCTTCTTTTTAAATCCACCATTGCCATCTCTAGAAGAATTGATCAGTGTAGGATCCAATATTGCCTTTTCCAGGTTACGTCCCAAGTAAAAAGGAGGAGGGAGTAGTAGATGCTCAGCAAGAAAATGCTGTGAAAGCTGGTTCACTATTCACACCCTCTTATTTGGTCTCTGGGGATGTTATTATTAAAGCCATTGAAAAATGTTCAGATATATCCTTAGCCCTACTTTTTTTTTTTTTTTTTTTATGAGTAAAGGAATAGTAAAGGTCAAGGGGATTACTGGGTCCACAGAATGTGTATCTTTCTTGGACAGGTAATTTTTGACTGTACGTCAGGAAAGCAACAGTTTACTAAAGAGCGACTTTATCTAAATTAAACATCATGACAGACTAATAATTAATTGGGCATTCAAATTGCTTTCTGCCAGGACAATAGCTGTGGAATTTATCCTCCTACCTGTCTGCAAGCAATTAGGGATTAACAAGAGGCTAAGGAAGAAAATAAATTTAATGTGGATTCATTGGTCATTTTTCCTTGACTACAGTTTATTTGTTCCGCCTGGGAGCTTAGGCCCCTAATTGCTGAACTATTCATTTTCCAAGAGATCTCAGACACATTTCCAATGCTGTGGCAATAGAGGTTCTTGGGAATTCACACAGTGACATTTTGTTAGCAGGGCTTTTCAGAGAAATTTAAAAACAAACAGGATATACGGAGAAGCATAATAATGAGGTGCTAATGAGAAGTCTGAGACAATAACATCCTCGAATGTGACATGTGGCATAATGAGGAAATAAACTTGTTCACCAAGTTTCACTGCTAACAAAGTTCCATGTCCTGTCTGTCTGAAATATGCCCTCGAATGCTTCTCAATTCATGGATACTAAGGTTTCTTTTTTCTTTTCTTTTCTTTTCTTTTTTCTTTTATTATTATTTTTTTGGGGTGGGGGAAAAGGAAATGGGGGAGACAGGAAAATAGGGTAGGGATAGACCTAAAGGGAAATATTTACTCATTGGTTGCCAGGAGAAAAGTTGAAAACAAATATGCAGTGAGAAATTTCTTAGCTGGACAGGTGAGCATTCCATAGAGCAAAAAATCCTTTTAAAGGGGATGAGATGTGTACACCCCCATTCATAGCAGCATTATTCACAACAGACAGAAGGTGGAAATAACCTAAATGTCCATCGACAGATGAATAGGTAAACAAAATGTTGTAAAGGCATATAGTGGAATATTATTCAGCCTTAAAATGTAATAAAATTCTCATATATGCTATGACATGGATGAACCTTGAAAATATTGTGCTAAATGAAAGGAGCAAGACCCGAAACAGGGACAGTTATGATAAGGTACCACTTACATGAAGTACCTAGTCAAATTCTCAGAGACAAGAAGTAGAATGGTGGTTTCCAGGGGCTGGGGGTGGGGGTATGCATGGAAAGTTAGCATTTCATGAGGGGAGAGTTTTGGTTTGGGATGATAAAAACGTTTTGGAAATTAATGGAGATGATGGTGGCATGACAATGTGAATATATTTAATATCACAGAACTACGCACTCAAAAATGATTAAAATGTCAAATTCCATGCTATGGATATTTTACCACAATAAAAAATGGGAGATCCAAATAAATAAAAGAATTGTTTCAAATTAGTCCTAAAAACTTATTAGAACTGGAATCCTTCTTGAGCTACTGTGATTCTTGTTTCGATGGAAAATAATTTTAGGAAGATGCTTGGTCAACTACATTCAGTTATATCTTTGACAAGATAAAAAACAGTAACAACAACTTTGAGGAAACTTGTTTTTGGAAATAACATGTTAGCCAAATTCCTTCTGAATTTTTGAAGAGAACTAGGTTTGTCCTTGTTTATTGAGGGAGCTAGCAGATAAGATTAGCAGAACTCCTGATCCTTTCCAGTATTATTCAAGTACTTATTTGGGAATGAGGTGGAGATGGATAAACTGTTACCAGACACATCTAGTCCTTCTTCTGTTATCTTTGCTTCTTTTAATGTTTTTTTTTTCCCGTCAATCTTTTCCCATCAATTATAAGACCTTTGAGAAGAAGATCCATTAAATAACCTCCTAAACCAGGTTTTCAGCTGTGTAATGTTCTCCTACTTATAATACTAGTCTTGTAAACCATGGCCACATCACTGAACATCTTTACACTTCAGTTCCCCATCTGAACAACGAAGCCATGGTAAGGATTCAAGTGCATGGCAGGTCCCTGTTTCAGAAAGCGCTGTTATTAAGTCACAGTTTGCTTTCTTTCTCTCTCCCCTTCTCTAACCACAGTAAATCCTTGTACAAAATACGATCCTAAATTCTATCTGGTAATGCTCTGGAATATAAAACTAAGTGTCATTTTTTTCTGATTTTACTAGAACTTTCAGAGCGATTCCTCTGATCAAGAGTCTCTTTGCCCCACCAACTCTCTGTGTTTCAGCTCTCACCCGAGAGAAGCTCTCTATTGCCTTCACTTGTTAATTGTTCTCTCCCTCCCTATGCAATTATTTAATATTTAACTTGGCAGATGTATTTAACTCCGAAGTTATTAGGGATACAGCATGGGCTTAGACCTATAATTAAATTTAGATTGTCACACATGACAAGAACCTAACTTAACAAGAAAGAGTTTTATTTGTCTCTTTAGAGTACTGTCCATGCTCATGGCTCATGGATTTAGGAATATTGCAGAGGTGAAACAGTGCAATTATAAGTGGGATTCTAAGGTCAAGACAAAAGAAAATATTTAAAGCTATTTCAGACAAAGGGATGAAAACAGTTTTCACTAGTTTCTACTGCAGTCATATCAGATTTAACAGACACAGTCTTTTTTAATGTCTAAGAAGAGATTTAAGACAAAGAAAGAAGTTCACTGGGTTGTACTAGGAAACTATGGGCAGAAATACTCTATCAAGACAACCAAAACAAAAACAAAAACAAAAAAACCCACCAAAACAAGATTGCATGATGTACTGATACGCTTCCTCTAGTTAAGAAAGGTAGTTAATTCAGTAAAAGAAAAATCAAAAAAAAAAAAAAATCAAAGTTGTACTTATTCACTATTAAGTATGCCTGTCATGAATTTGTGGAGTTATATAGCATGTAATCCTTTCCAAAATGTGTATCTAAAAAGGAAGAATGAGAAGCAGAGAATCTGAGTTTCTGTGATTCTTTTGAATATATTATTCCAGAATCAGTACTCTACACTATATGAACTGGATAAAGATCCAAATAGCTATCGACCAGGGTTGCCCTATTCTGGAAGTGCTCTAGAAAAAGAGTGAAATGATATATTACCACTTTAAAATATAGACACATGCTTTGGTGGCAAAATATATCATACACACAGAAATACATACTAAAAATTAAGAAAGTTGATCAGTGTTATAAAATAGGAAAACCTATAGAATATAAAGCCTTAGCTTAAGGCAGAGCCTATCTGATTTTTAAAACATTAAGAAAAAATTTCAGTCAATAATTTTAAAAAATGCCCAGCCATCATCCAAGTGATTGTTGACAACATAATGCTGATATTAAGGTAATTACATTTCCATGTCCCCATGGTGCTGAGGAGGAATAGCAATACTCTGTGATTCTGTGACTAAAAATGTGAGATAACATAAAAAAAATAAAGATTTTTCCCAAAAAGGAAATAACAGAAATAGATATTGCATAGAATATGGATTTTTAAATAGACTTAAATGTAAAATGATCAGTATTTTGCAAATCTTCCTTATGTCAAATGATATCTTAGCTCTGTTATCCAACTCTATCAACTTTATAAACAAATGCAATGATGTTATAAAGTGAATTAAGCAACTAAGGGCAGAATATGTAATTATTCCCCACATGACACAAAAATTACAAATGCTCCCTAGGTAATACTTTCAGGAACAACATTTGTGGTAAAACTTACTCATTCTGATCATCAAAATAGAACACAACCCTAAACTGCATAATCTCTATTTAGTTATTACTAAGCAAGATTAATATCTTATATAGTATTTTATAACACCAGGCCAAAATAGTTATATAAAAAGAAAAAACAAGGTATCATCTATATGTTTTGAGTCCATATATTAATATCTAGTCAGTTAGAAATGTATGTATATTAAACCTTCTTTTCCCATCTTCCCTAGGTCTTGGGAGCCTAAGCCCTGGAGCAGGCATGGGACTGGCCCAGGCACATGGTCCCAGGACATCACAAGAAGGGTGCGGGCCTTGGCAGCTGGGGGGAGGGGTGGTCTTATCTTTCCCAGTAGCCCTATTGCATCCTACTGGGGCCAATAAATGTTAAAACTATTTACTCCCCCTCAAAAAAAAGGGAAAAAAATATAGCTAACACCTATCTGTATGTTTAAGTATCATTTCCCCTTTCCTTTTTTTTTTTTAATCCGTACCTTGACATACATCTCAAGGGATAATTCTTGAGTTTACATATTTCTCTTTTCTTTTTGAGTTTATATATTTCTGAAGTCTGCTACGTCCCTGAGATTGTGCCTCTCACAATTGATGATCCACAGTATCACTCCTCATGATAAGCTATGCTTTTGTCATGGTAATATTTTATTTTTTAATGGGTTTTCATTGACCTTAGGTAGATCAAATCAAATTTTTTTCTTAATTGAGGGCAAAGATCTTCCCCCAAATATCCTCCTAATATTCCCTTCCATATAGAGGGTGTTTCACTCTCTTGTTTCTTTGGTACTTACCTCTCATTTCTCTTGGGTGGGAGATCTAACTTATTTAGTGGGTTTAGGAAATAAATTAGGCATGCATGACCCAGTCCTTGCCTTATTGCTCAGGTATAGCTGCCTACGGAGGGACACTTTTCTCCTCTGCTTTTTTCTATCATTTAAGGAACATAGGGTAGATCCCTGTTAGAGGAGACCAGGAGTCCTCAATGCCTCCTGCACTTGAGAGACTATATCTGATCAGTTATACTATGAAGCCTACTATAGCCACAAACCTAAATCACATTCTCTGTCATCAGCTTTATGAACAACGGTGGCTCTCCATCTGATAACGCTTTTATTTTATCTTTCAACTGATTCAGATGGTTGGCAGGAAAGAAAGGTATTATAATTTATTTGGCCCTCTCAAAATTCCAATATTTCTAATCCTCCAAACCATTTTTATTTGTGTCAAGGTTGCTTCAGCAGGAGAGAAGGACTCAAGACAGTATTTTTTTCACCAGTCAGATAAAGAAAGCGTTGGGATCAGCAGCGTTATTAAGAGTGGGAAAAGAATAAAAATTCACTTCCATCATCAATTTCATTAGGGTCATAGAATCTGATTTTGGGACTTCAGCACCATACCTAAATGAACTAATATACAAATATTTGTTAAACAACAACTACACTATCCTGTTTGCAAAGTCAGTTAATTTGCCATTTAACTAGATGGATTCCAAACATTTGGTAGAGCCTATTTTTACTAGGAATTAATTGTATCCTTTAAGAAAATCTGTCAGATATTATTTTAACAATTAAACATCCACTGATTATCAATTTTTCATTAGAACTCATTAACAAAATTACCATATTTTTTAGCAAGAAAATTTATTTCAGCCACAAAAGCTAAAAGGTTAGTCCTTTCTCTGATTCAATGAACCCAGGAACTTGATTTGAAAGGCCAGAGTCACAGAGGGAGACTACCAAGCACTCCGTGCATATTTATGGACTTGTTGTTCTTGTAGTAAGTACTCTCCTGACAGCCAGTGCTAAATCTAATCAATCATCCCTTAAATACATCATAGTGTAGATTCACCTCACTCCTTCATTAGCATTCATTAGCAATTAATCAACGCCGCAGGAGTCTCTAGAAAGTTCAACAATCCATAAGGTACATTTACATTAAAGATGAGCAAACATGAGGAGAGATAAAAAAGAAACAGGAGATGAGCAGTGTCAAATCTGTGGGAGAAAACTAAAGTTTGATTTGATCTTCAAAAAAGAAAAATCAACAGAATTTGGTTATTCAGCCTAAGACTTAAACTCTTGATTAACAAGCAGTAGCCTTGCGTAACTCTATTACAGTTGTCACAAACAGATTTATGCTCCCATCAGCCTGCTGAGTACATTTGTTCCACTTCAAGTAAGCCTTATGTATTGTCATTATATCTTCAAAAGGAACGGAAAGACGTTGTATCCAATTTTTTGCAATTGTGGGCAATAGCTTAATTCAGTCTTTAACTGTGTTCTTGCCAGGAGTTGAGGGTTATAATGGAAGCCTATTTCCCTGTAGGATGAAAAGGAGTCCTGCTGTGGCGTATAATACCCTGAACCCATGGCTGAGAGCTGTATTGTGCCCACTGAAGTGTCTCTCTTCAAAATGAGAGAAATAGGGAAGGGGTGTCTTTTGCTGGTCAGTGTCAGCTTAGCACCAGGAATCCTGGAGACCCCACCTGCCTAACCTCATGGAATTCCTCTGAGCTCTCAACCAACCTAACCTGAATTTTCCCAATCACAAAAAGACAATTTCAGGGATTATTTCTGGAGGGTGAAAAAAAAATTAATAATGCAATGAAACCATTTTTATGCACATCTTAATGTCTTGTTTTAATTATTCCAACTTACCATCTGATTTAAAAGTAATTTAAAATCACTGTGTTCACATGAGAAATGTGTAATAACCAGGTAATTCCAAAGCTTCAAAATGACATTAACTCACAGAAAGAGGTCTAAAATACCATAAAGGTAGAGACTACTGAAGCCATCCTGAGGTGATACCAATAATAACCAACCTGAATATAAATGCTAAATGATAACTGACATATTGTAGCATGCTATATGGTAAATTTAGACACACAGAAGTATACATGCACAGAATTATAACAGTTATAAGCAATATTCACTTGTTCCACACATGTTGAAGTCCTTGACTCAAGTCATGAATTGAAACCATTTTTCCCCAAACAAATACCTCAAACTCCAGTATAATCCAAACACTCTGCATCGGTAAACTTATCTCAGCAAGCATGAGCACGGAATTGCTACCGACAGGATTGCTTTATTTTGGGAGTAGCAAATGGCCTTGAAAGATTTGGGTCTTATACTGCAGAGGAAAGAAAGACCTAGATATTTTTTTCTTTTCCCTTTAAAGAAAATTTTACAAATGTCACAGTTTGTTGAATTGGTCCAGTCTGGTTCTCCATGGTTATAATTCAGAACGAGAATGAAGTAGCTGGCAGCCCAGCATGGCTCATCATTTGAGTTTCAAAATAGACTTCTGAACTCTTCTGAACCACTGCCACCTCTCTTCTCGTTGAGTTGTTCTGGATGTTTTCTAAAAGCAGACTATATTCTGGATTTATTTTGAAGGAAAATAGCCTTTAAAAAATTTTATCTAAATGATTCATCTTTAATTTTTTTTTCAAGTACCTTTGTTGAGGTTCAGGCTCATTGCTAAGTGCACATTTCAGAAGCTGGTAGGTGGAGATATGCTTAGAAAAGGAATTTTTTTTCTTATCCTACTTCTCTATTTTATCCCAGCAATTCACCGCACTGAGGAAAAACAATGCAGTCTGGATAGGAAACTGAATTAGCTGATAAAAGCATTAAATTAGAGACATGTTAAGATATCACTCAGGCCACTGGAGCCTCTACAGTGCTCTACTTAAGTCCAGTGGTACCTCACATCCTCCTCACCAGAGCCTCTGACCGCAGTCATCGGCAGTGACTGACAGGCTCACATCAAGAGGCATCAAACCTTCATACATTTTTAAATACCCCAATGATCCTAATGGAGAATTTAAAACAATTTGGGAATTCAATATTAGGGAAATGCATTCAAATGCAAGATCAGACAAACATATTAGCCAATACTCCAAGTATTAATGGACCTTAGAACTAAATCTGTCCAGTTGAAGATAATTCATAAGGCCTTTTGGACACCGGGGATGGTCCTTAGGATGGGGGTGGGGGGACACAGTCAGGAAATGAGAATAAAAGGCCAACGAACAGGATGGGGAGAGGGGATGGGGGTCAGCGCCACGGAGATAGATGCAGACAAAGAAGTAAGTGATTGGTTTTGTATCTTCTGTTTTTCAGACAAACTAAATCATGCATTATACCACTTTCTAGCCATTCAGTTAGACAGGTGAGTATGCTCAGCCTCAGAGTCCTAAGTTCAAAAATTAGCAAGATAAAAAGGATTTCACATAGTAACTATGTTCACAGTAAAATGGCAAGGACTTGCCATATTACTTCAGAGGTAGCGCATTCCTAAAGCACAAAACAGAGATGCTGCTCCTTCTCATTTTAAATGAAACTTAGGAAGGGAAAAAAAAATCTTGCACTAGTAGGATTTTAGGCACATTACTTAATCTCTGCTTCAGTTTTCTCATATATGAAACAAAGACAATAATAGTACCAACCTCTCTGGGTTGTTATGAGGGCTATGTGATTCAATTTTTGTAAAGGGCTTATAAGAAGACCTGGCATATAGTAAGCTTTACACGTGTATGGCTGTTGTTGTTAAAATTTCAAGTCTTAGAATTTCTCAAGTGCAATATGATGAAGACCTTTTCTGGAAAAGATGTCTAATACGTACTGGAAAGTCTCAAATTTCCCAGTTCAATGCCTGGTTCATTAAATGTTAGATATTATTTGTTATCATTATAGATACTAACAATAGATTAAGCAAACAGCCCAGAGGCAAGATTCAGGAATAAAATTCAGGAACACCTTGACCAACTCTTACTCAGCTACAATATACATACAAGTAATTCCAGTTGTTTATCTGGAAAGAAATAAAGAAGGACTAACTTTATGTTCATGGATTGCAATGTTTTACTATTCATGGATGAGTTCATTAAAGCAATGGACCATATGAACTACCCACCCTGACTTTCTGGGTTGTCTGATGCATTCTCAAGGGGACTTCAGAAGAGAGCAATCCATCTAAGGAACCTCTGATAAAGGATGATACAAGTAAATTATGATTATATCAGAATTAAAACAAACCAGACATTGCTGTAGTATAAACTAATGCTAATATAGTTTGCCAATAAACTGGAGTTCTCTGGACCACAAATTGTGACTCAAGAGTGAGGAATTTTTCTACCAAGTATACGCTCATCCATTATACCAGTAGAAGGAACAAATAGGAAAAAAAAATCTTTGCTGTTTCCTATTTCTTAAGAAAATGCCATAACCAATACCATCGAATGGTGGAGAAGAAACCATTCTTCCACAGTGAGAACTCTGAAAGTGCAAATAAGTTCAGCTTTTAGGATTGGAGAGGTAAGCCACACATGGAGACAAAGAAAGCACATCAACGTGACACCTGAGTGACTCAGCGGTTGAGCATCTGCCTTCTGCTCAGGGTGTGATCCTGGGTCCGGGAGGAGCCTGCTTCTCCCTCTGCCTGTGTCTCCGCCTCTCTCTCTCTCTGTGTCTTTCGTAAATAAATAAATTAAAAATTGTAAAAAAAGAAAAAGAAAGAAAGAAAGCACATCACCATAAGCATGTCTCAAACCTAGTGGGAAATCCGACTGGGTAAAGAATGTACAGGGCTAGGCTGACACAAATAATAATGGATGTCTACAAACCAGGAGTACAAGAAGACAGGTGGCCAGTGTTGGGTGTCAAAGAATGATATGAAACCTGAAATTTAAGGATGGGATACAATCACTAAAACTGAGAAATATCAGATACTTTTCAGATAACCTACCAACTAAAAAGAACATGGAAAAATAACAGAAGACCTAAGTCATTGGAGAACCCCAGGATGGAGTAGGGAACCTGATGCCGCAGAACTGGAGCATGAGACAGTGGGATCTAAGGGATAAGGCAGCCGTAGAGGAATTGGAAGATAAAACAACAGCTTGATTTCTAGAGAACAAGGGATCAGTGTCCTATTAGGAGCAGCAGCAAATCCCGCTCAATCTTGAGCCACTGGCCTACATACCCAGAGCTCTTTCTCTGTGCTCTAGACTAGAACTCAAGAGTGTTTCAGAATCCTAGATAAGAAGGAATCTCCTAGATAATTAAATGATACCAATGGCTAACATCAAAGATAGAAGGCCAGCAGAGGCCTTCATTCCATGGGTAACCCAGCAGCCTTTCATTGATGCTTTCTTTGTTTTCTTTGACTTCTTGGTCCTTGACATTGAACTATAGTTTTTGTTCTTTATTTTTTTCTGGCTTAATATATGTTTTTCATGTAAATGCTCCGGATTAAATGAGATCAGAACTACTCAATATATAATTATTCTTATATCTAGAAATATAAGCACATTTGAAATAAAAAAGCAGTTAGGAATCCTTATCATATGTCATCAGGGAAATGAAAATTAAAACAACAATAAGATGTCACTATACACCTGTTACAATGCCAACATCCAGAACACTGACAACACAAATGCTGATGAAGATGTGAAGCAACAGGAACTCTCATTTATTGCTGGTGGGAATGAAAAATGGTACAGCCATTTTAGACTATATAGTTTGAAGTCTTCTTTTAAGACTGAGCATACACTTACCACATAACCCAGCAATCACTCTCCCTGCTGATTCTCAAAGGAGTTGAAAACCTAAATCTAAGCATAAACCTGAGCATGGATGTTTATAACAGTTTTAATCATATTTGCCAAAATTTGGAAGCAACCAAGACATCCTTCTGTAGGTGAATGGATAAATAAATTGTGGGTCATCCAGACATAGAATAGTAGTATTCAGCACTAAAAGGAAATGAACTATCAAGCCATGAAAAGACATGGAGGAAATATAAATGCTTATTACTAAATTACTAAAATTATTAGCCCATCTGGAAGGTCTACATACCATATGAGTCCAGCTATATTACTTCTGAAAATGGCAAAACTGTGGAGACAGTAAAAAAGATAAGTGGTTGTCAGGGCTGGGAGGAGACAGGTGTACCATGGATCTATGTCATGGTACACTTATCTAAATCCATAGAATGTGCAACATCAAGAGTGAACCCTAATGCAGACTATGGCTTTGGGGTGATAAGGATATGTCAATGTAGGTTCATCAACTGTAATAACTGTACCACTCTGGTGGGGGATGTTGATAATGAGGGAGGCTGTATAGGAGAGGGGGTGGAGAGATATGATAAATCTTTGTACCTTCCCTTCAATCTTGCCATGAACCTTAAATTGCTCTAAAGAAATGAAATCTTAATAAAAAGAGGGAGAAGAGGAGGAGAAGGAGGAGAGAGAATCAGGAATTCAGCCATTTTCCCCGAAGCAGATGCACTGCCCACTTTGGAGTTCTGTACCATCAACACTGATGTCCCTGCATGATCAAGTGCCCCACTAGTTCTCAGTGGTTATAAGCTACTTGGTCAAACTTCATTCTTAACAGAAAAAAAGAGGGGAAAAAAAGCATTGTAAATGCTTTTAAGATGGTAAGTTCCTTCATGAATCACATTCAAATTAGAAATGGCAAAAGAACAGTGGAGAGTGATAGGTATAATAGGACTTTGGACAAAAAAAGGAAGAACCTCTCTAAACGGGAAATAAAGGACATAATTAAAGAGATCTCCTGTATCTGCTTTTTGTTCATTTTGTTTGCTAGTTGTTCAAGTATCATTTTCTAAAACGTGAAACCATGGCACTTAGGCAAATGTAAAATGAACACATGTCAAAGATTTCATTTAAGTTAGTAAATAATAAGGGAATCTTGTAAGATGTTAAAGTAGGTCTAATAATAATAATAATAATAATAATAATAATGGCTTTGAGAAGCCAGTGTATACAGGCCATTTAACAAGGACACGTTTGGATAAGATTGCTACGTTAGATATAAAACTGGTTAGTGTCCAACAGAGCCCTAAACAGAAAGGTTTAAGTTTAATTCACTGGACAGATATTCTTTGCATCTCTTTTGAAAAAAAAAATCTAAAAGTTAATCTCTGCCTTTACAGTGTTGCAATTGCCCAACCAGAATGGAAAGACAAGTCAAACACTCAGTGAAAGGACACCCAGTAATCTCGTTTGCCTCTTTCCAAGTTTTAAACAATTTTTCTGACACCACTATCACTATATCACATGCATGCTTTCTTTAAAAAAGAAAATCCATGCTCATTTTAACCATGTTTTTGCTAACAACAGAGCAATAACGTATTTGCTATCAATGTGAAATATTAATACGATGCTCTGTTCATGCAAAATATCCATTTTCCCTAAAATTCTAAGTCATTGTTTCCTTAAAAATGCAAAGCTGTTGCTGAGCATTTGTTTAGAAATCAAATCAACTTCATGAGTGTGTGCACATACATCATGTTTTGCTTATAATCAAATGTTGTTCTCAACTAATTCAAAGCCAGAAAAGAAATCTTGGATGTTTCACAGTGATAATCACAGTTTAGTTTAGGTAAGGATTTATGTGTTGATTATATGTTATATGTATGTAAATACATAGGCTAAGCCTGGATCCCTATTTTATAAAGCAGGATATATCAAAATTAAGACACTTAGGGTCATTAATGACTTTGAAATGGTATGATAAAGTATCATGAGGAATGAATAATACACCTTCTGAGAATGTTATACTTCTCTATGAGTAACATTAGTTGCATAGTGAAATTATTAGTCAGGCAGGTTTGATTCTAGTTTTATTTATGAAGGAGAGACGAGAAATTGATTAACTCTTAGCTGTAGAGTGTCAAATCTGTCAGAAATATTTTTCTATTTTGATTTTTAATAAGACCAAGTTAGCACAAATGAACATTATTCAGAATCACATAACTAATTTTTATATAATCCAGCCTCAAAGACACATGGAATTGCCTGATTTTAGTTTATTAGAAAATCTAGGAATAAGGCTTGAAACATATAGCATGTAGCAGTAATTTGGGAAGGTTGTTTAGGATACACCAACCATAACTGTGTCTGGCTATTTTCAATTATAGAAACTAAATTTACCCTGACACAGTCACAAAAAGAAGTTCAAATTCAAAATTTGAGGCAAATGCATTCACACGGCCATGCCAAACCCACTTATGTGTGTACTTCTCACTACACAGATTAGAACATTACAAAAGACAAAAAAAAAAAAAAAAAAAGAACATTACAAAGAACGTGAAGGGTGTGGTGATTATAGTCATTAAGAGCTTCTTCATATGAAAAAACTTCCCTGAAATGTGTAAGTTATGATTCAACTTACAAAATTCAATTTCTTCAGAATTATCAATTAACACATTGATTACTCTTTATCAGAACGTGTCATGTAAAATTTCATGTAAAAATGAACCCAGTAATCTAGACCTGATAAGCTCCAGAGATAACCTAATGTCAAGGTTTAAATCACAGTGAAATTAATTTTTAAAGTATCTGATGGACCTTTAAAGATGAATCAATAGGCTAAAAATAGAAAGTTCCGCTTTTTGATCCCATGGAAGGATCTTTATTAATTGCATTGTTTTAGATCTCTAAAGACTTTTTAAAAATAACTATTTTTTGGCTTTCTGCTAGACTGTTGGTTGAGTTCCAAAAGAAGCTTTTCTCCACACTTAAACTTGGACTTGGCAAATGGTTTTACTCTTGCATAAGGGTCTAGATGGCACTCTCTCACGCCTCTGGTTACTCATTACACTCAGGGCCAAACTCAAAGAGACAATTATTTACCCTCAAGAAGTTTATATTCAAATAATTCCAGCATTCTTGTATCCTTTATGGTTTCCTTGATGTGTTATTTTCCATTACCTTCCATGTTGGAATTCAGAGCTTAAACAACTCAAGCAATTAAATCACTATGGTATCCTATCATTTGCTATATGTCAGGTTGTTAGGAAGGCCTTGTATTAGGCACACACAAGCAAAAAGAAAACTCCAATTTGGAGGGGATGCATCTGGGATATATACTCAACCTCTGTGATGAAGCATGTGTTTTCAACTATGTCAATTCCAGATTTCCTGACTTGCTGGAAGTTGCATAAAAATTTAAATTGCATAGTCCCCTGAAACCACTCTACAAATAAATGCCAGCTATGTATATTGGTCAGAAAAGAGAGGGCGGGGATGGAGGGGAGAAACACATAATCTGGGTTTTTCATTCCCAGTGCTGGCTGCATACTATCATTAGGTTTGGCCCTCTTCCTCAAAAGTCCAATTAGGATAAATCCCACCCTCTTGAAAGACCTGGAACCAATCACAATCATCTGAGGCATGCATGCTAATGATTCTCAGATAGAGAATGAGTCCCAAGGCTTTGACTTTCAAGGTCTGGTGCCAAGCACAGACCTATAAATGGGCAATGAGTGTGACAGGGAACAGTCCTCTTGGGAGTCCTTGTGCCTGTTCTTTGGTATATGGTCTCTCAATTAATTATGAGATTCAGTCCCACAAAAGTGGTTGCAGCATATTTGGGGGTTCTGGCATAGCGTACTCAAGAGGCATGTTAGATGTCTGGCTTTGATTTTGCATTTGCTATCTTCTTGGTTGATTTCTTCATCAATACATTTCAGGCACCTAGAATACCACCTGGAACATAAAATTGTTCAATAACTGATTACTGAGTGAGTGAATGAGTGAATGAATGAGACAAGACTTACAAAACAATTAGGAAACAAGATGAGCCAATTTAAAATATTTCTGGGCTGAATATAGTCTATGAGTTAATGCACACACACACAAGAGAGAATATCAGCATTGGCTGCAGTTAAAGGGAAGGGCTCCATGAAGTCAGCATGATTTGCAATGGACTATGATTGGCTGGCAGGGTTGATCAAGCAGGAAAAAGTGGGAGGCGCTTGAGTGTGAGTGATTTTATGGAACATACTGGCCTTTTTTGGTCACTGGATTTCGTGAGTTTCATAAAACTTTGATGAAACTCAGCTATTGTAATGCCAAAAATTCAATAAGAAGCCTTAATTTGAGAATGTTCACTTTGTTTTCATTGAAAATCCGGTTACTGTCATTTCTCCTTACATTCTGTTAATGAATTCACACAATGAAACATTCCTTAAACACTTACAATATGGGAGTCTCTGTGTTATAAGCCAGAGATTCATATTAAACCCCATACCTGTCCCTTATTGGTTCACAGTCTTATGGAGACGACTGACAAGAGAGCAGAACATTACACAGTGTTATACTTTGAGAACACTTTGAGGCCACATGTCCTCACTCCTCATAAAGGCAAAAGAGTTCTCATTTCCTTTATGAGAGCTATTTCTCTGTGAGCTGATAGGCACCTTATTTCATTAAAGAGAAGATTTTCGGCAGTTAATAAAATTTTACTTTTTTCTCCTTTTCTGGATTTGCATCTATACTGTGCTATTTAATTCAATACACGAGTCTATGCAAGACACAGAAAAATGGGTGAGCATCAAAGGTCATCATTCCCAGACTCATCTCCTTTTAATAAACTCTCTATCATCTTCCACTGTTTGGCACTCAAGAGGCCTATAAATGTCATCTCACTCAGTCCAAATAGCTCCGATTAGGCAAGGTTGTTAAATTATGATGATCATGAAAGAGTAAGTTTTCAAGAGCATTTAGGCATTGCACTCTTGTGTTTCCATGTTCTTAAACTTCCTTGAAGTCTAAATGAAACAGACATAAAGGTCTGTTTCCTATGTTTCTTCTTTGACTAAGTTTACTGTAAATGGGAAATAATAAATGTAAAACACCTGACCTGTAGCCAGCCTCCAATTTAAGTTAGACATGATTAAGTAATGAAAGTCTCACTCAGAACTTCTCTACTTCACTAGAGGTGCAGATGTGAGGAGGGACCATGGACTACCTCTCTTCCCCCAACCTCTGGAATGGCGGACACAGTAGCGCACCACTGCCCATTGCTGCCATTAATTCAGCTGTACCTTGGTCTCGAACTTTTTACAGACATTATCTCTCTTCATCCCCCAGACAACCCTTTAAGGTAAGAGTTATTACCTTTATTCCACTTTAGAGATGATGAAATAGAAGCTCATAAAGGTTAATTAACTTGCTAAACTCAGAGTTGGCAAACGATAGAGCTGGCTTTTTCCCCAAGACCTCCATGCTCCTCAACCTTGTGTAATTCTGCTTCCTAAACCTGTGAGGGGTTGGGGCTGAGCTCATTCCATTTCTAGCTGCTTTTTGGATAAACAAAGTTTTGTACCTTTTCTGAAACAGCTCAAGCCCCCTTTACTTTGGCCCCTGTAGCTGTAAAGGTTCTTCCTCTAGGGTTTTCTTTAGAAGGTCAAAAAAGCTGGTTCAAATTCTGTGCAGTAAGAGGTTTGCACTGCGTAGCATGTAAGCTCCTTGTGTCTCAGAATGTTAACCTGATTATGCTTCTACTGAGTGTGTGGTGTAGGACATGGTGATGTTTCACTAGGACAGATGAGGGACTGGAGGACTCGTAGAAGGAGCTAGCAATGTGGCACGGTTTCTATGTATTTCATGGGCAGAAGGTACATAAGAAGTACATGAGTGCCACACCATAGGCCTTGGGGCAGACTTTGCTTGTTGCAGCCCAAATACACTCTCCATCTTTACTTTCTTAACTAAACCTGGATTTTGTTCAGGGTGTCAAAAATATTCATGTCATAGACTCTCTTGCAGCTATCGAGGTGCAAACAAAAGTCTACTGGGTCGAGGTTTGGGAAAAGCTGTTGTTTTTCTGATGAAAGATGGCAGCTCCAGCTTCTTTTACCCCTTTGTTCTTTCTTCGTTCTCTCTAGAGGAAAAGCAGCCATCTTGTGACTGTGAGCACCAAACGTCTCAGGAAAGATGATGGAGCAGGAAGTTAGAGGAAACTTAGGTTTTTATTAAATTACTTGAGCAAAAGCACCATCCTTGAATTGCCTATTTCTACAGTAGAAAAATCAACCTTTATTTAGTTAGGCAGTACTAGCAATGTTTAATTTGAATTACATGCATCTCCAAATTATATAGACCTTGATCCTACTCTTACCTCAATATCTTTGTCATTCTTCAGCTAAAAAAAAAAAAAAATCAGTTAAAATAGCTTCTAACCATATAAATCTTAGTTAGAGCTTTTACTCATAAGCACTCATACTATGTATCTCTAGCTTTCTCTTGAATATCACGTAGGCAAGAATGTAGACAAATAAGCAAAATTCTATCTTAATTTTCCTACCATTTAGAATGGAATTAGTCATTTTTAAAGATTTTATTTATTTATTTGAGGAAGAGAGCACACACACCGGAGATAGTGGCGGGGGTGGGGGCAGGTGGGGGGGCAGAGGGAGAAATCCAAGAAGACTCAAAGCTAAGTGTGCCGACATGGGGCGTGCTGACATGGGGCTCAGTTTCATGACCCTGAGATCATGACCTGGCCTAAAACCGAGAGTCAGATGCTTAACCAACTGAGCCACCCAGGTGCCCCAGAATTACTCATGCTTATGTATAATCTACCTCAAGGGCTTCATGTGAGAAGAGTTAAAAATATGTACAGCCACCCTGGAAGAATAGAACTCTTTGCATATAAAATATAATAATTAGTAATGTATTAATAGTTTGCTCTGATTAGCGCCTGCTATTTTAAATTTGTTAAATGTTCTTCAAATATGTTATGAAAAATTTTAATGAATTATGAGTAAAACTCCCTCAGAACATGGGGTTGCCTTTTTTTATGAATATGAATGCAATCAGTAGGTTTCTGTGGGCTCTAGAATTAAGCAGAATTAGGCCCCCAAAAGGATCAATTCTGGAAGTGAGACAAAGCACAAAGATCATAATTCTGAAAGGGAAAAGTAGGTTGGAGAAAGGCATGGGGCAACATCAGATTTTTGAAAAAGAACAGAGAGCTTCCTCAGGAGAATCACTGAAGTGATCTTTAAAAATAGATCTCATTAAAGTGAAAAGAATAATGCTATCATAACTCTGATGCCAACAATTGAATAATTGTTCTAATAAAGTATTTAAAGCCATTAAGTGTCTTTTACGAGACTGAAACAAAACAGTGACTATGAAAAACAATAAAGGTGTAACTTGCCAGTGAATTCAACTAGAAATTTCATTAAATCCCAGCTCTAACTCATCTGAATTTAGAGGCCTACATATTTTGCACATTGATGTTCAATAAATATTCATTGTCCTTTCTTAATTAAAGAATAATACTCTTGATCCAAATCAGTGGGTAATTATAAAATGACTTTCAATGGAAACAAGAAGGCCTAGGAATGGGAAAATGCTATATAAACTTTTTTTATTGTGGATTTTTTTTAAAAAAAAGGACTTTCACAGTGTTAGAACTTTCTTAATTATAACTTCTACGAAAAGGCGAGAGTATGCCCAAAACAACATTATTGACCTTTCACTGGTTGATAAAACTTCACAAATTTACTTTCAAACGACCAGTAGATTTGGAAACAATGTGATCACGTGAATGTCAGTTTTGGAGAATGGTCATAAATAAAAGGTGATGACAAACAGCAAGGCTCAGGGCACGGAGCGATCTCTCGTGAGGGCCACAGGGGTCGGCGTGAAGCTCTCGTCCTCTCTAACATCTGGATTATTGATGGGGAGCATTAATGATGTGAAAGACAGAGCACACAGCATGTTAATAAAATTTGCAGATGTTACAAATTTGGAAGCTGTTGCACACACCAGGAGACTAAGAATTAATACAAATGGATCTAATGAGATTACAAATACACGGAGAAAAGAGGACAATTAGATTCCATTTAGAAAAGTGCAACTAATCAATCTGGGGGGAGGTAATCAGAAACATGTTCACTCAGCAGGTCTGAAGACAAACCTGGGAAGTAATCAATTTAAACAAAAATGCAAAGCACAATAATACGACTGCTGGGATCTGAGAAGCAGTGTTGCTCCAAGATCACTCAGCAGTTCCACCTGCGAGCCTTCTTCCCCTGGAACTGCCCCCGAAGTGAGTAGATCCGAGGCCAGAGGTCTGAAAGCCCAAGACTAATTAATTTGGAAGTCAAGAACTGAGAGCATTTCCTGGTGCCATGGCATTAGCAACGACCGTTTCCAGATTCTGGACTGAGCAGCCCCAGGTTCACCAATGCACTACAGTGTTGAAAAGAGGGGCGCTGAACATGCTAGCCAGGGACAGGTCCGTTCAGGTGCATGACCCAGGTCAATGACTCTTCCCATCTCAAAGGAACTGAGCATTCCAGGAGGTGGGGTAGGGTAGCAAAATAGTTTTGATAGGACTCAAAGGTATAAATATAGCCTAGGGGAAAGAAGACCAGCATAAAGGCAAAAAAAAAAAAAAAAGAAAAGAAAAGAAAGAAAAAACACAACCAAACAAACCAAAAAAAAACATAGACTTCCGGTGTCAGCTGTATCAGTTATGAGTATACAACTTTGGAAAAATAATTTGCCTTGCTCTATGTTGTTTAGCTGCTATAATATATTTAACTGCTATGCGCCTCTGCTTTTTCACTTGTAAAATTGGTATAATAATACCTGTTTTTCCAAGCTGTGGAAGGATAAAGAATAATGCTTATAAAGTGATTAGCATAATCAGTACTAATGATTTCACTGTGAATTTGGTTATTCTGGGAACCTCTAAAGTTCTTTGAAGTCACAAGGGCAATTGGAAGCCCTTGATTAGTTACTTCGAGAATATTATGGGTTAACATTTTAATTTTTAGGGCCCGCATGCACACGAACTTACTCCAGGGATTGTCATCATCAGATTAGATAAGATCACAGAAGGACGATGAGCAGTGATGTAATAATTGCTTGGCAATTAGAAAACCAAATCGCCTGGGCCAGCATGTCCTTGGAGAAGAAGGAGAGAGAGTAGGACACTGAACGCTATGAAAACTCAAGGCCACTTGGGTGTTGAGAAGGCCTCAACTCCAAGACTCCTATCAGGATAGTAGGAGCAGTGATGAGCATCAGCCTTTAAAGGTTCAGGGGTGGTCTTCAAAAACCAAACTGGAAACAAGGTAAGGTCTGTAATAGCAAGGCCCCAAAAGATCATCTCCTGTCACTACCACACATGTGCTTTCTGCATTACAGGCCCACTGGGGTGAGTCAGCAGAAAGAATAAATATTAGCAGGAGTCCCAAGAACTTGTCCAAGAAAGATGATATGTGGCCATTTACAACAAAGCAAGCAGAGGCCAACCTTAAAGGCCAGGAGGTCACCCAACCGTAGGACAAAACAAGAAACAGCTTCCGAGGCAGTAGAGACAGACACAGGTGATGGGCTGGGGAGGTGGGCAGAGGCGGGCTCCAGTGAATCAAGGCTCTGGAGATAAAAGCAACAATGGAAAATCCCCAATGAGGCACTATCTGGCCAAACCCTACAAGCAGGCAGCTGGGAATCATAACATGTCCCTCTCTATCATTTCCCCCATTTGAATCCTTCCTTTGGTCTTGATGATTTTACCTCTGCTATAACCCTTAATGTGTCTTTTATCCCCCCCATTTATAGAGCCCACAACCAAGGTTCAGGTTCACCATTGCCTCTCCTCAGGACCATGTATAGGCTCCCAATGGGTCCCTCTGTATGCACTCAGCTTCCTCCTGCAGGACAACCCTTCCCAGTCTACTCAGCAAAGTGCAGCCAGAGTGATCTTTCAAAAGGCAGATATTAAAAAACAAAAAACAAAAAACAAAAGGCAGATATTATCACGTGTATGTATTCCATTTCAGACTTCTGTTTAACACTCTTCGGTGACACTCCCCTGAGTTCAGGATAGAAGTTAAAGTAGTGAAGGTGGCTTCTGGGTCCCACATGGTCTGGCCCTACCTTCTTCTCCAGCTTTATCACGCACAACACCCTTCATCCTCTCCTCTGTTCAGTCCCGCACCCACCTCGACCAGGGCTATTATCATCTTCCACCCCATCCTCCTTTATTTATTTTCATCTAGTTTAACTTTCTTATAATATCTAAGCTTGATCAACTCAACCCTTCCTCAGAGAAGCCTTTTTCAGTGAGTCACTGCTCCCTCTTTTAGACATGATATACGTCTATACACATCTGCAACGTGTATAAACAATTGAAATTTTGTATCTTTTGTGGGATTCTGTGATTAGAGTCTATTCCTACCTACTCCTTTCAGGTTCATTGAGGGCAGACTCATTTTTCTTTATACTGCCCAAAACATTAGTCTACTGTATGTCATTTTTTGGAAGTCTCTATAATTGGCTGGAGCATTCAAACAGAATTTCTGGCTTTTACCAATTTTCTTGGTGGATATTTCTTCTCCCTCTTCAATGAGATCCGTATTGGAAGACTGTTTTGCAGTCTGTTGTGCAGAATAATGGCTACCCCGAAGATGCCCACATCTTGCTTCCCACAGTCTGTAACATATTAGGTTACATGGCAAAGGGGAATTAAGGTTTCAGATAGAATTAAGGTTGCTAATCAGCAGACCTTAAAATAAGGAGATTATCCTGGATTATCCGAGGGGCTCCGTACAATCACAAGGGTCCTTATAAGTGAAAGAAGGTGTCCAAAGTGTCAGAGTGACAGCAAGATGTAGCTCATGAAGAAGGTCAGGGTGATGTGGTGCGAGAAGGACCTGACCTAATTATCTCTGGCTTTAGATATGGATGAAGGGGGCCAACAGCTAAGGAATGAAGAAGCAGCTCTAGAAGCTGGAAAAGCAAGGACATGGATTCTCCCCTAGAGCCTCCAGAAAAAATAGCTCTGCCAACACCTTGATTGTAGCCAGGGAGACCAGAGTCAGGCTTCTAATCTGCAGATCTAGAGGATAATAAATTTCTGTTGTTTGTGGTACCGCAAGTTTGTGATAGCAGCCACAGAAGTAACAACCAGTAATCTTTATCTCTCTTGAATGCTAGTATATATCTTGATGGTCAGTCACATTGTCTTACTAGGGTAGTTACTTGGAGATGGTTAAGAGGGCTGGACATGGCATCCCCTGCCAAATGCTCTGCCCTCTCTTGCCATGGCTCATTCTAACAATAAAGCATGCTGTTGGTAGGCTCTCAGCAATTGCCCCTACTGGGCACTTCCTGTAGGCCACTTGGGGGCACTTGTAGCTTTGGGGGCTGGCAACAACTGTGTGTGACTAATACTATCAGAGACTCTCTGCTCTGTTTCCTGTAGCCTAATGTGCCGAGAGACTTCCAGTCTTCACGGTTCCCAATGCGGCTCCTATTATTGACTCCTTTAGGGTCTTTGTTCTCCCAGCGTTCATGAACAACAATCATATTCCCTAGTGACTCAACAGATCAAGAACATTTCTTCCGGAAGGTGGCTCATACCGAATGACCTTTGGTGATAATGGCTCACAAAGCTCATTTTGTGTTTAAATCTTCTGTTATATGAGAGAAGCAAGACTGGAAAGCACTACACAGCAACTCCACATAGCCGCTTCTCCTCACTTTCTTCCTTTGCCTCATCCTGCTTTTTTCTGAGGTGAACAAGGAGTGCTAATTCTCTGTTGGCTTAAGGTTGAGCTCTAACATCTGTAAGAAGCTTCTAAGAGAGCTGCAGGATTCACCATTCAGGTACCTAAAAATCATGCCAATGCCACAAATTCCTCTAAACCTGTGCCTCCAAAGGCCATTGGGACCATTGGGACCATTCTGGCCCCAGAATGTTCGAGATGACCCACAGTTCCATGGGTAGATATGCAAATTATACACTGATAACTACTTGGTTGCCCATGAAACCAAAGCTGACACATCATGAGATGCTTACCAACTCAGGCATGAAGTCAACTGCCAATAGCTCAAAGATTGAAATAAGATGAAAGAGAGCTAGTCCAACCTAATGGGAAGAGCAGAAACCACTAATCATGGGCACATTAAGATCGGGTACGACTATTCTCAAACACATTTCTGCCACTTACCAGTTGTGTAACTTTGGAAAACTCTTGGAATTCTCAGAGCCTCAGTTTCCTCACCTGTTAAAACAAAGATGAGAAGATGTCGGGCATCGTTCTAACATATTGATCTCTATGGCAGGCAAATGTTCAGCGTTCAAAAAATAAGACCTTGATGCTCCTAGAATGAAGTGTTATCAGTCAATGCTTTTCAAACTATAAAACTGTTCATGAGAAAAATTCTCACTAATATGGATTGTTTGTCATATATGGACAGAATAGGGAGGTTGGGTTTGCCATCAGGGTCCTGCAATTTTTTAAATTCTATATCACCCTTTGCAGTTACTTGTCTCTTTCTTTTTCTTCCATACTTAACCAGACATGATTAAGCAGCCCCAAGTCTCAATGGACTGACTCGTGTCCCCTTCTAAGTCTCTTTCTGGCCCTCCTTCCTGTGACCAATTCACCTGGTTATGATGTTAATGGGATTGCAACTGTCTGATGAAGGAAACTCAGGGAAGTACTTAGACCACAATCTATTTCTCTCATGCAATATGACCACCCTACACAGAGAAATGCACACATTTTTCAAGAATTCAAGGTTATGCAGACACTGCAGAGCTTCAAAGAGCACTCCCTACAGAGTACTAGACAAAATGTACTTGCTTCAGATTTAAACATAATCTGGCTCAATCCAACCAGTCAAATGATAATTAAAACTAACATTTACTGGGCATTTCCTATGTGGCAGGCACAAAGGCAGGTACCGTCTCATCCCATCCTCACCACAATCAGGTGGGCAAGGATTTTCAGATGAGATGAATGAGGGATAGAATATTTAGGCAGCTTGACTGAGTTAGTGACTTAAACAGAGAAGCCACCTGTTTATTGTTTACCCAAACTTCCCAATTTCAAATGATCCCCAAAGATTTTTTTTTCAGCTCCTAATGCTCTCCATGCTCATGAATTAAAAAGAACACTTTTTCCAATGACACCTTACAACAGAATCACTCACTTCATTTTAATCGGGACCCTTAAACTCGGACTTCGGGTAGTTAGAAGTACCATGAAAACCATAACGAACTAGACTGCAATGGCTATTATCACAATGGTAAAGCTTTAAGTGTTTTATATTTTCATATTTATTCCTCTCACTTTTAACTACTATATTTACTTTTTATTTAAACACTGAAATGTGTCAATATAAATCCTTGCTATGTGCAATGAACTGGCAGGAGTAATTTAACTTTAAAACATTATAAAAATCATAAGGAAAAGAACTATTTTTACATTTTTAGAAACTTTGATGGACGATTTTACTGAGTGACAGTCAATGGGAGCAGACAAGCAATGCAACGTGATTAGACATACGGAGCTGTTGGATTTCTCAACCCCACGGGCAACAGAAATGGCAGAGCAGATTTTTGGGAAATTTTACACATTAGTACATAAACAGTCTGTCAAGAAATCACACTTTTCAGATGTCTGCCTCCTACAGTCTTCAAGACATTACAAACTATCACAAATGTGATTTGCAAAGGAGAAGTTTCCTAGCCTCAATAGAAAGTGATTGTCATCACTGACAAAGTCCAGGAATATCAAGTGAAAAACAATAAATCATTTAAAAAAAACTGATCTGGCAGTGAGTTGTGCACCATTACAGCTAAAAAATATAACTCAATAAAGTTTTCCCCCCATAGATTTAATATGTTGCCAGCAAGAGCAGATTTGAGCTACGTTGAGTAGGAAACCAGATTTGAAAAAGGACATACTAAAAAAAAGTACACCGTAAAGCAGCCTGAAAGTATATAAAAGAAAAAAAAAAAGCGCTTGGCAACTGTTTGTAAAATGGGATGAATCAAAAGCCAATTAAGAGATCAAAATATATGGAGCCAATATCATAAAAGTGGGGGCGACAATATAGGCAGCTTGGAAGCTAATTAGAATGGAGAGGTGATAATTGTATGCACTGGGGGAAGGCAAACTGTAGAGTCTCGAATGGAAATGAGGCAGAGATTGAGAAGGAAAAGATCTCAAACACTTCTGTGGTGTGGTAGTAAATAGTCAAAAACAAAAATGTGAGAAATGAACCCCTTGGTGAGGTGAAGAAAACCTCTTTACTAACCCTAAGGTTCATGGCTTAATAGACTCTAAAGGGCCATGGTTCCTTGAAAAGAGAAATTGTGGGGGTTTTCCTTCTCCCCACTGGAAAGAGGATGCTCTCCAGTCATCTGTGTTCCCCCTCTTTTTTCCTCTTAGAGTGGGCTTGAGGGAGCCTGAAGATTGGGGATTACAGATGAAGCTCCACTTCAATTTCTAAACTGTTTCTCTGGGCAGCACGCCAACATTTTTTTTTTTTTTTTCTTATCCAGTCTCCACAGCTCTGGGCTCACCCTTCCTTCCTTCCTTCCTTCCTTCCTTCCTTCCTTCCTTCCTTCCTTCCTTCCTTCCTTCTTTCCTTCCTTCCTTCCTTCTTTCCTTCCTCTCTCTATCTCTTTCACTCTTTCCCTCTCCCTTTCTTTCTTTCTTTTCTAGAAATGTTTGTCCCTGCCTATCTTATGGCTGTTCCACTTTTTTTGTATGTTATTTGCCTTTTCCAGAATTTCTGCAAAGTCTTGTTCTTTCCCTGATGATGACCTATTTGGTCAGAATGCCTGTAGAGCTTTACTCCAGATAGCAAATGAAGCAAAAACAATGCCTTTCTTTTAATAAAGTCGCTGAAGTGACAACTCCCAGACTATGGCAAAAAAAAAAAAAAAAAAAAAAAAAAAAAAAAAAACCAACTTGAAGTTTGATGAGACTCCACATTCTTCTGTTCTCTTATTCCTAAACCTCTGAGTCTTGGGCATGCAGACATTCTGGGCAGTCAGCTTCCCATGGCCTTTGTCAAAGCAACAATATGCTTCCATAAACACTCTTGTAGGTCAGGCTCTTCCAAACTGCTTCCACAAGTTCTTTCTCTTTATAGAATGCTTGAAAGGATGGTTGCTTCAAGACAAAGATTTGATGGCTTTTGTTTGGTTACTTGTTTGATTCTTGGCAAGTAAAACAGTGTCACTTATGAACCTCTGAAAGCATTATACAAAGAAAAAATATTAAAGCCACATTATAATTTTTTAACTGACAAAGTGCCAAAATCTACACCCAAAAAAGTACACAGAGGAAATAAAACCTTGGGTAGCATATACATAATGGACTAGCAGATATTATAGTGAATAAAAAATTAATTTTATATATCGAACAGGTAAAATTTGAAACAGACTCAGAAAATCAAGATGGATTGAAATGAGATAAAACACAAAAGAGTGATCAGAGGTCTCCAAATAATTATTTCCTTTGGAGGACAATCAACTCTTAACCATCCTAGAAAGCTTCACAATTGTCTAGTCCTCTCAAACATAAGCCTCCTTTCCATCTAGAAGACATTCATTATAAATATGGCCTTATATTTTGCACTGTGTAGTATAATATTATAATTATATAATATATTATTATATGATTATATATTATATAATTATAATTATACTATAATATTATATACTGCACAGTGCAAAACAAAACACAAATCAAAACCACACAGCACTTCTACTTCTAATCAAGATGGAGTAATAAGTGATATGCTTACCATCCCACCTGAAACAAAGAAAAAAACCAGATGAAAATATGAAATAAGCATTTTTTAAGCTATGGAACATTAGGCTGCAAAGCAGAATAGTTCATGAGAGATAGGAAACAAAAGGGTTGAAGCCTGTAATAATCCCAGATGATAACAAAAACACACTATGTTTTGAGAGAATTTCCAGGACATGGCAAAGAGAATGAGAATCTATAGGAAGCCTGGCACACATCTCAAGTTGAGGAGACAGAGCTAAGAATTTGGGGAAACCAAGAAGGCTAATGTCCACAGAACAGAATACTGAAAAGTGGAAATCTGTACACAGAGAGAAACCCAAAGATCTGTCAAGGTCTCCTTTGGGTAGTCAGAAGAATATTGATCAGCATGTGAATTGTAAAAATGTTCAAGGCATTCAAAAGGACCACCTGAAATAATTAGAAAGATCAGCTCCTAGAGTTCACACAAGGCTGGAAATAATGCCTGTGCCCAACAATCAAGGTGGAAAATTCACTATGTATTAAGGAGAGAACTCAGAAGGAGGGTAATAATTAGCCCTAGATAAAACATGGCATGAATTTTAAAAGAAAGACTTATTAAAATCAATCTGATTCCAAGAACTTAACTGCATCCCACAACAAAGCTCGAGTGTTTATAAGAATACATAATATCCACACATAACAAAATAAAATTGGCCATGCTTGGCATCCAATTGAAGACTATCAGATAGGCAAAGCAAGAGAATGTGACTCCTGATGAGGAGAAAAAGCAATTAACACAAAATGGTCCCAAATTGACATAGATAGTAGCATTAGAAGAGTAAGACTTTAAAAGTCTTTTCCAAACTATATTGCATACGTTCAATAAGCTAGAACAAGCTAAGTAAAGGCGTATAAGGTTTTTTAAAAGATACAAATTGAATTTCTAAAAATAAAAACTATAATATATAAGATAAAATAAAGTATGCTGGATGGGATTAAAAGTAGAGTAGACATTTTAGAAGAAAAAATAGTAAACTTGGAAACATACAGTATTAAACTACAGAGAGAAAAAATGTCAAAAACAATAACTAAAATCATAGCATCAGTGAACTGTGGGATAACAAAGCTGAATATACACATAATAGGAGTTCCTGATTTGAGGAAAAGGGAAAGAAAAAAAATACCTGAAAAAAATGATTTTTTCAAAATTGGGTAAAAACCATAAACTTACAGTTGCAAGCATGAAAAACATGAAGAAAATTATATTAAGGTACATCATCCTCACCAAATATTATAAGACAATAAAAAAGGGCAAGTCTCAAATGTGGCTAGACAAAAAAAAAAAAAAAAAAAGGACATTATGGAAAGAGGAACAGGGTAAGGATTAAAACAGATTTATTACTAGAAATAACCCAAGTGAAAAGAAAAAATGCACCATTATCTTTAAATACTTGCAGAAAAAGAAAGGACTGTCCAGTTAGAATTCTCTATCCCCAAGCAAATCTGAAATCAAAAGTACAAAAGATCTGAATGAATTTATCACCAGTAGACCTGCACTACGAAAAATATTTTTATAAAAAGGGAAAAGGCAGGCAGAAAATACCACCTGGAAAGCTGTTCTACTAAAAAGAAGTGAAAAGCACTAAGGATGGAACTCTGTGCTCTTCCCCAAGGTAACCCCATGACAAGCATGATGGAGGTGGTTAACGGCACCAAACATCCTTCCCCCAACCTCTATAGTGAGGCTAATTGCTGGGAATCTGCCATTAGACAAGGACTGCATTTCCCCACCCCACCCCCCTTTTGCATCTAGCCATGACTATGTGGCCAACACAGTGATGTGGTCACTCTAGGCCTCCCAAGGGTACAGCTTCCCCCCTCTCTTTCTTCTTCGGTGACAACCTTGGCCATGTGTTGATGATGGCAGGCACAGTATGGAAGGAACTTGTGTAAAAAAAGTATCTGGTTGGCTTTTGTTCTTTGTTCCTTGGAGGAAGCCTCTGAACCCTTGGAATTTCCGGAGTGATGGGAGTATCTTTGTTATTCCTGGTAGAGCCTCTGTTTATATTAATAAGATGACTCGGGAAGGGGGCTGATCATGCCAGAATTACCAACCATGTGAATGAAGGGTCTCGCCTTTGAGCCATGTGCTCTCAGTCTAACCTCTGTGGAGGGAAGGAGTGTTGGAGACTGAGTAACATGGCCCATGGTTCGGTGTATCATGCCGACGTAATGAGACCCCAATTGAAACTATGGGCCACAAGGATTGAGGGAGCATCTCCGCTTGGCAATACCGTGGAATGTCACTCATTGTTACACCTGGATCTTTCTAAATCTTGCTCCATGCATCTCTTCTTTTGGCTGGTTCAAATTCATACCATTTTACAAAAATAAAACTGTAATTGTAAGGATTAACACTTTATTGTGTACTGTGAGTTGTTCTAGTGAATGATCAATCCCAAGAGGAGTAGTGAGAACCCCTGAATTTGTAGCCAGCTGGTCAGAAGTTAGTGTGGCCTAGGGGCCCTCAAACTCGCAGCTGGTATCTGAAATGAAAGTAGTCATGCAGAGGATTGTCCCCTTGAAATTCAGCCTGACTCCCAATAGATGATGTCAAACCTCTGTCCTAAATCACCCCATGGAAGCCTATGCCCCTCCCTGCACTGAACTGTTATATGAACAAGAGACACACATTTTTTTAAAAAGTAAGCTAATGAATTTGGGGGATTTATATGTTATCACGTCTTTAGTTACCCCAACTGCGTTGCCGTTAGCTCCCTCTTTCCTTCAGGTTTTTCTCAAAATTCCTTTCCTACTAAGTCTTTCTCCATTCACCCTACCTGTAATTTCAGCCCCCACCTAACATTTCATATCCCCCTTCACTGTTTTCTTATTCCCCTTAGCATTTATTACCACAGCAATCCATATATTTTACATGCTTATCATCTTTATTTTCTGTCTCCCTTAGTAGAATGTGAGCTTCAAGAAGGCAGAGATTTACACCCTCACTTGTTCATGGCTTTACCTGGCTTTATCTGCTGGGATTCGAACAGCGCAGCACGTCGGAGGTGCTTACTGAATAAACACATGAATCAGTAGGCTGAATGCATTAGATGGATACACAGGATGCAATAAGAAGAGCCCACAGAATCTATTAAATTGCAATTAACTCAAGGAGAGAAAACAAAACTTCAAGTAGACTAGTGACAAGAGGAACTGAAAGAAAATGGTACACGACTGAGTTACTAGTTATATAGAAACCACTGGGTTAAGTACCCATTGGGGAACTAACCACGTGATGAGGAAGATGTTAATGAAATCTTCATCTTCAGCAACCAGGGTGCCTGAGGAAATTGTGAAGCAGCAGAGTTAGAGATGTCTGGAAACCCACTTAAGGAGCGATGATAAGGGGCACCCGGGTGGCTCAATGGTTGAGCATCTGCCTTTGGCTCAGGTTGTGATCCTGGGGTCTTGGAATCGAGTCCCACATAGGACTCCCCACACAGAGACTGCTTCTGCCTCTGCCTGTCTCTTTGCCTCTCTCTGTGTGTCTCAAATAAATAAATAAATAAATAAATAAATAAATAAATAAATAAAATCTTAAAAAAAAAAAAAAAAGGAAGAGATGATAAGCTCAATTTGGGACAAGGCATTTCAACACCTTCCAAAATTACCTGGGCAAACCAACCGGAATGCTGTAGTCCTCGGGATAAAACACAGGAGTTAGAAGCAGAGGAGTGAAAAAAAAAAAAAAAAAAAGAAGCAGAGGAGTGTTGTGGAGGAAATTTCTAAATTAATCAGGAATATCACAGGTTTATGCCAGTGAGACATATTTTCTAACTCTCTGTGGAATCAAAAAGAAATTGGTAAACCAAACAGTTTTAATCCAGGTCCAATTTATTTCTCTAGTTTATGTCTTTTAGAGACCCACAAGTGAACACTTAGAGTATTCAAACGTTACTGAAACTATTATGTTAGAATATCTCAAGCACAGAAATTCATGTGTTATAGACCAGCAGGGATATTTACTACCTTCAGCATCTTCAAAACTCTCGAGAATTGAATGGATCTTATCTTTATGGCTGAAAATAAACTTAGAGTACTTCATTATTGCTGCTTAATAACAAAGCCCTTTTGCAAACAAGCAGGCCGTGAGCAGAACTTAAGATGAGTAATCACATCCAAGCAGTTTAGATGATCAATCATCTTATGTATGCATAAAATATTAAACATAATGAACATGTTAGGGAGCTATCGATCTATTCCAGTCCAAGTCACAACAAAACACGAATGGTTTCTTAGTGATTGAGAGCATTGATTAGACCCTGGGGTTTATACACATGAATGAGAAGAAGGCCTTCGATGTAGGACTTCCAGTAGAGACCAAGCAGCTGACCTCCTGACTCCCCGAAGATCACAACTCGCTCTTTTTATCAAGTGAACATGGAAAGACTGTTCTACAATAGGCCATATATTTACAACTGTCCCATTTGCAGTGCCAATTTTATAACCTCAAGTTTTATTCCATCCACAAATCTCCACAATTGTGGATAGTCTGCTTTCCATTCCAGAAATCGGTCCACCATCTGGCTTCTTTCCCCAGCTTCCTTGCTCTCCAATTTTCTCCTTTACCTTTTTCTTCACCCATCCTGCCCCTTCCTTCCATGTCCCCGGGGCCATGTTGTTCACTATCTTTACCGTTTCATTCATTCATCCATTCATTCATGCCGTATCCTAGTCTCTCTGTGTGGATGCCCCTCCTTCCTTTTCACCCAGAGAACTCCTACCTCTACTCGAAAGCCATGTTTCTCCAAGTGTGGTCAGAGTCACCTAAAACACTTGAGTTAAATAATTTAGGAGAAATGTCAGTTTCTATCCAAGAATTTTCATTTTTAACAAACACCTATACAAGATCTTTTCTGGGCATGTGATGACTAGTTCCCCCCACCCCACCCTCAGCACTGTGTTGCAGCAGATAAGCAATTGCTCATGCCATTGGCTGGTCTCAGATACATACCTACAGTCTGACCACACACGGGATGCTCAGTAATTGCTACATATATTTTGTTAGGCCTGCAACCTCAGATTTTGTGCTTTTGTAGTTAATTTTCTCAGAATAGAGGTGGAGGACACAAATGTCTTGGAATTATTTGGGTCTCCCCAGACCTGGTGGCTCCTTGCTCCACATAGACAGCTGACTGTTGCCACTACCTCCATGTACTTTTATTAAGCACTGAAAAGAAGCAATGGGGAGCTTCTCCACTCAACAGAGATCTTAATTTAGAGTTTATCCTATGCACTCTTCAATGCTTCTTCTACGTTTAAATATAACGAAAATGACTTCATGCAGGATCTAATTATCATTTTTGTCAATACTTGAACCAAAGAAGTCTCTTATATCAGCATCTCTGATGATTCTTATGCACACAAAAGTTCAAGAAGTTTTTAGGTCTCCATAGATTGCTGCAATGATGGGCCCCATGTGCTCATACCTCCCTGTTAACATGCCCCTTTGCCATGTGACTTCTCCCATTTCTCCCACCAAAAATAGAATCTATTTCTCCATTTCTTCAATCTGGTCTTAGCTTTGTGACTTGCTTCGACCAATAGATAATAACAAATGGTGTAGATGGAGGGCTTGTGTGTTGGAATTCACACTCTCTTGCTTCTGGAAGCCCTTTCCCCATACAAATCAGCCCAAGCTATCCTGTTGGATGAAGAGAGACTGCCTTAGAGAGGTTCAAGCAACTTCCTAGCTGTTCCAAAACCCCCAGGCATCTTAGGCCCCAACTAAGACAAATATGGCCCCAGATACTGAGCCCATTTAAATCACCCATCCCTAGCTGAATCAACCCAAGCTAGAAGAGCCATAGAACCAAACCACAGAGTTAGAAAGTATGATAAGTATTCATTATTTTAATCCACTGTGTTTTGAGGTAGTTTATTTCAGAGTAAAACCAAACTTAGCCAAAGGTTTAGCTTAAAAGGAATTTTTTTCTTCACCTATCTCCACCCCAGAGCACACACCACCCTCTCTTGGTTCTTCCAAAGTACTATATTCACAACACTAACAAGAGATATCATTATTGTAGCTTAATACTAATACTCAGCACATCTGTAGGAAGTATAACAGTATCCCATTTTATAGACATGGATACTGAGCCTTAAAGAGGTTATATGAATTGCTCAACGTCACACCAGTAGTGCTCACAGTAGACGCAGTATTTGAATACACTGTAGATTCTGGGTACCTCGAGATTCAAGACAATTTTTGATTGTCTTTTCAAACAGATACTGGGTGGGCATAATTCTGGGAATAACACAGCTGCTTAATAAATACTTATTTAGATGAATTGACCTTTGACGTTATGCCTATCTTCCCAAGTCTGGTTTGTTCAATTTTTTACTTACCACTTCATTAAAACAAAAACAAAAACAAATGAACAAACAACAGCAACAACAACAAAAAACAATCAACCAACTAAACAAACAAAAAACCCAGAAGGATGAAAATGACATTTTTATGGCCCCCAGTATCCTGAACTATAGTCTCCTTTCCAACGGCTTCCACAGGTCCCTTCCACTTTTAGGTTTTTCACTTTGGTTTAACACCCCTCCTATAATAGTCACACTGTAATGAATTTTGAATGACCAGATATTTCTATGACTCACTTAGATACTAAGACCTTGATATTTATTTTTAAAGAATATTTCAAGGACGATATACAGGTAGAAACTATAAACACCAGTCTCTCTCTTACATGGGACTTCTTAAGTATCTAACCCTGGTCCAGCCTTCCTAGGTTCATATCAACGACACCAATCACTTAGAAACCATCCAATTTTTGTTGTCATGCCATTTAACTGAGGACAATGGCACCATGGTTGACCTAAGTCTAGGATATTTAAGACTGATTCCTTTTTTTTTTTTTTTTCTCCTACACTCACACTGCTGGTAAGCATTATCAAGTTTAATTCTCAGTGTGTCCTATGTGCATGTATATGTGTGTATTTGGAGGAAAAAAACCTCATGACATCACCAGTGTGAGAGATGAAGAAACAAGGGTCTGGGAGGATGTGAGTGGCAAAACAGGACAAAAGCCACAACTCCCTTGAGTAAAGTTTTATTTTTCTTCCAAGCAGTTCTGGCCTTGATTTAAGAGATTGTCAAGATCTTCAAACTTTTCCCCAGGCATTTGGACTATCCAAAAGATAGATATTGCTCCCAGGCAGTTTTCCTTCATTCTAGGAGAAATTTAAACAAATACAATATTTCTTATTCAAGGAAGCTTAAATCATTAAAAAAAAAAAAAACAAAAAACAAAAACCCTAAGCGTCTTCAATGCCCAAAAGTGTTTAAGAATTTTAATCTGTCTTTTGTCCCATTCCTTAGAATTACTTTTCAAATGGTTTGGATTTAGCTAAACCTAAAATAGATTTTTGCCAAGAGTCTTTCCCTCCCTTAATTTTTAAACCCATGTGTATTTTAAGGGAAATTTAATACATATGCTTCTAATTCATGTGCACTTAACTCATCAGAATGTTGTTTTGTAAGACCTGTTTGAAGTTTAAGAAGTCTTTCTGGAGCCTTCCTTTAATAAGTCTTTTCAAGCCTTTATTCTTAGAAGCAGGAAGTCACATTTTGCCAGGAATAAATGAATTTCAACCCCCAAAGGTTCACATTCGGTCCAAAACTGACGGCCAGGACACTTTGTGAGTTACTCGCAAAAATGAGTTCTCTTGGCCCTAGCATAACGTCGTTTGATTTTTTAAGCCCCAGACACCGAGAATCTAGATGTGCTTTTATCCATCTCGTTCCAACATATGAAACTTGTCAGTGATATTTGTGATAGAATATAATGTTTCAAACAACTATTCTCAACGCATCCTAAAATTCCTAAAGATCTGCCGAGTGGATTTTGCTAATAAGCCGATAAGATCATTTCCTCAAAACAAAAAGCACAAAAAGTAGTAGCTATTGAGCCAGAAAGAAATGATAATGGGGGGGGGGGGTTGGAGTTGGTGAAGTGAGATACGGAGAGAGATCACTTACAGAGTAACAGATGACAACAGCTCAGTGATCTAAACACAGCGTAAGAAGGACTTTGATGAGTTTTTATCACAGGTCCGTGTGTCAGAGACTCTGACATAGATGAAATATGAGGATTAAAGAACAAAGAGGCTCAAGGCAAGATGCTGAACAAAATGCTGCTCGTGAGTTATGAGGACAAGAGAGACAACAGAGAAATCTGCGTGTTTAAAAAAGTTACCACTCCAGCTAGGATAATATCCCATCAGATTTATTTTTCACTTCCCGGTGACGGCCACAGCTGTTCTTTCTGATTTTCTCAGTTCAGGCCTCGCAGGCCTGGAGCCGATGACACCCAGGGAGAAGGCCAACCCTGGAACCCATTGCTCAAGAGAAGGGCTCATGAGAACCCCAGAGGCCAAGGCCTCGGAGTTACCTTGGCCTCCTCGTGATTAATTCATCCCTGTCGAGTAGAACAAGCAACCCTCATTGTTGCAAAACAGAGTAATCACCTCTGCACTTCTTACATGGCTTTCTATTGAACAGAACTTGGAGGCAACCCAATGACCACCAGTAGGAAGGTCACATGCTCTCTTCCGGGGGGAATAACCAGAGGCTAAGAAATATCTACTCCTAAAAAGTCGTGCTCTAGGGAGAAGATGTTTGCCCAACGTGGGGGAAGGTGTCGCTCAGGCTCTGGCTGAGGAAGCAGAGAGAGGGAGCCATGCCCCCCAGGGAGGTGGGCCGCCTGCCGGGGCCTGGGCCTGTCTAGAACCATCCACATGGTGACACTGGAGGGCGGAGGGCCCACACAGCAGCAGGACTTCTCCTCTGGCTCTGTCCTCTCCTCGGGAATGAGGACCCTCAGCGGAAACCAAACTATTACTTCATAAACTGGGTTCGTCCCTCTTGGCTTTGCATTATTGTTTTCTTTGTTTTCCGTGATCTCCCTCGGATTGTATCTCATCGTTTCCACAGGTTCTGTTGTGTTCTCCCCCTTGTCTTCCCCTCCAGCCTCCTCATTACCTCGCATTTCCTTCATCCCGTTTGTATTTCTCACAAATCTGCTTCTCTGTGCCCTCATCATATTCCATCTGTTCTTTGTCCCCGGGTTCACCTCTTCCCCTGCCTTTGACTGGTCTGGCCTGCTTTTTCTCCGTGCCTAGGAGCACAAAGGCAGCTGCTCCTTTTTTTGTTTTGTTTTGTTTTGTTTTGTTTTTTTCTTTTTCTAACATCCCTTCCGTCCCAGGCCTCCACTCTGCATAGTAAATTGGTGATGACAGTAGGAAAAATCCACATTAACTCTTGCTTGACAACAGAGAAGAAGGGGAGAAAGGCATACATCATCCAGAGCTGGCTCCACGGAGAGGCCAAGGCGGGCTTGACAGGCCAGTGGGGCAAAAATTGTGACATGAACCCTTAATCTGTCACCCGTGAATTATGCTGTGGTCCTGCTGAGGTGTCCAACCACCACATGGGGACAAGGCTTGATGCCGCAGGTCCCCTAGCCCAGCTTCCCATCCGGTGGAGGCCTCAGGCCTGTCGCATCCAGTGATGGCTTATGATTCCAGAAGTTCCCTTCTTCTGTAATTAGAAAGCAGTGATTTTTAGAGCTTCCCCTTACTAAACTCCAAACAGCCTCACTGTGATTCCAACCAGTTGTCACAAGTCCCCCCTCTCAAGTGGCACAGTAGCAGGGTCTTCACCACACACCATTGATGTTGCTGTCTTCTCAGCACAGGTAACGCTGGCCTTCCTTACCACTCGACCAGCCCTGTGAGGACAGACACTGTGTGTCTCTTGTTCACCTTGGTAGCCTCAATCCTCGATGAGGTCCCCAAATAGCAGGGCACTAACCCAGCCCTTGCTAAATAAACCAGCTAGCCCTCCTTAGAAAAGAGACCATGATCCTGGGAAAGTTTAAGCAACTGAAAGCTCCAGTCCACCCAGCTGGAAAGTGAGGGAGCTCAGATATACACCCATCTGATCCTCTCGGAACCCACAGGCCATCCGTTTAGCCTTCACACTCTTTCGCTAACAATATACTTTGCGTAAAGTTGTAATGGCTGAGCTATGTGGATGCTAAGAGCACTAGTGGACCAGAAGAGGCCTCGGGTTGCCAACGATGGCCAGGGGAAGCACATGCCTCTCGAGCAGAGAGGGGCTGGGTTGCAGCCAGTCCCATCCAGCACCCGAAACGAAGAGGAAGGGCCAGCTCTACATAAGGAGCACAGGGCAGGAGGCTTGGAGGCAAGACACAGCCAAGCACAGCACACCCAAGGGCAACTGTCCATAGGCAAAGGAGAACACTTGGACCAGGCACCTCTCCTGAAGCCATTGGTGTGTGAAAGTCACTAGCAGAGAACACTGGACCAGGCACCAACTTGAGAAAGAGGAGGACAGAAAAACCTGATAGAGAGACAACCCCTCTAATAGTGAGCTTGAAGTTTGAATTAGCTCAATCCATGGGAGTGAGTTAACCTGAAAGAAGAGGCTCCTGGGTTTAATGGAGCTTCATATTCTCTCGCGTTACCCCAGAAAGGGGATAGGGCTCGTGGAGCAAGACATTTTCTTTTTCATTTGGCACGTTTGTGAACTGTTGAAATTTTGTAATTCTTCTGTCAAGTTCTTCATCCAGTTACTATAGCATATTATGACTCCCCCAATATCTCTGTAATCCACAAGATAATTGTTAAATTCTTAAATTCCTTGAGTATATGTATTTGTTGAAGTGAAAAATTCATCTATATTTTGTGTACATGTCTATGGTATATATTTCTGTAATTTAGAAATGTAGAAGACTTTCACTCAAATGCTTGATTTCTCTTTTTCTCTTCTTTTTTTTTTTCTTGACTAGTTCTTTCTCATGAAAGTCTTATAAACTATGTAATATTAACATCCGGATGTTCATCCCCTGGTATGTATCTATTTTTATTTGAATGATGAAGTGACTACAGGTCTTCATTTGCCGAATATCACAGAGCATATTAATAATTATGCTAAAGACATAAAATCATGCCTTTAGTTTTAGTTTCTCAGGCAACTTCTTCTAGTATTAAATTCAAATTCAAATACACGTCATGATTTTTGTCAGCATAAAAATGCTGCACAGGTATGGGTTCCATATTATTGACTATCCAGGAAAAGGGGATTGTGGCCAATTTGTATTTCTTCTTCTTTTTTTTTTTTTTTCTTTTTTTTTTCTTTTTTTTTTTTAATTATTTATTTTTGATAGTCATACAGAGAGAGAGAGAGAGAGAGAGGCAGAGACACAGGCAGAGGGAGAAGCAGGCTCCGTGCACCGGGAGCCCGACGTGGGATTCAATCCCGGGTCTCCAGGATCGCGCCCTGGGCCAAAGGCAGGGGCCAAACCGCTGCGCCACCCAGGGATCCCTAATTTGTATTTCTTCTTATCTATATGTCAAATAAACTGGTAGTGAGGTAAGATTGCAGGTCATTCACTCTGGGGGAGATACAGGACTCTTCCCCTCCCCGCTCATTTTCCCCCGGCCTCATCACTCCACTCCTCAAGAGAAAAAGACAAAATGGAATCCTCCATATTTCAAAGTGGGGTACTAACGTGGGGAAGAGAGCTCGTAGTGCTCTTTGCCTTCGTGCCTGTCTGTAGAACCTTAGTTATACTTAAACACTGGATACCCAAATGTTCCAAAGATGAGTGGGAACAACCATCTGCTTCCCAGTATCCCAAATCTTCCTTTATATCAAAAGAGGTGTTGGGCGTGAGATTCTCTATCCCTGTTGGGAGTCTCAGAAACTCCTCCAGATATTTTGGAGTGTGATTCTTCATTGGCCCCAGATGACTTTTTCAAATATATATTGTTTATATATAGTTTACCAAGTTCCCAAAGTACTTGAAGTTCTTTTTACTTACCACATAAATATATTAGGAGATATTTAACCAGAAAGACGGAACCCTATTAAAAAACTAACTTATACTTTTTACATATGCTAGCCAGTATTTCTTTTTTTAAAAAAAAAAGTAGTCTGTTTATTATTTTCATTGCTCAATAAAATGCAGTTCCCCACTTGATTACCATATCTTCGAGGATCATTGTGTATCTGCAGATATCAAGGTTATACAAAGTCAAGGATAAAGTCGCTATTAACTTTCTGGAAGGATTCAAAGCTTTATTTGACTCGGGGACTTGAGTTAGGATGTTTCTGGGGTCTGTGGTTATCTCAGGATGCAAAGTTGCTTTTGTTTTCCCCGTTGTGTATAAAATATACGTGCTTAATGATAATGGTGGCAAGACAGGGTGGCAGTTTACGCATAATCTTGCAGTTCCTTGTAGTTGCCCTGTGTCTTTTCTTTACAGGATCTTTACAGGATCCTTGCACACACCTCTCCTACTGCCCTGGATGTGCTTTCCCAACTTTCCCCCCAACCAACTCATGTTTCTCCTTCAGATTATAGCTCTGATATCATTACAGTAGAGGAGCCTTCAACAACCGCCGATCTAGATCACAATCCCACTAACCAATATTCTTGATCTCCCTTAATTTTGAGCTCCCTTAAGTCAGCTTTGCACATTTCCTCTTCCCCTTGTATCAAGTAGCAGCTTCCTCGTGGCAGTGATCAACTTTTGTTTTGTGCTTTACAGTTTACAAAAGATTATCACATGTTTTTATCTCACATAAACCTCAAAACTCATTCGTATGATAGATGGGTGAATGCTACCACTTCCACTGAATAGAAGATAAAGCTGAACTTGAAAGCACGGGGGAGACTTGCCTATGGCCAAACACGGAGCAAGGGCTGCACTAAAACTTGGATTTGGAGCTTCTGGACCAATTCCATTAAATTTGCATGTTACTACCTGCAACCTGTTGGAGAAAGAATGTCGTGTGTGATTTTTCTCCCTTCCCTGATGTATATTTTCACCAGATTTTTAGAAGTTGTTTGATTATTTAATCTCTAGTGTGGTTTATGACATGAGATTTTTCATATTGTTGGGGTAACTGTCACAGTATTTGATATTCACATTATAGTATTTGAGTATTTGTCACAAACAAATAAATACTCAGCCAGTTTTCAATTTTCATAACAGCCAGAGGCAGTGATAGCTGAGTTAGCAGATAAGGAAGATGTAGAAAGACGCTTGGAGGGGAGAACAAGAATCTAGAACAACTGCAAAGAGAGTAAGCAAAGGTTCTGACAAAAAAAAAAAAAAATTTTCCTCCAAACTCCCTCTCTTCTGGTTAAACATTCTTGAATGCTTCAGTGCTCTATTGGAGTCAGCACCCGCTCCTAAAAGCCAGTTGTTAATCAGAAATTTTGTGAATTGGTAGCTTAAAAATTGGCCATCATGAGAGTATTTACACCACAGATATCTCAGGTCAGTACCATTTCGTCTCAGAGCATGTTTATGAGCACACCACTAGATGTTAACCACATTGATTACTAGAGATGATTTTTTTTTTGTAGGTGACGTGGCAAAAGCAATTAAACAAGAACAATAAAGTGAAGAATAATAAATGTTCTTTATATATTTTTCGTGAGAAATATATACGAGGTTCTCATATATTATCTCATTTAATCTTCACAAAAAGCCTATGGAAGCAGTGGAGAAGATATTATTCATTAACTTATTTTACAGATAAACTGAGACACCAGATACTGGTAAGAGTAGTGTTGAGGCTAAAATCAAATGTTTCTGTGACTTTCCCCAATATCTTTCCCGTGTTATATAGCCTTCGTCCTTGCTCATGGGGAGTGCTTTATTCGGGTGACAATTTGTGTTTTTCAGAGAATAAGGCAGAAACACACAAGCTTTATGCAGACTTTGCCATAGTGAAAATGGATGGGAATTCTGTTTTTGTTTTCCCAACGACAATCTGTGGAATCTGGAATGTTTTTCCTGAAAAAAGAACCCACATGACCATGTGCTAATGTGAGTTTTTTTAGCCCTGGTTTGCCACAACCCTCTGTTTGTTTTCTCTTAAATGTTAATTTCTAATTTGAAAAACCTGCTCAGAGAATAAAAACTGAACTCTTCAAGACTATTTTTAAATATCTTCTTGGTTGCTTGGTTAATTGGAGCATGTATATGCTGGATTGACAGTTCTAATGATTGAATCAATTTATTTATCCCTCGCTTAGAAATATTACTGAGATTGTCAGGTGGTGGGAAGGAAGGAATGAAGGCAGCAAGATAGATGATGGCAGAGAAAGTTCCAGCCCTCGTTCTCCCAAGAAACACAGATCTAACAATGATATAAGTGACACAGTACCTGTAAGTGAAGTCTAAAGTCCAGTTAAGAATTTGCAGTACATCAGATGACACAGATCTGAGATCACACTGAAATGGTAAGAACAATTTCTCTTTACTCACCTCAGCCCCTCCCCCGAGTTGACACAGTTCAGTGCCAAGAAGAATTGTTACTTCTCCCTGGGGTGGAGGACAGTGGACAGCTTCCCTGGACTTTCCGTGTAATCTCTGAGGGGCTGGTTTCTGTCTCAGCTCACACAGAGTGCAAAGAGCTGCCATTGTCCCAACAATGGTTAGAGAAATGGGCACCTTCCTGTAGCCAGCCAGGTTCTGCGAGTCTTCTAGAAAGTGCAGAACTGAGGCCTGTCCTGCAGGATGATGGAAGACGTGGAGCATGGTTTCAATGTCCTCAGCCTTTCAGTACCCTCTCCAAGGGGTGAGTCCTATACACTAAATATTTGTATCCCTCCCACTCACTCATATGTTGCAATCCTAACCCCCTATGTAATGATATTAGGAATGGGGGCCTTTCGGAGGTGAGTAGATAATGAGGGCAGATCTGTCATGAATGGGGTTAGTACTTCTAAAAGAGACCTCAGAGGGCTGCCTTAGCCCTTCCACCATTTGAGGACACAGTGAAAAGTAGGTCGCGTATGAACCAGGAAGCAGGTTCTCCCAGACACCAAATCTGCAAGCACTTTGACCTCAATCCCAGCCTATAGAACTGTGAAAAAGAAATTTCAATTGTATATAAGTCACCAGTCTGTGGTATTTTGGTATAGTAGGTCAAATTTATTTTATGAAGCCAGCATTACTCTGATACCAAAAGCCAGACAAAGACACTACAAGAAAAGAAAACTACAGACCAGTATCCCTGATGAATGTACATGCAAAAGTCCTAAATACAAACAAAATACTACCAAACTGAATTCAACCACACGTTAGAAGGATTATACAGTATGAACAAGTGATATTTATTCCTTGGATGCAAGAATGATTCAACATATAAAAATCAATTAATGTGGTTCACCAGGTTGACAGAATAAAGGCTAAAAGTTCCACGATCATCTCAACAGCTGCAGAAAAAAAGTGTTTGAGAAAACTGAATAAATATCCACATGCAAAAGAACAAAAAGGGACCCTTACTTTACACCATACACAAAAATCAACTCAAACCTAATTAAAGATGTAAAATAAGACCTGGAACCGTAAAACCCTTAGAAGAAAATGTAGGCAGTAAGTGCCTTGACATTGGTCTTATCATTGACTTCTTGGATATGACACTGAAGGCACAAGCAGCAAAAGTAAAAATAAAGAAGGAGGACTATATCAAACTAAAAAAGCCACTTCTGCACAGTTAAACAACAGAGTGAAAGGCAACCTACGGATTGGAAGAAAATACTGCAAAAACTATCTGCTAAGAGATTACTGTCAAAAATATATAAGGAACTTATATAACTGAATAGAAAGAAAATAATGAAAAATTTAAAAAATAGGCAAAGGGTTTGAATATCTATTTTTCCAAAGAAGACATATAAATAGCCAACAATTATATGAAAATATTACTGTGGCTAACTATCAGGGGAAAGCAAATCAAAATTACAACGAGATATCACCTGACACCTGTTAAGATGGCTATTACTAAACAGTCAAGAGGTAACAAATGTTGGCAAGGAAATGGAGAGATCTGAATGCTTGCACATTGTTGGTGGGGATGTAAAGTGACACATCAACTACAGAAAACAGTACAGTAGTTCCTCGAAGAATTAAAAATCGAACTATCATATGATTCCGCAACCCCACTTCTGGGTATATACCCAAAAGAAGTGAAGTCAGGATTTCGAAGAGATAAATGCACCCATGTCAATTGCAGCATCATTCACGATAGCCAAGATATGGAGATGGCTTAAATGTTTGTTGACAGATGAATGGATAAAAATGTGATATATACATACACTATAATGTTAGTCTTAAAAAAAGGAAATCCTGCCACATGTTACAACACACATGAGCCCAGAGGACTTTATGTTGTGTTGAATGAAATAAGGCAATCACAGAAGGACAAATACCCCATGATTCCATTTATATGAGGTATCTAAAACAGTTAAACTCATAGAAACAGAAAGCAGAACTGGGGTTGCCAAGGGCTGGAGAGAGGGGGGAACAGAATTGCTATTCAATAAGTATAAGGTTTCAGTTATGCAAGATGAAACCTTCTAAAGATCTGATGTGCAATGTTATGCCTATAGTCTAGTTGACAATACAGTGTCCTGCACTTAAAAATGTGTGAGGAGGGTAAATCTCAGGATAAGAGTTCTTTAAAAAAAAAAAAAAAAAGATTTTGTTTATTTATTTATTCATGATAGAGAGAGGGAGAGAGAGAGAGAGACGCAGAGACACAGGCAGAAGGAGAAGCAGGCTCCATATAGGGAGCCTGACGTGGGATTCGATCCCGGGTCTCCAGGATGGCGCCCTGGGCCAAAGGCAGGCGCTAAACCGCTGTGCCACCCAGGGATCCCAGGATAAGAGTTCTTAACACAATTTTTAAAAATCACATTATTGGGAAAAAAAAAAAGACAGTTTATGGTACTGTGTTACTGAAGTCCCAGAAAACCAATGCAGATATATAAGCATAAACAACATTATCAAGCAACTTCATCTAATTGACATTTATAGAATATTCCACCCAATAATAACAGAATGCACACTTTTTAATTGCAAACAAAGCAAAATATGGTCTTACTAAGACTATATTCTGGGCCATAAAACCAAGGGCACAGGCCATACAAAATCTGACCACAACTGAATTAAAGTAGAAATCAATAACAGAAAGGTTTTTCTCTTTTTTCTTCTTTTTCTTTTTTGCGCCATAAACTGATTATGTGCCAATATTTGTGCACATTGTGGAATGTGAAGCTCAGATTATTGCTTTATAGATTTGAAATTTTTACAATTTTAGAAGAATTTGGCAGAGGCCAAAGAAAGGGTCTTCCATTTTAACCCAAACAGGTTGTAGGCATAAGTCTTCATATTCCAACCAGAAGATCTGGGATAAGCCACACAAATATTTAAAAGCTTGGGCAGTCGAATGTGTATTATTGCCTTGTTTATCCCCACACAAAAAAGAAACAATTAAGTATCAAAACTGATAATTTTAGTAACAAGAGAAAAAGGAAGATGAAAAAGAAATTAAGCAATAAATTGCTTTATTAGCAATTGAAATAAATGTTAGGATGTAGAGCAGCTACCAGTGCTATAGTTCAAGAATGGCAGAGACTCCCCTTGTACTCCAGGAAATTCTGCTTTCGCTAAAAACAACCACAGAACAGGAGTGGTATCCAAAACCATCTATTTTCAGAGAAGGTAGAAAGTTGGTAAAACATTGAATAATCCCATTAAGCCATAACACTAAGGAGAAAAACACTGTCATTTGCCATTGACATGGAAATCCCAACTTACCAAGTTTCATTCAGGTTACATCTTAACCTCCTCAAAGTTTCAATATGTTCATACAATAAACAAGATGTGGATTTGTTTTCAGGGGAAGAAATCAAGGCACAGACACATTAATAAAATATAAACGCTGAAGCTAGGAACCAGTTTTTTGAGTGCCTGAACTATTGGATGACTCAATTATGTGTGATTCATGATGAACATTTTCTGAGATCTGAGAACTAAGGTTTTATACATGAAAGTAAGTGAATTTGTTAACATATTTTATCCTATTCATAAAAATGTGTCAAAAGAAAAAAAAGATTCTTCCAAATTACATCTGGAAAAACATGATGTATGTTGCTTATCATGGTCCTAAATTATTTACAAATCTCTCTCTCTCTCTCTCTCTCTCTCTCTCTCACACACACACACACACACACACACACACACACACACAATCACAGTGACTGTTTAGAATGTAGAACAAATGGCCCACTGGTTTTCTCTTACATGTACGTATCCAAATTTCTCTCCCATTTTTGGAATCCCCGCATCCCATTACAGTGCAATCAATGAAATGAATCCAAAAATACATAAATAAGGCAAAATAATATAGAGTTGTGAGATTTTAAGTATCTTTATCTGCACTGAGAAAATAATAAACAAAACTATATTTCTTATGTGTGTGTTGGGGGGGGGCAGTGGGTGGAGAACAGTGCTGAAAAGAGTTTCTTCAGACCTGCCTAGGCTGTGACATGCATGGGGTTGCTCAAACGTGGTGCCATGGTTGTTACCTCATTGTCAGAAGGAAAAAAAAAAAATAGGTACTTCTCTAGGACCTCCTTTAGCCTTTTTAGTTTCATGTCCATAAGATTCAATGCATACAAATAGTGTTCATGGTGTTCCCTGACGGTAGATGTTGTGCCACATGTTGAAGGAAGGAGGTACCAGTGCCCTAATGAAAAGAACTTTTGCTTTATGGAAATGTGAGTAAACTTGCACTGATCAAATACCCCCACATGTTGCTCACCACATTTCCTTCCACTGCTCTGTTTTCCCACGCAATATGACAAGCCTAATGCAATTGATTGGACCATATAAATATGGTATCTTATATGAACGCTTGTTTTCATACCCAAGTAATAGGGTGATATTTCAACCTCGATGGATAGAAAAATCACAATGCATCCTTTCTCAGATAGGTTGGTTATAGGGTCTTGTTTATTTAATACACGGTGGCCATTTCCCAGAAACAACACAATAACCTGTTAACCATTGGACTATATTTATCAAAAAGAACCAGTTGTATGTTCACTGGTAATTGGCATCTAAATCTGCACATTAAGTTGAATTTAAATGTAAAGCTATGTCACTAGATACCTAATACATTACATTAGACTGTGAGAGTTCTTTTTTTTTTCCTTCAGTTCCTTCAATTGGCAACAATTAATTTATAGTGTGTATGTGTTTTTAGCATCTGTGAAGTTCTCCTGTGGGTTACTCCATTGAGAGTAAGGCTTTACAAGCTGAAATGTGAATGAAGTAAAGCAGTTGTTAGGAAGAGATGGAAAACATTATGTCCTTAATTATGTTCCCACACCTGCATTTATGAATTCGATTTTTGGAGAGAGAGGGAGACGTGGAGGCAATTAAAGAAGTTGCTGTATGGACCCTACTGGCGATGAGTCATTATAGAGTTCACGGGGGCATTCCAGCGCCCAAGGAGCCCCGAGCGCCTGGAGAGATAGAGAAAAGCACCAAGTGCTTAATTACTGGAGGTGGAGTTGGAGGTAAAATAAAATCGCGACATTAAATTAATAAGATCCACATTAATATTGCTGCTGATGGACCCACTCCTATGTTTGAAAAGCTATTTATATAAAGAAACGAACACAATTTCATTGCCTTTGAAATAGTAATTTTGGTTTCTGCTAAGTACATTGTGAAATGGTATAAAGATTATTAGAGATTAGATTTCACAAGTGAGTTTGCTTAATTAGCCTTCACAGTTCCCAACCCTCCTCTTCGTCGGGGCAGCACCATGCATGTACTGAGGACCTACTGTGTGCCAGGGCCAGTCTAGGGCTGGCTGGCTGACGCTTTCCGTAGGCGGATAATTTCTTCTTTCAGGCACAAGCTCTACTGTTCAAATAACTAAGAAACCAATCTGCCTCTGACTCCTGGCTCCTCTTACGTGCTCCCAGAGCAGATGCCAGCGTGCTGTGTAATACTATCTGCATAAGGCTGTTTAACACTAGGCCTGTGAAGTCCCCAGGGCTCTGGTCCATACGGCAATGAATGAGTTTCAGGCAAAATAGAAAGAGTGTTGTGATTCTTTTGTGAAAGATCTGTTCTCGCAGTACTCAATAAAAACTTTTTGGGTAGTGCTTACCACAACAAGACACGGATGGCATCAGAGGAAAAGCCCGCCAATGGTATCTCCCCCTGCCCCTCAGACACATTAGACTGAAGACACTTGCGAATGTGGGTGCTCCCTAAACAGGGCCACCCTGTAAGAAAAAAAGGTAAAGGTTCTGCTTTCCATATTTTAAATTCTATATTATCAGATAGGACATTTAAGTCGTTTTTCTTTCATTACAGAAAAGTGAGTGATAGGAGATGCCACAAGACAGATGGTTAGGTCCCATTTTTGGTATCGTTAAAAGAAAATTGCGTGCATTTTGCTCAGTGCAACAGGAGAGATCATTTAGTGAAAGGCGCATTTACTAAATAAACATCTTCCTGTGGAAGTGTTTCGGCATAAATATTTTCATTGTAATTGAATTTTTCTATTTACGGTGCTCATATTTTTAAAAACTAACTAGCTCACCTTGGTATCTAGGTGGCTTTCATTATTGTTATAATTGCTGAAATGCGTTGGATAACAGTTTTACTGGTACCAATTATGGGCTACAAATATCTTCTCCTGCTTGACTTTTGCCAGCATCTTAGGAAATCATGCTGTGTGCTTCTTTTCAGTGGCTATCACTTCCAAATTTGCATGAACCAGTATATACACTTATTTCTGAAACGTGTTACCTCTTAACTAAAATGCGTAGCTTCTTCAGTTTTATGCTTAGGGCAAGTTTAGAGGCTTTCCGATCATTTATAACATTTTAGATCATTGTAAATTGGACAATTTGTTTCAAACTTATTAGTGGAGAATTTCTCTTGGATTTCCCGACTCTATGTTGGCTCAATGGCCACCTATGTCTTTCTTCCTCAGTGCAGAGGATATCAGCCATGCACATTCTGTGGTTTTGTTTTTGTTTTTTAGAACTTAATTCGTAGGATTGTAATAAGAATTCAGTAAAATAGACCATATCTATCCTTAGCAAAGTGCCTGACACATTGTAAACTCTCATAAATGCCAGTTTAATACACACACACACACACACAGAATATGGTAATGCTATTTGGCTTCAGATAGACAAGGTGTTCCCAAAGGGATTCTAGGAGGCTGTGAATTGTTTACTGGGCAAAGCACACTGACATTAGGTCCTCACTTTTCAGTTCTTCCTGACTCATCAGTCAAATATTTGTTGACTCCCTACAATGTGTACTGAACTCTGCTGGGTGCTCAGAAAGATGCAAAGTGGTATAAAATAGTCCATTTCTTTCAAGAAGTTACAACCTAGCCACAGAGCTACCACTCCACTCAAGAAAAAGCAATTATCTTTAAACCAATTGCAATTGGTTTCTTTCTCTGAAGTCCTCAGTTATAATAATGGCACTGAAGAAATTAATCAAAGCCCCCAAATTCTGAAAACCTTCATCCATTGATTCTGAATTCAGAAACCATAAGGTATTTTCCTCTACAAAGTAGCACTCAAGTCCTAGAACTCCTTAGCTTCTGATCATGGAGGGAATAGTGAGCTGAAACATGGAAAATCTTGCATTAATTGTTCCCAGAATCACTACCCAGTTCCGTGATCTTGATATTTCACTTTTCTGAACCTCAGTTCTTATTTTTAAAACCAGGAGGCCAAAAAACATCACAGAGCTCTCTGCACTATAATAGATCACAGCAGCTTTCCTGCTCAGGATGGAATAATGCTCCTAGAGCTATTTATCTCCATTTTGTTAATGTGGCCCCAATGCTTTTGATTCCTTGGTAATACAAGCCTTAAAAATATCCTTAGAACATTATCACAATCATAGTTTCACTTGGAAATTTCTTGGCTAAGTCGCTAAAATCAAGGGTTATCTTTAAAACTGAGGCAGATCGTAGGTAGAATGATTCAATAGACTCACACATTTCCTATCTTCACCAATAGAGACTTTCTAGTTTGGGAAAATTGAACAAATAAATACAAATATATGCTATATATTCTTAAGTGAAAACATGACTGTATCATGCTTAAACATCTTATATATATTTAGTGTAGAAAAAGCATCCCTGTAAATATTAGAAGCTATTGTCCTGGGGAATATAAATATAGGGAGAAGAACCAGCAACCTTTGAAGGTCTTGATGAAGAGTTATTAAAATTTTTTTTTACATCAGCGACTTGAAACAACTATTTGGATTACCAAATAGTAAAAACTTTCATCTTCCACTGTGTTAAATTAATATAATGCAAAGATGATTATCCATTGTTATCTCAAGAAAAAAACAGCCATTTATTTTTATCCATGCATACACACATCTAGAACAAAGTCATTTACGTTTTTAAATCAATTTTCATGACATTGGCTGGCTGCCTTTGGATCTAAATAAAAATAGATTTTAAGAAATAAGAAGATAACTGTAAAATAGAAACTATACCTTTTACTATTCCAGTATTTTTTTTTCTTTTCAGGAAACTCAGGCCCCCAAGAATCCAGTAATCCTACTAAGATATGGGTGGGGGGCGGGGGAGGGGAGATTGGGGGGGGTTGGAGCTTCATTCTGAAGAGGAACAATTGGTGCCTCTTTCTTGCTGAGAAGCCCTTCCTATAGACTATCTGAGTTTCGGGAAACCGTAGACAACAATGACCAAAAAACAAACAACAACAACAACAACAATAAAAAAGCATTGCTGAAATTCTCCAAGCCACCAATGGGTCATGCATGTAGGTCCAGCCCCAGTGGGTCACACATAGGAGAGGGTAACCATAACGTGCGGCATCTCCTCATGTACAGGTACCTATAAGAACCACATGACTATATTCTTGAGCAAACTAGTACCCTTCTCACAACCTCTAGAATAGGATTCTCTCAGGGGTAGCCACCATGATTGTGAACACTTAGGGATAATGGGGGTACATGTACTCCTCAGGGCCTGCTTCTTTCTGGCCCTTGGTTTTGCCTCATACTTGCCACTTACTAGCAAGTTTCAGCACCTCACATTTCTCTGGGGAACCAAATTGCATCCGTCTTACATGTCCAGCTCTAGTGCGATAGTAGCTGGGTTCTATACCTACCCCCCAGACCATTCCCCTTGTGCCTGTGAACATCAACCAGGAATGTCAGCACGTTAGATAGCACAGTCACTCGTGAAGGGCCTGGTCTCCCTTGCATTTAAGGCTTAGTCATGGGATCATTGGGGGGCGCAGCGGTTTAGCGCCTGCCTTTGGCCCAGGGCGTGATCCTGGAGACCCGGGATCGAATCCCACGTCGGGCTCCCAGTGCATGGAGCCTGCTTCTCCCTCTGCCTATGTCTCTGCCTCTCTCTCTCTCTGTGACTATCATAAATAAATAAAAAAAGTTAACAAAAAAAAAAAAAAAAAAAGGCTTAGTCATGTCTTCTGTTGATAGAGCGTTAAAGTTCCTTGTCTACTTGGGCTCCCTATGACTTTGAAATAACCAGTGTTGGGCCTTTGGATGCCCAAGAAGTAGGTTCAGGCCCATGATCACCCTGCCTCCTCAGCCACAAGCATCACACACCAGTTCACAGGCTGCCTGCCTCTCATTGCTGAGTTAAAAACTGGTACATGCAGACTCAAAGGACTCATACGAGGGGTTCCTTATATGAAAAAAAGGCACAACAGTAAAGAGATGGAAGTACACGTGATTAAACAAGGAGACTAATATTTAGCTAATAATAACAGTAATAGTATAATAACAGTAATAGTAGCATTAAATTAATAAGATACCGAGTGGCTACCTCTTACACGCTGTGTCTAACGCTAAACACATTAAAGTATTTAACCTTAGGACAATCCTACGAGGAGATACGCTATCCCGAATTTCCAGGGGGTTGTAGGTAGGTTGGGTAGGTAGGATGAGACAAGCAGAGATTTTTGAAAAACCTTCAGGTTAGAATGGAAAGAAAAACTTAACAGACGAGTTATGTCTGGCAACTGGCTAATATCCAAGAGCAATCAGCAAATTAGTAAATCTTTCCCATGTCAACTAACCTAATGTGTGCTCACAGGGGAATGGCTTACACATTTCCTTGATGATGTCTTTATCAGAGCCAACTGCTACACTGAAACGGCCCCCACAAATCCACAGAAGTGAGGAACAACTGCCAGTTCTGCACAGTTGTGACTCCTGGAGGACAGGGACTACGAATCGTTCACACTTAGGTCTCTCGCGGTGCTTTAAATGGAGGCTCATCCAGGGTAAGTTCAGGCAGTTGTTGGAACACCCGGTCGAGGGGAATGGCATACCTTATAAAAAGATCCTGAACTGTCCATTCACATCAGGATGGATGAAATGAGGACCACTCAATTCTCAAATCTGGAAAGTTAGGATATCTGGGACAAGACTTAATAAAATTATTCTATCACGATTTGATGAACTAGATTTCCTTTCACAATTTGGACAGTTAACTTCTGCCAAGAAAGATCTATTTTGTAGACATGTTAGACTAGAAAGCCAAACATGAGGTTTTTATGGAGATGACAATTTATGGGACACGATAGAGATTATATTTTACATCACCAGAGTTCCCATGACTTCTGGCTTCTGAACGCCAATGGGGAGAACCATTAGGAGACCAGAGGAGGGAGAAGTAGGAGGGCTGAGTGTTTGTGCTTTTGGCTTTCTCCATGAAGAATTGTCTTGGGGTGTCTATGTCCCTTGAATGAAGGTAGGTCTTTGTCCTTTCAGGTTCAGGCAACTGGCTCTTCTCTCTCATTCCTTAAGGCTGAGGACTGATGACAGACACCTCCCAGCTCCAACATTTTCCCCTGTGGTAACTTCCACTTACACACTTGAAAACCACCCACTGTAAAGAACTCCTCACTGAATTATCCCTCTTGAAGGAAGGCACCATTTGTTTTCTTTTGGAATGCTGACTGAAAGAAACATCCCCTCCTCCCCCACCCCCACCACCAGACATATAACAGCCCTAGATTTGTTACGTGTCTGCCTTCTCCACCATCCTTTTGCCAAAGAGTTTTTGTTTGTTTGTTTGTTTGTTTGTTTAATTCTTGGGTTAAACCTACTAATCTTTACCTTTTTGCCTTTAACATTTTCCCACTTTCCAAAAGGCTATGGTCAACTCTCTTTTTATCCAATGCATCATATTAGCATGAGTCACATTATTTCTGCTCTAGCTGTAATCATAGTTGAGTTTTCTGAATATAAAAAATAAAAAATATATAATACAGCCAAAAGAATTACAAAGACTCAAAATTCTCTGTGAACATAAACTGCAAACGGCATAAGTGACTTGCTAGTCGCAAGTGGCCTTGATAACACAAGTAGTGCTATATGCAAATGAGTGCTAATGTGAAAGTGGCTTTGTCACTTGAGACTAATGTGTTCTAGGTGAAAAACATGTCTTATGGTACAGAAATTTTTGATAATTCTTATCTGTCAGTTGCTTTGAATCTCTCAACTGACCCTGGAGTAGTCATGGCAATAACCTTTGTACCTACGGAATATAAAAACAAATCTTCAAAGTTAAAGGGACACATTCCTCTATTGATTCATTTGTCAAACATGTATTCTGTGCCTACTGCAGGTCAGGCACTATGTTTGGTTTATAGATTTCAAAAATGAATAGGACACAATCTCTGTCTTGGAGAAACACAGATAGCCGCAGAGGCAGAAACATAAGCAGGAAAGGGAATACTATGTGATAAAAGCAGTAATAGAGAAACAGAGTATTGTAGGAACACAAAGAAGGAGCAATCCACTTACACTGGGTGATCATAGAGGACTTTCCAGAAGAGACAATCCCTAAACTAAATCAGCAAGAATGGACATGTACAACTGCCTGTGGACACATCCTCCCAAATGTCCTGTGGAAACTTCAGACTCATCAAGGGCCCAAGGAAACACATCATCAATCATCTTAAACATGCTCTCCTGTATTTCTTTCCATTTTCAGGTGTCATCCAGACACCTTAGATACAAACCAGGGCATCGACCATATCCAATCAATCAATTACAAATGGCTGCCAAGTTAACTCCTTCAAAGGAACAGAAAGAGAGAACTGACCAAGCACAAAAGTCATAACTGATAACAATGCTGACAACTCAACTGTGGTTGGAGAATTAGGATGGGCTAATCCTCATGTCCACAGTTTTCCTCCAATAGTATACAAACAACAAAGCTAATCGTGATTTAAGTCTTCAGAGACAACTAATGAGATTTTCATACTAGACTTTTTGGGATTTCATTTTCACACCAATGTCCTTGGAAATTTAGATTTTCTCCCTTGAGGTGAGGGTGGGGAATCTAATTACTTTAGACACACTAAGGAATTACTACATTTCCTGAAAGATATTACATATGGAGTCGGTTTCACATATGGATATTTCTTAAGCCAAAAAGAAGTTGAGACTCACTGAGTAAGGCTAAAAGAATAAAAGGAAATAGAATGTCTCTGGATACCTATCGCTGGTCATGATACTAATTTGCCCCTCAAGAAAGTGATTATTCTCTTTAATTTAGAGTTTTATGATAAAGCCTTTCTTAAGATTTGAGTAAACATAGGATATAATGTAATTTCGTTTGAAATAGATTTTTATCAAGACCAAGGATTCATTGAAATGCCTACAAAACATTAAAGGAGTCTATTTGGAACTGATAGCAATTTAAAAAAAAAAATCAATCCATCAAGAGTATGTTATCAGTAATGGGAAGGTAATGCAATTTGAAAACAGCATTAGGATAAAACAAATGAAATTCACAAATTACTTAGAATGCACCATGGAATTTTGATGTTTTATGCAAACCGAATCGTATTTCTGCTCTTCAATTTTTGTTCATTTTACCAAGTAACTAACCTTAAATGTGAATATTCTAAAATTGCTTATGCTAAATAAAATGGATTCTGCATTCCTTTCACATCAGCAGCAAGTGCTTAGTAATTATTGCTGTCACTGAAATGTTATACTGCATCAATCCAGGCATTGAACTCTGATGATGTCGATTTGTGCTTAAAGCTTGAATGGAGTTTAGTGAACAGACTCATATTCCCAAGAGGAGATGCTCCTTGCTTTGTATGTTTCCATTATCCCATGAAAATGCCACATAACTGAGAAACTGTGAATAGATTATTTCCTTATTTATTTTAGTTTAATATGTAATAATGCCTTATATATGCAGCAATTTTTCTTTAGGACCATTAAAGAACTCACTAAAATTTATTAATCTTAAATATGCTTATGTCCTAGTGTAGGAGGACAAACCTAATACTAAATCTTTAGCTGGAAAATTTTGAAGCATAAAAATAAGAAATTGTCCAAGATCTATTTCTCTCTCTCTCTGTCTCCCTCTCTCTCTTTCTCTCTCCCTCTCTCCCTCCCTCCCTCTCTCTCTCACTCATTCACACACACACACACACACACACACACACACACAGACAACAAAAGTAGAACACCTATAGAAAATTATTTTACTTTAGGCTCAAATTGGCATATTGCTTTCTTGTCCCTCTCTTTATACCCCTCAAAAATACCCACTATTAAAAAAAAATACCCACTATTTCTCTTTTTTTTTTAGCTGTTTGTGCTACATTTCCTTACATATTTATAAAACTCTTTCTTTAAAGTTTAGCAACATAAGGCAAAAACTTTTAGATTAGAACACTTTATACCACTAAAATAGCCTTTTAGGTAGTACCCCCATTAGAACACCATAACTATAGGAAGACTATTAATTATTCTCTGAGAAAATGCAAAAGTACAACTCATTCCCTTTGGAGATAACTATCCCCAAACTTCAAATAGTAGGTTTTTGAAGAAGATTTTGAATTCTAAAATATAACCTGCGCGCATATAATCCAGCCAGTGGGGTCCAGCAGTAAGTTAGTACCAAAGCCTAATGACAGAGACTTCACAGAGCCTAGAAATTCTGATGGCTGAGGCACTTACATAAAGCACTCTTTTTTGTTGCTGTTTTTTGCTGGGATGAGCAATATGCAATATTTGATGTTACTCAAGTTTATCAGGGTACATTCATTTACAACGCTTTTGAAGACTCCAGAATAATTGTTAATTCTTTGAATTTTGGAACATAAGTCCCAATTTCCAATACTTCTTGAATCTTCTGCTTTCCAGGGATGGAACCCACTTTCGAGGATTCTAAGGGTGACTCTATGTTGAAGATGTTCTAACAATATCAGAAGATAAAATGATAGGTATGTGTGAAAACCCTATAACATTTTAATACATCTGTTCCAATAAACTAAAATGAATGAAAAGTTAGAAGTTTTCCTACGCTGTTCCTTGATTACCATGTCAATTGTTGCTAGCTAGCACCCCCAGCTATAATAAAGTTAGTATACCCCCTGATTTAGCTAAATGGGAAGCAAAGCAAACTCTCTTGGGGCAACTTAAGGTCCATCAGTTTTTTTCTCCCAGGGAAGAAAATCCATGTTGAATTACTTCATCACCTCCTAGGGAAAAAAAAAAAAAAAAGACAGAATTCCATGTTATGCACCATCAAGTCCAAAGTGAGAAGCCCAGGTACTCTCCTCAGGCTTCAACTCAAATAGCCTTTTTTCTTATTTGTACACCTGACCTATCATAGAAGCACCCCCTGAAATGAAATGCATTAGTGAAAGAGGAAAAGTAGTAACTATGCAGGGGAGAAATCTGTTGATGGACAAAGTGCTATCGTGCAGCTCCTGGTGTGAGACTCTAGGGAAGACATGCATAACTTACGTGGCATTCCTGCCCAAAACGCGTAACCTGAACCCACTCACGGGGATACATCAGACAAATACAGATTGAGAGACAGACTACAAAATCCGTGGCATATGGTATTCAAAAACCAATGTCATGAAAGACACAACAACTAAATGCAATGTATACCCCAGGATTGGATGCTGAACCGAAACAAAGCAAAATGAAAACACCAAAGAATGTATAACAACTGGAAAATTTTGAATAAGGTCTTTAGATTAAATAATTATATCAATGTTAAGTTTCCTGTTTTTGTTCATGTACTGTGGTTATATAAGTGAGTATCCTTGATGTTAGGGAATAGACCTTGAAATATTTAAGAGTAAAAGAGCATGACCTGCAACTTATTCTCAAATGGCTTAGAAAAGAAACACACACGAGCATAGGTGCACACACACACGAGAAGAGGGAAGGCAGAGATGAGATACGGCAAATGTGCCAAAATGTTAACAACTGGTGAAACTGCAGAAAAAGTATAAAGGAGTTCTTCGTGCTGTCCTTCTGACTTTTCTATGCATTTCAAATTATTTCAAAATAAGAATCCTTTAAAGATTTATGTAGGTCTCGGGGGTAAAGAGATGATATTAATGCTTGAAAGTTTTGTTGGCTTATTTGCATTTCTTAGGGTATATACTTCACTGATGTAGGATGAGAGCACATGAAAATAACTTTTTGCCCCAGCCGGTGATTATTTTGTTGAAGCCTTGATAGTTTTTTGTCTGTTTGCTGTTGGCCAACACACTGACGCTGTGTCTAGTACACGTACACCACAATGAAATGGTGTTTGTCTTAATTATGTTCATAGGAAGAAAACCACTCTTCTTCTAATTATATCCCAAGTAAATGGTTGGCAGCTATTAGCACTTGGAAAACATCTTTCGATATAGGCTCAAACAAAAGCATTCACAACTTGACATTCGCTCCCACATCCACTGTAGTCACTGTCTCAGAGATACCAAAACAAGCACGGGACACACAGAGCATGGAAGCCAAACAACTGGCCTGCACTTTCTGGGCTGCTGGGAAGCAAGGGACAGAGCTAGAGGCCATAAGACTCTCCAGGCTCACTCAAGCTAGCTCAGCACAAGTCTCAGCCACAGACACACGAACTGTTCAAGAGAAGGAGTAGCACAGTATTTTTGCATGTCAGTATCTTTGGCTAAATCTCACATTTATGCTTTTGGGTTCCTTTTATGAAAATCAATCTCAAGCTAGTATAACATAGTATATTAATCGTATTTCAATAATTTAAAAAGTGAAAAACATTGGGAATCTCTTAGTTGCTGGGGAGAGGTGAGCCATGTCTAAAAGTGGATGTATGTATTTCAGTGACGATCAAAGGGATCATACCTATGATAATTCACAGCTGCCCAGATGACAGTATGAATCACAGATAATGCAAAATTAAAAATACTTAATGTGGTCTGATTGTAGCTGAGACCAAACAGTAATGTCTGATTATAAAGGGCCCACTACAGATTGTCCGGATAAAGTTGTTCGACTTCCCCATCTGAACTGTTCCTTGCACCAGGATGACTAAGATAAGGAAACCCCATGGACGGAGGTAAAATATCGACTAAAATAATGCCACCGTAAATTTGTGCTACTCTGCATATGAAGCACTTTAGACTAAAATGTTCAACATGAGAGTAGATTTACTGCCTATAACTGTCAGAGGACAACATGGTCTTTCACAAAGTTAAAATGAAGTTTACCCTCAAGGAAAATCTCTTCACCATGAGAGCTGAACTTGTCCAATGCCTGAGTTACACCCTCCTAACAAATTGTCCATATAGGATGATTTATTATTTCTTTTGGCCAGAGGAGTATCAATAGCTATATAATAGTCTCATTCGTAGATAAATAATGTCTTCATGAATTAAGAGCTTTGGAGGAGAACAATCTAAGTTTCAGAACTCTCTATTCTAATTACAGGCCACATGAGCTTTTCACAAGCTTACTTCATCTCTCTCTCTCTCTCTCTCTCTCTCCCTCTCTCAGTTTTCTCACCTATAAAATGGGTATAAAAATAGCACATACATTAGCACATACATAGGATCCCTGAGAGGCTTAACGGAATCAGCAGTTATAATATCTTTAGCACCACTGGTGATATTTAATTATTGTTAAATAATATTATTTTTCTACATACAGGAATGTGAGTGGATATATCAGGGCAATCCCACAATCTATCCAATTTATAGTCTCTGCACTAGGGTTTCCAAATTGAAATATGGCAAAAGGGAAGATTTTAATATCACTAACTCCTTTATCTGGGTGTTTACCTTGATTTTCATAGGGTCTGAGTTCTCTATTGCTTGTCCATACATTGAGGCATATGAAGTCTTAAAAATGGTTTTAATATAAGGCAATGGATTGATACCCCATGTTGCTTTGCCTGCCCTTTCTGCAACCCCCGGCCCCCCAGCTCCAGGACAAAAGAGAAGTTGGAATGAGTTGGTGCCTCGGCAGCCTGCCTTCCCTCCCCAGGTAGCGGCTATAGCAAGACAAATAAAGGTTGTGTTGTTTGTCTCAAGATAGCATCAACACAGCCTGCAGCAGCGCTGTCAGCACCAGCCCCACGATGCCAGGGAATCGCTGCGAGTGCCACTGTGCTGGTGCCAATTTGCTGCCTGGCCTCCTTCAGAAGCCACATCGAAGTATCTGCCAGTTTCTCAACTTCTTCTCCAGGCTCGTGCAAGAGCTTGCAGGACGTCCGCATGGGACCTGATGGTATGTGGTTCTCCACCTTCTCATGCCAACCTCAGTGAGCCCCTTTTCTTCCCTTTGCCCATAGGACTCTTCAGTTGCCCTAAAATGGCATCCGTAATAGTATTTGAAAACTGGTATAGTTTTTAAGAAACATCCAATAGATTACCTAATTTACTTATTTAATCTATTACAGAGCATTTGATTCTCATAAATCTTTCGATATTTAATAACAAATACTCTTCCAAGGACTCAAATAACACACAATTTATTTGGGAGCTGTGGAGAACATTACTGAAGTGATATAGTGACACAGGGAGGGGAAGGAGGCCAATCAACAGCAGGCTTAGTCATCAGGGTGCGTGGCCCAGGCTAAATCCTGCGGGGAAATGCTGTGGAACAGAGTAGCATACAAGCCACATATCATAGCTCGTATTTTATGTATCACTTTGCCTGAGCTATGGTATCCAGTTGTTTGGTCAAGCGCTAGTCTAGATGTTGCCCTGTAGATGTATTTTAGACGTGATTATCATTTACCCTCACCGGAACTTCAGTTTATGCAGATCACCCTTGGTAATGTGCAGGGACTTCATCCCATCCTTAAAAGCAAAGACTGAGGTTTCCTGAAGAAGATAGAGATCTGCCTCAAAATAAAAACCCTGCCTGACTTTCTAGCCTGCTGGTCTGCCCTGCAAATTTTGGACTCAAGACTGAAACATCAACTCACCTCAATTTCCAGTCTTCCTTGTAAATTATATACCTGCAGCCCCTCCATGAGCCAATTCTTAAAAAAAAAATCTCAACCTCCCTATCTCTTTCATAATGGCTAAAAATGATGAGTTGGTGATACACCTGCTCCATCCAATTATTGATTGAGAACTGTACCCAGGGGTTGTAAAGCCTGTTACATAGACAGTAAAACATCCTTTTTCTATTGTACATATATACTTTTTTTTAGCTTTATCAAAATATGACTGACATACATCTTTGTTTAAGGGTGAAAGATATATTATGATGATTTGTTACACATATATATTTTGAAATATTTACCACAATAAGATTAAATAACACTTCCTTTACCTCACATAGTTACTCTTTCGTTGTTGTTATGATGAGACCATTAAAGCTCTACTCTCTTGGCAACTTTCAAGTGTACACTACAGCTCTGGAAAGAGCCTGAGAAATCTTCAGGCACAGAAATGCAGACATGGATACCTGGAAGTGGGCTGGAGCACACCCAAGCGGGGGGATCCAAAGGATGTGAGAGAAGCATTAACTTACCTGTTCAGTCCACCCCTTGCACCTGATTGTTCAAACTGATAGCTCATCACAAGTTCTAAAACAAAAACAAAAATATTAAAAAAAAAAGACCCAGGAGGTTTAGTGGGTTAAATCTCAGGCCATGTTGTTACAGTCAGTCCCTCCCCACTTACCTCTCCTTTATCCTTTCTCTCTCAGCCAGCATTTCTACAAGTCTTGGTTACTCACCTGATGAGGAAGCCCAGATTATCATGTCTGTGCCCCTAGTTTCCAGGCCTTTGTCAGGTCATAGATGCTTCAATTACCCATTTGAAGTTTTTACCAAATATGGAAGCAGCGAGAGATGCCCTACTGAATCCCCTGAGTTCCAGACATACTCCACCCTGACACCATTATTAGAGGAAACTCTGTCTCTTAGAATCAGGGTCCTTTCTCTGTTTGCTGACCTACTGACATGAAGACCCCAAAATGACCAGGGATGCTTGCTATAAGTTTAGGTTTACTAAAAATTTTGGCTTTTTTTATTTGCAGATGATGTGATCTTATATATAGAAAATCCTAAAGACTCTACCAAAAATGATTAACCCTGATCAACAAGTTCAGTAAAATTGCATATGCAAAATCAACATATAGAAATCAGTTGGGTTTATATTCACTAACAACAGAACACCTGAAAAAGAAATAAAGAAAGCAATCTCATTCACGACAACAATGGGAGTTGGGGGAAATGCAGAAATACAGGTAAAAGGGTACAACTTCCATTTATAAGATAGGTTATCCCCCAATAGGTTCTGGGGATCAAAAATGTACAGTATGATTATATTGTATCAGATACTTGGAAGTTGCTAAGAAAGTAGATCTCAAATGTTCTTATCATGCACACACAAAAAAAATGGTAACTAGGTGAAGTGATGGAAGCACTAGCTCATACTAGGATGGTATTCATTTTGCAATTTACAAATGTATTAAATCAACATGTTGTGCCCCTTATGCTTACACAAAGTACATGTCAATTATAGGTCAATAAAGCTGGGAAAAATGAAAAAACTAAAAGAGTAAATAAAGGTCTTAAATGTGCTCACCACATCTCCCCCCCCCCCAAAATAATAATAAAATAAAATAATACTTGTTTTGTTCCCAGTAGGAGGGAATTCTTCTAAGAACCAGGATCTCTAGTCGAACAGACAATAAAGTTGAGGAGGCCAGAAACTCACTAATGAGGGTCACTGAGTAACAGAGGCCACTCTTACTTCTACTTCTTGGTTCCTAATTCTGTGTCTTTCACTGATCATAGATCAAGCTCTATATAATTGCTTGGCTTCAACACACATACTACTTGCCAATCTCAAATCACAGGTTCTCATTGGCAAGTTGGCGCCTTAGCTGAGACTTCAAGAGGCCAGTTCAATGTTCTATCGGGCTGGCAGTTTAAGACATATGGTATATATCTATATCAAACTGCTAGTGGATTCTGTGATCATGTGTTGCATCTTCTTCACCTTAAAGTGGTTTCCTTAGTCTGAGATAACAGGATCTCATAACAATAAATCAGACACTCCGTGCATGCTTGAATAGCAGTGCTGGCCAAAGCACTGTGGCTTGCAAAGCAAACCATGATGTTGAATCACTTCCCCTCCAGGGCAAAAGGACAATGGGATGAGCCTGCCAAGTGGCTGGTCGATTTTCTTGAGGGATTAAAGCATACCTCCACGGTGAAGAGGGTCTGAGACAATCAACTGTCACCACTGGATTTAATGTCCTAATGGGACAATACTTCAAAGGAAGGGCATAAATGTGATGCAGGTGCACCAAATGTAGATGAGTTAGGGCTCTTGGACACCCATGTGTGTGACTTATTTGTACCTCTAGGCCTGTTTGGGCTTGATCCCAAACATACCATTTCTATTTGTTCAGTGGACGATTGCTTCACCCACTTTACCATATGACTGTCAGTCTGACAATACTCAGAACAGGATAAGTTTTGTGGTCACATCATTAAATGTTCCAAAGTCAGGCATTGAGTATTCTGTAAGCAGAGAAACAACATGTAGTGGCTATTGTTTTCATAGGCCCAGGGCAGCCCTGGTGGCTCAGCGGTTTAGTGCCACCTTCAGTCTAGGGCATGATCCTGGGGATCCAGGATCGAATCCCATGTCAGGCTCCCTGCATGGAGCCTGCTTCTCCCTCTGCCTGTGTTTCTGTCTCTCTCTCTCTCTGTGTGTCTCTATAAATAAATAAATAAAATCTTAAAAAAAAAAAAAAAAGAGTTATCCCAAAAGTACAGGATATTGTCTCCAAGTTAGTGCCTTAGATGAGCTTTTATGAAGCCACTGCACTCAGAATAAGGCATGGCTTCTAATGGTTCACTTAATATATTTACTGGTTGTTTGGAGAGGGAGCCACTGTTTTGTTTTGGTTTGGTTTGGTTTGGTTTGGTTTTTCCTGATATTCAGTTCTTATTCTACTAGTCTGAGAACCAATGTGGGAGAACTGCCTATTGCCAAGTGTACCCCTCCCAAATATGCTTACAAGGAACTCTGAAAATGATCATCTGGCCAACTAGAAGGTATACTTGGGCCAAGATTTCAACATGTCATGTCTTAACAAGGAGCCACGATGGAACCAATTCACTGTTATATATTTAATGAGTGGATGGAAGGGAGCATTTTAAAAAAACTATTTTTATTTATTTAGACATTTTTAATTTGCTCTTTATTTTAATTTCTTTACTATTTATTTTGTGTGTTTCTATTTAGCCCACAAGGAGCCACATCTGAACCTAATGAGAAGACTGTATATCGCCTTAACTTAGAACTAGACACAGCAGGTGGAGGGGATTTGGAAATGTCTCCATTGGAGGATGAATATATTCTTTATGAGGGAGGAAAAATGAAATAGAAACACTGTGACAGGCAGAGAAAGGTATGAAATCTAGTATGAGTACTAGATGGTGTTTTATTCCATCTGGTCTTCCTGGACACACAGAAGAGTACAGGCCCCAATGTACCTTTGGAGGGGGTGAGATGTACACTTCCTGGCCTAGGCACTAACTGTGTCACATTAGCCTTCCCTCTCTCACTGCACTTGTTAGTCATCAGAATGCAGCCTACCCAGGAGGGTCTCTGGTTGGGGCGGGGTGGGGGGTATCTGGGGGTAGCAGTGCCAGAGCATGGAACAGTCTGGAGTCCCTGTCACTGCAATGTGAACAAGAATATGAGCAATAAATAAACTTTTATTGTGTTAAGCCATTGAAGTTTGGGGGAGGATATTTGTTGTAGCAGATAACATTGATTATGTGAGCACAAACCCTTTTTTGGAATATTTCTATTCATTACCTGGTTGACTGAAGTCCTCTTTCTAATACTTTATTCAAGGAGATTTAACTGAAACTATATTACTTGTTCTCTGTCCTATTTAAAAGTGTTTCCCTGCAGCTTTTATGCTTAAACAATAGTTTTATTGGGTATAAAATTCTTTGTTTGTTTATATTTCCTTTCCCTGAGAACTTCATAGGCAGCATTAAATTCTGTTCTGGCATTTAATGTCACCAGGGAGAAATTTGAGGCCAGTTTGAATTTTTATGCTTTTTGGGTGAATTGATCTTTCTTTAATACTGTAGGCAAAGAGAATCCTTTTTTTTTTTTTTAAGATTGTATTTATGTATTAGAAACAAGGGACCACAAGTAGGGGGAGGAGAAGTGGGAGAAGCAGGCTCCCCACTGAGCAGGAAGTCAGACACAGGGTTCGATCTCAGGACCCCTTTAGACCCCAGGATCATGACCTGAGCTGAAGGCAGATACCTAATGGACTGGGCCACTCAGGGACCCAATAATTATTTTTTTAACACCTTCATTAAAGTACTATTGACATAGAAACATTGTGTATGTTTAAGGTGTACAACATGACGTTTTGATATGTATACATTGTGAAATGATCGCCAATCAAGATAATAAATGTGCCAATCACTTCTATATAGTTACTGTTTTCTCTTTCTCTGTGTAGTGAGAAGACTTATTTAAAACTATCCTCTAAGCAAGTTTCAAATATACAATATGGAATTCTTAACTGTAGTTATTACCTTGTGCATTTGATCTCAAGAATTTATCTTATCTTGTGTAAATGACAGTTTGTGCCCATTGCCCAACACTCTGTGGGTTTGGACAAATGTAAAATGATATGTATCTATCATGTGGTATCTGCATTTATTTTTAAGGACAGCATACCTTCTGCATCTTTAGGTTTAATTACTCCTTTGTTTTGGGGGAATTTCCTATGATTATGTCTTCATGATAGGCAGGATTCTAAAAATCATCTCCAATACTCCATGTTCTAATCTCTGGATCCTGGGATTTGGATGAGTTATCTTTCCCATGATTATGTTGCACTAATGTCACAGTCGATTTCACAAGAAATTTGGGTCAAAATGTAATCACATGAGCCCTTTTAAAAGCAGAAAGTTTTCTCAGGTTGATAGAAGATGTCAGAAAGAAAAATTGGATGTGGTGTTGCTGGCTTTGCAGATGGATGGGACCCCATGACAAGGAATGCAGGCAGCCCTCCAACAGGTGAGAGTGGCCCACAGGTAACAGCCAGGAAACAGAGACATCAGTCCTAAAGCTGCAAAAAAAACTAAATTTTGCATCAACCTGAATAAGCTCAGAAGCAAGTTCTTTCCCAGGCCCTTCAGATAAGAACATAGTTGGTCAACTTGATTTTGGCTTTGTGAAGCTCTAAGCAGGGGAATTCAGTTGAGCTATGCTGTATTTCTAATCTGCAGAAACTATAAGATAATGAGTATTGTTTTAAGCTGCTAAATATGTTTTAAAAATGTTCTGCAGCAATGGAAAATAAAGACAATTTTAAAGTATTTCTTTTATGTTTCATTCTTTTCTTCAAAACCACCTATCACACATGGGTTGAATTTTCTTTATACCCAATATCTATTTTTCTATCTATCCGTTGTTCATTATCATTTCATCTGACATGGTTTCCTCAATCCTGTCTTTACGTCTAACTGCATTTTCAGCAGAGCTTTGTCTCTCCTGTGCTACTTACAAAATGGCCTTTATAACTCGTATAAATGGTATTCTTTTTTTTCTTCTCCTTCATTCCTGAATTATAGCTGCTTCTGCTTATCTCCTTTGGTTGACATCATATCTTCCCAACACCCCCAAATTTCTACTCTACGCTTAGACTTGTCAGAGATTTATATTTGTTTTATAAGTCACAACAATACATTTGGTCTCAATTTTTATATACTCTTTAGTAACATTTTTCTAGTGAATGTTCATCTGTCATTTGTTTTCCTTATTCCTTTCTTCTCTTTTAGCTGTAGTATTTTTGTAGAGGTCCAATGGTTTTGTCTTGTTTATATCCTTTTTGTAATGACAGTAGTTCTCCCTGGACCAGCAATTTGGAAGACATCTGTAGAAAGAGAGGTCAGAGGCCTAGGAGAGCAGAAAATGTGCCAGGGACAGTTAATTTGAATAAAGAGGACTGTGCATGTGAGTGAACTGTTTTAGTTTTCACAATTCCTCCTCACTGCATTATCAGTATAGAGCTGCTACCAACTCAAAAATGTCCTCTTCCACTGTGCCTCAACTACAAATTCTCTGCAAAGATAGGATGTCTGTTGTTTTCCTCACTATCCCCACTGTACCATCTCCCTTGCCCCATTTCATCAGTCCACCCAAATAATGATGAAAGCTCTGACCACCAGCCTACACACCCTGTTTTTATCACTCCAAATAGGGCATTCTTTCTCTCTCTCTCTCTCTCTCTCTCAGATTGTGCCTCCTACTTGTTAGAGCTGTTCTCAACCAGTTTGTCTGAAATATACATCTTCTTGTAGGTTTTCTAGGTATTTTTCCAAGCCCTCTTAAACCTGAACCTTATTAAGCATATACTGTGGTTTGAGCCAAGCTTATAAATAGAGTATGTAATATGAATAGGAAGAGGCTTTGACCAAGTTAGACAAATTTCAGACTATTAGAGTTTTTAGGGTTTGTTTGATTATTCATTCATTTATGTATTTTTTATTTATTGGCAGGAGATGCAGGGGATAGTCAAAGAAAACAGTATCTTTTTTTAAAAGACTTTATTTTAGAGAGAGAGTGTGTAGGGGGGTGGGCAGGGGAAGAGGGAGAGAGAATCTAAAGCAGATTCCCCACTGAGAACAGAGCCTAACCTGAGGCTTAACAAGCAGAACTCTATAGAACAAAACCCGAATGCCAAATGCTAGTTGTGTCACTGGTTTAGAAGAAGCCTGAACACCATTGGTCAAAAGTAGAGTTGCGACTAAAAACCTAAATGTTCTGTTTATTTTATTATTACTTATCAAGTAAGATCTTCCCTTGGGAACTTTAGAATGACATGCTTTAAAACCTCAAGTACCTGTATTATTTACACAAAAGCATCTCTGCAGTTTCCTCCAGCAGTCACACTGATCCAGTCGCCGACAGCATGGAAGCTATTTGAAAAGTCATTTTTTTTTCTTTTTATCCTTTTGCATTTCGCAATTTTTTTAAAAGAGTTTAACTGTTCACTAAAGGCTACCCAGATGTTCTTTAGACTATCTATAAGCTCATTTTAGAATTACGTCTTAAAATCTTTTTCTTTTTGCTTTCATTTTCTTTCTCTAAACAATCTTCTCTTTTCTCTGTTAGTTTTTGTCTTGAATGAATATATCAGTAATAATCTCATTCTTAGTTTTATGAGCAGCAGAATTTATTAAATAATTCTTTGGGAAACTTCCAATGGCTTCCCACAGCCTTAGAAATAGTATTCTCTCTGACACATCTGCTACAGTATGTCTTAATCACATTTTTTTTTTAACACTATGAGTGCAATGCAATGTATCTCATTAAGTCAGGCAGTAGTAAGAACTCGAATAACGGGATGATCTAGTTGAGCAGGGTGAAGAAAACTAAAGAGAAAGGAGTGAAGGGAAGAGAGTAAGTATGTGTGTGGCAAATATACAGATAAAAATCAATGCACACCCAGTCCTTATGGAAGAAGCCCCTTTTATTTTTTTAAGTTTTTACTTAAATCCTGTTGGTTAACATACAGTGCGCTATTAGTTCCAGGTGAACTTAGTGATTCACCATCTACATATAACACCCAGTGCTCATCATAAGTAGTGCTCTCCTTAATCCCCATTACCTATTTCACCCATCCTCCCACCCACCTCCCTTCTGGTGACCATCAGTATGTTCTCTAGTTAAGAGACTGCTAATAAGAAGCCCCTTTTAGATTATTCAAGAACTAGAGTCAAAGGAGCCAGGACAACATAAACTCAGGCCTAAATGAAAAAGACACAGCAAGTTCTAGAATGGGCACATCTCTTGTTTAGTGAAGTAGCTCACTGACTTCACTCCCTCTTCCTGGAAGCCCTTGGAGCAGACACAACAACCATAATCGACATACCAAAAATGCTCCCTAAGAGTAAACATATTGAGAAGCCAAAAATGCTCCATTCAATGGAGTTCTCTCCCTAGATAGGTCAGAGGTTAAATGAGGTCATCTCAATGGGCCTCTTCTGATTTTTAGGTTTATTACTTTCCAGAATTAGTCAATTATTTAGGCTCTAGGGCAGATATAGCACAGATCAATAATTAATAACAAAGGACATGAATCTGATTTTGTCAAGTAAATGTTCTCGGTATCAGCCACTTGTAGTAAGAATTCAGTAAGAGAATTTGAAGGGGCCTCTGGGTGGCTCAGTCTGTTGGGCATCTAACTCTTGGTTTGGGCTCAGGTCATGATCTCGGGTCCTGGCATCAAGCTCTGTGTGGGACTCAGCAGGGAGTCTGCTTGAAGGTTCTCTCCCTTTGCCTCTCCGCAGCACCCACCACCCAACTCACACACTCTCTCTGTCTTTCTCTCTCTCTCTCAAATCAAAATAGATAAATCTTTTAGAAAAAGGTAATTTAAAGTGAGAACCACAGCAGTGAGATTATTAACTATTTAAAAGTGGGGGAAGGAATTAAACACACACTAAAATAGCAAAACTATTCAATATCACCTTACTATAACCCTAGTTTAGCAAGTGTCATCAGTGTATATATTCTAATGAGCCATGATAACAGTAACTAATCATATATAACGGGTCTCTGTCACTAAGTACTCTTTATGCGACCTTAGGTTTCCTGGGCAGGCCACCCTCCCCCAGTAAGAGTCCCCAGAGTTTCATATAGGTCCTTTCACCAAGAAGAGTTTCCTTCCAGGCATTGCTGCTATTTCAACAGGCATTCTAACAGCTATCTCTAGATTGGATCTCTTTGCAGTCGTCTTATTGGAGGCATTTAGAGTCTGGATAGCACTAAAGTCCTCTGTGGAAAAGCACTGCTCCCTCATCATGTAACATTATACTCTTGGTCCCTTCAGGGCATCTGTCTGCCCCTCCCACATAGAATGCCTAATTTAAAAAAAATAAAAGGACGAGGCTGGGGGCTGGAGGGTGTGGGGTGGCAGGGTGGGGACCTGGGTGGCTCAGTGGTTGAACATCTTCCTTTGGCTCAGGTCATGATCCCAGGGTCCTGGGATGGAGTCCACATCAAGCTCCCTGCAGGGAGCCTGATTCTCCCTCTGTTTATGTTTCTGCCTCTCTCTGTGTGTCTCTCATAAATAAATAAATAAATAAATACAAACAACATTCTCCAGAGAATAACCAGTACCAGAGTCTACAAAATCTAAGAGTCACAATGCTACCATTAACATACCAAAAAGATTTTTTGATGTGATAGATTCTCAAATAGAAATGATCCCATCTGAAAAAAAAGGAGAAAAAAGATGATTGAAAAAATAGAACTTAAATCATCTGTGGGACAATATTGCAAGTTCTAATATAAAGGTAATTAGAGGTTCATGTGAAAAAGAAAAGGAGATAGCAAAAGTATTTGAAAAGATAAGGACTGAAATCATCTCAGATTTATTAAAAGACATAAGTTTACAGATTCAAGACATTCAACAAACCATAAATGGGATAAGTTCAAAGAAAATCACACCACAACATGTGGCAAATGATTAGAAAACAAAGGCAAAGAAACAAATCTTAGAAGTAGCTAGAGAAAAATTATAAGGTACCTACCTACAGTGGAACAACAACAATTCAAATGACCTTGAATTTCTCATTGAAAACCATGGAGGCCATAAGATAGAATATCTTTAAAATGAAGAGATAAAGGAACTGTCAACTTATATTTGCAAATCCAATGAAATTACTTTACAAGAATGAAAGAAAAATGAAGATATTTTCAGGTAAAGTAAACTTAAAGGCACTTAGCTTCTTATGACTTGCTCTATAAAAGAAGTTCTCTGAGATGAAGGAAAATTACACCAGAGAAAAATTGGATCTTTAGGAATAAAGAGCAACAGAAATACTAAATAGTGAGGTGTTGTGGCTTGAATTATGTTCCTTCAAAAGATGTGGTGAAGTCCTAACCCCTGTTACCTTTGAGTGTTGGAAATCAGGTCTTTGCAGATATTTCAAGATATGGTCAAGCTGGAGGTGCGGGAGCTCTTAACCTATACTACTCGTGTCCTTACAAGAAGAGGAGATGGGACACCAAGAAACACCAAGAAAGACACACTCAGAAAGAAGAATGCCATGTGAAGACATAGACACAAAGAGACAAGATGACCATGTGCCAATAGAGACATTAAATAATCTAAAAACTAATTAAAATGCAGAGATTGACAGAATAAACTTTTCAAAAGCAAGACTATTAAATTCTACCTATGAACAAACACATAAAATGTAAAGACAGAGATAGGTTGAAAGTAAATGGACAGAGCAAAATATACCATGCACTTGGTAAGCATAAAAAGTTGAGGTGGCTATTTTGATATCAGTATAAAGGGACTTGGAAACAAAATATATTACCACATATAAAGAAAGATAATTTTCAATGTAAAAAGGACAGTTCATCAGAAAAAAATCAATGTGTATACAATTACACAATGTGTAATCAATGTGTATACAATTTTGAGGTGCCTCAAAATACATAAAGCATAAATTGACAGAATTAAAAGGGGGACAGCGGATAATACCAAGATCATAGTAGGAGATTTTAACACTCTTCCCTAGACACTGAAACAACTAAACAAAAACTAAAAAAGAAAAAAACATAGAAAACTTGAACAGCACTATCAACCACTTGACCTAATTGACATTTATAGAGAGATAAGTATTATTATAAGTTCTTCCAAGAAGCTATATGACTTAGAGTTATAAGCCAAATTAGCATGGTGGGAGAGCTGGAAATCAAATGCAGCAAGTCCATCTTCAGAGTCCATATCTTAACCAAACTTAACTAGTCATTAGTGGTCTGACTATTAAATAAGATGACTATTATGAGATTCTAAAAATTCCCTGAAGAAAATGTTGGCTTAGAAAAAATGTCAAAAGTTGTTACACACATTTAACATAATTAGTTGAGTTCATTGAGGTATAATATAAAGGGGATTGCAAAGATTATTCCTACCCTCAAAATATCGATATATCCATTCCTTGATTCTTAGAAAGCCATGGTCAGAGAATCATTACAAATTGCCAGAAGGTTTCTTGTGCTTGATTATAAGTGTTCTTGAGAATAACAAAATATTGATTTCATATTTTGTATTTTGTTATGAATGATTCTGTAAAATTCTTCTGAGTTTTGATTTTAATTAAGAATATGAAGGGCTGTAGACAGTTTTGACAGTGGGGCAAGTGAAGTAGATTAGGAAATTGAGAATACTGTTGGGTAGGAGAAATGAAGAAAAAATAAGTTGGGGATTTCCAGAAGTCTTTCTCTACTCATCAGTTTATCTTAGGACAAACTTTGAAGAAGGTAATGTTTAAAATTAAACATGGCAAATGGATATATAAGCATCCTGTTTACCATATACAATTGTGACTTTATTGCTTGATAAAATCAATAAAGCTAGATACCAGGTGGGATTAGCAGGAGCTGCTAAGGATGCATAGAATGATGACTATAGTAGGTATATAACTTGCTCTGGACACTACCTCCTCACCACGGCCTGCCTTCAACCTATGATCTGCCTTTCATAAATCTTGGGAAAGTACGCAAGGTGCACACAACATCTATACGGCATCCACAGTTATGCGAATCACATTTTTACCAAGCCAATCTTTATTTGAATATTGATTTAGACCCCAAGAACTTTACCATTCCAATGATTTTTATTTTAATACATACTCTAGTGCTTGAAAGAGCAACAGTATTTACTGTCTCCTAATAAAGCAATCAAATCTACTGCTATTTGATTGCTATTCAAAGCTACCTTTTAACAAACCACAATTTTACAGCCATCTGTCTTATAATGTGACATTCTAAGAAGCAGAAATATGGTGAGAGGACTTTCAATTTCCTACAGCAAAGTTGTATGTAGGCTGGTCACACTCTTCTACAGTCTCTATCCATATGCCATAAATTAACAACTTGATTCACACTCTTATCAAACATTTACTGAACATACAGAATGTGTCCAACTTCTTATAGGATACAAGGGACAGGACAGTGAATAAGATGCTGCATCTGCCTTTGAGAAGCTTACAGACTAGTTTCTACTAGATCCCTGAGCATAGGAGTCTAGTTCCATGTCTCTGGTGCTGTGAAGTATAGATGATGCTCATAGTTTGTAGCAGAGGCCCCTGGAAGTAACATTCTTAGTAGAGACTTTACAGATGAAGAAATGTTATCCAGGTGAGTTAGGAGGAAGACTGTTCTGGACACAACAAATGGCTTGTGCAGACATGAGAAAAAAGTAGAGCGTATGGAGTATAGACTTTAAATAGACAGTTTATTTAAAAACCAGCAAAGCAAGACCTTCGAATATATCCTCCAAAAAGCACAGACAATACAACGGATGTACTTTCCTCCCAGACGACATGGAGCTTGGAGGAAGAGTACTTAAATTTCAGTCAGTTGCATTCCAAAGTGTTTGAGTATCCCTATATACCAAGTAGCGTAGTGGTAGGCAATTTAGAAATGCCTTGTGATCAGTGATTTCTATTAAAAAAGATGTGGTTATATATACAATGGAATATTACTCAGCCATCAGAAAGAATGAAATATCACCATTTACATCGACGTGGATGGAGCTAGAGGGTACTATACTGAGCAAAATAAATCAATCAGAGAAAGACAATTATCATATGGCTTCACTCATATGTGGAATATGAGAAATAGCACAGAGGATCATAGGGGAAGGGAGGGAAAACTGAGTGGGAAGAAATCAGGAGACAAGCCATGAAAGAACCTTAACTATAGGGAATAAACTGAGGGTTGCTGGAGGGGTGGTGAGTAGGGGAATGGGGTAAGTGGGTGACGGGCACTAAGGAGGGCACATGATGGGATGAGCACTGGGTGTTGTACGCAGTTGATGGATTACTGAAACTAATGATGTACTATATGTTGGCTAATTGAATTTAAATAAAGAAGAAAACATTTGTATGCGAAACAATCCGAGAGAGACACATGAAACATGAAACGATACAGACTACAATGTGATACAAAAGGTAGAGGTTTAGAAAACTCTGTGCAATGACATTAAAAAAGGAAGAAGGTAGGGGGAAGGGCACCTGGGTAGCACAGTTGGCCAAGTGCCAGACTCTTGGTTTCTGTTCAGGTTGTGATCTTAGGGTTGTGAGAACCCCAGGTTGGGATCTGCACTGAGAGTGGACTCTGCTTAAGACTCTCTCTCCCTCTGACCCTCCCACCCCTCCTCTCTCTCTCATAAATAATAAATAAATAAATAAATAAATAAATAAATAAATAAATAATAAAGAAAGAAAAGAAAAAGAAGTCATTTTGTACTGGTGTCCTCAGGGCTGGCTATGCAGAGCATAGGAGATGTCTTCTAGGCTCCAGAGGATGCACTGGGGCTGGTCTAGGCCCAGAAGGGAAGTACAGCAGACTACCAGATAAAGCACATTCAATTGGAAAGCTATGTTTAACTTTTCTCAGGAAAACAGGTTTGTATAGGTTTTGGAACAAAATACAATACAAAAGACAAAATCAAAGAGCTATCCATGCCATTATGGGTGCTGAACCGAGCCTGGGAAACGTGGGTCCTACCCTTCACGTGGCCACAAATACACTGTGTGACTCCAGTCTGAGGACTTTAGCCCTAGGCTGGGGGCAGGGCTCACAGTTTCCTCATCTGTCACATAAAGAGTAGAACTGAGTGGATATGAGGGGCTTCTTCTCACTTCTAAGAGGGCTTATTCTCAGCTAAATCGAATGCTCAGCTCTATCATTTTATACTAGGTTCCTCTGACTTATGTGAACACCCAAATGCCAAATTTACGCAGACTGGGTGCAAAAATAGTTAGGAGTCCTTTCAGTAGATTTCAAACAGATTAAAATATCCATCTCAATTGTTCTGGTAATGTATGAGATGGCTGCTTTTTCAAAAAGTCTAGCATCACTTTATCATGGAACAATCCATACTCTTTTCAGACTATCTGGTTATATGCCTGCTTTCCAGCGGATTGTGAAATCCTTGATGGCAGCAACTGTGTTTTATGCAGTTTTGTGTCTTTAAGTTTGGCTCATACTAATAGTTGAGCAGTATTAATATTACATGGCTGAATATTGTCAATCATTAATATATACAGATACTTTCAAAAGCATCATTTCATGTGCTCTGTCCTCAAATCCTGTAAGACAGGTGTTATGATCATCTTGATTTCACAGATGACGAAGCTGGAACATACGTAAAGTTAAGCAAATCACCCGAGGTCGTAGTCTGGGAAACCAGGGCCTTGATGGCTTGGACCTATCCCAGTGTTCTAATGGGGACAAAAAGACAAAATATTTGAGAACAGGGCTGTTTTGAAAAATCCTGGCTATGATCAAGTCGTTGCCCATGAAACTTTTAGATATCCTTCCTTTACTTCAAGTCTTTGCTACATCTTTTGCCTCCTTTCTCTTCCTATTTTTCTTTCCTCATTACTCCCAGGTCTTTGAAATGCAGCTTCAATGTCAACTCCTTTACCAAATTTTCTCTCCCCTCTGGCCCAGTGTCTGGCCTACTGAGCACTCCGTTGTGATGTGACATTTTGTTGTAACTCCCTGTTCACCTGCCTTTTCACTCTTTCCTTCCAGGCTGTGGACACTGCGCAGCCAGCCTACCCTTCATTCCCTTGGTGGCCGGTTTTGCGAACAAGATAAGAAGTAAATGCTGTTCAATCAGTACATTGTTAACCTAGTTTTTAATGAACTGTCCATTTACTTGCTAATTTGCAGTTGCTTCCCCGTGGCATCTCTACATAGTCTTGGTATAAGACATTAAAAATAACTTCCCTGATTCTCCCCATAGCATCTACCTCAAGACTACTACTTACGACATCAAAATGTCCACACAGTACAAAATAAAGTGCAAAGGTAAGTAACTCCATGGCAAATGCATGGAGCATCCACATTCAGTTTGAACAATTTAGCACAAAAGAAAATAGCCTAGCCATCTGAGGTTTACAGCCCAATCTTTTCTTCCTTCTTTTCCAATAAAGCCCTATTTCCTGTCAACACGCTGTGGTTTAAAAACTCCACACTGCTCTTCCTTCTTTATTCAGCCTCCAACTAAGTCTGCCACTCAGTTCTCCCGAGCTCAGCCCATGAGAAATGTCTCCCAGGATCCGAATGATCTGAAGGCATCCGCCACTGTCCCAGTATCTGCCTGTGATAATCCCCAGCCATTCCTCCAGGTCATTATTTGTTTGCTGTCACCCTCATTTATTCAGTGTTCAGCAAACATCTGCTCAGCGTTCCAGGCACTGTGCTGGGAACTGAAGGTATGAAGTGGAGGAGAGAACCACAGACCCGACCCTCACAGAACATACACTCCCCAAGGGAATGAAAAAATATAAGACAGGAGAAATACAGGTGCTACAAGGTCAGAGACAAGGGCACTTCATCCCAACTTCAGGGGAAGTTTGGGCATCCAAATGATAGAGTCAGGTTAGCTGGGAAAAGGAGAGGGATGAGATGATGGGTTTTGGAGAAAAGGTAAGTAAAGGCAACCAGAACTTGATGGTTCCGAGGTGCGTAGGGGTTGGCAAACTGAGACACTGAGGGTAGTTCCTGTATTTGGAGCCCAGAGGCAGGGAATGTGATCAGAGTGGCCAAAACATGCTGAGACTTGGACACCAGACCGAGGGGGGTGGTTTTTGTCATAGCTAGACCACAGCAGAGGATTTAAACTGGGGTGACAGGCCAATTTTTGTTTGGAAAGATCACTCCAGTCTCCTTCCGGAGGGAGGATTGGAGAGGGACAGAGCTGAGGCGGAGATAGCAGCGAAGAGGCTGGGGTGGTGGTACCAGTTGAGAATTCTGGGTTTTCTGAAGTTATGTTGATAAAGATGGACTGAAGAAGATCAAATGGCAGGTATTGAATGTACGGGACACGCTGGAATTGGTGAATAATTGGGAGTCAAAAGACAGAGGTGGGAGAGGATGCCTGGGACCCTCCCCCTGGAAATCCCTCCATCTGGTTAACCCAGTCCAACATGAATCGTCTCACTTCTGGGCATCTGTAAACACCCCACATGCCGTTCTCACTTGGTCTGTGCCCTGAATTCTGTGCTCTAATCCATCTATGTGTACATTGCGAGCTCCACCCTTGACATCACATGAAATATGTTGAGGACCGTGGTTGGGCTTCTTGGATATGTTTGTGCCAGTCACTTCCTCTGTGCAACCAGCCCCGAGTGACCTGGCTGACGTAGGGTGTAGGATGTGCGTCCTCCAAGCTCTGATGATCCTAAGCATAAACTCCATCATGACACTTTGTTGCCCTGTACCGGTTTACCACCAGATTGCAAGGATAGAAACGACGGCATCTCATTAGTTCTACAACCCCAGTGCCCAACAGAACGTTGGAGAACATGGTACCAATTTAGTGCGTGCTGATTGAACATATTACTTTGTCTCACCAGGACTGCCGTTGCCATTTAGCAAGCCTTCTCCTGACAGCAGTGAGGACTTGGCTCTAACAAATGGATGCTCTGTGCCTCTTAAGTCTATTAAGCATTTGTATTAATTGAAAATGCGAAAAACTATCAGGGGAAACAATCCTGCACTGTTTCCCCAGCTATTCACTCTGCATGTTGATGGCACCAGTAATATGAAGGGTGCTGAGTATGAGGAGGTTTCCTAATGTGCCACACACCAATGGGATGACTCCACGCAAGCCATTTGTAACGTCCTTCGCCTGGTGTTCAGGCCCTGACGATCTGACACCGAAGCCAAAATGCAATGATTCATTCAGAGACCTGACATCCAAACCTTTCCGAGGCTCTCATCTGCATAATTGTATGTGTTACTCATTTTCTCCCGTGCTCAGTCACTCCTCACTCTCCACCACGAAAATGCCACAGTAACGCATTTGCCACCACGGCCCCGATGCCTGAGAAATCAGAGCTGGGGGAGAGAGAAGGACCCAAATATAAAGACCCTGGTGGCAGTGTTCCCATCGTCGTGTCGTTTCCTGCCAGCCTGGCCTTCCATTTATGTCTGGGTGCTGGTTCTATCAAACTTCTGTCTTGTATCAATTTTTAGCAGCATGGATAATTTATTGCATCTAGGATGATAGAAAACCAGCTTTATACATCATTCAGCTTGCAAAAGATGTGTAGCTTCAGTTCCTTAATGGTGTCATTTTGGCTGAATGCTATTAACAGATTACCCCTGCCTAGGGCAGTGGAGCATGTGTGCCAGAAAGATAACCTTGTGTTCGTAATTTAATATTAACTGTTTTCTCCATAGTACCTCTTTCCAGTACATTAACAACAAACCAATATGGCCTTGTCCCCTGCGGTCGTATTCTTCAGCAAAAAAATGGATTACATGATAGCAAGTTTCTGAAGATTTCCAATGAAGTATTACAAATCACTCAACACCCGCTCTGCAGAAATGAAAAATAAACAGGCTTAGATTCAATCAAATTTAATTCCTCCAATTTAGCTTTACCGCACTTCAAAGGGTGCTCTTATTAATGTCTTGGTGAACAAATTTAACAGTCATTTTTCCTCCCTCTCAGACGAAAGCCTCCAGTTGTGTTCGACCTATAGTGAGATCAAGAAACTGTTTTTATTTTTTTATTTTATTTTATTATTATTATTTATTTTATTTTATTTTATTTTTTATTTATTTTTTTTTTTTAGTGACTACTCTGTCACAGTTTGATATAAAAGTGTAAGCCATTTACAGAAAACTCTTTATGGAATTTGTATCCTATGCCATTCCCGGGAGCTCAATTTATATCCTGCCTTAGCTATCATAGCACTGGAGTATTAGTCTTCTCCCTTTGCAAGCAGCTCAGGGCGGTTGGAGGGCCCTATCAGTCTCCACCACTCACATACATAGGCATTATGAGTTTATCTCATCTTCTGCAGCAAGTGCCAGGGCCGATTCATTCCTTTAGGCTACTTTACTAATAACCTATTCCTTATCAGGGCCTCTCCACCTCAGCTTGTGATCAAAGACCCAATTAATGGAATGGAGAAAGGTGAAGCATTCAAATAATGGAGACAGCTGTTTTTCTCTGTTAGAGAAAATCCATTTGTATTGTTATCACACTCACAAGTTCTGCGGCTCCCATTTAATTCCTTCTCCCTCTATTTCTGCTGATGATAAAAAAAAAAAAAAAAGTCACAATGAACTCCGAAGAAAATGGCAGAGCCATCACCGTGTTTCAACTCTGTCTGGGCGTTATCGACTCGAAAGTGAAAATACAAGCAGATAAGGGGAGGAAATGTCCAACAAAGACCATATCAAAAATTTTTTTGTAGTTTTTTTTTTTTCCAAGCAGCATTCTCTATTCATCATTCTGATTTTTTGTTGTTGTTGTTCCTTTTCAGCCCTCTACTGGATTGCTCGACGGTCTACCCCAGCAAAGCAGAGGCTAAGAATATCTTGAGTTCCACATCAGTTGAAAAGTAATTAAAGGCAGAGAGTAATCATAATTGGTTGGTGGGGACATTTTATGAACTTCATGCACTTCTGGGCCCAGGGAAACCTTATGTTATGAGAGCTCTGACTTGGAGTTGGATGTTTTTCCATGAGTCACACCATTTTCCCTACACTGGGTTTTAAACTGTTTATTTTTTTCCATTTAAACATTTTAAGCATTTCCTGCCCTCAGTGACGCACATACTTTTCTTCACTGAGCCCCAACGTGAAAAGATTGTATCAGTGGTTCTCAGACACACAGCATGACCATGGCCCCATCGTCCCTCCGCTGAAAAAATTGTACTTCTCCGTAAATGCTCTGTCCCTCCTGCTCATAATGGAGCAGGAAAGACCTCCTGGTTGTAGAGCTAATGCTATGCTGTCTCTATTTTCTCTTAATAAAAGTGGGCCGGATTCGAAAGCCAGAAGAGAAACAAAGATAGGCCTGTGCTCTGACTTTGTGTGGAACATATTTCCTTGTAAGGTCTAAATCCAGGATTGTTTTTGGTTTTGTCAAATAAGAAGAGAAACATGTACATTGTTTTTCTCCCCTCAGGAGAATTCTCTTGGAAAGCAAGAATGAGAATCACATATTTGAATTCCTGCCTGAACACATATAACTAGCAAAATAAACACGTACAAAGCTACAGTATATGCAATGAATAGAGACAGCAAAATCTTAAAGGGCTGTTCTCTCAGGCTGATAGCTCACAGGGGATTCCAGGATGTGTGTGAGACAGAGTGAAAAAAAAAACATTATGCATTTGCACATAAGATGAACATTTAAAAGAAGATTTTAGGGAAGTAACGAATAATATGGCAACTGGTAAAAAAAAAAAAAATATGGCAACTGGTAAACAGGTTGGTCTTCCTATCACTTTTTCCTGGACTTCAACCTTCAGAAACAAAAATTTTAAATTGGCTTTTCGCTTCTGTGTTGGCATAATGCAAACCTTTTCGTTTCATACCGTAGATCTTTATATCCTTTTCTTAATGTTGAACCCAGAGCAAATAAATACAAAATAAAAACCAATCACCTTTCTCAAGAAGACATAAAATAGTAAAAGTGGAACTATCAATAATTTCCCTTAGGCAAACTAAAAATATAGAGACACTGTTGGTGTCGATGGAGTAGGAAAACAAAAACAAATTATGAAATGCAGCTTTAATCCTTCGGCTGTGAAGAAAAAGATCCGTAAGCCTTATAGGTTTTAGTGGATTTTAACTTTATATAAAGGCAATAATATAGCCATACAGTATCTTCTCTCTAGCAATCACAGAATTATGGGGAGAAATACCCTTTTTTTTTCTTTTTTGATAGAAGGACTTTGTCAGGATATGCTAGATTATATTGTGGTCACAACCAACCACACAAATCTCAGTGGTTTAAAACATTTATTTTTCATTCACATTGTGTCCAATAGGGGTCAGCAGGGTGAACCCTCATCATAAATGTTCAAGGGGACCCCGGGTGGTTCAGTGGTTGAGCATCTGCCTTTGGCTCAGGTCGTGACCCCTGAGGTCCTGGGATCGAGTCCCGCATCGGGCTCCCTGCAGGGAGCCTGCTTCTTCCTCTGTGTCTCTGCCTCCCTCTTTCAGTGTCTCTCATGATAAAATAAATAAATAAATAAATAAAATCTTTAAAAAAATAATAAATGTTCAGGGACACAGAATGACCAAGGCTCCATCATCTTACAGCACCACCTTTTCAATCCGATGCTTTGGAATCTACGAGGGAAGGAATGAGAGCGTGAGGAGCATGCCCACCAATCTGGAACATACTTTGACCCAGAAGTGAGCTTCATCACTTCTACTGAATTACATTGACCCAAACAAATCACATGGCCACACCTAATTCCAAGGGGGTCTGTTCCCAGAAGGAGATCCAGGAATCCTGGTGAGCACTCATGTCTAACAAAGGAACTAATTGCATTCATTTCAGTGATTAAGAAAGGAGAGTATAGGGATCCCTGGGTGGCGCAACGGTTTGGCGCCTGCCTTTGGCCCAGGGCGGGATCCTGGAGACCCGGGATCGAATCCCACATCAGGCTCCCGGTGCATGGAGCCTGCTTCTTCCTCAGCCTGTGTCTCTGCCTCTCTCTCTCTCTCTCTGTGACTATCATAAATAAATTTAAAAAAAAAAAAAATTAAAAGAAAAAAAAATTAAAAAAAAAAAAGAGAGTATACTTAAGGTTTAAACCTAATGTTTTAAAATAAATAAACTTAATGTTTTTTGTACAATCTCTCATTATAAAAGATGCTATATAATAACACAATGCCAGGGAAGCCCACATTCCAAGTTTGCTCTTTTTTTTTTTTTTTTTTAAAGATAGATGTTATGAGTACTATGATTGGGAAACATGATCCTACCCAAAGTATAACTGAATCTGTGATGTAGAAAAGTCATTCTGGAGATTTACCTCATTATCTAATGTAGAGTCCTTGGAGGCAAGGCACGCATGCAGAATTTTCCTGATTCAAATCTGGTAGGTTAGGATAAAAGCACCTTAGGTTACATTTTGTAGTTAGATCATATCCTCTGGCTGAAGAGTTTCTAAGATCCTGGACTAAAATATGAAAAACTACATTCTTTTCCCTCTTCCCTCCTTCCATTCATTCACATTTCATTCTTTCACTCATTGACTTATATTTATTCTGTAAATATCATTGAGGACCTCATATAACCAGGCACATTAATTTTCTCATATCCAAGGATCAGGGACAAAGAAGATTCCTAGCCCTCAAAAAACCCACTTTAGGGGAGTCAGAATATAAACTATACCATGTAAGGAGAAAAAAAAAGAGTAATTACTTTTTTAAATAATCTACTATTACTACTACTACTACTAATGATAATAATAATAATAGCTAAGAATTGTAAACATTTAATGTCAGGCACTACTTGGTGCTACTCAATTTATTTTTATTATACAAGTGGACAACAAACTTGAGAAAATGTGTGTAGCCACCTCTTCCACCCGAGGTCTGTTTGTTGGTCTTCCCACCTTCCCTGCTTCTCTGGGTTGCTCTACACCCAACCACCTGCCAAAGGTTCCCTCACCTACCACCAACACTGCCTCTCACAGGGCTGGTCTCAGGTCTTTCTTTGACTCTAAATATCTTCTCTTTCTCCACTTCTTCAGTGCTCTATTCTACGACCCCCTCTCTTCAGTGCCATTATGAACTCCAACCCCATAGATTCTAAGGCTTATTGAAACTATGCTATGTGACTATTATGTACATTCACGTGTCTCTATGCTCTGATCAGCCTTTATAATAATCTTTGGTTATCAGGAAGAGCAAAGGTCCTTTGTCTCTCACCTTCACCAAGGTGTAACACTCAGTCATGGTCTCACAGCCAAGTTCTAGATCTGTGCCTCCCGCCAGTTACCTAGATTTGCACTTGAATACATGAGAGTCTGTATGCTAAATTAGCACTAATCATCCTTTTGAGGCCAGATTTTTCCCTTAAATTTTTTACTTTTGCTTAGGCTACATCCAGACAAAAAAAATGTTTGACTCACCTATTCACCTCTAGGTCAATCACCAAATACTGGAAGATTCCTCCTATAAAATAAACCTTTGACTTTTCTCCCCTCTGCCATTGTTCCTATCCGGCCTCTATAACTTCATCTATATTCTTGCAAGAGCCTATGTATGTCTGATGGCTTCTCATCCGTCTTCCCTCTGACCACCGAACCCATTACCACGAGTCAATTTTCCTAAAGGGAAGCTTTTTAATTTTTTTTTTTTTGAATTGTGTTACTCCCTTATTCGAGAACTGTAATGGTTAGTTTTATATGTTAACTTGACTGGGCCACAGGATGCCCATATATCTGGTTAAACATCATTTCCGAGTGTGTCTGTGAAGACGTTTTTTTGTAAGAGATTAGCATCTGAATAGTAGACTGAGCAAAGCAAATGGCCCTCCTGATTGTGGGTAGGCATCACTCAGCCTGCTAAACAAAACAAACAAGGTGGAGGAAAGGAGAAGAGGCTTTCTCTCTCTGATTTTGAACTGGGACATCAGTCTTCTGTCCTTGCATGACTGGGACTTACACCACCAGCTTTCCTGGTTTGCCAGCTTTCAAATAGCAAGTCATGGGACTCCTCAGATTCCATAATCACATGAACCAATTCCTTATAATAAATCTCATTAGATATAGATAGATTATATTTATATATGTATATATAATATTATGGATAAAGATAGGCATACATATATACACACTGGCTCTGTTTCTCTAGAGAACATTGGCTAGTACAACAACTGACAAAAATTTCTCATTGTCTGCAAAGCTAAAATCAATGTCTATGCCAAGATTTTAAGGCATTCCTTAATCTGGCACCTCCAATGCTCCCCACCCCCTGCCCTCCCTCCCAGCTATCTAGACTTCACAACGCATGAACCCTCTGCTCCATTTGAGGTGCTTGTTATAGAAACAAACCCCATGTTTATTTCAGCCTACAAGTCATTGTTCATACTGTTTAATGAATTGAAAAATCCAACCTGGTCTAAAGTACAGCTTAAATTTTACTTTTTCCAAGAAATCTTCTCTAGACTTCAGTTCACATTTGTTTCTTCTTTACCACTTGTAGACTGGGCTTGTAGAATGCATTGGCGCTTTGTTATTTGACTCCTTACCATCTTATTGGCTCCACATAAGTATGCTGCATCCTTCCTATTGCCCTGTGTGTTTCAAGTCAACTTGGGGGCATATTTCCTGTTTCTTTTCAACCTTTTACAGTAGCTTGCAATATCCTTCACATAGGGGGTACTTAATAAATGGCTGTTGAATGAATGAGTAAAAAGATCTAAGAACTTTTTCAGTACTTGATCCATATTCTCTTGAGTCTTATATTCAGATGATGCCTTTAAATCATTTTATAATCCTCTTGCATATTTTCCTAAGTGTTATTTAACAACATAATTGTGTTTTATAGTGTTAGATGAGAGCACTAAATAAGAATAACAAATAAAGGATACAACTACGATACGGTCTTGAAATGTTCTTATAGACAATAGTAGTATCATTAACAACATTTTAAGGCAGAGAAACATGCTGCAAAGTATATATTAATAAGGAAGCAGTCTGCTCTAGAAATAACCAAAAGTTGAGAAAGTTTGTTCCTATGGGATTAGCTCCAAGTATTTGGAGGTTCAGAGTTCCCAAAACACCTCCCCTTCCCTACAATTATGAGAAGAATCTCCTCACGTTGGTATAGTATCAATCAGGCATTTGTTTGTACAGAAAGTAGACAAGTTCAGGGGACTTGAGGATGTAGAAAATAAATTTTGATATAAAAAATGGGTATATGTGTTCTTTGGTAATCTTCAGTCCAATCTGACTCAACTTTCCTTTTTTTTCCCTAGTTATTACATAATTATTCTGTTTCTCTAACTAAGCAGTCTTTTTCTTTTTCTTTTTTAAAGATTCTATCTATTTGAAAGAAAAAGAGCATAAGCAGGGAGGAGGGGCAGAGAGAGAGGAGGAGAATCCATCCTCCCACAGAGCAGGGAGCCTAATGTAGGGCTCTATTCCAGGACCCCAGGATCATGACCTGAGCCAAAAGCAGACGATTAACCGACTGAGCCACCTAGGTGCCCCTAAGCAGTTTTTTCTTTTAAAAAGCTTGAATTTGCTCTAGAGAATTCTGTATTTGGATTAATTTCCACACACTCATTCAGAGTAATGTGTATAGAGATACCACACATTTACAATTGCTTGAATTTATCCAACAATGCTGTCATTAATATATACACATATGTCCACTTGATAACAGGTGCTGGGAGCCTTCCTTCCCACATCAACCAACGCTCTGGTATCAGAGAAACCACCTTCTGTTTAAAGAGGCTTGTGTATGCTCTGGGCAGATAAAGCAATAGGTTTCAACAAATCCCAGAACCTGGGTGGGTCTCACGTCTTTCAGATGATCTTTAGCTGTCAACTGACAGACAGGTGTCAATGGATGGTCCTTCCCACACTGTAGTGAGAAAACTGAACTTGTGGCTCCTCAGTGCAGGCCACATACAGAGCTCATTCTCAAGGAATCAATGTTCCACTGGCAACTTTGCTCCACTCAGTTCCTGACGTAGTGGATGGGCTGAGCTGGGCCATCCTCTGACACTATCTTTCAGAGCCAACCCTAGACCATTTGTACCTCTGAACAAATTAGAACAAGGCACTCTTCCTCAAGACAGTTTCCTTTTATCTGTCAGAAAATTGTCATAATATCCTGATTTTGTTGGAACAAGATGGTCTTCTGCTAGCTCCGGAAAATTGTCATATCGAATACACAAATCTGTGCTGTCTATCATGTGAATGGCAGTGTCTTAAATGTGCCCCCTTGTGCAGCGTGTGCCTGCACATCATCTGTGCAATGCCCCGTGGACCCCATCACCCAACCCTTTATCTCATGCCTCTCAGCTTCTCCAAAATCCTGCTCCATCCAACCCTCTGTCTTTGGTGAACATCTTTGTCTTGTTCTTAGTAGAAATGGAAATTCTTTTAGTGTCTCTTCATGAATCTTGACACTGCCTCTTGGTTTCAACTACGTGTAGTTTTCATCATAAATTTGAAATATCCATCTAGGCCTGTTTGTTAACAGGTCTCTTTTTTTAATTCAAAATAAGATTTTTAAAGATTTTTTTTTAATATTTAAAAGAGTATATACATGTATTGCTCCTTTGGGGGGCAATTTGGTAATAATTACCAAATTTTAAGTATATATCCTTTAGGTCAACAAATCTAGTTCCAAGTATTTAACCTACAGCTATGCAAATGTATAAAAATATACATAGAAATATATTCAATATAAGAAGAAACATTCAAAATAATCTAAGCATCCTTCAACAGGAGATTGATTAAACAAACTGTGGTACATACCTAGGAGAGACTATTAAACAGACCTTTAGAGGAACAGGTTCCAGCAAATATGCAAATCAGAAAAGATTTTTAAGATTCATTCACACATTCCTTTATTCATCCATTTGTTATTTCAACAAATACTAAGTGCCTACTTGCATGATAGGCACTGCCCTATGTATGGCAATTCCCAATGAATGAGATAAATGTGATCTTTGCCACCATAGAGCTTACAGGAGGGAAAAATAGAAAATAAATTAATAAATAATATAATATTATATGATAATAAGCACTAGAAGAAAAAATAATAATACTGAGCAAGGGACAGAGAATAGTGGAGGCAGAACTATTCAGGATTGCATCTTCTGGAAAGTCCTCTCTGAAAAGATAAGGCACCAGAGTGAAAGGAGGAGGGAGGCCATGAAAATGTCAGTGGGAAGACAGTGCAGGATGGAGAACAGTCAGTGCAAAGACCAGAGGTAGGGATGGTACCTGTCTACGTTTGAGAAATAGCAGAAAGGGCAGTGTGCTTGGAGCTGGTAAGACAGGAGAACAGTAAAGGAGGAAGCTAAATATTTAATTTATTTTATAGGGTTTGACATCTTTTTTTTAAACAAAAATATCATTTAGAAAAAGTATAACGAAAAACACTACACTACAAAAAGACATGAGATTTGTCCAGGTAAAAGCTATCAAATTGGCTTCTATGAAGTCAATAGCAATTTGAATATCCACCTGCAGTGTGTAAGTATTGCCAACACAGTGTATCCTCACCAACATGCAGGACTATAACTTTTGAAATAACTGATCGTGTCACATGTGCTGCCTTCATTGTTTTAATTTGCATTTTGAAATTAAAAATAGCTAAATTTTTGTGATAATCAATGCTCTCTTTTGCATATTTTCCAGATCCCAAACCATAATGTGACCATATTCGTGTCTGCTCTTTCTGTGGCATTGCAAGCTCTCTGGCACTGTCATATAGTGAATTGATGAACTGATTCAGTGATGTGCTTGGGCCAACTCATACTGGCTCACAAGATCCAATTGTGAAATTTTCAGGAGTTTCGCAAGCCAGTTGTTAAACAATTGGTAGCATGAAATTGACCATGGTGGAAGTATTCACACCATGTAAATTAGCAAATGCTACAAATCAAGACTTTTTTTTTTTTTTTTTTTTTAGTAGAACCAGCTTACCAGCACACCACTGGTTTAAGCAATCTCTTAAATTACAAAATACAAAATTTTTGCCTCTGGGAATTATTTGAGGCATCCAAACCTCTACCAAGAGGAGCTCAGTGCTTCCCTCGAATGTCTCTGAAAGGGATCCAGCCCAATAGTAGCCATGATAGAAGTAAGATTTTTCACAGGGGAAGCAAAGAGGGATAGAGGTTAAAAGATCCTGGTTCAGTATGTGGTTTCCTTTTGAGAAATTTTCTCTCTTTCTCTTTCTCTCTGTCCCCCTGCCATTGCCATTTGGGAGATATGTTGCCTTTTTGGATTTTGTCTCTCAGTATCTTTTAGAACCAGGATGGGACTCGAAGCAAAAAAAAAGAATAAAGAAGTAAAATGAGCAAGACACTGGGCCTGCCTTTGATCTAGGTCAAAGAATCACTCAAGTGCCCCTCCAGGTCACTTAGTAGGAGAGCAAACAAAGACTGAGAACCACTGCCCCAATTTTCCTTGTTATGGATGGAATGTCTGTATCCCCCCACATTCATGTGTTGACATCCTAACAGATGTGATGGTATTAGGAGGTGGGGCTTTGGGAGGTGATTAGGTCATGAGGGTGGAGCCTTCAAGAATGGGATTAGTATCTTTATGGAAGGGGTTGCACAAGGCTCCTAGCCCCTTCTGCCATGTGAGTATACTATGTGAAGGTGGCTACCTATGAACCAAGAAACGGGCCCTCACCAGATACTCAATATGGCAACATCTTGATCTTGGACTTCCTGGTCTCCAGAACTGTGAGAAATAAATGTTTGCTATTTAAGCTACCCAGCCTATGGGATTTTGTTTTTGTAGCAGCCCAAATGGACTCAGACAATTCTCCTGGTGTATTTTCAGTGTGGTGACTGGCCAGTGATTCAGAGCTTGAGAACTTGGCTGTAGTGAGTGGAATTGTGTCCACCAGGAAAATAAGTTCCACCCTACCTCTCCAAAAGACGTAACTTTTTTTTTTTTTTTTAGAAGTAGCATCTTGGCAGATGCAATCAAATTTAGATGAGGTCATACTGAATTAGAGAGGACACTAAATCCAATGACCAGTTTCTTTATATGACAAAGGAGAGGGATACTTAAACAGAGAGATGTAAAGGAGACACCAAAAGGCAGGCCTTGTGATGGTAGAGACAGAGATTGTATGAAGGCAGGTTTAAGTCCAGAATTGCTGGCAACCACTGGAAATTAGGAAAAGGCAAGAAAGGACTTACTTTTTCTTAGGGACTTCAGAGAGAGCATGACCCAATAACACCTTGATTTTGGACTTTAGGCTTCCAGAACTATAAATTTCTGTTGTTTTAAGCCACCAAATTTGTGGTACTTTACTATAGCAGCCTAGGAAGTTGATACATTGACATCTCTATGTCTTTTTTTCATTATGAAACTAATAGATTACCAAATCTAAAACCATCGTTTATAACTATCTCCTTTCCTATACTCTATAAAACAAAACATTGTCTTCTAAAGGAATGCTTATGTAATATGGTATTTTTATGAGTAAAATTATTTGGAAAACTTCATATATTATAAGTAACTAGTAGTGTGGATACACATATATTTGCCAGGAGAACTGCTTAATCATCTTTTGTTAAATGCTGGTTTTAAAATCAGGAAGAACTGAGGTAGAAGAAAGAAATCTGAAAATGTAAACCTAGTATTGATTTCCTGAAAACAAACAAACAAACAATGTGATTTAGGTTTAGTAATAATCTACTAAAGTAGTAGAACCATACTGAAAAATATTTCTGTAAAATCCAGAGGAACTCAGAATAAGCAATAAACAGCATGAGTTTATAACAACCAACCCATGCCAGAGGAACTTGATTGATTTCCTTTCAGTTTCATTACAAAATTAGAGCACAAAGGGAATCTTGTAGTAGACACTGTATATATTTGAGCATTAGAAAAATACTTAATTGGATCTCATGAAATCCTGCTTTAAAATTGAAGTAAAATTGGCCTACACACAAACACATTCACACAAATGGAAACAGGTGAGAGGAATATAAACAAGGAATAATGATAAACAGCAACAGACTGAGTACATGAAAGAGGCATCCAGTGGTGAGTCAAAAGAATCAGGCTTAGACTGAGTTCCATTGAACATCAACTGTAATAATCTAGAAAAGTGGATTACCTTCCATGTGGTCATTAAAATAGTACAGGATACTGATTTGTGGAGTCCTTGAACGGGATGGAAGCTAGTAATCCAATGGGGTCAACACAGGACAATAATGTAGGCTGTATATAAAATGAATTTTGCCATTAAGAAAGGAGAGAGAGAATGATGAAGGCCTACGGGGTAAGGATGGTGGTGGGAGGGGTTAGAGCATCCAGAGAATAACTCCACAATGATGGGTAAAACATAACACGGTGGCATTAAAGCCTGAACAAAAAACTGCATATGGATTTAGAGGCCGGAATGTGCTGCATTGTCCGAAAAGCTCACTTGGGTCTGATACTGTGATTATAACTGAAGTTGAAGGAAGTGGTTTTAACCCACTGAGTTGTGTCATGAAATTAAATATCAGTGAGGATCTTTCTCAGCTCCCTGATAGAGATTCCTCTGCAGATTATAAAAGTAATTCTGACTGTCATCGGTCTTAAAGTAATAGATCTCCCTCTAGGTATATAATAAGGCACAATAGGAAAGATTGTGTGGGTTGATGGACACGTCAAGAAATATCCAGGCATTCAACAGATATTTATTAAGCACTTACTATATGATAGATACTTATCTAGGTGCATATCATTTATTAGTAAACAAAAGTAAAGTCTGCTCTCAGCTTATATTGTAATGACCTTAATCGGAAAACAAACAAACACGATGCAGAAAAATAAATGAGAGTAAGATGGGGTAAGACGGCATGTGCTATTCTGGACAGATGGTCAGGGACGGCCACTCTGAAAAGGGAACTCTTGAATGGGAAACCAAATTGAGGGAGCAAACCATGCAGATATATATGAGAATTTCTGGGAAGATAAAATAGTCGATGCAAAGGCAGGAGAATATTCCATGTGTTCAGGAAACAGCAAGAAGGCCAGCAGGACAGGAGCAGAAAAGCCAACAGGAAAGTGGTTGGGTATCCCCAGCTCAAAAGTAATCAGAGACTAGATCCTATAAGGTCTTATTATGGCTGCAGGGGTCATAGGAAAATAGGACTTGGGTCTACTGTATTGGAGCATGGTTGCCTGACAAATCCCACTGGAGTCACTCCTACATTCATGCCAAGGCCATGCTACCTCTAAGTTGTCCCCCATCCATGGCTGAGCACAGTAGGAGTATAAGCATAGGCCCATTCCTGCCCAACGCAGGGCTTCTCAGGAAGGTGTCTTTGACATGGAGACCTGTGAACTCATCACTACAATGCCCAAAGCTGTCCTCCATCAGTGCCCACCACCACCACCACTGCCATCCTCCCGGCCTCTGGATGGAAGACACTACTCACCGCTTGTCTGCTTCTTCCCAAGTGTGGGATGGGTCCTTTCCAAAAATCGTCAACCCCCTCATAAAATAAATTGGGTGCATCAGGCATGTGCATTATGTGCACCTACCTTATATGAATCATGAATCAACTGCCGTTACTCAGCACCAAGAAAAGAGCGAGGTAAGGGGTAGGGGGAGGGGAAGAGACCATTGCAATAATGAAGTATGGGGCATTCTGTCCACAATTTCTTTCAATCAGACTATTCGCCAAAGGTTAGTCTCAGGCCCTCATGCCACTTATTGTAAGAATATTTCACAGCTTGGAGTATAATTTAAAGGCATGTATCTTGGGAACATTATGCAAGGGGATCATGGATCCATGTCAGTAGTATGACAGGGTGCAAATATTATTGGGAAAAAAACTTAGAAGAGAGCATGTGCATTGTACCGTCAGTATCCTACAGCCAAGCAGAGGTTCCATGACCAAGACTCCAGGAGAGAGGGGCCTGCCCGGGCTTGTAGGCTGGGCATGTGGCCATGAACCGAGGGAGAATGTGCCCTGTCCCCACATCACTGTAGCCCTTAGCCTAAGACAGGCTAGAGAACTCGTAGTTTCTCTGAGAACCGGAAAGTATTTCAAGGGATCCTCAAGCTCAGGAACAGTGGTAGTAGTCACATCCAGTTAAGGCCAAAGTCTACGCAGGAGAGCCCGAGGGAGAGCCTCGCCCACCTGTACGTAATGTTGATGCCAGCCAAGAGCCTTGCTGTGTCTTCACAGACGGGCTCAGTCCAGCTAAGCCAGCTCTCTGCTGAGCTACCAGAAGCAAGGAGAAAATCAGCCTCCAGAGGCATTCAGCCTGTCTCTCAACAGTGCACGTGACCTCTAAGTAGAAGTCGACCGCTGCCTCCCATAAACAATCAAAGAAAAGACAATTGGATGGGCTTTCTTTTCTGTCCCATTCATTTCCTCCTCTTTCCTGAATCAAAATTACCCTCCTAGCTACTTTAGTGCTACGTATAGAAAAACAATCACTTCCATAGGTTTTGATCTATATGCTAGGAAAGTGAGACTTGGACATAAATTGGTTTTCCGCTCACAAGAGGGAATATGTATAACAGACAACAGTTTAATCCCTCGTCTCGGTCAAGCTTTGTCACAAAAAAACATACGTCACTTAATTGTAAGCTCTATTTTTCTCATCTCACCAATAAGGGAGCTGCGAATGAAGTTACTGAATGATGTGTCCAAGATCCAAGAGGCAGAGGCAGGATGGAGTTCCAGGAATGTCGGAACCCAAACCTCAAACTCCTCCTGAAGCCCAGAAAGGGGCTCCAGCCCTCCATCCTGAGGCCCTCCTCCCTCCTCAAAGAACCTGGACACTCTGCTTGAGATGGGGCATGTTTATGAACCAGGAGGCATTCCTCAAGCAAGGACATGGTGATCCACTCTCCCAAAGAAGAATCTCCACAGATATTTTTGGTAATGCAGCCTCTGCAAATCTATTTATTTAAATACTTATGTAGTGTGTGTTTGGTGTAAATGTTTGACCGAGATAAGCTCATTTAATTCAATTCCCATAATAAACCTATGAGGTGAAAACCTTTATCTCCATTTTACAGCATCTCGCCTAAGGTCGATAGCTTGGAAGAGGTGAGAGGTGGCGCCCCCCTCCCCCGCTGCCCCCACTGCCGGTGGTCCTGCTGGGGGTTGTGCTCTTCACCACCAGGCCCTGCAGCAACCTCCCTACAGACGTCGCTTGGTGGGAAAGTGACGAGAAGATGAGCCCTAGAAGACTAGATGAGCCCTAGTGGGAGAGGAAAGAATAGGGAGCCTCCCTCCTTTCCCCCAATGAGCCCAGATGTGAGCCCCATCCCTGTGCCCCCTGCCCGCCCTCCTCTCCCCCAGACGGTGTAACAGCTCAGATCACAGCCTCTGAAGCCACACAAAGTCGGGTTTGCATCTCCACTCTCCCACCTGCCAGCCGAGTAAGCTTAGGGACATATTTTGACTGTCTGGGCCTCAGTGTCCTCGGCTGTAAACCGGGGCATCAATAATAACTGCAAAACATAATAGTAATGGAAATAGTCAACTGCCAAAATGCTGTAGGTTTTCATCAAGTTTAAATTGAATAAGACAGAAAAACATCTACATAGCAGCAAGCTCTCCATCAACTTAGCATTCTTTATCTCGCTGTCGCACCCCTTTGTGATTACATCTCTTCACCCCCTCTGTCCCCCAAGATACCATAGGCATCTCATAGCACCCGTGTTCCCAAGAGCCAAGGGAATATTCATTCAGTGAATCATGCCCTCATTCCTCCTCCTGAGATAGTCCTTCTTTTAGAAGTTCATCTCTCCCTCTGAGCTCACAGTGTCACTCTTTTTTTTTTTCCAGTGTCACTCTTGATTTTCCCAGGGGCAACAGTGACACAGGGCTGACCCCACAGCACGCACTGGGTCTGCACTACATGAACCCCAGACTGTTGCTTCCTCCACGATTTCTCTCTCACCGCCCGTGTTCCCTGTACGATGAGCCTGGTGGGTACAGTCTGAAAATGCAGAGTGAATGGAGATAATTTGGTATATTATTTTGTGGAATAGAAATGATAATTCCTTCATTCCATTCCAGATGTATACATAAAGTGAAGTTCTTTCTTTTTTTTTTCATGATCTGCTTGTCAATAAATGTAATTTTAGGGGAAAAATGCTATTTTTTTCTGTATATATATTTAAATGTTTTCAAAGAGGAGTGATATTGCCCTAGGGAAAATTATGTGAGATAGTAGGTCTAGAGCTTTTTATAACAAGTTGAGAACAGTGAGAAGCCATCATCTTAATGTTACTTTTAAACCAGATCTCTAAAGTGGGACAAGATCAAAGAGAGACTCCTTTTTTTTCCAGCCCTTGTCTTTTCCTGTTTCTCTCAGTTGACTCAATGTCCTTTCCCATGGCTCGGTTACTCATCTGTCCTTGTCCCCTCATGCCCTCTAAAGAATGGGATGAGCAATCCGCCTAAACTCTGCTGGGTGTCAATGGACTTGTCCTCATTCTGGATCTCACACAAGCACTGGACGATCAGGTGTCTGATAGAGCTCGTGGGCCATTCTCACCAGTGACCTTCCCCCGCAGAAACCAGTAAAGCTTCCAGTCTCCATTTCAGTGTGCTCACTCTCCTGACCCTTTCTATCCACAGGTATCCTAAGCTTTGTAGTGAAAATGTTTTTTTTAAGAAGCTCTGTTCTGGGACACCTGAGTGGCTCAGTGGTTGAGGGTCTTCCTTCGGCTCAGGGCGGGACTCCGGGATCCTGGGATCGAGTCCCACATCAGGCTCCCTGCAGGGAGCCTGCTTCTCCCTCTGCCTATGTCTCTGCCTCTCTCTCTCTCTGTGTGTCCTATGAATAAATAAATAAAATCTTTAAAAAAAGCCCTGTTCCTATGAATCATCAGAGTATTAACTTTTTAAGCAAATTTTTACAGGTAGTATTTCCCAGGCTCTCCTTTAAAATTGCACGGTTTCTGTCATGCTCTCCTTCCTTACAGAGTTAATATAAACCTTAGGCTTGATATGATCTAATTTAATTATTTTGAACTTTTGGACCTCTTGTATGGCAGATGGGCACTTAGTTATGGGGCCATCTGATGTGCCTTTTGATAGGTAACTTGGCTAGAAGAGTCTCGTCTCTACTGGGACTAGTTCCAAAGGAAGTTTTGATGTTTATAAGACACTAAAATTCAAAGACAGAAATAACTTGTGGCAATAATAAACCAGAATATATATACTTTGGAAATTAGTTCGCAGAAGGACTTTGTAAAAGATATTGAACATTTAGCGTGTGAATTTGAGGAACATAAGAGGCACAAAGAAATCTGCCAAAACAAATTCACGCATGTTCTTAAAGAAAAATCTGTAATTCCTCCCTTACTTACATAACTTATAACTTACATAAATAGTTCTTTCTACTACATAGACAGTAAAAAAAAAAAAAAAAAAACTCTTTTCCACCACTGCTAATAATTGAAGATGAAGCTAAGATTCCAAGCCACCCCAGGAAAACTTACCTGCACCCTAAGCTCTTTGTTATCGCTCTAGACCTTAAAGTCTCTACTAAATTCCAGTCAACACAGGTAGGCTTTCCATCCAGAACTGCTCCAGTCAATAAGGCCAACAATTCCCAAGAACGTAGGAGGCAAAACACAGGGGTGAGGTTGCCGCAACCTATTTAAGCAACTAGAAACCTTGCTGGAAAGTATGTAATTAAAGAGATGCTTTGACATGACAGAGTTGAAATCACACAAGGACGTCTATTCACCTAACTGCTCTTTTTCAGACCACACGGTGGCTCTTCACGGCACCTCGTATCAAACCTTAGCCCTCATACTTTCCTCTCCAAGCTCATCTGGGTCTTTATCACTTCCAGCTCTTTACTGTCAGCTATGGTGGCCTTCTTTTAGTTTCCTGGGTGCATCGAGTGCTTTCCTTCAGGGCAGCTTGCTCCCACACAGGACATTTCCCTACGAATTCCCACACATGCACCTGCACCCCACCACCAGACCTCACCTGACTGTAGACTTGTTGGCAATTGCTCTTTAATGTTAAGCTTAAGTGTCATCCCTTTAGACTTTTCCTAGCCACCCTATAAAAGTAGGTCCACTGAATTCATTATCACAGCAGACTTGTTCTTATCACATGTATCAAAATTTATAATTATATGTGCATCTTAAATGTATATATATGTATATATATAAAATCCCAAAATTGTATATATTCCCTTTATTTATGGTCTGCACTCCCTCCCCCAGCTTAAAAGATGATTCCTGTTTCTCATTCTACCTCCAAGTACAGTCCACGGCATGTAATAGGCACTTGGTACATGAATGTTTAAAGCACAACGAAATGGACAAATGTGAAATAGGAACTGAAAAGGGGAAACAGAAAGAATGATATAGCAATATGTCTGGTAGGAACCATCTCCTAAATATTTAAAGATCTTCTATTCAACATCACTGTCCCATACCAGAGTTCCTTAAGCTTCTCAACTTCTTAGAATCACATGGGGATTTTTTTTTTTAAATACCAGGTGCATAGGCTTCATCTCAAAGCAATTAAATCTGAAGCTCCAGGGGATGCACACCATGTTTTGGTAGTTGTAAAAGTTCTCTAGGTAATTCTAATGTGTAACTAACTCTTGCCTATTCCAGGGGCTCTCGAACGCGAACTGCATTGGAATCCTGGAGAGCTTGTTAAAATATTACAAAATTGTAAGTAAATCAATAAAACATAGAGTTTGGGATCCCATTCCTAGAGTTTCTAATGAGTGGGCATTTCTAGTGAGTCCTCCTTAGGTGACGCTGATGCCGCTGGGCTGGGAACCACACTTTGAGAATCAGCAGTCTATCCTCTCAGGTAGATTGCACTGGGCTTGACTCTCATGGAGAGAAACAAAGAAGGCTCGAAATGCAAATAACAGGATGTTTTGGGCATAGTTTCCAAGCTAATCACTTCCATGTTGCTCACAACTGAGTGGAGACGCCAGAAGTCACAGAATGGCATTCAGCTGAGGGATGGAGGCACCAGGACGGCCAATACGTTGGCAACACACGCTGCGCTAATTGTATATAAAGAATCACGAGAAGACAAGGCCTACAGCACGCTGACGAAGAAAGACGGTGCCATGTGTCTCCAAATAGCCTCTAACTTCTCTATCAATGCAATCATAAACTCGAGTCTACTAATAATGCCATCTTTGAATAGGCCGCCTTCTATATGTGATGTTAAGAAATATCTTTACATCTGCATGCAGCATGCAGCCTGTTGGTTTTTAGTAAGTTGACATGCACTCGGAGTAGCAATTAACTGTGCCATTGCTTTAAACTTTTCCTTAAGGTTTAATATTTATGCTTCATCTTGAGCGTTCCAGCAGTCTGAGGGGGTCCGTTTCCCGGGCAAAGGCAGGGGATGCCCTGCATCTTTAAATGCAGCTAGGCTGATGCACGCACTTAAGAGCTTCAGTACATCATTTTGCAATCACATATCTCAGAATAATTTATACAATCAATTAAAGAGCATTATCAAGGGATGATTTGACAACTGTTGCCATGCCAACCAGTGAAGTAGACAGCACGTCCGTGTTTAAAGGCTGCACCTGGTGATGGATGTAGCAGATTTTGAGGACTCAGACAGAATCACAGATGTCCAAAGGTGTGGAGGGAACATGATTTAAAGCTTTGATGTTGTGCCATTTTTACTGGCAAAAGGGTGTTGATGGCATGTTGTTCACTTTCTCATTAAAATTCTGTCATTTTTCACAGTGTTCTGCATTCAGAGCTGAAAACTGAAGTGAGAATGCACTTTACAGACTGATAAAATATGATAGCAAAATGGATGATGTTCATTTGCAGGCTGAATTAATTTAAAAAAAAAAAGTTTGTGTCAGTGCATTTATGAAAAGCCCGTTAATCAGACGCAACTTTATCAGCTTTAATGGACATATCTTAAACACTTTTACATTAATAATTAAAATCGTGGATGGCAAATGGCTTTCGGCGCATTGAGCTAAGAAGTATTTGGAATGGGTCATGATCGAACACAGCAGAAACAGAAAGGACACTTTTCCATGCCCAGAGTGCCTGATTTCTTGAAGCCAGTGGCCATGAGCGAATCAATAAACCCTAAGATTTTGCAAGACAGGCTGGTCTTTTCCCTCCCTGGGTTATTCCAGAAATCAAGGGAGACCCAAGGGCATTCCCGAGTATAGACCTTATACTGGTAGGCAACAGAGAGGAGATTAGGGCTTATATCTATGGAATCAGCAAGCCAATTCTCCTTCCAGCACGTCGTAATTCTTGGCCCTAGTAAAGCATGCCTTTTATGAACCAATTGCTTATATTTTGATAAGCGTGATAGACGCACGGCGCACCATATCTTTATTAATAGTGTGAGGATTATGAATTGAGTCTCCAAAGCCAGACTGAATCTCCACTCCACCACTTGCCAGCTATGTGGCATTGGGCAAGTTACCCAATCTCGCTCTGCCTCAATTTTCTCACCTATAAAAGGAGGCTAACAGCACTCACATCTCAAGGTGGCTGTGAGGATGAAATGAGTTACAATATGTAAAGCACCTAAACAGTGCCTGGAGTATCTATCCTCACGGTCGTTATTATTACAATTATCATCATTATGACTCTTCTATTAAGCCTCCTAGCCTTTCAAAAAATGACTATTGAAGCACCACTAATTTTTGCTTTCTGTTCACAAACACAAGTTGCTGCAACGTGGGGAGCGAATCATAAAGTCCAGCCGATGATTCACTGTATTGAATGATCACAGGAAAAGTTACATTGGGATAAAACAACTTGATGGAAATAAAATGAAAGGACAGGTGGTTGATAGAGGCAGAAGAGGCGGACAAAGTGATGGCATCATCTAATGTTCTATAGCAAACTTTGGGTTCCTTCCACCACCACCTCCTTCCTGGGCTGAAACGAGCCAGGCTAATAGAAGGGAGTCTTTGTAGAACATAAAAAGAAGCTGGGATGCTTTAAAGCAAAATGACTTCCCACAGTTGTGTTCAGAGGTCATTTCAGCAATAAAAAGCGTTTTTTAGAGCCTTCAGTTTGAGACTGGATCTTGAAAGCCTGCTGTCCTTTACCCTCTACTCTCAGAGGCAGGAGGACACTCTTATCTGCTTAAGGGGAACTAAGTGAAACCAAAGGAGTGAGGCTCTGGCTTGAGGCTGAGAAAAAAGAAATGGAACTCTCGGGCCCAGGTAAAAGGAAAGGGCAAATTGTTGGGGGCACCACAGGCAGATACTCCCCGTGCCAATCCCAGGAGGCTCATAGGAACTTACAGGTGACTCAGGAGAAAAGTGTTTTAAATTCATTCTCTGGATTCTTGATATGTGCTGAATCTTCTGTAAGATATTTTTTTTTCTGTGATGGACTGTGCCTTCTGTCCTCCCAACATTAAACGCACAAAAGAAGGGGACAAAAACTAAAAACTAACATAACCAAAAACATTCCCAGGTAAATGGTTATCTTGGCTGATGTGAAACACAATAATGATCAACTCAAGAGCAGACGCCAGATGCTATGCAAACTTTTGAGCTCATTAGCCTCAGCTCCTAGCGTCAAAAGCCGGTGTCCAGATCCAAAAAATTCATCTACATACTATTGCCAGGAGGAAAGACTCAGGCACTGATACTGTCTAGCAAAATATACTAACACTATCATCGATTTTGAATGCTACTAAATATCTCTCGAAAGTCGGACATGACCACACGTTTGTAGATATATGTGCCCATCTGCAAAGGGACAAGACTCCATATAAGGCCAGTGATATATGAGGAGTTAAGACAGAAAGCCCTATGCATATGAATGAACATGCAAGTAAGTACCAGTGATTGGTAAACGTGATTATGCCACCTGAAGATTATACCACCTGCATCATTAGTTCTTGGCTTTTCCTCTTGGTGCTCACCTTTCCTAAAATGTGATTTAAAAAATATCTCCGTACACATATACACAGAAATGTACACAGACTCCCACGCACACTGTATAAAAGAGTGCTGTGTGTGTGATAAAACATTCAATAGTCTCTGCTTTCAGGAGCTTCTGATAAGGTTGGAAAGAAAGTAACAAATATATGAAAAGTTAGATGAGAATAGAAGACACTGAAATAAAAAGGATCACGAAGTGGTTTATACATATTTGCCAAATAATTGGTATGAATAATGTATAGAGTAAGGTTAATATTTCTCCATAAACAAGAGCTTTTTTCCTTGGGCTTTCCATTTATTTCATTTCTCTTTCTCTTCCTCTTGATGCTGAGAAGTCTCTTTATTTCCAATTTTATTTAAGGTATCAAATATGTATTTTTGCTTTTGATATTAATAAAAGAGATGTCAATATCTGATTACTTACAGATGTTCTTTAGTATCTTGGAAATAGGATAAGGATTCTGTTTAGAACCCTTAGGAGAAGAGTTTGCTGCCTAGATATTGGTTTCAGTTTTTTCCTATGATAATTGTCAATAACTTGTGAAGAAAGAAAGTTTGCTTACTTGCTCATTTAGCAAATAAGCATTTATCGAAAGCCTACCACGGACCAGGCCTCAACATTATAAAGAGAGAAATATAAGCCATGATTTCCACCCTTAAAAAAGGATTGTTTTAAATGAAAATTTAAGAAAATGAGGACCAGGGGATCCCTGGGTGGCTCAGCAGTTTAGCGCCTGCCTTTGGCCCAGTGCGTGATCGTGGAGTCCCGGGATCGAGTCCCACGTCGGGCTCCTGGCATGGAGCCTGCCTCTCCCTCTCCCTCTGCCTTTCCCTCTGCCTGTGTCTCTGCCTCTCTCTATGTCTATCATAAATAAATAAAATCTTAAAAAAAAAGAAAGAAAGAAAATGAGGACCAGTACTCAATCCCCAAGGGCCATTGAACGGTACATAAATTTTGAGTGTTTAGAAGTTTCTAAATCTCCCAAATTGCTTGATATCTGTGTTGTTCAAACTTTGGTTTTTGTTTTGTTTTAGTTTGCTTTGGGAGGAGCAATTTTTCAGTGTGTTGTTGTTTGTTTATTGATATCTCCCCACATATGCTGGTAACAGACCAAGAGTTTGCAGAATCCTGGGATCCAGAGGCAAGGCCCTCTGTGCATGTGTGCATGTCTCTCTGCACTCCTTTCCATCCTAATGTCTTTCCTTCTGTCTTCACCTGGGACCACTGAACTTACCACTCATCTTCTGGAAAGAGAAGGAAAAAAAGGAGTGCTAAAGGCACACAGAGTAAGATGCACAGGCTCATGAAGCCTGTACCACGAGAAGGACAATGGGTGGATTGTTGCAAAGAATTAAACATTTTGGAGAGGAATCTTTTAACTTGTATTAATCATCAGTCAATGTTCAAGACACTGGGGACATAGAAGACAAGTTAGAGGGCATGTGTGGGAAGCTCTCCCCAAACGAGCTCGAAAGCTTTAGGCAAAAGGATTTCAAAACCAGTGGTTAAAGGAAATGAAATACATATGGAAAGACAGGGAGAGATAAAATGTGAATTTAGTTCAAAGTTACTTTATGACATACAGATGACTTGACTTAAAAAGAGATGAAACACAAAATAATTATAAATTTGCTCATAAGACAAAAATATGCTGAAACAGTGTTAAGATTAGTCTTGTGTCGAGTAAAGGCCTTTATCTCCCCATTTCTTGGATCTGTCTCCTTCAAACCTCAAGTAGAAACACTTTGAAAAGAATGATTGCGTATGTTGATTTCATGGTGAACCTAAGAACTTTTGTTTGACTTTTCTCTTCCAATTTTCAATGCTGCCAGGACAAGAAAGATTAATCCATTCTAAATACCACAATACCAAGTCCATTCAGAGGGCACTAGATCGTGACTTTTTTATTTAAAAAAAAAAAAAAAAAAGGCTCTTAAGCATTAGTTGAAACTGTGATGTCATAAATTTGAATCTTATTTTAAAAATGTATTTTGCAGTCTTCATTCTGCTATTATAAAACTAAGTTCCTCAGTCACAGGTCTGATGTGGGATTGATGAGTAATCGTGTTAATAATTTTAATTAATTTGAATACAGAATTCTTTTATTTTCAAAATCCTGTCTCAACTGCTTGACTCGATCTCTACAACCAGCCCTCTGAGCTTCACGAATGAATCGGATGGGCAAGATGGAGGACAGGAACTGACACACATTGACAATTAAAGTGTGTCAATCCCTGTGGTGGACTTTACATGTGTTGCCTTATTAAATCCTTATATTAGGTCTGTGAAGGAGCTTTGATCAAGTCACTTACTTGCTCTGTGACTTTGTCTGGAAAATAAGGATAAGAACAGTAACTAAATTATAAGATTTTCATGGAGATCACCTGAATTAATACATGTTGAGTTTTTAGACTAGGGCATGTTAAGCATGTCATTCTTGTTATTACTAGTACAGTTGCCATTTATAATAGCTCCACTTCTAGATGGGGAAACTGAGGCTTTTGGAAGTTAAATAACATAGATGGGCTAAACAATTGAGAAGGAATTTGAATCCAGATCTATCTGACTCGAATATCCAAATTACTGCAGCTTCCAAAATCCTGCGGAGAATAATGTTTATCCATTCATTTGATTTAACAGTGATTGAGTCCTTAGCTTTGTTCCTATTACCAAACTGGGTACTTTGGGTGATAAAGGAAGACATAAAAATACCTCCTTGGGAAACACCCAACAAGACAACAATGAAATGATGTGAGATGCATTTCATAAAGCAGGATTAAGTTCAATTCCAAAAAAGTCATGGAAACAGTAAGTGTTTTTGCATTTTGTGTATATAAGGCAGCAGTGGGGGTGGAGGTGTTTGGAGATAATGCAGTGGAGAATGTTGGAATTACCCCAGATTGCTGAAAATAAATGTTTAAAAAAGGTGAAGGGTGAAAATAATGATCGTGGTTTTAGGATATGTAACCATAATGTAAGTATGTCAATACTAGTACAAACTAGTGTTATTTTATTGCAAATGTTATTAGAAACAGAATTCATATCAAATATCCAAAACTCAGAGGCAATGATAAGAAAAACAGAGAATACCAGAACGAAGTAAATGTCATAGAATGTGAGTGCCAAGGGGTATGAATCTCTTACAAAAATCAATGTCATGGGAGATGGGTATTGACAGCCCATCCCACCTCTCATATACATAACAGACTCTTTGGAGAGGAGTCAAGAGCAAGCAACATGGAAACCGTAGAACAGGAGAAGAGTAATGCTGTTAGTAATGGGGTGCCCTTGGCAAGGACTTGATGGGAGATGATCTAAGAGGCCAGTGAGGGTCCTAATGGCTGCAGGTGTGAAAAGAAGGTCAATCCATGACACATAATGAAAGAAGTCCCCTTCCAGCTGGGACGGTTTTCCAGAAAAGTACTTGACTTCGGAGAGTTACGTCTCACTTAAAGAAAATGAAGCAGGGTTGATCCTGTCCTGTCAGGGAAAAACTTGCAGGACTGACTTGTCCTTTTCCAGCTCTGATTTCTCTGACTTCCTATTTCTAAGGAATAAAGATTTTTAAAGGCTTACTTAAAAAAAAAAAAAAGACTCATAAGGATTTTTTAAGCCATTGAATAGCTCTTATGAAACAATATCATGATGAGTTAAGTGAAAATTAGAGCCACATGCCTAAAATTTCTCTGAAAAAATACACATATCCTTTAAAATGAAGGAGGAAAGTGCCAGGAAAAAAATATGCTTTTAATTTGTTTGAGTTGAAAACATTTGAAACATATTTTTAGACACTTGCCAAGGATTTTTCAAAAGCCATTGGATTTCTCATAACCCCTAAAAGATGTCTTCCTTTTGAGGAATGACAGGGAGTAACTGCTTATTTACTAACTCAAAATCATATCTGCCAATGCTTTGGACCATTATTATCTTTTTTCACACCTGCAAGTTTGAGTCAAAAATAAAATATCTGTAATTATGGCTTTGGGGAAAGAAGGAAAGACATTTCACTTTTCTATCTTTTCATTATTAAGGAAGAAAACATTAGTGACCCTAAGAAATTTTGAGTAAGCATTGGAGCTACATGTAGAAAAAATGGGTGACTTTTCTTACGATTTATATAATTATAATTCTTATAATTTAGATGATCAAGGATTAGTGACAGACCTAAATGCTGCCTGCAGTCAGAGGTGTCCATAATGGTCACAGTTAAGTTTTCCATCTCTTTCTGTATGGTTTGAAATTTGTATGAGGAGAACCTCAAATGCCCTGAGTAACAATACAACTCAAAGGGATGTCCTTTAGAGAAATTGCTCCTACGACAACTGCTAATGGGCCCTCATCTCATCCATTGGTTATCAGAGCAGATGAGTTTATCAGACCTACTGCTTGACCTCTTGGCCCAGAATTTCCAACTTACAAGTCTACATGGTTACACCATGCCAGAGATTGTGGGACTCTAGGGATGAATGGTTTTCACATGTGGCCTTGAGTGTGAGTGTGAAAGGAAGAGAGAAGAAAGGAAGAAAAAGGGGAGAGAGAGGGAGAGAGAGAATGTGTTTGTGTGAGTGTATGTGGGAGGAAGGGATGGGAAATGATTTACATAACCAAAGGGTAACTCATTATTTTTTTTTTACCTCAGAGGAACCTGTGATGTAATGAAGAGTCTTGTGCTTACCCCCCAGGGGTCAGAGTTCAAATCACATTTCTATCTAATTATGAAGCCTTGGGAAAGTGCTGAGTGTCTGTTTGTCATATTTCCATCCCTCACTCACATTTTTCTCAAAGGGAAGCTGTCCCTAACCAAAGACCCTGGAGGTTAAGCAGCCATATTGGACTCTATAAAATACCTTCTTCCTGAACACAGTTGATTGGATCAGAAGTGTATATCTGATCCAATGGCAACCAACTGCTGGGAAATCCAGTGATCTACGAGCCTAACTCAATAAGACTCTCTCTTTCTCTCTTCCTCATTCTCTTGATAATCTGCTTGTCAGTACTGGGAGCCATTACTAGAAATCATGATGTACAGCTACAGTTGAAAAACACACGATAACCTAAAATATATGGAGTCATGATTTCACAAGGAAGCACAGGTATCCATGACATAGAAACAAGGAGACAAGGGTGATTGGATCATGTTAGTGACAAAGTGCTAGACAGTGGTCCATGACCCTGACATCCTTAGACATCCAGAATAATGCCGTGGGTCCATCTTCATGACCCAGGACCTTCTGAGTCCTCTGTTCTTGGCTCTTCTCAAGATTTTTCTTTTTACTCCATATATATCCCAACAATCACCCCTCTTTAACTGAGTTTTCTTGGAGGGTGTACGGCACTCAAAACCAAGTGCCTAAATGAGTCTTTTGATGACTATGTACCTCATAATGTAAACTCCTTTAGAATGCAAAAATCTGGTGGAGTTTCGATAATATCCCTTGTAAGCAATTAGATAGGGTTCCATCGTCTACACCAGTCTTTGTCAGGGGAGGGGTTTCTGCAATTATAACATCAAACCAGGCTAACCAGAAGAGGCAGATCTTGGATGATGCCCTGAACTCTTAAACTCAGTCTCGCGTTGTTTCTTCCCATAAGTCTCATCTCTCCTATTCTCTTTGGGACCTCCTGTGGGCTCATTTTCTTCTGAGGTTACTATCAAACACACGCTCTCCAGCTTTGCTTTTATATTCATAATTCCTCTACAACCAGCACTAAGCATCCCAGCCTTTCTGGATCTATCCCATGCCTATCCTTCCATGCACTGATTCTTTTTCAAGAAAATTTTAAAAGAGAAAAGAGATCATCATAAGAACTAAGCACGCATTCAGAATTTACCTGGGAGTACCTATTCAGATGTTGCATAAAAGGAAACACAGCTCTCTCCATTTAAAAATTAGAATGGTTGGTGGCTTGCACCTGGCGGGCTCAGCTGATACAACATGTGACTCTTGATCTTGGAGTCATGAATCCAAGCCCCACGTTGGGCCCAGAGATTACTTTTTAAAAACTTAGAACTGGGTACAGACAATTATTCGTTTCATGCCTCTTTGTGCTGGGTATGGAGTTTGATGACCTGAATATGTGAGTAAAGATCAGAGAAAACCATCAAGTTGTTTTAATGCAAGAAGTGTAACAACAGTGGCAACAACTGCCTCTATTTTTAAGTGTTCATATGCATAGGCCACTTTATGTGTCATTTAGTGTTCACAACTACCTTATCGGAAAGTATTATTCCCATACTAATCTTATTCTAAAATGAGATTGGTTAAAAACATGCCTACAGTCACAAAGTTAGGACATGGCAGGCCTGAACTGCTAATCGTGATCTAATTCCAAATTCTTTGCTTTTTTGCCCTACACATAATTGATTTCTTTTGTCTTACCTCCTCTTTTAAAAACAATCAAATCCACCTCTTGGAGCCTTGTTGACACCAGCTGCTGGTGGCAGAGGTCGCCATAAACACTCAATTCATTCCCTCCAGCAGGTTCCCCTGACTCCCAGGGTCCACATGCTGGAATGAGTTTCCCTTTCCCTCATGCCTTTGGCATTCTGACAAAACCTGAGCATTGTTTCTATAACCAATCCCTAAGCTAAGGTGGAATGCTCACTCTGTGTAATAATAACTGTCTGCTTGGTCAGAGACCTACTCAACAAACACTGTACCAAGCCCATGTCTGATGCAAAAGGGACAGCTGGGCTAACTGAAATTGGGTGTCCACACGTCTTCTGATTTTGATCTTCTGGAAACTGAGCTCATTGAAAAAGTTGGGGCAAGGGAAAAAAAATCTTGCATTGCTATAGCACTTTATAGTTTATAACTGTGGCTCTCAATTTTATTATCGATTAAAATCACCTGGAAATCTTAAAATACGGATGCCTGGCTCCTACCTCCAGAATTGTGATTTGTCACCTGAGCATTGGGACTTTTAAAAGCTTTCCAGATGATTCTAACATGTAGTAATTTGGGAACTAGTGGCTTATACTGTGTCCACCCCATTGATGGAGAGCTCTGAATGCAGGCAGATGCTACTCCATCTTACAAAGGCTTCTGGTCTGTAAAATGGGGATAATAAAGGTGTCTATATTATTGAAAGTATGTGGAAGCCTAGATAAAATCTGGCTTAAAAAGCATTTTAAACAATAAACATTTTTTCAAGTGCTAGCAATCACTATTATTAATATATAATTCAGTTACATCCCAAATCATATTGTGTCAGTATTTATTATCTGATTTCTTCCCTGGCTTTATAAATTCCAGGCAGACACAACCATGACTTTCTCTATTCCTAGTGTCCAGTGTAGGATTTGGTCCACTGAAGACAACCAGTTGGGATTTGTTGAGTGGATGGGCGGATAATTGGATAGATGAATTTAAACAAGTGGCATAGTCGGGTGCAAAGGATGATGGGAATGAAAACCAAAGACCAGGGTTTGAACTGTGCCTCTGTCACTTACTAGCTGTGTGGACATGGGCAATTCTCTAACTATTTGAGGGCTTGATTTCTCCATCCGGAGCCAGTAGCCAGTGATTTTATCACTTAGCATGTGCTGTGGTCTCTGGTAAGCACTGGGGCTATGAAGATGAATAAAACACAGGCCCCTCTATTGAGCTGCAACCACATCTTGGGGGGAAAAAAATTATGTCTTTCCTCTCTTCTTTTCCTGTGCTAAGAATTGGCTCAATAGTTGTTAAATAATAACAATTGTAATAAGACGATAGCATCTTATTTCAAGAGCTCCTATAATAATACCCTTACTACCCATCGTGTTTTTTCTCTTAAATAATAGTATAAGGTGCTAGAAGTGACACAATCAGAAGCTTAGTAAGATGCAAATAACTGTTAAACCAAACCTGTGAATAAATAACAGTTTTTGAGAGTATCTATCACATTCATTTCATCTGAAGGAAAAAAAATTCAGTTTTTAATAACATTCTGTGAAGAATAGGACAATAAAACCTTTACAATGGCCTCACATGAAGACTTTCTTTGAGTTTATAGACAGTCTATGTATTTAAGTGAAGATTTTAAAATGTTTAAATTTTCAGCCTGAAAGCACTTTTCATCTGAGATAAATAGGTATTTAATATGACTTACCGAGATAATTGTCTTAAATTAACTGAAATTACATAAAGAGAAAAAAGTCACTCATGCTTTAACTTTCTCACATAAATCCTGTAATTATTTTTAAATCTTTCTCTGTGCATGCTCTTTGTTTTCCATCAACAGGGTCAAGGCATGTACATATGGTTTCTGCCTCCTTTGTTTACTTGATATACTCCCAACAAGGTATTTTGGAAAAATCGCCGACAGATCCAGATTTGCGTCTAGCCTCTAATGCCTACTGGCTGTGTTATCCTGGGCATGTCATGTAAGTAAGCAAGCTCATCCTGGCTTACTCACCTGTAAAAGAGAGATATTAGGATTTACCTCTTGGGATATTATGAGAGTTTCATTAATGATTTAATTGTGTATCGTGAATTTTATTTTAATTTACGTAATTGATTAACTTAATCATCTATCACGTGAGAACACTTGAAGCAATATAGATGTCCCATAAATACGATGTTCCCTTCAAGAACAAGCTCCTTCCATTCTACTCCACAACCAAACTGTACCGTGTCACATGGTTTATCCACAGTAGCTTCCCTTCCAGAGAGCAGTGTTCTTTGGAAGTGAAGGGATCCAGAATATACCACTGGATATTTTGTTTTTTCTGAACTCTCCTTATCTGCCTAAAAGCAGAGCCATCAAAAGAACTCACGTGTCACAAATGCCCTCCCTGGAAGTTTCAAAATCAGTACAGACTGACTTCTATCACTGCAGACAAGAAGCTGGCACCGGGATAAGGAATTGCCTTAACAGTCGTTGTCACAAAACCATCCTATCTCCTGTCTCTTCTCCGAAGGGCCCATTTATCTTTCCTAAAAGTCATTTGTTTTCCCTTAAGTGCCCTTCCTCCCCTCCCCTTCTATTAAGATAGTATATAGGGCCCAAATCCTAACTTCTTCCTCGACTACCATTTTTTCTGTGAACATCTACCTAAGTACGTGAATAAAAAATGTCTTTTCTCTTGCAAAAAAAAAAAAAAGTAAGAAAGAACCCACAAAAAAAACAAACAAAACAGAAAAGCAAACTCCTTGAGCTCAATTCTCACTATGTCAACCACTGATTTAAAAAAAGAGAGCGAGAGAGACGCCTGGGTGGCTCAGCGGCCTAGCATCTGTCTTCAGCTTAGGGTGTGACCCCGGGGTCCTGCGATCCAGTCCCTGCTCCCTGCAGGGAGCCTGCTTCTCCCTCTGCCTGTGTCTCTGCCTCTCTCTGTGTGTCTCTCATGAATAAATAAATAAAATCTTTAAAAAATAATTAATTTAATTTAATTTAAAAAAACAACTGGCATGGCTCACCCGTTGCCTGCATAATGAGTTCCACACTGGTTAGCAGGTACATGGTCCCACATCTGGTCCCAAACCACAAGCCTTCTCTAGCACAACCACCAGAGCCTTCTCCTCCTCAGACACCTGTCCTCTGCTGCAAGCACCCTGGGTACCTACCTCATTCCCCAGTCTCACTTTCCACCATCTGTGCTTGCGCTCACTCTTTTCCCCTTACCTCCCTTAACATTATTTTTATTTCTTGTATGAACTAAAAGTACTCTGCCTAACACTAAATATTTTTGTACAAGTGTCTATCTTCCTAAGAGTACTAAAGCTTTCTCGGAGGCAAAGGTGGTGTCTTGCTTCTCTTTGCATTCTTCCCAACATTTCACAGACAGCTTCACTCATAATGAATGCATCCTGGGAAGCTGCTGCATTGAAATTACTTATTTGACATTAAATAGGCACCGCAATAAGGGAAATCTGTTTTTCCATTTTTCAACTGATTATGATGAGAGATATTAACATGAGCTCCGAAGCAGTGGCACTCAACGCTAACAGAACTCAGGAAGTTTGCCTACTTGCAAAGCAGCTAATATGAACAGATGCCAAAAGAAGATCAAAGACGGTCCTGGAAGGAGTTACACAAATTGACTTCACTGAGCTGCCCTGTTTTCAAGAAGGTGTGGCGACACCAGGGACGGAAGGCAACATGGACTAAAAGTTGGGTGCAGAGGTTCTGGAACCACACCACCCAAGTTTGATTTTTGACTCTACCAGTTCCTGCCTTGGGGCCCTGGGGCAAACACCTGGACCTCTGTTTACATCATCTGCAAGCTAAGGGTGGCCTTTGTGTGAGGAATAAGTGACCTGAGGTAGGTGAAGCACAGAGGATGGGGCCAGGCACACCCACGTGCTGTGTAAGTGTTTATAAACAAATAAAGGACATGCATCTTACAGATACTCCCTAGGAAAAGGAAGAGTCAAAACACAGACAAAAGATGATAATTGATGAAGCAAAGATCTATAACCGTGCTTTTTCATTACGTTTTCATTATAATTCCAATATCCTAGTTTCAGGTGTATAATGTAGTGATTCAACCATTCTATACGACACCCAGTGCTCATCACAGCAAGTGTACTCCTTAATCTCCATCACCCGTTTCACCCACCCCCCCACCCCACCCCTCTCCCCTCTGGTAACCATCAGTTTGTTCTCTATAGTTAAGAGTCTGTTTCTTAGTTTGTCTCTGTTTTCCTTTTTCTTCTTCGTTTTGTTTCTTAAGCTCCACCTCTGAATGAAATCATGTGGTACTTGTCTTTTTCGGACTTACTTTGCTTCGCTTTATGCTCTCAAGCTTCATCCATGTTGCTGCCAATGGCAAGATTTCATTCTTTCTTATGGCTGAATAATATTCCATTGTATATATATCCTACATCTTCTTTATCCATTCATTTATCCATGGACACTTGGGCTGCTTCCATAATTTGGCTATTGTAAATAATGCTGCTGTAAACACAGGGGTGCATGCATCCCTTTGAATTAGCGTTTTTGTAATTTGGGGGCGAATATCCAGTAGGGTGGTTATTGGATTGTAAGGTAGTCCTCTTTTTAACTTTCTGAGGAAACTCCATACTATTTTCCACAGTGGCTGTACCAGTTTGCATTCCCCCCAACAGTGCAAGTGCAAGAAGTTTCCTTTTTCTCCACATCCTCGCCAACCCTTGCTGTTTCTTGTGGTTTTTATTTAGCCATTCTGACAGGTGTGAGGTGATATCTCATTGTAGTTTTGATTTACATTTCCCTGATGGTAAATGATGTTGAGCATCTTTTCATGTATCTGTTGACCATCTGTATGTCTTCTTTCAAAAATGTCTTATAACAATGCTTTTTATGGTGTGATTCCCAAATGATCTATATTAGACTCTTCTATAGAACTTAATAAATACAGATTTCTGGACCCTATACTAGAACTACCTATCAGACCTTGTAAGAGGTACATAGAAATCCAGGAGGTTGCATTTTAAACATTCCCAGGTAATTCTGATACACTTTATGAAATACTCATCTAGAACCCTGATGCTCAAAGTAGACCCATGGAGTAGCACCAGCATCACCTGGAAGCTTGTCAGAAATTCAGAATCTCAGGCCCCACCCCAGACCCACTTGATCTGAATTTTCATTTTCACTGACCCCAGGTGAATCATAGGCATATTAAAGTTTGAGAAGTCTTGGTTCTAGAAGATAAATACTGAGGGAATTAGAAAAGGATTTATTATACACAAGAAAAGGGGATCCCTTCTTTTAAGATGAGAGAGAAATAACTGATAGAAGTTGTACATATATATTCATTAACTGATGCAATAAATATCTGTCCGGGGTCTACCACACGCCAGACACTAATCTGATACTGAAGAACAAGACAGACATACTCTCTATGCTGTTCAGTGTATTGGATAAGGCAATGATGTGACAAATAAATTCTGAAACCCCACAGATTTAATCCCATAGAAGTTTATTTCTCAGGAAAAACCAATGAGGATATTCCTGATTGGGAGGTGGAATTCCATAGGGTCTTTCAGGGACCCAGGCCCCTTCTAAGACTCTGCCCCCTCTGGGGACCACAGTCCCCTCTGAATCCTTTGCATATGGCTGGTTAATGGGAAAACAAGTTTTCAGAGGATCTCACGGGAGGTGTCCACAGGCCCTGCCTAAAAGTAGGGTACATTCCTTCTGCCCAAATGCTGTTGGCCGCAGCTCAGACACTTGGCCACCCTGAATTGTCAGGCTGGGAAATGCAGCAGATGTGTGACCAGCAGGGAGAGGACATGGGGTTTTGGTGAACACATGGCAGCCACTTACCATTGAAAGGCTGAGGATGCAAACTCCAAGTTAGAGAAATAAAGGACCAGAAGGAATGAAGTTAGCATTGTCGGGCAAGTAAGAAACCTCAGTTAGAAGAGATACTTGGTGCATGAGTCATGTCAGACAGACTCCTTTTAAAGTAAAAGTGAAATTTTAATAAATTAAAAAAAAGTAGTTTATATCTTAATTTATCTAACCTTGGCAATAACTCTGTAAAATAAGTATCATTACTTCCTCTACAGATGGAAAAATGAAGGCACAGGGAGATTAAGTAACTTGTCCAAGTTAGTAAGTAACAGAGTCAGGATTCAAATTCAGGAGCCCATGTGCTTAACCAGTAGGCAACAGTCTCCTCTTGGCTGGCCTCTCACAGCTGGGTTTTAAAAGCATGAAGAGCTGTGTGGAAGCTAACAACACAGCAGACAGTATTATTTTTACACAGAACTTATAACTTACAGCAGAGTTCTGTGGTATTTAAACCAACAGAGAATGAAAAATTATTACCTTGGAAAAATATGTATTTGCTTTGGTTAGTACCTGTATCCCTATCCAGTAGATTTATTTGGGTTCTACGCAACAAAAAGCAATTCTGATTAACTTAAACAAATAATTGATTCTTCAGAATAATACCAGGTAGCTCATGGAATAATAATAAGGCTGGAGATAAGAGAACCTTCCTTCTAGTGCTACTGTGAATCTTGAGTTATGTCATCTCTGTGTCTTGGCCTAGACTGCCCTGAAAGCAGAGCCTCAGGTTGAAGGCTTTTGAACAAGTAGGACATTTGAGAAGTGGTCTTAGGGCAATAGGGAAAGCCTAAATACTAGAACAAGTTATTGAGTTGGCCACCACTATGGACAGCTTCTGAGGAATCTTATAAAATGTTCTCAAAGATGTCCTCCCAGCAGCTATAAGGAAGGTGCATAATCTTCCATCCATCTATGGTCAAGAGTGGCTCCATGGGCATTAGCTTCCCTTTCACTCTGTAGTTGTGAGAACCTCCCCCAGCAGAGAAGCTCCAAGCCCAAAAGCTAGTGGTATTCCCTACAGGCCTGAAAGAAGGAGACGTCAGGTTGTACCTGATTAGGAAGGTAGAAGCCACAAAACTGCTGCTGAAACAGTGGCCAGTGGAAAAGAGAGACTGAGAAGCTACAAAGCAGCTGATACTGCATGCAGCCTGTTCAGCACACTACTTCTTGACACAAAGAAAGTACTGAGTACACAAGGGTCAAGCAACAAAACGGGTCCTGTGTATGCAGAGGGAAGAAGACTCCCCAGGTGATGCTGCCATGGTCGGGGAGGGAGGACATTTCCATTTTCGGTGGCACTGAAAAGCCAGCTAAGTGGTCTGGTCCTTGGAGATGAACCATGATTCCCTATTACTAAATGTCCTCTCCTTCCAACAGCACTTCAATTTACATGAATGTTAATTACTAAAAATTTAGCCCTATAATGATGTAATCAGACAGGCAGTCCTCAGCACTGAGTGGATAAAATAAATTGCCCTTCTTTCAAAATCACTTATATCCAATCTCTACACTTTTCCCTTGATTGGAAGACTCATACGGACAAGTGCAAATCATAACGCAAAGCCATACACGTGCGTAATGCATATAGTTTCTTTCAGTGAAGGGTGCTTGATTAAGGGAAGATGACAGGAAAGATTAAAACAGGGCAGGATAATCTCTGGAGCATCCTTTAAAAGTCTGCTGGTCAGAGATAATCACCCAGCAACTTTGCATTTCAGAGTAGCAAGACCTTTCGAACTGAATTTATGATGAAAACATATGCATTTCTTGTTAAACCATCATTGAGTACATCTGGAAATCAAATCTTAGAAGAGAGGAAGACCAGGCCTTTTCTCTTAACAGAAACCATTAAGAAGTTTCTTCAAACAGACTAGAGAAGAAAAGGGGGAAGTGAAAGTTTCTGATCAATGTTAGTGGGGTTTTTTCCCCTCCAGACAGGTTGAAACAGGTCATATCACAGAGCTTCCCTACTCTCCTTACCTCTTCCAGCTTGGTATATTTGACCCTAAGAAACAGTTTCTGGTCCCGAGAATTCAGATTTCTAGAGAATTTGTTTTGCAGTCAGAGGGAAAACTGAAAAATAACCATCCCAACGCTTGCCATGAATTTATTTTGCCAAGAAAAATCTGGGTAGGAAAGAATAGTTATGAAATCAAAACGGTTTCAACAAATTTGGATTAGGATTCCTGGCTTTGGCAAATTACAGAAACTACCTGGTTTCTGTGAAGAGTCGTGTGGGCTGGAAACAGATGCTCGTTTCAACTCTCTTTGGGCCGCCCAAGGATTGTTTCAGTTGATGCTTGCGGTATTAACTACAGAAACATAAAGGCTATGACAATTTCAAACTACTCTTCTTGGGGATTAAAATGGCTCAATTAAATAATTAGATTCTTGAGTGGCAAAGTCAACCTGCTGACAAAGAAAAAACTGTACGCGTGCCCTGCACATTGGGAGAAATATAAGGCGGTGCTGCAAAGAGTAAAGCCACCTACTGCTCTGTAAGATTTCAACTGGATCACTTATGCACTTGTTTGACCCGATTTTATCACGTCACTTCAGAATTTGGTCCCATGTGAAATATGAATGGAAATTTTAAAATGTCTATATAATGGCATTAATATAAGCCATTTTATAGAGATAGGCAGTGGCCATATACCACATTTTTCTTTTGTGCCCAAAAGAAAAATAGATATGATGAATCTTAGCCTCAGAAAGATTAGAAGTCCTGCAAGTTGGCTAGAAATAGCTGTTCCTACTTCCCTGAACTACCGTGGGTGGCGGCCCCTGGCAACAGGCCATGCGTGGCCTGCTTGGCCTCCCACAGCAGTCTTGGAATATGAGATGAGGTCAGAGAGGCAGGGAGGGGCCAGATCAAGGAGACGAAGAGCACCCAGGGGCCAGACCTGGTAGGCTTCGTAGGGGTTCAGTGATTTCCTTTTTTCTAATTGCTGTAGAAAACCACTTGAATTTGAAGTAGAAGAGTGACATGACCTGATTAATCTTCTTTAAAAGGTTGTTCTGTTCGCTGTGTGGAGAATGGATTTTAGGGAGCAAAGATTGGAAGATGGGAGTAGCTGAGCACGTTGGCAGACTGCAGTGGAGTCTATGAGTGCCACTTCGCTTAACGCTTTGCTGAAAGGGGTTTCATTTGTCTGGAATTGGTGAATCAACTTAGAAATGCACTTATTTCTACCACTTTGCCATCTATATACATACAGGGAATATCTATGGTTGCCAACATTAGAAACACCAGCTGTTGTGTGGCCTAAAGAAAGAAAAGGACTATTTAACTCCTATTGCAAAAAGTCCAGATGTACCTCATGGTTGCTTGATATAAGCTTTACTTCCCGGTTCTCGTAAGTCCAGCCAGGAACAAGGAGAGACAGAAGAGAGGAAAAGGTCTTTATCTTAACAAGGTTTTTACTTTTGATGCGGAAAGGTCAGGAAAATATTTTTACAAAGAGAGAGAGAGAGAGAGAGATCCCAAAATAACAAAAACCCCACAAACATTTGCCAGAACTGTATCACATGACCAACCCTAGCCATAAGGGAGGCTGAGACATTAAGTATTTTTACCCAGGCACTTTGCCATCCTAGACAAAACTGGAATTCTCCCAGTGTGGGGGGAGTGGGGTGGGGGAAGGAGTGGGTAACGTAGTGGACTACTGGGGTCTGCCCTCTACTCGGGGTACTCTCTATCCTATATATTGTATGTTTACAATGTGAAAATTGTGAACACATGTGCAGATAATAGTTTAAAAGCCTAATGACACTGAAGATAGGCTCATCATCGGTCAAATATATATTTAGTCGGAGACTAGGATAGTTTGTACTCAGAATGTACTTCACTCTTCCCAGGCAGCGAGTATGTTGGCTTCCATGACACAGTGTTCTTTAGTCAACTTATATTGGGATCGATGGAATTGCAATTGTGAAATCCAGATGTGGATGTTCTGGTCACTGGCTTGTGGCGCTATTACTTCCTCCTATCCTGGAATTCTGTGACTAACATCAAGGTTAGACTACACGAAGCCATCCAGAAGGAGGCAAGAGCGCTCAAGTAAAAAGAACAGTTTTACAAAACTCAGGACATCCTAAAACGTAAAGTTAGATTTAAGTTAGTTTAGAACTAGTGAAAAATAATCAAGTTTCTGAGTCTGTAAAGATGGCTGCCATGAGCAAAAGATTTGGGGGCTAGGGTATTTCTCAAGTGTTACAATTTTATACTAGTGTTAAATATCTGGTAAAGAGTTTTCCTTTCCGCGTATATATTTTGTGCTTCCCTAGTCTCTATTATAATTTTATGCACTTTTATGGAAGTATTTTCCAAGTTTCCCCCTCCAGTTTTATTAAAAAAAAAAAAAGTCAGTGGGAAAATAGCACTCAGTTTGATGTATCAAGGGTTTTCCCCTTATTGTCTAAAAGGTACATGGGATTGATCTTTGTGGGTTCTGGGATTCCAGCTCTAGGAGCTTTAAGATTTCAGCGCTAGGATGCCACATTTCCATTCTCTGGAGGTAGTACTAGCTCTTATGAAAATGCAACAACTAAAGCACGTCTGACCTGAAGTATGTCTGTTCGACTGGACTAGGAGTGGGGAGGAAAAAAAGAGAGGTTGATTGTTTCAGCAGCTCTTCTTAAGTATGACTAGTCTCTGAGGAAGGTCACCCTGATGAACCATCCCCCCTGGTATGCGACTCCTGCACAGTCCGCTCCCCTTGAGTCCAGGCTGCCCCTAGGTCTCACCTGGACTGACCAGTAAGATGCAGTATGACATCTAAGGCTAGTATGTAGGAAGCCGTGCAGATTCTTCTGCAAGTGCTCTCTTTGGAACACTGTTTTGAAGGGAGCCACTTGTCGCGTAAGAAGACACGTGAGAAGAATCTACCTTAAGATGTCCATGTTATGAGGAAGCCAAGTTAGCCATGTGAGAGGCCATAGGTAGAGAGAAAGAGAAAGGTGCAGCCATCCAGACCACACACCAGACATGAGAGTGAGAAAGCCATTTTGAATGTCCGGCCCTGCTACTATCTGACAGCAAACACATGTGAGGCCCCAAATAAACACGACTCCCGGAACAAAAACAGAATGAGAACAACAAAGCTGTATTTCCTCACAATGCTGGAAGCTCTAAATCCAAAATCAAGGTGTCAGCATGGTCATGCTTTCTCTGAAAACTCGAGGGGAGGATCCTCCCTTGCTTTCTCCTACTTTCTGGTGGTTGACAGCAATCCATGGCATTCCTTGACTTGTAGATGCATTGCTTTAATCTCTGCCCCCATCTTCACATGGTGTTCCCTCCCTGGGTGTCTATGTTCAACTTCCCTTTTCCTAGCAGGACACTAGTCATTGGATTAGGGCCCTCCGTAGCTGAATATGACCTCGTCTTAGCTTCATTACACCAACAAGGACCCTGTTTCCAAATAAGGTCATGTTTGCAGTCCCATAGTAGGTAAGGACTTCAACATAGATTTTGGAGGATAGTTAAACCCACACCACCTTTCATTGCTCTCCTTACTCAAACTGACTACTACAGGCTCACACACTTTCCTTCTATGACCTCTCTGAATTATTCTCTGAATGTTCATGCTCTCTCCTCAGCACCCTGAACAAGCTCTGTTCCTACTGCCTGGTACTTTATTTCCTGATATAGCTCTTCTCTACCTCCCATCCTTGTTCACCCTCTTTAGTCGCCTCCTCAGTGAGGCCTTCCTTGACTACCCTATTTAAAATCCCTCTACTACTCTCTGACAATCTGATACTCTCTCCTCTCTTTTTGGCTCCATTTTTCTCCTCTTCTGAGATTCTAGCTGCTATCATCCTCATTTCACAGTAAGTTGAAGTATCTTGCTCAAGATCACAGAGCTAGGAAACAGAGAAGCCAACTCCCTACAAGTTTACCCCAGAGATTGTTCTCTTACTTAGTGTTCTGTGAAGTCTCTTAGTGACTATTTTCTATAGTTAATTCATTATCCACCTGGCTAGGATGTAAAAGGCCCAGGCACAGTGACAATTAACAGATGTCCTACGAAGGATAAACTATACTTTGCCTCATTTTTTACTTTTTTTTTTGGTCAACATTCATAAAAATCTGATTTTCAGTGAAAGATTCAGGATGAAAATTCTGAGCATGAGAGTATAAACCAATATTTTTATTTTCTTTGACCAGAAGGCTGACTGAGCAATAAATCAAGGAGAGTTTATATTTTATTGAGTTCCCATCATGTCTACAACACTGGGGCGGGGGGGGGGGGGGTCCTGGGACTTAAGGAACAGCACAGACCCATAGTTAAATGATTTATTTCACCAAGAAATATTGTTTTTACAAATCAATCCGAAATAATTGTCAATGGCACCATTTCTAAACAAAGTCTATTTATTGGCATGATGTCACATAGACAATTATTTGTATGATGGCACACACACACACAGACATTTGTTTATTTGTCTGCTGTCACATCAAGAAAATGGTCACTCATGGTTAAAGAAGTTTCTGGGAATTACCCAAAGCTATAGTAATATTCATAATAAGTAGTTACCATTCACGGAGTACTACCCATGAGCCAGACACTATGGAAAGTGCTTTTGATGTATTGCTAATTTAATTTCCATAACAACACTGAGGAAGGTACTTTATCTCTGCTTTCCAGATGAAGAATCTGAGCATCTGGGATATTCAATAACCTGGCCCAAAGTCAGCCAGAAAGTCAGGATATGAAAATAGTTCTATAAGACTACAAAGGGATACTATACAGAGATCATGCAGTACATTTATTAACTTACAGTGAAAAATATGAATGGAGCAGCCCAGAATACTCATGTTAGCTAGCTACAGACACTGTCTCCCCTATAAGAATGTCTAGACTGGTAACCATATTACTATGAGACAGAATGTTTATGAGTATCAGGACACTTCTATCTTGGGCAGTCTTCAAAAGGCACACAAAATCTTTTGCTTTCCACTTTCATGTGAATCATTATCTTTTCATTATTTTGCAATTAGCCTCAGACTTTTCCCACTACAACTGTAAAAATGATAGTTTTCATCCTATCGGTTGGAATACAGTAATGTTTTTTAGGGAGGCACTGGCCATTTTGATTGAACTTGGGAACACTTGACCTCTTGCAAAGCCATTTGTAAAACACTTTTCCCTCCATGACTCAGTTTTACAAGGCTCTATGGCCACAACCGACTGGTGTAGGGGACTGATCTCATAAAAGAACCCAAGAGTAAGGGAAGAAAGACAAGTCAGGATTCAGGATGAGGTAGTATCTGAGCTCAGTCTTAGAGAAAATATCATGTTTTTGTGAGTGAAAGAAGTTGATAAAGGCATTCTAAGCACAGAGGAATATATAAAAAAGCCTACATACTCAGAGAACTGTAATAATTTAGTACAAGGTAATTAGAGAATCAACAAGACTCAGTGAATGCATAGATGTGATAGACAAGGGATGCTAAACTGATTGGGTGATGTATCATCCATTAACATTGCACTGGGGCTCAGGAGAAAATTAGAACATTAATTTTTATATATTGTTGGGTTTGGGTTCAAAAAGCAGAGTCCTATGTTTGAGTGATCTCCTCCAGCACAACCAGTAGCCCAATATCTAGATGATAGATGATAGATAGATAGATAGATAGATAGATATTGACATATGGGTAGACTGATCCATAACTGAGGATTTGCAGGCCAGATGAGGCTGATAGGTTGAGGGCCTAGGGTGCTGACCATGAAAGGAGGAAAGTAGTATAATGACCACACCATCCATACCATTGGAGAATGAAGTGAGCAACAAACTGGGAGAACAAGGAGAGGTTAGGGATTAGAGGTATCTATGAAAAAAAAACACACACACACACTTGTACCTGTGTACGAGTGAGGCATGAGATGGGCTTGAAAGTCAGAGGCTTTCTCTGAAGTTTGGTACCTTGTAGCTTGAGATTTCCAGAGTCATAGAAGTGATAACATTTCTAGTGGAGAAAGGTGATGATATTATCAAATACACCTCTACAGGTTCAGTCTCTGGTAGTTAACAAAGGCTGAGTGGTTTTTATAGAAGTACATGAAATCCATGTGGTGTTCTTCATTTTCTTCAAGGCCATCCTAAAAAGTGGCACCTGTGATCAATTGACATGCGTAATTGCTGTGACTTCCAGCTATTGGATATAGCACTATTTAGTAGTAACCTCCTCCAGAAGTACTGAACAGATAAAATCCATCTATGAAATATGTTAATCAATAATGTAATTTGTTCTTTCACTCACCATATGGAAAGTACAGTAGAGTATGTCATTTTCCAGATGTATTTGAGATTTTTATCTGTTTCATTTTTCTTTTCTTGAAGGGTTTTCTGATACATACTTTAAAAACATCATCCCTCAGTTAGGCTTTGACCTGTTGAAAGTCAGGCTCTCACATCCCTAAAGACAAATCATGTGCAAGACATGTTCACCTCTTGAGACTGCTCTGTGGGAACTCAGTGGGAGAGCTTTGCCAAATACTTGCTGAAAGGCAAATAGTTGATCTGCCGCAACATTTTTAATGCAAAGCAATTTTCTCTGAGATGCCAGATTTAGATGAAAATCAACTCATTGAAAACTCATATAATAATTGCAATTCCCTTTGGAAGTAAGTTCAAGGGAAATATTATTTATGAAAATGAAAATAAATTATGAAATTAGAAATCAGGCTGTATTGTAAGAAACATGAAACCAGGTCTTGGTATGGTGTACTCAGATTTGGGGGGGTAAAATTACTTTAGTCATATCTTAAACAGAAGTGGGTAACCATTTCAACCAACAGAAAGCCGATACCATTCACTTTTCAAGAGAGAGAACATATGTGATACTTAAATAATTTTTCCTTAAATGTCTCTAGTCCACCTTGTTTGGTTGTCTCTTGTCTACCTTTCCTAAACTTACTCCTTAAAGATTTCTATCAACCATAAACTACCAGGACAGTAAAAGCTTTAACATTAACTTTTAATGAAATCATTATTAAGAAATGTTTTCCTGGGGTGCCTGGGTGGCTCAGTCAGTTGAGCATCTGTCTGGTTCAGGTCTTGATCCTGGAAATCCAGAATTGAGGCCCACATCAGGCTCCCTGCTCAGTGGGGAGCTTTTCCCTCTCCCTCTACCCCTCCCCTAGCTCATGCTCTCTCTCTTTCTCACTCACTCATTCAAATAAATAAATAAATAAATAGATAGATAGATAGATAGATAGATACTTAAAAAAAAAAAAAAGGAAAGAAAGAAATGCTTTCCTATCCTAAAAAGATGACCTCAGACATGGCTAAGACATACTAACTAAATTTGGAAAACATTATTTTTCTTCTATGCTCAGTTTCCTCATCTGTAAAATTACCTTATGCAAATGAGAACTAAATGTGGTAAATACATGTGAAATATCCCATACAAAAGTCCTAAATGGTAGCACATATGATAAATCTGGAGGTAATTTTCTTTGAGTCGCTTCCTGGTGGGCCAACATTATAGACTGTTATGGTTATCCTCTTTGCTTACCAGCGTATTTAGGATGGCTATGTAAAACCAAGTAGAACACAATAGTACTCCCTTCACTAATCCTTAAGAGGAATATGTCATACTGTTCTGTTCATAAGACTGGACCAGTAAGACTTAAAATTTTTAGAAAAATGGAACGTGATAAGAATTTCTTAAACTTCATTAGTGACCTTTTCAGACTGGGATCTTTTTAAAATTTTATCAGTCATGTTTTGGTGTCTTAATCTGTTCGGGCCTCTATAACAGAATACCATAGATTGGAGGTAAACAACAGAAATCATTTCTCACAGCTCTAGAGGCTGGAAATTCCAAGACCGAGGTCCTGGCAGATTCAGTGCCTGCTGAGAGCCCATTCCTGGTTCACAGAGGACTGTCTTTTTGCTATGTTTTCACATGACAGAAGTGGCAAGGGAATTCTCCAGAGTCACTTTTTTAAGGCACTAATCCCATTCATGATGGCTCCATCCTCATGACCTAATCACCCTTCAAAGGCCCCACCCCCTTACGCCATCACATTGTGGACTAGCTTCCAACCATGAATTTGGAGTGGGGGAGTTAGGGAGAGACACGACATTCAGTCGACAGCACTCAGTGGATAGACTGTCCCCATCTGATGGTTGCTTCAGTATATTGTTGGTAAACTAAAACTGGCACATAGATCATTGTCGATGATGTGGCTCACCCTTCCAGTCCTTTGTTTGAAGAAAGCTGCCAAAAAGCTAAACTAACTCTTGACCAAGTGAGAAAAGTAACATAAGAAACAGAACTTGGACATACTCATGTGGGTGATTATTTCATTTAAGTCATACTATGAGCCTTTTACATCCCTTATAAAATTCAAAGTTAATACTCTTGATAGTAAGACATGATTTGGGCAATCAGAAAAGGACGAAGCCAGATTCTACGATATGTTCTTCCTTATAAATGTGGCAAACAGTGAACACAATTATAGAAGTGCCAGTCTTTGTTGGCATCTAGAAAGGCTGTTTTTCTCACGAAAGAAATCATAGACTTTTGTAGAATCCCTGTCTTTCTGCAGCTACAAGTTCATCAAATTCATTCTTTTGGTAGGCCTTGATTATTGATTTTTCATTTTCCCTGTTAACTCTATGGGTGTGCCCCCCAAGGGTATTTTGCAGGGGCCCAAAGTAGAGATTATCGCTTGTCTTTTCTTTTTTGTTTTATTTTTGAAAATATTTTATTTATTGAGATGACTGAGCAGCTCAGTTGGTTAAGTGCCTGACTCTTGATTTTGGTTCAGGTCATGATCTCGGGGCCCTGAGACAGAGTTCCACATTGGGTTCCATGCTCAGTGTGGAGTCTGCTTGTCCTTCTCCCTCCCTGACTTGCTCTCATCCTCACTCTTTCTCTCTATCAAATCTCTTTTTAAAAGATTTTATTTATTAATTTATTGGGAGAGGGAACAAGTAGGGGGAGGGGCAGAAGAAGGGAGAAAGAATCTCTTTTTTAAATTTTTATTTATTTATATATATACATATATATTTTATTGAAGTTCGACTTGCCAATGTATAGAATAACACCTAGTGCTCATCCCATCAAGTGCCCCCCACCCCAGTGCCAGCAGACTCCATGCTGAGCAAAGAGCCACATGTGAGGCTTCATCCCATGACCCTGAGACCATGACCTGAGCCAAAATCAAGAGTCCAGTGCTCAACAAACTGAGCCACCAGGTGCCCTGAGACTATGACTTTTCTAAAAGAAGAAATCCTATCCAGAAATTCCACTTCTGGGAAATAAAATCACTATGTTGAAGAGATAACTGCACCCCCATGTTCATCACAGCATTATGTACAACAGCCAAGACATAGAAACAATTGGCAGATGAATGGATAAATAAAATGTAAGATATATGTATGTAATGACATATATGATTTGTATATATGAGTATGTATAATTTTTATATGACATATATAATGAAATACTTCCCAGCTATTAAGAAAAGAAGGCAATCCTGCCACTTGCAATAACATGGATGGACCTTGAGCAATTATGCTAAGTGAAATAACTCAGAGAAAGACAAGTACTACATGATCTGCTTATACATGAAATCTAAAACAAATTCACAGAAAAAATATCAGACTTGTGGTTTCCAAATGCTGGGGGTGAGGAATGAGAATTGCATGAAGGTGATAAAAAGATATGAACTTAACAGTCGTAAGATAAATAAGTACTGGGGACGTGATCTATGGCATGATAACATTGCTGTCTGGTATCTGCAAGTTGCTGAGAGAGTAAATCCTAAAGTTTTCATCACAAGGAAAAAATACTATAGCTTTCTGAGAAGATCGACATTAACTCATTGTGGTACTCATTTCACAATAGAGGTAGGTCAAGTAGTTATGTTGTACACTCTCAGCTTACATGGGGCTGCACGTCAACTATTTCAATAAAACTAAGAAAGGAGAAAAAAAGAGAAAATCCTATAGTCTCAGCGAATTATCAATATGTCAATTTGTTAAAGATTTTGCCAAATTTCATATCAGTTTTTTTTTGACAAGTTATAACTTTTAGTGTGCTATAGAAGTAGCAGGCAGGCTCTTCCACAACTGATGTTTCTTTCACACTGACAACTTTTTAGAAACTTAGAGATGCAACAGAAGATTGGCAACTCTTATTGATAACCACTCCACCTTGGACTACGGAGAGAAGCTGATTATGTGTGAATTCACCTAGATTCATCGTCATTAGCGTACGTACTGGATATCACATTTAAGGTACTCAAAACGGAGATGAGCTTCAGGTTCCTTCTCTGCCATCTTAACGATTTGAAGGCAATGCTTAAAAAGCAGGAACTAGACCTGTCTGCTACCAAATGTAAGGAGCTACACGTTCCCCCTTTCATTGTTTTCAGATGGATAATTAAATAATCTGGTGCTGCTACCTGTCATCTCAATGCTCATCGAGGTTGATCTAATCAACCAGTTACAATAGTTACATGCTGGCTCCAAGACAATGACCATCCTAAATAGCTAAGAATAAAGTGAAAAAGGGTACTTGTTGGGGGCTCCTGGGTGGCTCAGTCCATCTGCTTTTGGCTCAGGTCATGATCCCAGGGTCCTGAGATTGAGCCCCTACTTCTCCCTCTCCCTCTGCCTGAAACTCCCCTGCTTATGTTTCTTTCTCTCTCTCTCTCTCTCTCTTTAAGAAATAGATAAAATCTTTAAAAAAAAATTCTGGCAGGTGAGTGTGGAGATTTGCTTGTCTTACAGCCATCCAAGACAAGCCTCCTAAGCAAGTTCCCTTGCTTATCAAACCTACCACCTACCAATGTGGAGGGGCCTGCTCTTTCTTTGGTCTCTCCCTGCCCTCGGTGTACAGGGGCTAATTTGCAAATCAACCGTAGCTGAGATTCTATGTAATTTTCATTTTTAAAAAAAGTGAGTCAAAATTAATTATTCTAAAACCAAAAATAATCATTTTTGACAGGTGGCCTCCAATATTTAATTGGCAAGGATCTGTCAATTCTCCATATGGAATCCAATCTTTCCATTATGCAGGGTTGCCTTTTTCTCACTAATCTTCATCTGATTTTTATAAGGAGCTAAATGTCTTTGAATTAGTTAACCCGTGTGCATTACACTGAAACTATCTTCGAGCTACCACAGGCAGCTGGCAATGCTTCATCGGAAAATCCTCCAAAATAAATTGGTATGGGATTGGTACAGAATTGGGCTTTGGAACCTCAATGGGCCATGGTCATAAAAGATCAAGTTGAACCCAAACCTTGCCAACCTGTACTTCAGGCCACCTTGATATCAGCGAGTGGCTCTAATTGTTATTGTAATTAGCTCTTCTTCCTTTGACCTGTTTATCTAACTAGTGTATCCAGTTATGGATGAAGTGCTTTTTGAAGCCATGACCTCAAACTTTTTTAACAAGGTGGGTTATAAGCAAACAGTGATAAGAAAAATAATAGCTCCTACTGACGACCAGCCGTTTATATCTTAGACTTTCAAGAAGAGGCCCATGGAGAGTACCCAGTGTTTTAGTTTAACAGTGGAGATGCAGGGTAGTTAGGCAAGTTAAATTAGTGTCAGGCTAAGGTGAATCTATAATTTCTGATTCTCTGTTTAATATTCTCTCCACTATCCCAGGATGCCGCTTGGGTCAGGCGCCTCTAATGTTTCAGGGCAATGGTTCTGACTCTCATCTTTGACAGACTGGATGGCTGGAGTCCCATCCTCCACGAGAATGTCACTAGAAACCGTGAAGGTAAGACTTCCCTTCCTCCCACTCTGACCCTTTCACAGGCCTGCAAGATTTCTAAACAACGGTTCCTTTTTGATGTTGTTCAAACAAAAAAGTGTAGATTTGGGTTTTCAAGAACAAATAATGGAAAAAAAATAGTTCATAATGTAGTTAAATGCCCATATCCCATTCACACAGTTTGCAGTTGCATTTACATAGACATTAGGAACCTGAGAGTTGTTTTAAGTATCCGTGGCTGGCAAGAGAGAACAGAAGGAATCCAAAATTAAAGGATTAAATCCACCCAAGGGGCTGGTATCAAAAGGAGACTCCTCTCGTTCTCTGATAAAGACTTCCAAAGTGAACAACAGCCAAGGCTTTCTCCCCTACCTCCTATCAGAGATCGTGTCCCTAATTTTAAAAGTCTAATAGTTCTGGCCTTTTTCTGGATCCATCTGTGCAATATCTGGACTCTCTCTGCCAAAGAAACTCAGGGTCTGGTTTTGTTCAATTGTACTTTGCTCTGTGCTTTCTTTTTATGTACCCTTTAAATGGTTATTTTGACTATAGTTCTCATCAAACAAAAGATGTCTATCTTTTTTCATTGGGAGATACTGAAAGCAACGTTTTTGTTTTTGTTTTTGTTTTTGTTCTGTCTCTCAAAGCATTTACAGCCGTTATATAATGAGAAGAGAAATTCTGCAGGGACCAGCTACCATAAACATGTGCAGGTGAAAGATATACGTGTATATTTTATATTTGATATGTTCAGTTCCACATATGAAAAGGCCTAAGTAAATTTATGATGTTCTATTGCAAGCTATGTGATTTTTATGGGCTCTGGGGAAAAACTTTTGCTTCTTCATATCAGATGTATATTGAACAAAAGACAGTTTGCCTTCCAAATGCACCTGATCGGACTGAACGTCTAAGCAGTACTTTGAAGGATACTCCAATGTCTCAAGATGGATTTGCTTCGCCTAAGTCTCCTCCATCACGAGATTAAAGATAGATGAAGGTACTGTGCACAGTTTTATTAGGAATCCTGTGGTGTCATATGCAGATTAAGTGATTAGAAAATGTAGCCTGCCATGATCTGGAGTTGAGAATGGTGGAAACGAGCGGGTGTCATTAATGGTGCCCACACGAGCTCCTCCCAGGACAGAGGTGGAGATGGTGATGCCACGGGCAGACGAGAGAAGTGGGAGGACACCACAGGGATACAGTCTTCGCTGGCCCTGGTTTATGAGAAATCTTGGGTGTTTTGCAAGAAGGTTAAGGGAGCTATCTCTGGGGAGCTTGTGTGGGTTTGAACTCAGCTCCTCAAGTGTACAAATGATCTTCTCTTAAACAGGAGATTTCTTAGTGTCAGTAGCCTCATCTGTGAAATAGGAAAACAATCACAGCCACCTCATAGAGTTGTTGAGATTGAATAAGAAGCGTACATAAAGTTCTTACTCAGAGACAGCCTTATGAAATAGTAGTTACAAAGACAGACTCTAGCCTCAGAGTGCCCAACTTTTCAACATAAACCTACTATTTACTATCTGTGCAAGTCTCTTAAATTCCAGCCTCAGTTTCCTCTTTAGGAACATGGAGATGGTAAATAATAATAGCATTGTTGCATGGATTCCAGTAGCTAATTTACATAAAGCACTTAGAAAAGGGCTTAATGCATGGTAAGTGCTCAAAAATATTAGCTGTTATTATTAGAGTTCCTGAAAACGTTGGCTGGAAAGCCTCCAGGGCCAGAGACACAGTGTTCACGTTCAAGCATTTGCGTACCTCGTTCCCACAGCAAAGGGCAAGAGGAACATCCTCCCCGCCTTTCTATCAGTGCCCCTTCTTGTCTAAACCTTATTTGCCCTGCTCCGAGGAGGAAGGGGGTGTGCTCACTTTGGCTGTGGGGGAACGGGGATTCCTGACCCATCCTGACCCATCCGTGTAGCCACACCTTGGGAATGTGGTGCACATCGCCCTGCAAGCTGGGAGATCAGATGGTTGCAGGCACATGCGTTTTCCTGCACAGTATGTTGAAGGGCCGTCTTTTGCCTGGACTATGTCGAAGAGGTCTTACTTAGACTTTCATCTTTATTCATGGAGTCAACAGGTGTGGTCCCTGCTGCTGGTGCGCAGTCATCTGTGGCTCGGCACTTGACAAAGGTGATTTTACCAGATGATGAATCTTGCTGAATGCTACAGCTAACAACTCTATTGTCTGTAAGTGGATAGGGTTTGAGGTACAGCCAGGTGTAGCAGTCCTGAGATGAGACAATCCTGCAGGGTGTGTTACCAGTGTAATAAAGCATGTGCTTGCTGTCAGTAATATTTATCTCTTTAAAAAACACACGTGGTTGGCAATACAGCGTTTTGAATCGTGGCCTATTGAGCCCTTGAACTCATAGCTTCAGCTGTTTCAATATGATGAGCAACTTACGGAAATGTCAGCCTTTCTCACGCATGACTCAAGGACATCCTGAAAAATAGACAGGTCTGTGTATGTGTGAGGAGGGAGTGAAGTGGCTTGAATAAGGAAGGAGCCGGATTTCAGTAGAAACCTAGCTGCGGAGCTAGATTTCAGTAGAAAGCAATTCCCCGAGGAACTTTTACTATTATTGGGGTTCATCATCCATACAACTTGACTTTTTTCCCAGAGAAAAAAGGACCTACCATCTCGCAAAATGGGGTGTCTGTAAATTTCTCCTAAGTTTCTCAGTAGCAAAACTTGTTCTTCATCCCGTTGTAATTGCCATTTTGCCAAGGTAAGAGAACTTTCTATATAGTTAATTTGCTGTAGGTCTTTCCAGGCTCAGAATGCAGCCCAGGACTCTCTGCTTTAACTGAACAATCAGATGGTAAAAGAATTGCTCTGGCCATTTGCTGTGTGAAGTGAATATTTTTTGATGATAAAATAAGTAATTCCATATGTACATGAACTGTTAGTATTTGATTCCTGTTTCTCTTGTAATGTCCTTGGTCTTTTCTTTTGAATCAATTAGGTCAGTCTCAGGGGAATAAAAAAAAAGAAAAAGAAAGAAAGAAAAACAGACCATAGTTGAAGCCAGAACACTCTAATATTGTCCACTCAACATATGGTGTTTATAGATCTTGAAAACAGAGTCAGGACGAATGCTTCAGCTTAGAAGGCTCTCTCTGCATCAGAGATGGTTTTAATTTGTTAGCTTTTTAAATCTTTGGTCCTGGAGTAGTGCTTACTACAGTCAATAAAATGGTTAGTGAAATGAGGGTAAAATTCCATAATTAACGTTCATTAAATAAGATTTGTATGCCCCCACTGGCATGCAAATATGCCACTTTGTATTGTTTTTTACATGTAAATAGATATGTGTATATATAGATATGCATATTATTTATGCATATAAAAAAGAAATATATATATCAGGAGGATGGTAGATTAGCCAAAGATAGAGGACTTACCTAGCAATTCCACACCTCTTTTAAGGCACGATGTGAGAAGTTGCCATCCCAAGGTACAACCAGCTAAAAAATCTTTGCTCCCAGCTGACCTTTGACTCCACAGGAAAGTCCGCCCTCTTCCCAAACCCTCTTGGTCCAGACAGCCCAGCGCAGATGGCCTGAGCGGTTCTGTCGAGCCAGCTGGTGAGAACAGTCAGGCAGACATCTGCAGGTGAAGGCCGGGAGGGAATCACGGCTGGAAGGTCATTGAAAGTCGATGCACAGAAAGACTGTTTCCCCGGCAGCAGAAATTACCCTGTAAGACCTATGCAGGCTCATATAGGCAGTAGACCAAGGGCAACATATACCACATGCTTAGACTCTCTCCAGAAGGGGATCCAGGGCCTGGTGACTATTAAAATCGCAAACACCTGAATCATATCTGACTCTAAGATGATAACAAGCTTCCACCTAAGGTTCTGAGCATGAATCAGCCCTAAGAACAAGGATGTTAGCACATTAAAATCACATGGGGAGTTGTTAAAAAAAAAAAACAAACAAACAATGCCCACCCAGGCTATACCCTCAACCAATTAAGTCGAAAACTCTGGGGGTGGATCCAAGAATCAGCACCTATCTCCAAGGAGCCTCTGCAGAGCGCAGGGCCCAGGCAGAAAGGACCACTCCTAAAAGAAGGCCTGGAGTGTTTTCTCAGTGTGATGAGTTGGGAGAGGTGGAGACTGAACTCTGAACTCCCAACTCCCAAAATTAAAACTTAAGGTAACGCCTATAGAGATGTCATCTTCTCCCAAGAGATTGTATTTTAAGGAAAAGAGAACGGGGCTGAGTCTAGAGACCTGATTATGAGCCCCAACTTTGCCAGTCACATCAACTGAGAAGCTCAGTTTCCCTGTCTGTAGAATAAGAGTTGGGTAATTGATCTCCAAGGTCCTCCCTCCTATTACTGTTGTCAGATTGTAGTGTAAAACTTTGCACACCTATTCTTTTCTAAAATCTGTTCATTGATTTTTCCTGATGATTAGAACATAAGAATATGTAATTTTCCCTACCCCTCCTTACCAAATATCATGTCATTGTATATAAAACACTTTTAAAAATTAAAAAGATACAACCCTCTTCTCATCATTTCCATTCAGCATTATATGGAAGATTCCAACCAGGGCAACTAGAGAAAAAACAGAATTATAAAGCATGCAGATTGGAAAAAAAAATAAAACTTTTTATTTGAAGTTGATATAATTGTCCATGTAGAAAATCCAAAGAATTTACCACCCCCCCTCCAAAAAAAAAGACTATTGGATCTAATGAGTGGCTATAAGGTCAGCATTCAAACATCAGTTGTATTTTTTATTTAGGCACTGAAACCTCAGAAATTAAATATTTTAGGCACTATATAAAAGGCATATATAAAACAAACAAGTAAGCTAGAGATAAATCTAACAAAAGTTGTATGATAAATCTAATAAGACATGTATGTTAAAACTACAAAAACACTGATGAGAGTAATCAATGTATATGGTGTTCATGGATTAGAAGGATCAAAGTTGTCAAAAGGCCAATTCTTTCCAAACTGATCTATATAGATTCAATGTAATTTCAATCAGTAACCAAAAAACGGTTTCAGTTGAAACTGAAAGGCCAATCCTAAGATGTATGTAGAAATGGAAAGGACATGGAATAACCAGAACAATTTTAAGGGGAAAATTAAAAAGTTGAAGCATTCACAATATCTAATTTTGAGACTTACTATAAAGCTTCAGTAATCAGGACAGTGTAGCAAGACAAATTTGGCTTTGAGGGTTAGGTGGGGGCCAGAAGAGATGGACTGAAGAAGATACCTGAGTCGTACTACATGTGCCTGTTAGTCTAGGAAAGGACTCCACCCATGCACTGGACCCATTTTTGTAAATAGAGTTTTATTGGAATACAACTATGCATGCTATTTGCATATATACTGTCAGTGACTGTTTATTATCACAATGTCCAAATTGAGTACTTACAATAGAGTCAGAGGCCATATGGATTAGGTTGCCAGATTTAGCAAATAAAAAATATAAGGAGCTCAGTTAAATTTAAATTGGGAGTAAGTTAAAAAATATTTTTTATTATAAGTATGACCCATACAGTAATTAAGACATACAAAAAAAGTCATTTATCTAAAATTCAAATTTAACTGGGTATCCTGTATTTTATCTCTATATATGAACTCAATGGCTCAAATTATTTACTCTTTGAAACTATATAGAATAAGTTTGCCAACTGTGGGTTTAAGTAAAGAAGAAAACTTTCTTTAAAAATTATATTGCCAGTATTTTAAATCATTTGCAATTAATTGTTCTATCATTAAAATAAGTTACAAAATTAAAGCATAAGTGTATATTTAGCTTCTTTTAGCTACCAAGGTTAAAATTATCACACCTTGTGGAAGGGGCCTCGGTGTTCATCGAAAGATGAATGGATAAAGAAGATGTGGTTTATGTATACAATGGAATATTACTCAGCAATTAGAAACGACAAATACCCACCATTTGCTTCAACGTGGATGGAACTGGAGAGTATTATGCTGAGTGAAATAAGTCAATCGGAGAAGGACAAACAGTCTATGTTCTCATTCATTTGGGGAATATGAATAATAGTGAAAGGGAATATAAAGGAAGGGAAAAGAAATGTTGGGAAATATCAGGAAGGGAGACAGAACATAAAGACTCCTAACTCGGGGAAACGAACTAGGGGTGGTGGAAGGGGAGGAGGGCGGGTGTTGGAGGGGAATGGGTGACGGGCACTGAGGTGGACACTTGACGGGATGAGCACTGGGTGTTTTTCTGTATGTTGGTAAATTAAACACCAATAAAAAAAAAAAATTATGACACCTAACACTCTAACAATTTCACTAAATTTTTCACCAGTTTCAAAACTCCTAGTAGACCCATCTAAATAAGGGCATATACTGTAATTTGGAGCAATCACAAATCAGATTTACCTAGGATGCTTTTGGAAAAATACAGATTCTTAGGCCCCAGAAATTCTGATTCATTTATTCCTAAAATAAAACCGGAAATATGTTTTTTATTGTTAGAGTTAATGTTATTCTAATGTTCAAACGGGAGAACTGGTGACTTGCAGTGGGGGGTTGCATACGTTAACATGCATCAGAATCAGCTGGAGGGCTTGTTGAAAGACAGTGCGGGGCCCCAACTCCAGAGTTTTGGAATCACTAAGTCTGAGGTGGGACTCAAGAATGTCTAACAATTTTTCCAAGTGATGTTGTTACAGTTGGTTTGGGGACCTCATTTTGAGGAAAACAAAAATGCTTTCAAGAATTTTATGTAGTTAATTTGTGGCTTTCAAGTTCAGATCTAGATTATTAATTAAATCGATAAAATACAGTGTAATGGAATTTCATTACCACAGAATGGATTGTATTGCTGGTTATTCCCCCATACTATCAATTTACCTAAATGAAGAATGACAAGATATTTACATCTGTTTTTCTTTTTTTTTTTTAAGGATTTTATTTATTTATCCACGAGAGACACACAGAGAGAGAGAGAGAGAGAGAGAGAGGCAGAGACACAGGCAGAGGGAGAAGCAGGCTCCATGCAGGGAGTCCAACGTGGGACTCAATCCCGGGTCTCAGGATCACACCAAAGGCAGCACTAAACCACTGAGCCACCCGGGATGCCCTACATGTGTTTTTCAAACAATGTATTGTCATAACCCAGAATGTTCAAATCTTATCAAAAAGTTTTGAGAATGTGATCAAACCCATAAGTCTTAAATATGCCATGGAAAGTTTATTGTAAGAACTACCTACTAATAAACTGGCTCAGAAGAGCCATCTCACTTCTTTGAAGAAGTTAGCAAATTAACCCTAAAGCTCATGTGGAAATGCAAAAGAACCAAAATAGCCAAAAAATTTTGGAGGCAAGAACAATGTCGGAGGATTCACATTTCCCAATTTCAAAACTTACTAGAAGTCTACAGTAAACAAAAGAATGTGGTACTAGCATAAGAAGAGACATATAGAATAATGGAATATAATTGACAATCCAGAGATAAACCCTCATATTTACAGTCAACGGATTTTGACAAAGATAGAAAGACAATTAAATAGTCTTTTTAACAAATGGTGCTGGAACTGCTGGGCATTCTCATGGCAAATAATACAACTGGACCTCTACCTCACACCATATACAAGCATTAACTCAAAATGGATCAAAGAACTAAACCTAAGAGGTAAAAATTATGAAAATATTAGAAGAAAAGTTAGGTGTAAATTTTTGTAACCTTGGATCAGGCAAGGGTTTCTTAGCTATAGACAACAACAAAAGAAAAATTAGATAAACTGGATGTCCTCAAAACTAAAAGCTTTTGTGCTTCAAAGGGCACTATGGGAAAGTGAAAAGACCACTCACAGGAGGAAATTTTCGCAAATCATATATCTGATAAAGGACGTGTGTCTTGAGTATACAGATAGCTACTAAAACTCAATAATAAAAAGACAAATAACCCAATTAAAAATGGGCAAAGGATCTGTGTAGATAGTTCTCCAAATATCCAATAAGGACACGAGAAGATACTTAGCATCGTCACCCAACAGGGAGATGAAAATCAAAACCACAGTGAGATACCACTTCACAGTCACTGGGATGGCAACAGTTAAAATACACACCACACACACAGCAGAGAGAGAGAGAGAGAGAGAGAGAGAGAGAATAACAAGTATTGGAAAGGATATGGAGAAATTAGAACCATTATACATCACTGGTGGGAATTTAAAAGGCTGCGGCCACTTTGAGAAACACTCTGGAAGTTTCTTGAGAGGTTAAACATTGAGTTACCATATGAGCCAGCATTTCATTCCTAGATATTTATCCAAGAGAATGAGAATATATGTCCACCCAAAAACTTCTACGAGAATGTTGATAGCAGCATTATTCATAATAACCAAAAGGTGGGAACAACCAGATATCCATTAACTAATGAATAAATAAATAAAATGCAATATACTCCTACAATGGAATATTATTCAGCAATATAAATAAAATATTGATACCTTGCTACAATATGGTTGGACCTTGAGAACATGATACTAGGTTAAAGAATCAGTCTCAAAGGATCACATATCTTATGCGACTACTTATATGAAATGTCTAGAACCGGCAAAAGTATAGAGTCCTAAAGTTGACTGGTGGAGGTTGGTAGGAGTCTGGGGAATTGTAGGGTGATGGCTAAGGAGTGTGGGGTTTCTTCTCAGGGCCATAAGAATGTTCTAAAATTGATTGTGGTGATGGATACACAACTGAACATTCTGAAAGGTGCTGAATTGTACACTCTAAAAGAATAAAAGTCACTAAAGCTTTTAAAAGAGAACTACTAATGTTAAGGACATTTTCTTGAAATAAAATCTATTAGACATTTTGAGGTTCAGACACCAAGTTCTATTTTCTAATTCTACTTGAAAACATGTTCTTAAATTTCCACTGAATTGACTGTTTCTTGCTTAGTTAATTTTGTAGTCTTTGTAGTAAAACTTCAGTACCACATATTTCCACTGTTTGTGCAAATAAGCAGCCTTTGCTTCAAATGGATGTTTCTATTAACACTACGCCTAATTATTGAAAATAAACATGTGCAAATATGAGCTTCTGCTGACTGCCTCTCAACCTATCTTTTCCTCCTGCTGATTCATGCTGAGGGGCCTCGGCTTCCTGGAGCTTGCCAGGGACCCTGGTTTGAATGAACATGCCCTTAACTGGCAGTAACGTATGGAGTCCATCTTGAGAATTTAAATGTTTTCATCATCCTGATAAGACAAAGCATAAACATATATACATAATAAAACAAATAAGGAAAGCTCCATTCAAAATAGAAAGCTCAGCTCATGAAAGACTGCATTTTAAGATAATCCTTTTTTTAAAAAATTGATGAATGCAAGCAGAACCCAGAATCCCAAACCAATGTCCCAAAACCAAAGGAATGAATGGTGTGTTTGTATCAGCACGACAGATTATTTAAATAAATTTTTAAAAATAGCCAGGCACCTAATAATTTCGGTTAACAATATTGGCAATTTCTGAAGTGCGGTCAAGAGCTTGTTTTCTCCTTTTTTGTTTTCCTTTTAAGTTTTCAAGGCATTAATCAACTTCCCTTCCAATAATTTATACTTCACACCATTTTTGAGAGTGTCCCAGATTTCCAACCCTTACTTTCACACATTGTATCAGGACCATTCTAATACCAGGCAGATTAAGCATCGTGAGTGAACGGAAATTGTTCTCACAGACACAGTACATAATCTTTGAAGGTTTCTACCAGGTGGAGCACAGATATTCCTTTGTAATAGAAAAGATTTAAGTCAATATATGAATACCAGTATATGAGATAAAATATTGTATTTTCCCTTCTGTGATGAAAAACATGAACATGAAAGAATTTAGCAAGATAATAGAGGCCAAAGGATCCTGTAAATGGCAAGGTATTATCCAAGGAGTAGTTAGTACTGGTAATATTAACAGTAATAATTTCTGAGAACATATCCATTGTTACTCGTCTGCAAGCTGCATGGGTCAAGGAATTCTTTTTTTTTTTTTTTTTAATTTTCATTTACTTATGATAGTCACAGAGAGAGAGAGAGAGGCAGAGACACAGGCAGAGGGAGAAGCAGGCTCCATGCACCGGGAGCCCGATGTGGGATTCGATCCCGGGTCTCTAGGATCGCGCCCTGGGCCAAAGGCAGGCGCCAAACCGCTGTGCCACCCAGGGATCCCCGGGTCAAGGAATTCTTAAGACAAACATGTCAATCTATAGAGTTCCAAAGACATGAAATTCAAAATCAAATCAAATTTACTCAGATTTGGAACCACAGCACATTGCCATTTTCCTAGAAAAGAAAATATATTTTGTTTTCCAACATGATTTAGTGGTAAAAGATTCTTTCACTGCTCAACCTACGGAGACCTAGAAGATCATCAATAAACAGTGATAAAGAGGTTCACTCCCAAGGAAAGGTGCCCAGCCTCTGCTAATGAGATTTCCTAATGCAATACTGAGCCAAATTTGATTTTATTTCGTTTAGTGATTTTGCAGCCTCTGAATAAAAAAGTTCTTGCAAACTTCTGCAGTTTAATAGCTACCAGGGTGATCAAAATGGGGTTTTCAAGTAAATGCTTTAAGTAAGTTGAGAATGAATGCCCTTTCTTTGTAATATTTGTTTTCTGGGAAAAGGTTTAGTAACTTAAAGTTCAATTATCTGGAAGAAAGGGAATCTTTAATGGTAAAAAGATTTTTAAAAAGGGCTTCTGGATTTCAACTGATCCCTTCTTCCTCCCTATGAACTTATAGCTGCGAATGATTAAGAAGACTTTTTAAAACTTACTATTTTATATAAAGGTAGAAATAGAGCTGATAATAATTATGGAAGCCCCAAGCTAAAAACTGATTTCAAAATACTTTGAGGCCCACATACTCCTATCTGTTCACTTTGTGGTTAAAAAACAAACAAACAAAGGCTAGGTTGAACAATTCCTCGTGTCTACAGTTTTAGACCATCATGTAATTTTTCTTTTATTTTTGTTAGATGAATAATAAGTACTTGTAATTTTTCTGAGGTTCTCTTCTCCAAATTTTCAACAATTAAATTTTTAGAATTAATGACTTAATGTTTAGACTAAAAATCCTGAAGATGGTTGGTTCACTATGGATCTGCAAGAAAAACTCCTCAAAATACAGAACTTTCTCTTATTTCTTCAATAAAATAATATCGTATTCCATAGAATCCAAGCCTCCACAAACTGCAAGAAACACAAATGTGTATATGCATTAAAAAAAAATACCAGTTAAATTGTGGCATTGTGCTTCTGACAATGTAACACTTCTATTTTATATTTAATCGAATATATCATTGAAACTTACTTGGATGTAGATATTTATCACCATATTCTTACACAGAAAGGAAAATATAAGCAAAATAAATCTATTATGGCTTTAGTAAATCTAGGCATGTGACAGGCAGTCCCGTAACATCCATCGCCAGTAGCAAACATAACACAGCTTCTTCTTTGAGGCATCTTCCTTTCTAAGATTACCACAAAGCATGTGGTTATTGGATAATAAGAAAGTGTGAAATTGTGGGTATTCCTTCAGAGATGAATATTTGCTTCACTGTATCACATTTATGCTTCACTACCCTGTTTCTGCGTCTTTCTGTTTCAATGCCAAATCAGAGTGCAATAGGCTTGATACCATTTTGCATAGCATTTATGCTCAACGCACTTACCAGACTCGATTGAAAGAAGATCGGCAATGACCAAGTTCACACATAAGCAAGCAACAACTACTGTGTCATGATTGGCCCCTGACTATCGATTGTAAGGTGCATGCTGATTTTCAAGATGTTAAAATGAGAAGACAGGTGAATCTTAGAATTGATGGAATCCAGTAAAATCCCTTATATCTGTGTCACGCTGGCTATAGCATGAACTTGGTAATGAGGTAGACATGGGTACTGATTGAGTCATTTAATTACTACGTGATGCTGGGTAAATTACTTCACCTCTCTAAACCTTAGGTTTCTCATTTAAAATGAGTGTTGTTTACTGAGCCATCAGAAAGGATGAATGCCCACCATTTGCTTCGACGTGGATGGAACTGGAGGGTATTATGCTGAGTGAAGTAAGTCAATCGGAGAAGGACAATCATCATATGGTCTCACTCATACACAGAATATAAGAAATACTGAAAGGGATTATAAGGGAAAGGAGGGGAACTGAGTGGGAAATAATTAGAGAGGGAGACAAACCATGTGAGACTTCTGACTCTGGGAAACAAACAAAGGATTGCGGAAGGAGAGGTGGTGAGGTGGGGGGTAACTGGGTGACGGGCACTGAGGAGGGCACTGGATGGAATGAGCACTGGGTGTTATAATAATGTTGGCAAATCAAACTTCAATAAAAACAAATTAAAAATAAATAAAATAAAATGAGTGTTGTAGTAATAGCTATGATACAGAATTGTTGTAAGGATTAAACAATATAATTTCTGCATTAACTACTCATTAAATATTAGGTACTAAGATTTTTACCATGAGCACTACCTGTTTGAGTTTTAATTTGAGTTTCAAATTAAAAATAAATAAAATAAAATGAGTGTTGTAGTAATAGCTATGATACAGAATTGTTGTAAGGATTAAACAATATAATTTCTGCATTAACTACTCATTAAATATTAGGTACTAAGATTTTTACCATGAGCACTACCTGTTTGAGTTTTCACAACGAGCTTTGAAATGTGAAAGACGATATTATCCCCATTTTGCCACTGGGGAGAACAAAGTTTAAAGAGATATAATCTTCCCAGGATCACACAGCTAGTAAGTGACACGGTGGGAATATTAGAGCTTCCTCCATATACTGCGCCCCCGCCCCCAGACTGAAAGTGGTATATGTCCATAAATGTCCTATTCCCACTCAAAAAGTTGAATTCACTTGAAGAAGATCAAAATGCTGTGAGCATTGTGGATTCTTTTGGTTCTCTGGAAGCCCACTCCTCTTTATTCTAAGAACAATACTCCTTCTCAATTTTTAAACCATGTGCTTTGAAATTGGGCCTCAATTCCAAGTTCCAGGGATGGAACAGAAGGCCTGGATCTAACCAATCCGAATTTTGAATTCCCCTGGCTGCAGAGCTTGAACCAGGAATAGGCACTTAACTCAAGCCAACTAAGTCAGAATAAATCAGAACTAGTCTCAGGACTTTAATTTGAATAGCCAGAAGAGATATTTAAACAGAAAGGACATTTCCCCTCTCTGTTTGGCTTTAACTTAAGGAGGTGTGAGGCTGGAGCAGCTGCTGCCATCTTGTGACCACATGGATCCAAAAAATGAAGCCAAAATGTGGAAGAAAGTATGGCCAAGCTGGCCAACAGATAGACACCAGCTATTAAATCCAACATGTGAGCTTCTAAATCCAACCACACTTGCATTTAGTTCTACTTTTTAATTTTCAGTTATTTGAGACAATAAATTTCTTTTCTCTGCACAAATTATAACCTTGGCCTTTTGAGCAAGGGCTTTAAGGTAGGGCAGCATAAGCCAAAAAGGGTATGTGTTTGACAGGCGCCGTGACTGCCAGGTCCGATACATGATTCTTTATTTTCATTCTGAGAAAAGCAAAATTAGCCAAACACTAATGACTGACCACCACCAGTGCGCAGTGAACACCATTCTAAGAACAGTAAACAAATGTTTACTATGTCAGTTTCCATGCCACTGGCCAAGCACCCTGAGGGCTTTCTGTATTAATTTATAGTAAGCAACACTGTGGGAAGCTTTGGTTTGAATATATTTAAATATCTTGTGATGTGAGTGACATACATATGGAATTGTTTATTTCAACATAGTTAAGTCCACTCTGATTGGTGTCATCGTGCATTTGGAAATGGTTGACACTGTGCAATTACATTTGCTGTCTTTTAATACTCTAAAATCTGACTAGTCAGAAACCCAAATGCACTTAATCCAGCTAGCTGGTTGCAATAATTTATTTAGACTTATAAAATTTGTCTAAATAGGCTACAGAAGAAAATCTAGGTTCATCAAAGCAGCACTAGCACTAATATTCGAATATTAGTGCTAGAAAGGGCAAAATGGTAAATTCAAGCATTGCTTTTAGGTAGGTGGTTAATTTTCTTTGCTAAAAAATAAAATAATATTTATTGAGAAGTTTAGGATTTCTAAGATTCTTCCAGGAGAAATCAACAACAGATGGGACATTTGTATACATATAAAGAAATCTATATGTCCCCACATTTTAGGATTTCCACTAGCAGAGGAATTACAGTACTATTTTGATTTTCACATTCCTTTAACATGCTGACTTAAGTTGTTGCTTTAACATAACATTTTTAAACTATCTACTCCCACCACTAATCCACATGTGTTGTAAAAATGTTTGTACACAGAATGGGGTTCCAAAGAGAAACAGATTGTGACTTAACACCATACACATGAAGTTTAGTTGGATTTTATATATAATTATATACAGTAGAGATAATAAATCTGCAAAGGCACATGTGTTCAATAAGTATGAATATTAACATACACATACACTTCTAATTCATATGTTATTCCTTTTTCCCTCCCATGACAGACAAAAATCCAGGGGGAAAGAATGTCCCTCACTCTGTCACCTCAATAAATGATCCTCACGTACATTTTCTCTTGAAACAGTAGTTGCAACCGAATATTTTCCCCTCAATATGGGAGATGAAGGGTTAAATTAAAGAAGGCTTGACAGCTGGCCCTCCAGTGAATGGGGAGGTTAAAGAACTGGGCAGCTGTCCTTCCTCACCCCTCAAGGAGCTTTCTGCTTCTCTTTCCTTTACTACCCTTGTTGTGAGGTGCAACTGGTCTATCAGTTACCCGTGAACATTCAGCTGTCACAGGAAGACAGTAGGGATGAGGTGGAGTGGTAGGTGTGAACGGATCTTTATTTCACTGGATGGCTTTTTCAAGCCTTTTCAAACCTCAACCAATAGTGAGAAATATACTTTGCATCACAAATCCATACACAGAAATAGATGTCTAACAAAGCCAACTTCAATGCTGAGGAGCTCTGATACTTTCTATTTTCTTTTCTTTTGTTCTATGTGTTTTATTTTCTTTTTTCCAAATGCTGGGTAAGAGCCACGGAATTGATTACATGATCCCTTATGAAGTTATAACCTTAAAGGGTTTTAAAACAGTGTATCTGTAGATTAAAGCAGCTTAAGCTAGAAAACGCTTACTTCTCCACATGGGTTTAAAATCTGGCTTCAGTACTGATTAACCATGTGACCTCTGGCAAGTTACCTCACTGCGTGCTCAGCTTCCTCATCCAGAAAACAGAGATAATATTCCCACTTTGCAGGATGATTGTAAGGGTCAATGAGATGCTGGGAAAACCCAAGCCCATTCTCTGACACACGGGGGACAGAAAGTAAATATTAGTTCCCGACAATTCATTAAATCTTCAAAACCAGGATGGGGAGAAAATTTTTCTTAGAAACACTGCTTTTCAAACTCTCTTAAACTTCTCTTTCCTTCCTTCTCAGTCTTGTTCACAAACCTAGAGACAAAACACTTGTTTGCATTGGTCTTCGACTCTAAAGAGGGAGAAATTACTAGAGTAGGGGAAATCTTGTATCTCGGACTTTTCCACAAATTTCTGTGCAGATTAAGTTAGATAATTAACAATGCTTTGGAATATTGGGGGTCAGACTTCAGTATAAACTTCAAAATCCTTGATGTGACCCTCATCCATCATGATTGGACTCTGCTCTTCTTCTCCAACATTGCATCGAACCCCTTCCTTCACCTTCCAGAGCGGACCTGACTCAATCCCATTAGTTGCTGTCTCACCCCACTCTTAGGCTGTGGATTTTGCAAATGCTTCCTTTGCGCTCATCTCTTCGTCTCCCTCCAACTCTCCATTCTGCCACTTACCGCCTGTGTAGTCTTGGACAAGTTACTCACTAAATATTTCTAAATATACTCTCCTCATCCATAACTAAGAATGATAATACTTACATATGAGGTTTCCTATAAAGACACAATGACATCAGGGTTTTAAATTGCCTAGTACATAATGAGTGCTCAATGAATCATGACTCCTAATATTATTTTTATTTTTATAATGTTTATCAGTCGATGCTGAGTGTACTTGACCTCTGTTCCAGCAATAATTTCTGACTCCTCTGAACTAGACTATGCGCACTTTATCCTGAACTCCCCTAGAACCCTGTGCAAATGTCTTATCAGTATTCTTGCCCCCTGTTCTAAGTGCAGATTTTCTTGCTGCCTTCCCTACAGAACTGGAAACCCCCTGAGGACAAGAATATGTCTTTCACCTTCAAATCTAGATCACCAAGGCAAACTAACAAAGTGTCGGGAACACTATAAGGTTTCCCATAAGTTTGTTTAACTTGTTTGGTGGGTGACAAGAATACAAAAGTTCCATCTCAGGATCCCTGGGTGGCCCAGCAGTTTGGCGCCTGCCTTTGGCGCAGGGCGCGATCCTGGAGACCTGGGATCGAATCTCACGTTGGGCTCCTGGTGCATGGAGCCTGCTTCTCCTTCTGCCTATGTCTCTGCCTCTCTCTCTCTCTCTCTCTCTCTCTCTCTGTGTGTGTGTGTGTGTGTGTGTGTGTGTGTGTGACTATCATAAAAAAATAAATAAATTCTTTAAAAAAATTAGTTCCATCTCTACTGTATCTTTTAGAACTGAAATACTGTAAGAAAAGAAAGACTAATTGTTGGAATAAATACAATTCAAAATGAAAATGCTCTTCTTCAATTTCAAAGACATCATGGTGCTAAGGAACTATTTCTTCTTTGTTAGCCTCTTCCGGTTTCTTTAGAAACCTGACAAGTGTGGACTCATTTTTTCAGTGACTCCAATGAGTATCTTCATTCATTCAACAATTTATTGTGTCTATGTCCTGGGGATATAGCAATGAGCCAAATAAAAGTCCACACCCTCGAGGAATTTACATTCCAATAGGCAGAGGTAGTCAAATAATGTAAATAAATATATAAAATATAATGTAGGTAGTAATACAAGCTATGCAGAGAAATAAAGTTCAATGAAGGAATATGCAGGATTTCCTATAGCAGGAAATCCGAGATCTGTTATGATACACTATTTGAGCAAAAAACTGAATGAAGTAAAGGAGTGACAGATGGGTTTCGGTCTCTAAAGCACTTTTATGCTTAATTCTAAATTTTTCCAGGCTTGAAGATGTTAACAAACTAGGGAAACAACTTTGTCATCTCAAGCAGTTGAAGGGGCGACCACCTCAGATGCCTAAGGTAGCATACCAGGCAAGAGATCTCAGCTCAAACGCTAATTGGATTCTCAGCTATGACCTTGCAGGAACACACTGAACTCTATTTATAATTGCTATGTCAGTGACTCTGTGACTTAGAGAAGGTGCTATGTGGCCTATGGCCCTTTTATGCCAGAAACTTCTTTTATCTATTCGTAAAAGCTTGAACCCTGACCCACATTGGCTAGGTTACTTGAGTTGATATTTCACTTATTTGGCCACTAAAATTTGTAAAAGTCCTTTCGATCTAACTTAAATAGCTTACACGTGGCCAACTCTTACATCTTTTTCAATACTTCCTATATCCTAAGGCTGCATGGCTCCATTGAGGGTAAAATGATCTTCCAGCCTGATGTTTCTCACTCACTTCACTGACTATTTGTTACCAAGGTCTTTCCATTGACCCAATTTTGTCTTTGAAAACTCACATAAAGCTCATATGAATAGAGTTATTTCAAAACAGCTACACTCACTCTGTTACTCTTTAAAACGTCTCCACCGAAGTGCTCTAAGTTGCAAAACACATACAATTTCTCTAAAGGAGACTTCTAACCATGTGCAAGGTTATAAAAGTATTTGCAGGATTGTAGGGAATTGAACTTGAATAAGAGTTGACAAGGGTTGAAATAAACCTGTTTTATCCAGATAATTAAGTATCATTGCAAACAGATCGGTAAGTAAGAAGGGAAAGAACTACCTCTGTTGAATTTGTGTCTCCTTTTGCCTATCAGTGAGAATGTCTGACTTATGGGTTAAATAATAAGATTCCTCCTGCTGTGAATACTACAACTTACATTTCTAAATTCTTTGGGAAACATGTGCATCAATACTATAATAGACTTTATAATAGACTCACATCTTCATGATAGATGTAATTGATGAATTATTACTGTGGCTCAAAATTGATGATGCCGCATTGTTAGTTCTTTCATACAACCTTAGAAATACATGCAAATTCATCTTATATGATTTAACATGCAACAGCATTGATTGCAAATATCTCAAATGCATATATTTTCACTCGAGAGGTACACTATTCCATGTACAGTTTACATGACATAAAAATATTCAGTTAAATTATTTAAAGAATTTCTTCCCATCTTTATTTGCCAGTCACTTTTGTACTAAATTTTCACCTTCCCAAACAAACAAATCCTTTAAGAATATATTTTTGTGTTAATAGATTTTGGTGGTGTGTGAAAGGGGTTGTGCAGGCAGGGCAGGACAGTAACTTAAATTACAAAAAATAATTACCTTAATTCTTAAATTAGATATGCATGTGCAACACAGCCGCATCCAAACTGAAAATTTGCCTAATAATAAAATAATATGGGAGTCAGTATCATTCCTCCAATATGCTTAGTGACTTTTTAAAGCTGCTAAAATTGTTAATTGGCTTTTTTTGTGATGTAATAATAACCTGATCAGTATTTCCCAAATTTAACTCTTCAGAAGAATCACTAGAGGACAGTCCAGACTTATTGATTCACAATTTCCAGGGAGGAGGGCTGAGTTTCTATCAAGAAAATGAGAGGCATACTTTCATGTTTAGGCATATTTGGAAAACTGGAATAAGTTATTGATGAGTTGCAAATAAAGGCTCAGCATCATCACCTTGCACACGTTCAAATCATTTCTTATAGGTCTTTCCTTTGACTAAAAGCCAGAATCAAGAACAAATGTGATCATTGTTGACTCTTCCCGTTGTAGCAAGAAAAAATGTCTTTCCAATAAATTATATCACAGCCCCTAAAAAAAAATTATCTTTGCTTGGAAGTAAAAGTATCTTGAGGATTCACTCTGGATGGTAACATGGAGATTAGGTGAGCCATGGTAAGAAGACCAAGAAGGGCCTCTCCTTTCCATAAGTCACGAGTCCATCAGAATGAGATAAGAAAGAAAAATTATTCTTTCCATTAGTAAAACAATGTTCCAATGTTCTCTTTACCCTTTTGTTCAAAGAGAGAATATCTTTGACCTGGTTAGTATAACAGGACCCTTTTGCACAAAACAAAGACAAATAAAACACACACACAACTACTAAGTAGGGTGAGAACATTCCCAACACTAGATGAAATGCATATATTTTTCAAAAACCTGATTGCAGGCAGAAGAGAGTTAGCAAGGCAGTGACAGCTTGACATCTCGGAAGGAAGGAAAGCACAGAGAAGTGGGCCCCATACTCAGCACCCCACAGGGAAGTTGCTGATTCTCAAGGAGAAACTGAGAAGGTGAACAAAATTCCTGTATCTTTCACAAGCCTGATGTAGGAAAACTGGAGTTCAGGACCCACAACGAAAGGAGGGTCATCAATGTAAATACTCTACCTTTTAGTGGAGACCCCTGAAGGTTACACAGAAATAAAGGCAAACCACAACAAGCTCAGGCCTGCCTTGGAGCTCAGTCCTGATGGGACTGAGATGATCCACTTGACTCTAACTGCCAGATGCGGTAGCATAAAACATCTGGAAAAGAACACATACAGAGACTCAAATTATCATTAAGTTAAAAATTACAAATTGTATCAGGAGACAAGAGCTAATAGCCAAATACAAACAAGGTAAACAAGCATACAAATAAAATAGGTAGTAGAAATAGTAGGTAGTAGACCCATGAGTGATTTAGATATTGAGATATTATAAGCACCAGACACAGTCTCTTTAAAAATATATGATTTTGTACAAGGAGATTAGGTGACAAAATGAAAAATTTCAGCAGGAAAGTGAAAATTATTTTTTTAAAAAAACCAAATGCAAAAACAAGAACCTAGTAGGTGGATGTAACAGTCTGGATCCGGGAAAGAAAATAGCCATCAGTAATCTGGACAGAGAGAATTTTTTTTTTTTCGAGAGAATTTTTTAAATTATTTTTTTAAAAAAAAACTATTCATGAGAGACACAGAGTAAGGGGCAGAGACATAGACAGAGGGGGAAGTAGGCTCCCTGCGGGGAGAGCCCGATGCAGGACTGGATCCCAGGACCCCAAGATAACGCTATGAGCCAAAGGCAGGCACGCTCAACCACTGAGCCACCCAGGGGTCCCTGGGCAGAGGGAATTTAATAATAGGAAGACTGGTTAACAAGGTATAAATTTACTAATTTATAATATTATATCGTTGATTAAATTAATAATTTACTAATTATGAAGTAGGTGAAAGAGCAGGATAGGAACTCTGAAATACGAGACTTCAAGAATGGACTACGACACATCCAGTGGGGCCAGGACAACCAAGGGAAGCCTTGGAAATGATTAAAACTTAGCAACCTCGGAGGAAGAGCCCGGTGCAGCTGAAACCCTGGCCTCCAAAGGGGAGACCCTGGCCTGCTGGCCTGGTGTGTCCCCGCCTCGGCCCGAAACTTCTGAGACTGTGAGGTCTCTTGGGGGGAGAACGATGAGGCCAGTTCTGCAAGAGATGGAAGAGCTGCCAACGGGTTTCAGCGATATTACAGGAAGGCACCTCTAGGAGCGTGGCCCAGAGTAATGCTCAAAGAATGTGCTAGAGAAAACAGTCCCATAGGAAGCCCACCAGAGACAAGCAGGAAGAAGCGAGTCCCCTCCTCCTCCACACTTGCCTCCCCCTCCAGTGCAGGCAGAGAACCAGCTGACCAAACAGAACTGTGGTTTGCAGAGCCTCCAAAGCAGGGTTGAGCCTCCAAAGCAGGGTCCAGAGGGGGGTTTGGAGCTGAGAGGCATTACCGTAATTATTGCCACAGTGGGTGTCACGGTGGGATAACCTCAGCCAATGCCAGCATTTGTTACTTGGAGGCTGGGACCAGAAAAAACATCTCGACAAAAGCTGTAAGGAAAAAAAAAAAGAGAGAGAGAGAGAGATTATGCAGAGAAGGATATAAATGTCAAGGTCTAAAATACATGTAATTGGAGTTCCAGAAAGAGAAGAGAAGAGCACAGAAGCAATGTCTGCAGGGAATAGGGACCAGCGACTTCTGCAAGGCTGGCACAAGACACCACAGCAGACTCAAGAAGCCTGAGACAAACATTGGAAACACTCACCGAGGGACACGACAGTGAGACCGAAAACCAGACACCAAGAAGAAATTTTCTAAAAATTTTCCTGGGATGGGGGGAGAGCAGGTTTCTTTTTTCTGCATTCTTTCCATTCCTGGAACAGGTAAGTGACCCTCGCTGTGGGGACTGTCACCACCAACCACACTGCTGTCTGTGCCGCAATGTGCTCCATCTGTCCCTTTGTCTCGTTCCTGTATCCAGCTTTTCAAAAGTGCCTTCCGTGAGGCTCCAGAACACATCTCAGAGACATTCTTACATCTTCACCCTATCAGCCCACTTTCTACAACCCTCGTCTCTAGCTCGTGCTGCTGAAAGAGCCCCCACTTGCCTTCTCTGCACCTGCTCCACCCCAGATAACCCACTCTTCAGACCACACCCGCAGAAATATTTTTAAGTGCTAATACCATCTTGTCTTCTGCCTAATGAATCCCTATCAGCGATCTCTGAGGGCTTTGAGGACAGAGGAACAAAATCTTTGCCATGGTTGCTTAGCTTCTCTGTGCCTCAATTTCCCTATCACCACCTGGAGATGGTTAGATTTAAAAGCAGTACATATCTACGGCACTAAGCACAGTTTCTGATACATAATAAATGCTCAATCAATGTAAGCTCTCAGTTGTTATCTTCTTTATGTTTGGAATCCTTCATTTCCTCCGCTAAATTAACACATATTCATCCTCCAAAACTCAGGTAAATGTCCCTTCTAAAAGGAAGTCATCTTAGATACCCCAGACTTAAGTCAAGGGCCTCCATTCTATGTCTTTTCATTGTACCCCAAGGATCTCCTTTCTATTAGTTATCACTTTTCAAATTCAGGTTTTCAAGTAGTTGTTTAAGATCTCTCTCACACACTAAACGATAAGCTCTGCGATGGCTACGTCCTACGGGCTTGTTCGCTGACATACCTGCACTTAGCATAATAGCTTGGACATGGTTGGGTCCCAGACAACAGCTGATGAAGTCATGAATAACGAAATTATTATGTGGAGTACAGAAACAGTATACAGCACTGCTTAGGTCCATAAAAAGTATTTAATTTAGCCGAAGGATAAAATATTAAGTCACACGAAATAATTAGGAAACATAAAGGAGACATGTAGCCATGAGCTAAGTGGAAAGACAGAGATTGCTGGTGGCCAAAATGATTGAATTATAAAATGCTTTAAAAGTAAGAGGTCTTAAACGGGATATTAAAGATTGAACTGTTTAGTGTTCTCCATACTCTGACTTTATGAAGAACCATATGAAGAAAACTATTAAACTCTACTGAGGGACATATAAAAAGTTATGAACAAATGGAGAAAAGTACAATTTTCCTGAGTGAGATGACCTGAATACCATAATTAAAAGGCCTACCACAATTCCAATCAAAATCCACAATGATTTTATTTTCTGTAAAATAATTCCTCAGATTCTCAAACAATAGATAGGAAAAAGAAGACTAATCAAATGGACTTGCCTTGATAGGTATTGAAATAACAAAGATCCAGTGATTAAAACAGCATTGTGTGGTCACAAGGACCTACAGATGGATGACTGGAATGGGACAGGGCAACATCAGATATTTCACGTAGATAGGTAAGAATTTAATATATAGCAAAAGAAAGAACTGAAACCAAAGGAAAAATGGATTAACAAATTATGTTTAACAAAGTTGGCTAATTATGAAAAACTCAACATAGATTCTCAACAAAATGAATTCCAAATGAATAACAGTTAAATTTAAAGAAAAATAGAACAATAAACTATAAGAAAACTAGATTATGTGCTCATTTCAGCAGCATATAGACTAAAATTGAAACAACAGGAATTTAATGTGCAAATGTTTTAATCCTTCCCTTTAAAATAACTTAAAAGAAGCATATATAAATAAATAAGCAATTCATCACAGTTGCAAAGGAAAAAATGGAAGAAGCAAAGGCCAATGAATTCCACTGCATAGGGGCACCTGGGTGGCTCAGCGGTTGAGCGTCTCCCTTCCGCTCAGGGCGTGACCCCGGAGTCCCGGGATTGAGTCCTACATCGGGCTCCCCACAGAGAGCCTGCTTCTCCCTCTGCCTGTGTCTCTGCCTCTCTGTGTGTCTCATGAATAAATAAAGTCTTAAAAAAAATTTTCACTGCTTAAAATTTTTTAATTTCTATATGTTAAAAAATGTAAATAAAAGTAAAAACTGGAAAACCTGCAAAAGTAAATTTGATCAGGATTTAACTAATACCCTTAACATAGAGAGATTATAAAAACTGATAAAAAATACTCCTACATCCCAATAAAATGTAGGCCAAAAGAAAGAAAGAAAAAGAAACTCTTAAATGAAATTAAAGGAAGGGGCCCCTGGGTGGCTCCGTTGGTCAAGTGTCCAACTCTAGATTTCAGCTCAGGTCATGATCTCAGGGTGGTGGGATAGAGCCCTGCCTTGGCCTTTGGCCCGTGGAGCAGAGTCGGCTTGAGATTCTCTCGCTCCGCCTCTCCTCACAGTGATGTACGCTTGCTCACTCTTGAGTGCATGTGCTCTCGCTCTCTCTCAACTATTTCTCTTAAATAAATAAATAAATAAATCTTTTAAAAAAATAAGAAATTAAAGGAATTTAGCATTATTTTTTCAAAGAAATTCAAGCAGTACTAAAATACCATTCTCCATGTATCAAATTGGCAAGATTTATAAAACTAGAAATACCCATTGCTGGTAAGGATTTAGTGAGGCAACTGCTCTCATAGGTTAGTGGTAGGGTTTTTAATTACTGCAATCTTTCTAGCAAATAGACAATATGCATTAAGAGCTAAAAGAGCCTTTTGGCTTATAGGCCATTTAAAATTTTTTTCTTAGTGAATACTAATTAAGGGCGCGATAAATTGCATACATAACTAATACATAATAGTTAAATATTAATAACTAAAATAAAATTGTGCATATATTAAGTTGCCAATTTATAAATATACACAAAAAATATAAAAGGGAATACACCAAAATGTTAACAGTAGTTATACCTAGGTGATGTGATTAGGGTAATTTACTTTCCCATTCTTTATATTTCTATTTCCAGGTTTTCCCACATGCTTTTATAATTAGGAAAAATTACATCATAAAACAGCAAAAGCAATGTAATGTTAACATAAACCTAATCACTGCTCACCTGTCAGGGTCTGGCATGTGTCATTTTTGTCTGATTCATTTGTAGGTCTTATTTACACACTAAAGGAATGAATCTATGCCTTGACTAGCATCAAACATACAATATGCTTGTTAATACATTTTAAATGATTATTTGAGGTGAGGGATAATAACCAGCAGGTGAGAACCTGAATTTATCACTTCAAAAGCAGAAATAATTACATGAGGTTTTTAAGTGTCCCTCAACTCTGTACATATGTTCATTGTATGATGGTGAAACTCTCAACTACTTCATTTACAGGGCAAAAAGGAGCCAATGTCTAATCATGTGACTCACTAATTGAATACAAATATTAATTTTTGGTTTAAAGATCTGCAAACATTTTCTAAAGTAATTTCGATAATTAACTCTATCCTTCCCTAATGACATTCGTTAAAAGTTAAGACTAAAATATAGCCAAGTAATTTTAATGAAGTTACAATCAATCAGATAGATAGATGGTGTTGCTTAACTTTGGGTATACTATCCCATGATTATGGGATGTCTGCAACTGATTAAGAGAAAGGGCAGATTTGCTGAGCTTTGCCAAAAGCTAGTTGAGGTCCTACAATTCTGTGTGTTTTTCTGATACAATTATCAAAAACATCTTGTTTATATGAAAGAAATGAAAATAAATAAATAAAATAAAAAAAAGAAAAATCACTATGCAGTAGACAGGAACACAAAACAAATCTATCAAATTTGTTATTTTTCACTTCTCCAATTGTTCCTTATTGGAAATGCAGGGTAATTAGATCCAATATTGCAGAAGGTAATTAATACCTAGCAATATACAGGAAGGAGTACATTTTCAGTTTTCTAGGTAACATTTGGTTTTCACAGACCCTCAAATCTTCACTTCCTACCATTCTTTTTTTTTTTTTTTTTTTCAGTTTTCTCTTCTATGTCCTAAGGACCCCTGCATTGTTTCTGGCCTCCATCTAAATGGTAGAGCTAGAGGAAAAAACAAACAAACAAAAATCAGGGAAAAAAAAACAAACAAACAATGATAATGGTAGGCCTACTTGGTGAAGACTCCCAGTTCTATACTCTCCTTACCATGCGGTGTTCATGGCACCATTTCTGTTACCAGAAGGTACAGAGCAGAGAGGAGCTTGTGTGAAACCTCTGTCTTATAATTCAGTGTTGATACAATATGTAAGACAAGGGAGAAACAAGACTGTTAAGACCAGTGCCACCGAGAACAAGAAGAGGAAAGAGGAGGCCGCCAATAATGCCACCCATATCGACTCTTTCTAGTTCGCAAAACACCTCATCACGATGAGGCTACTGGCAGTACTTAGGAGCCCGAGGACCTCATTGCCGTGTGCCCAGTTCCCATATTGGCTAGTTACCTGTCTGAATCTGGCTTGATTCACTTGTACAATGTCCAACGATGCTCACCCAGCTCGACACAGGTGCCTTTGAAAAGGTGAAAGGAGTACTTAATTTAGAACGGGCATTCTGTTGACCCTGTGCTATCATACGGTTGATGGGAAGATAGGTGCAAATTATTTCATTGAAATGTATTTTCTAACAAGAGTGTGACCTAACAATGTTAGCAATACAGGATTTTATTTTCACTGTTAATTCAACGAAGATTGGCTTTGAGGCACTTAAGTAAATAGATGAAAACATTTGCCACAAAAGTGTTTTGAAAAATCAGGGGTAGGAGATGGGAGAGACAGCATCGTTCCTTTAAATGGTAAATTTGAACTCCGGTGTACAAACTAAATATTTTCTATTTTGCCATAATACGAACAGTATTAGAAGACATAATCTGGTAATCACCTGAGTTGCAGAAAAACATAGGTTCATATATTAGCGTACAATGCCTTTCATTAGCGTAGCCTTTCAATGTCATGGAAACATGACATGTAGCCTTTCCCCTACATGGATAAATCAGTTGACTATGAAGACCAGACAGCTTCACTGCATCCCATGATTTTATAGTTTCAAAATATTCTCATTCTCTGCCGAATCACTTGGAAAGTATTGTGTGCATGTGTCTGTGTGTCTGTGGTGAGGTATTAGGAATGAAAGCCACCGAAAGGATTTGACACCATCACATTTTTTTTTTTATTGAAGTGACCACAGACCAATTTAGAATCCAGAGATCATGAGGCGCCCGACATTTACAAAACTGAAATCTATCACAATGTTTATCTGAGATCCGTGGAAGCTAACAAATGTGAATATGTATTGAAGGGTGTTATACATTCTTGCCATGTAATTTTTTTTTGAGTACACTTTACAGATTACAACTCTCAAGCTTTTATGCTATTTGTTGCCTGAGGAGGTCATGAAGAGGGTTTTTTTTGTCACTTTTCTTCTAAAAATTAGAATTTCACTTGTCTAAAAAATGCACATGAGAATACTAGAAGAGAGTATTTTATCCTTAAGTGATTTAACCTTTCAGCTGAGCTGTGTTCGTATGTAAATGGTGTATGATCTCTTTCAATTTCCCAAGTTCTGACTCCATTTGTTCACAAATTCATACTTAAGGGACAAAGTCAATGCTATGAGCATCTTTCAGCTCACATCTTCACAGTGGCTAAAAGGGGTGTACAAGTGAAGAAAAAAATTAGCCCTCATTGACTGCCAAAAGTCTCTTCTGTATTGTAAAAAAAAAATTTAATTGCATTCACTGATGACAAGTGTGGGTGCATTTGGCAGACAAGGGGAAAGGACTTTGCTGTGTATCTGCTGTTCAAAAATTCTTCTCATTCTGCTAACACTTTTCCTCTTCATGTCATCAAAAATAATTTTTTACTGATTATGTTGACACCCTCATAATGCCAGAATTTTTCTTACATCTCAGATGTAACTGTCTGTCATGATCTGAATTCAAGTGCGTTGTCTTTTTTTTAATATAGCATATATGTTAAAAAAATACTTTTTGAAACTAACAAGTTCAAGTTTTACTTTGCTTTATGAAGACTAGTTCATATCTACCCAGGAATGGACAGGCAACACATTCATTTTTAACCTTCAGAAACTAATTTTATCTTCCTGACCAGTTGATGCCTTAAAGCATATTAAGTCATGTTTGTTAGCATGAGACACAAAATGGTATAAAATAAGACAATTTTAGGAGGTGAATTACTTCTGTCATTTCAGTTGTGAAACGGTTTCTTTCAGGATATTTTTAATTTAAAGGAGATATAATCTGCCCACAATAAAAATGGAAAAAAGAAAAATTCACTGCAGGTTGTTTTATGTGATAGCTGTGTTTCTGAAAATAGGTTCAGGACACTTTTGCAAACAATATATTCAAAGCCTTCTTCTTGGAACAGCTCCTGATTCTACAATGTTTCTGATATCTGCATCTTTTACTAACTGGCCTCTTCTTAAACCTTTTACTACAATAGAATTTCTTTCACAGATTGCGGCATATGGTTTTTGCAGCTTCTGCAAGTAATCCCCCACCTTCTCCTTTCTCAATTCCTATTGAATTAAATGGGATACACTTTCAAGCATATAGTCTCATAGACAAGTTGAAAATAGAAGGTTGATCATTTTAGTGGCTTTGTGCCTTCTAAACTACAATCGACTGCCTAGAAGAATCATCATCTATTAAAAAAATTAGTCAATCAAATGCAAAAGAAAAGACAGACTGAAGAATAAAAGAGACAGAATAATAATAACTAAATACAAAGCCTGGGGGAGAAATATTTTTTTTCCACAACCCTGTTAAAGGAAAATTTCTAGAACAACTTGTGCCTGATGGAACTCATTTAAAGTGCACCTACTAAAAAAAATAAATAAATAAAGTGCACCTACTGAATCACTAAATCTGTAGGTTGAGTCATAGATCTATCTAGTAACCACCACCACGAACAGCACACACATCAAACAAATGCCGAATAGATTTTGCTTGGCACAGACATGTTGCTAGATCAGTTTTCTTATCAAGCTTTTCAGAAACACGAGTGCTCCAGTTTGCCAGAAGAATTTTCCAATGCTTTTTAGACACGGTTGGTTACAACCAAGGGAAACATTTGGAGACCAAAAGAAAAGAGGGCTTCGCTGTAGATGCGGTATGAAGGCTGTCGTATGTCTCTGCCCTAAAAGCACTTACCAGTCTATTCAGGTGGCACAATCATGCTGCAGTTAAATTTAAGACACTATGTTAGTCCACAAAAGTATAGAGCTATGAGGTATGCAGAAAGTACTGATTATGATAGGATTCGTAAGGAAAGTATTACTTTTAATTCACTCACATCGACACGAATATCAGAATAAGATAGTTCTCCACTCATACAATTGTTTACCCAAGTCTTGCTTAAATCAGCTTTCATGTAAATAATTTTTCTGCTTAATATTAGAGTTTTGACTTGCATTCTTGATTTGCAATGGGAAGTATTCTTTCACTTGCTGGAACACCATTTCCTCATAAGCAAATGGTCTCGTAAAAAGTCTAACCAGTCTGAAATAGGTGGCCTGACCTCATGAATGGGTATCAATTCTTGATGCAGTAGAAGGGGAAACCCACTCCCCCTCTCCCCACCCCCCCAAAAAAAACTAAACTAAAAGCAACGGGTCTGAGTATATACCTATTTCATTGCAAGACTGCCTCCACTGCCCAGCTCCTTCCAATGAACTATGAAAATCATAAAAGAGTGCTCAAAATAGTCTTTGAGCTGCTGTCTCCACGTGATGTTTACCACGCTTTTTTCCTTTCTCGTTTCAGTTTCTACTTTGCTGTGTTTGCTCTATGAAAAATGGCTTGAGGTAGTCACACCACTGGGGAGGTGGACGTGTCCTCCTGTGTAAGGACCAACGCTCATGCCAAGGAGGTTGGAAGGGACAAACCTACCCAAATGGCACCAAGGAGAGGTACGAAGGACATACCTAGGAAGCCTGGAGAAAGGGCAGAAATAACAAGAGACTATATCTCATCTCATTGAGGACAGAGTTTAGTGGGATTGAGAGAAAAGGGAAGATATTTGGAGTGACCTTTGTGGTGCATGCGAAACCAACAGTCATGGAAAAACAACTCACTTTTTTGTTGTAGTTTCTGAAAGAATATCAGAAAGATTTTATTTTGTATCCCACGTCAAACTGTCTTACATTTATTTTTCTAAGCATCTTGTTATTTGTTGAAGATAATAAGACTTTGTCATATACGTTTCAAATATTTTCTCATGTCTTTTACCTTTTGGTTCCATTTTAAAATAATCATACATTTCATCATTTTGGATCATCAAACCTTTCTATGTATGATTATATTTTTAGTGTTGAGATTTCATTTTTATAGTTATTAACCAGTTGATTTTATCCACCACTTTACCCCATAATCATTTACAAAGTAAGGAAAAATTCCCTCTAATTTTAAAAACACCTTTATTATGTACTAAGTTTTTTTTTTAATTTTTCTTAAGTAAGCTCTATGCCTAACGTGGACATCAAGAGTCGTGTGCTCTACCAAATGAGCCAGTCAAATGTCCCTCATACTCAATATTTAAACACTACAGACTTTAATTTGGAAGGTTTACATTCTGCTCCATTAATCTATCATTTATTCCAGCACATGTACAATATTCAGTTAATTTTTGTAATTTTATAATACCTTACCTGGTGTTATAAACCCTCCCAAATAATTATTCTTCTTAATTTTTTTCTTAGCCTTTACATTTTTTTGACTTTTAAAATTTATTTTTTTTGTTTTTTTTTTTTTTTTTACTTATTTTAGAGCACACACGTGCAAGCAGTGGGGGAAAGGGCGAGAGAAAGAGAGAGAGAGAGAGAGAGAGAGACAATCTTAAGCTGACTCCACACCTGGCATGGAGCCTGACATGGGATCTGATCTTACGACTGTGAGATCATGACCTGAGTGGAAATTAAGAGTCAGACACTTAACCAACTGAACCACCCAGGTGCCCTTTCTTGGCCTTTTTAAATGTCATGGCTAGCAGCGCCTGGGTGGCTCGGGCTGTCATGTGTCTGACTCTTAGTTTTGGCTCAGGTCATGGCTTCAGGGTCCTGGGATCGAGCCCCGGTGTCGGGCTCCACACTCGGCACAGAGTCTGCTTGAGGCTCCCTCTCCCTCTCCCTCTCTGCCCCTTCCTTCTCTCTCTCAAATAAATAAATAAATCTTAAAAAAAATAAATGTTGTGGTTAAATAAACAACATAAAATTTGTTATTTTAACCATTTTGGAATGAACAGTTCGGTGGCATTAAGTACATTCAAAATGTCGTGCAACCATCACCACCAGGCCATTCTGAGACTTTTCATCTCTTTGTAAGGAAACCCTGCACCCATTAAGGTGTCTCTCCTTTCTCCTCTCACCCCCGAGTCCTTAGCAACCACAGATCTCCTTTCTGCCTCTGGTGGATTTCAGGTAAGTGGAATCCTACACATCTGTCCTTTGGCTCATTTGAGTTATGCTCAGAATGTTTCTCAGGTTCGTTGACAATGCAGCGTGCATCAGTATTTCACTTCTTCCTGTGGCTGAGTAATATGCCATCATATGAATATGCATTTAGTCTGTCCATTCTTCAGCTGCTGGGCATTTGGGTCGTTCCCAGCCTTTGCCTAGTGTGAATAGAACTGCTGAACATTCATGTACAAGTTTTCATTTGAGCACCTATTTCCAATTCTTTGGAGAGAAGAATTGCTAGGTCATATAGCAATTCTATGCTTAACTTATTGACAAAACCACAAAATTCTTGTCCACAGTGGCTGCACCACTTCACATTTCCACCACCAACACATAAAGGTTCCAATTCCCTCCCCTTCCTTTCCCTCCTCTTCCTTCCTTCCTTTCTTCCTTTCTTTTCTATCACAAATTGAATCTCTTTCTTCTATTAAATTTTCTAAATGTTTCTTGCTGATATATTCCTGGGTAGGCCATTTTGCTAGTGACCCATTTCATCTTTCTTCTCTGAATGTTTATGTTATTGTATAGATACCAGTAAAAATTCATGCCGGGCTTTATACTGCTTTGTATTACTATCAAATTGTTTTATGTAGGAAAACACTTTTTCTCAATAGTATTTTAGACTCTTCAAGGGGAGGATTATCTACACCACCAATGCCTTTTGTATTATGCTTAGTATCTAGCACAATATTTGAGAAATTCCTATTGACCTTCTTAGATGTCACCTTATCAGTTGTGTGACAGATCCTTTGTAGACAGCCTAAGACACGAGACTCTGAGTATCTATCTATGGGTTATGGAAGTAATTTCCAGAATCACATCCAGCTTAGATCTGGGAATTAAATAGGCTAATGTGATTGCTTTGGAAGTAGAGTCAAGAGAGACAAATCCATGAAAAAAGATGAATAATCAACAGAACTTTGTTTTTGTCCATATCCCCCAATGCACATGGGAAGTCACGTGTTAGACAAAACCGAAATACTCTGAAATAGTTCTGTGTCTTCCTAAATTCTTCCAGCACAATTAGAAGCTGCAAACAACACAGGGCTGTGGTTTTTCATGAGGCTTTAAAAACCAGGGTGCACTCCCAGTACCCTCCCACCCCCCACCACACCCTCCCACAATAAAAGAGATTTGGGTATCTGAAAAATAAAATAAAAACAAAGCCACTTTAACCTTAGAAGTAACCAAATAAAAAACGTTCTTTAATACCAACATTACAGAGTTCTGGAATTTTATTCTAACATCCTCTATCTCAATGACAGAAAAAGTATATCTTTCGGTTAGAAAAAGCATTTTAACATTCTGAATCTAACATTTCACCAAATTTTAGTTCATCTAAGCATAAACCTCTGGAAGAAGTATAGAGTTTTGGTCGTGGTGAGAAATTCTATTTTATTTTCAAATTATTTATTAAGAATTACCTGTAACAGGTAAAATCATGAAATCTTCCTACTCAACTGAGTGCACCAAAGCAAATAAAACTGTTCTTAAATTTAGATGTAAATTCTATCGTCTTCATTCACATAAAGGAGAACAGAAAATAGATGCAGAAAAGAATTCTTTCCTTTCTCATCTCTCTCTCTCTTTCTCTCTCTTTCTTACACACACTCCACACCAACACCCACATGCAAACGCACTTCCTATTTAAAGATGCATTTGCTGAGTGTGTCATTATGTTTTTCCACTAAGTATCATATGTATTGATTTTTCTAAGGTAACATTTTATTGGAAATGCTTCATAGGAAAAAAACACAAAGACTGGTGGAGTCACATAAGTTTGAGAAGCGCTGCATGCTATGCTGCATCCTGGAAATTTGCATCTTATTTTAGCATAGTGGAGGCTTCCAGAAGTCCTAAACACACACACACACACACACACACACACACACACACACCTTTGGTTAAATTGGAATATCTTAAATTTATTTGGCCATGTGTCATTTCGCACCCAGCAAAACCATAGTCAGGACATGCTTGGTTCCATCATAGTAAGAAGCAACCTCAGAATATTAGTGACATAACATGATAAAATCTGTCTCTCACTCATACCACACTCCCCCTGTGGTGTCCACTTCGAGAACAAGGTGAAGCTGGCTTCCTTTCTCACCATTACTACAATAGTGGGGAAGAAATTCAGCAAATCATGCCCTACTTTTAAAACTTCCTCCAGGAAGTAACATTGCTCTCAATCTGTCCCATCTCACTGGCCGAGGCAAATACTATTGGCGTGTCCAACTTCAAAGTCAGATGGGAGTCTAATTCTATGTGCTTCAAAGACCAAGAGGCAACATGTTTTGGTGAACAGCAGGACCACCGCAAACACGTGGGAAGGTACTGGGCCCAAGAACAGTTTCAGTGCCTGCTACTCAGTGGCTCAGAAAACAAAACACATTTACAAGATGAACGCTTTCTGGCAAGTGAGTGTTCCTGGGTTTCACCCGGTCTGTCAGCATTGCCAACTTGGCCTCTTGGCATTACCAGCTGCAGCGTGTAATCTTTTCCAGTGGGGCTGCCGCCCTGTCTGTGACTCAGACACCCACTGGTCCTTTGTGGGTGCTTCCTACCAATCGGTGGGTGTGCTAATAGCATAAAGCAGTGATACGCCCACCTGCTGCCAGCGTTCCAATGCACCTTACCTCTGCTAAACGTCTCTGTGTGGGTCCCTGTCCCATAGTCTCTGATGTTATCATCAGAGAGGAGCTAGGTGGCTTGTGTCAGTCACCACTGAATTAGGGTGGTCTCCACTCACCATTGATTAGCCCCGTGAAAAACAGCATTAAAACCTCTACCAATCTGTTCCCTTGTCTCTAAAATGTGTGAGTCTAAGGCAGAGGTTTCCAAAGCAGAGCTTGTTCCAAGACTCCAAGGAAAGGATGCCAAGTAGGCTGGACTGGGTTTTGCTTTTCTGGCCTCTTCTCTCTTGCTTCTGGATTTATCTCCCTTTTATATTCAGAATTCTTATTTGATTTTGCCTGTACCAAGGGTTCTGCGGTAAAAATATTTTGCCTCTTGAGCATATTTTCTTTGAGGTTCCCTTCAGCCTTGACATTGTAGTAGACCTTGATTGCCGGGCAAGATGAGACCTTTGACACACTCAGTGTGGACAGGACAAATGCAGGTCAGGCAGCCAATCCGGTCACTTTCTTTGACAAACCATGGGAATCTTAGCTTTAGTCTGTCTTCTGAAGGACAAAGAGAATAAACTCTTTCTAGAATGTAAAACTGTGCTGGCTGGCATTTCTGCTTCAGAGTCTGCTGTGTGACTCTAGTCATTCTCTACAAGTCTGGGGAGCTTCATTTATCCCCCAAAGCTACTGGGGTCAAACCAAAGCCATGCAGCTGGTGTATACACAATGTCTCCACCTGCTATGTGGCCTCTGGACTCCATTTCGGTTCCCTGAGGCCTGCCAAGTCTGATTTGGCTATTGATGATTCAAAAGATCCTCTAGTCAACATAATATTGAGAATTGGACACTTAAGTTCACCCAGTGTCGACAATGGGCACTTGGATGTTTGTTACTTCCCATCCCTTTTAACATCTGTTATCAGGCCACCAACGTTTAGCATGAAGATCATAACAGGGTTTCATCAGAAGTGATGATTCTGAAAGATTGAGAATGCCACTTGGAATAAGAATAGAATTCTGAGGTCAAGAATAGATTCAGCAGGAAAGGGTACATTTATCAGCGATGTCTGCATGGCCATGAACACGCCACATATTTGTCATCCTGAGGCCTTTCCGGTTCCATGAGGAACTTCCATCAGCAACATAGCAACCTTGCCACTCGTCCCTTTGTGTTTCTTATACCTGGAAGACAAGTGGACAATCCCCCATGTGTCAAAACTCAAAATCCAGAGCAAGAATGATAAGTGATCAATAAGGTATCATAAATTGGATCTGAGATTATTGCTTAGTGTTGTTTTACTCTACCTTGAACAGGGAATACATAGTCTGTGGCACTTTCATTAAAAAGAGATGACTGGTATTATTTTTGTTGATTTAATGAGAATTCACATTTATCCCTTCAAAGTTATACAATGCAATGCATTGGCATTAACTTTACATTAAGTATTTTTTAATCTTTTTTTATTTTTAAGAATAAAAATTTACATGCTGACATTTCAGAACTCAGTAGTATATAGTTAGAGATAAAAATTATGACCACTTGGAGGCCTTGCATCAGCACAATTTACAAGGCCAAGAAACAATCCCAACTCAAAGAGCTGAGGTAGATTTTTTTTAAACCAGTTTGCTTCTTTTAATCAAACAACCACCATAAAAGTCAGCTTAATCTCCAGATATAAAGATTTGTATTTCTGGTAATTAATAAATAAACAGAATCTGGGTCTTTCTGTTTATTTCAAGACAAGAATTGTCTCCAGTGTATGGCAATGGCCAAATCCAGTTATTATATGTATTCAGAATGAGCAAGAATGTGAATTATCTGATTGCTCTTCTCACATATACCTTCAGGCTGGGATTTGTATTCAATTGTCCAAATGAAAGAAATGAGGAAACCAATGTAGATGACAAAATTCTAAGCAAGATACTGGATGCTGTTCCATCCCAATTCCGGAACTATCTTGTATTTGTCAAGATCGAAATAATAAAATAGGGTGAGGACCAGCTAGTCGTTCACCAAACTGTATCTCCTTTCTTGCTGGGCACACAGTTATATGATATATTTAAGACACGGATATATATTCAACCTTCCTTTCATTTACATACTGCTTTATGAGACTGTTCTATTCAACAGAATATGGGCAGAAGTGCTGCATGACACTTGGCAGCCCTATCCTGTAGATCTCCCATGTAAAACCATTCATTGTTTTTTTCCCCTCCCCACCCCATCCATTGGCTAAATGCAGGAGACTCCCAAGAACCTAGAAAAGGGGAGGGATGAAAGGCATAAAGACCGAGGTCCCAGAATTGCCACTTGGATGAGAAGTGACCAACAATGAGTTGACTGTTGCCTAAAGATTGAATAATCTTAGGCAACACATTAAATAAATGTGTTAAGCGTCTGAAATTTTAGTGTTGTTTGTTGCATCAGTTATTCTACTCTGACTAATCCAGTTAGTATGACATGTGGGACCAATGATGATCTTGATCATATCGTCTCCACTAAGATTCCTGAACAATAAACCAATACATAATTACTCATTATCCAAAATCACAAAAATCAAAGTGAATACCTAATAAGCCCCATAAAGATAGCTTACTTTTACTGGCCACTCCTTGTATGCCAAGAAAAATATAATTTCACTATCCATATTTACAGATCAGGAAAATGAAAAGCCAGATGATTAAATAACTGGATCAAGATAGCTAATGAGCAATAAAGCTAGGACTCAAATCTCACTTTGACCACAAATCCTGTACTGCAAGGCACGAGGCTCTCAGTTCTCACACTCTCCCTGTCTCTTCTGACAATCATAGAATCAGATTGACCTATCTGTTTTATCACATTAGAGTATGCCTATTGCTTGATAGGACTCATTACACTTGATAGTTCTGAATTCTGAATCTGTTGAAAATCATAGCTTTGAAATTGAAATCTGTAATCAAAGATCTTGCTTACAAGCAACATAACCCCCTTAAGCTAATTTAAGTAGAAAATGAGTTTATTAAAGCCATTAGGAAACTAATGGAAACTTCAGAGGCTGGAAGTCTTACGTCCAAGAAAAATCCCCAAATTGTACACTAAGCCTTGCAAGTAGAGGCCCTTCTAGGGCCTTCTATTAGCCATGTCTGTAACATGGTGGACACTGCATTTCTGTGCATCATCACTACCCCTGGGACACCCACCATTACTGCCTTGGGAATCCCTGCTAGCTCTCTTATTCTCATGAGAATGCAGAGCCTATGCAGCAACAACGCCCAGTTCTTCATGATATCTCTTCATGAATGAAACCATTTCGAGAGAGTGGTTCTGTTTGGAAAAGCCTATTCCCTCCCCACCAAAGGCTGGAAAATAGAGTTTTGGCTTTTCAATTTGGGAAACAGCCCAGACACAAAAAGTCTATTCATAAGATGCTCAGTGGCTACAAAGGTGACATATGTCCAGTAAAATGGTAACCCCAAATCACACGGAGCCAGGATTACAGGGGAACAGAAACTATGGTCCTTTTAGAGGAAGCTGGTTCACAGAAAAGAACAGAGCAGGGGTCCAGAAAAAAAGCAGCCTGAGGAAAGACAAATGTGCTGTATGATGACTTCTAAGTTTTGGTGAAGTCTGGCTGTCCTTGCTCAGACAGGTTTCTGCGTATTTTCATAAGGCAAAGGTCTTTGCAAGGTCTCGTAAATAGTAAGTTTGTAAATATGTGCCAAGGAGCAAACACCTTCAAAATGTTGACGTGAATAAATAAATCTGATAATAAGACTCTCAGAGAACAGAGGGAGAATTCGATTTCTTTCTTTCTTTCTTTCTTTCTTTCTTTCTTTCTTTCTTTCTTCTTTTTTTTTTAAATGTTTACTTATTTATTTGAAAGAGAAGAAGAGTGAACAGGGGGGAGGGGCAGAGGGAAAGGCAGAGAGGGAATCTCAAGCAGACTCCACACTGAATAGAGCCCAACGGAGGGCTGGATCTCACAACCCTGAGCTCATGACCTGAGCTGAAATCAAGAGTCACTCAATTGACTGAGCGACCCAGGCACCCCAGGAATTCTGTTTCTAATGGATTTGGAAGCACTCTTAGGTGGTATGTAAGACTAGCGAACTCTGGCAGCCTACACACTTGCTTTGAATCCTGGCCACATGGGTTTTCTTATGGCCTCACGGTGTTGTAAATCCCATGAAATCATGAGGCATTCTCATTCACAGTTGAGCCAGTTATAGGCCCTGCCTTGACGCAGAACTTAGCACTTAATATTCGTTGAATAAATTCTTTCAACTGGTAGTAGCAAAAAGATGGATCTTATTTATTTAGATCAACTACAACGTACAAGTGGCTACTTAGCAACTGGGAAGATAAATGCATTGACAATATGGGTTTCCAACAACCCATGCTCTTATATATCATTTCTAGAAGGGTTGCTTGAGAGAATCAATTTTGTATCATTTTTAATTGCCACCCATGCACAAATTGGCCTCAAAACGCTGTATAATGATTATGGTGGCTATATATCACATTGACTGTGACATTGGCTCTCCTAAGTCCAGAGCTAGTTAACATATAATAGAGTATTCACTTCCACTCTTCCTTTCCGATGTTTGTGTCCAAACATTGTTTCTTAAGTAGTCATATTGATCATATTGATTAATACTCCTGGTAGAAATGATGAAAAAATATCGATTTGCTCTTGTAAACCTCATCTCTAACTAAAATATCTGGAGCGTTGCTTCCTTGAACTCCGTAAGAGCTCTCTCCTCAGACCTCTTCCATTCTTACTGATTGCATCTGCAGATGGAAATCAGGTGTGAAAATCCATTAAGATGCCTCACAACAGGACAGACTTTGACTCGTATTGAACTCTCATGTTCTCTCTTCCTTAATTAAGGCACGAGAACATTTTACCATGGAGAATGACTTAGATTATGGATCTTATTCCTTCTAATGGCATGCATTTCACCCAATTGGGGGATAATACATTTCTTACTTCGTTGCTTTGCAAAGAGCCACTTACCCAGTTCTTCCCAGGGAAGAATAAAGAGCGTGATTTTACTTATAAAGAGCGCTCCGTTATCCATGCTACAAAAGAGAAATGAAGTATACAGCTGTTCCCCCAAATTATAACATGTTTTTTTCACTAAACATTTTAAAACCCAAATAAGGAATAGCATTTAAATGAGTTAGCAACATAGAATCTTATTTTAGAGCTAGAAAAACCCTTAACGTTTGCAGCACGAGAAAGCAGGAGCACAGGCTTTGGAATCAGATGGGCTGGATTAAAACCCTGGCTATGTGACCTTAAGCAATTTAGAAAACCCCTATAGTTCCTTCTTTATAAGGGTAATTATAGTGATGACTTCTTATGAAAGTAAAAAATAAAATACACCCAAAATAAATTTAAAATGCATAAAAAAAACAAAATATCGCAACTGTAATCATACCTACCTCAGAGGCCTTGTGAAGATTTACGGAGATAATAACATATATCCTACACTCAGCACTCAATACATGTTCATTATTTTTACTTTTGATACTCTGTGCATTTCCATCCCATAAGCACAGAATGTGAAAAGAGAACCAAAGAAACTTCCCATGACCTTTCCCGATCTTTGGTAATTAGATGAATAAGCCTCAAAACTTTTATTTTCTAAAACCTTCACTGAGAATGTGAGATGCAAAAGAAAAAAAAAATCACTTGTCTCTCTGGAGAAAAAGAAATACCAAAATACAGAGATGGTCCAGGCCGATAGCCGTTTAGGGCAAACATGCAGACAGGACAATCTCTTGGTGGCTGGAGTTTGCCACCTTCTTTCTCCTAAAATATTCACAATAGCAGGACCGTTAGGTGAGGATTCAGCCTACAATGGGTAGCTTTTGTTGCTTCTGAAATTTAAATGATTAGTAAGAACAAGGACAAAGGCATTATCACTAACATCCTTGGTAAAGGCTGCATCTACCAACTCCACAGAAATAGACCCTTCATAAGCAAAAAGCAGGACATTAGGAACTGGAAAGCTCAGCAGATGCAAGTTAGATTGCATTTTTTCAAAATACGGCTGACTGTCATTTTCAATGAATTTCCAGGGGATCAGGCAAGAAGGGAGGAATAGTAGAGCCCCTTGCACTCCTCCTGAATTATGCCTTCTGCTTGCTTTTATATTTAGATTTTTTTTTAATGCACTGATGATTATAACAGGAATCAATTATTGGGTCCTTACCCTGTGCCAGCCATTCTGCTGAGTACTGTGCATGTATGATCTCATTTAATCCCCACAACTGGTCTACGAGAAAGCCGGTTCATTTTTCTAATATCACGAACGAGGAAACAGCATAAAAAGGTCCTTGCCCAAGGCCTGTAAAGAGCTCATCAGTACTTCAAATGGATCCAAAGCTGGGGGCTAACCACTATGCAAAGTACCTCTAAATAAGAACACACGAGCAACCCCAAGACTCCCAACCACTTTCCCTATCCTGAAGTTCCGAGTCCAGGGCACACAGGGGCTGGACGAGCAGGTGTGTAGATGGGCTGACTCCATTCTTTGCCATACATTCCCTCCCCGTTGCAAGTGTGCACCTGAGGCTATCCTTCTTAGAGGCTGGCTTTCTCAATTGATGCCGGAGAAGGGGAAGAGCTTGCCTATGAGGCGTTTGCCTCAGAGCTCCTGAAGCTAAGTCCTGGAGGTCATGGCTGGGCAGTAATGTCACTCAGAGAAAGTCACCCCTTTGAAAACCGTGCCTTTATCTAAGTCCTCTACAGTTATAGAAGCCACTGTAGATCCTACTGGTTCCATTCATTTGGAAGGCCTTCGACTGAAGAGAGGTAGTATGCTAGACCCGAGAGCTTCAACGTCCATTCTGAGACATTACCAGGCTCTTTTGCTCATTGGCTTTACAGCAAAGGAAAAGTAATTTAACTTGTTTGACTCTCATTTGTAATACGAGGATAAGGTACTAGCTCATTTACTCCAAAACATGCCTTCTTTTACATTTTTACATATCTGGAAGTTGAGGTGTCTTCAGTGGACAGCATCTTCCATTCCCCGCTGGCCAGGAGGCAGTGGTGACAGATCCCTCATCACCTGTGAGTGTGCAGACAAAATTCCCAGGCTGGGTGGCAGTGGAGACAACAGAGCAATTGCCCCATGGACCTTGAGGTAGGCCAGGAGCCATGGGAGGGGCAATAATCAGGGTACTGGTAACGTGGGTAGACACCCGAAGTGTAAATGAGCTCATTTTCAATTATAATATTGTCTCATCTACTTCCAGAAATGATTTGGGCCAAAGAGAGTTTAAGTATTTTTGTCCCAGTTCCTCTGTTAGAACAGACTTGGGAAAGACAGACTTAGTTGGGTTAGAGAGGCCTGGGAAATCCGTGGATTCCGCCCCAGTGCTGCTCGCGGTCCCTCTGGTAACCTTCCACCCGCCCAGGGGAGGGAAAGCAGCAGCACAGGTCCAAGCCTGAAGCGGTCGTGAAGGAAGTGATCTTGTTTGTGCTACAGAAAGGAATGAAGTGGGGTCGGGCAGCCCACAGGGACTTTTTCCACTCGAGAGAAACATCGAGAGCACTCCAGCAGTGAAGAGGTTGTGGACAAAGGCGCAGAGGCTGGAGGAGGAAAGCTAATTTACTCATAAATAAATAAGCACGGCTGGCAAGGAGGTTTGCTGAGGAGAGTGGTGGGATCTAGAAGTGGAAGGGGGGGGGGGTGAACCATGGAGAGCCTGCAGGCTGACCATGATGAGCAGCCTTGATTCTGGAGACTACTGAGCTGCCAGGGAAGGTCTCTCCCAACTCATCAGGACTTCAACGTTGAGTGCGGGGAAGGCCATCACTTAGGCTGTTTGTGGTAGGTGTGCAGTCGGAGAGGGTAAGGGGTCGACCTTTGTAAATTAAAGAGAACGGAAGAGACCTCTGCTAAGATGTATTTCTGGTTGAAGTCTTGTTTGTGGGAAATGTGATAGATGAGAGGGGCAAAGGTATAACAGGAGCTCATCTGAGTAGACGTCTGGTGAAGGCGTTCAAATCAGTTTGGGAAATGTCAGCACGAAACCACCTTATTATTCCACTGCGAGACTCGGCAGATCTTTTAAGGGGTATTAGTTATAACATTACCCGTGTGTGGAGCATTGAATGCTTTTTACATTTGTCCCCGGTTGGGGAGTGGGGGTGGTGGTGGTGCTGGTAACGACTTCTGCAACCAGGGTGCCAGTGAGCACAGTTTGAGAAATTCTCAGCTCCTCATGGACCACGCCGCAGCTCTCTTGCGAGTAGTTGTTTCTTATTTCAGCCTTGGATTATTAACCGAAGACCTCTTACAAGCATATTTTGTATTTTGACCCAGAATCACAGGTGAGCAAGTTGCTGAATGTAACTCAGAGGACAGCGTGGTAACAACAGTTCATGAAAGCAGGACTCAGACCACAACCGATGTGGATATTCTCTACAGCGTGCGCAGCGTGCACGCACGTAGGTGTATCGCACAAGAGGGTGTGTGTGTGCATATTCCTGATACTCAGCTCAGCTCCACGGTGGGGCCTTGTGCCTGCTGGATGGAGAACATACTAAACGGTAGACTAGTAGGAAGGAGTACCGTGCTAACATCTTTCAAAGTCTTTGCTAACGGGGCAAAAAAAAATGTATTACTTGAACCATCCAAATGGGCAGTTTGCGCTTCCCTTAATTTTACTGTCTGTGACTTTGTCAGCAAAATGCACAATCGTAATAAGTGGAATTGTAAAAGGCTGCCGCCGGTTTCTTGCCGACTCTATCCTTCATCACATGCTCAGAAGACAGGTTTTAAATAGCAGTATCCACCATCTAAGACACATTTGCAACAGGTTTAATTGGGAATGCAAAAGTCTTGCTCTTTGTCAAAGACGATACCGACTTCATTTTCTTTCTTTTTTTTTTTTTTTTTTAATTTATGATAGTCACACAGAGAGAGAGAGAGGCAGAGACATAGGCAGAGGGAGAAGCAGGCTCCATGCACCGGGAGCCCGACGTGGGATTCAATCCCGGGTCTCCAGGATCGTGCCCTGGGCTAAAGGCAGGCACCAAACTGCTGCGCCACCCAGGGATCCCCCGACTTCATTTTCAAGTAAGCCAGGAAATCAATGATTTATTTACTTTTTGCACACTAGAAGGAAGTCCAGCCATCATCAGTCTCCCAAGAAAGGCTATCGTTGTGAAACTCTCCCTCCCGTCGGGGCTGTGGGGGGACCAACCAACACGGCCTATATTTCTTACGTTTCAGCCAAGTTCCAGAGTGGGTTTCTTCCCAGGTGTGCCATGTTGGTTTTGGCATCTGTGCTTGTACTCCTGGAGTCACCTCCGCAAGGAACGTTCTGTCTTAGTCCGTTAGGGCAGCTACAACAAAATACCACAGGCTTGGTGGGCTTATGAACAGCAGAAATGCATGCTCACGGTTCTGGAGGTTGGAAGTCCAAGAGCAGGGGGTCATCATGATCAGGTGAGAGCAGGCTACTGAATCCTCACCCTGTGGGAGAGCTGGGGATGTCTGTGGAGTTGCTTTTATAAGAACACGGAGCCTATCATGATGGCCCCATCCTGTGACCTAATCACTTCCTGAAGGCCCCACCTCCAACAGCATCACCGTGGACGTCCATTTCCAACATATCAGTTTGAGGGGAACACAGTCAGACCACAGCACCTTCAGCCTCCTGTTTTGTGGCATCCCCTTGCCCTCATTCCTGTGTTGCTCCTCTGAGAGCGTTCCCTGAAGTAAATGAAGATTCCCCACCCCCAGAATCGAGTTATTAACTCAACTGGTTTGGAAACCGTGTAGCCTCTGCTCCCATCCTGTGGTGACCACTCTCCCAGCCCTTGGGTCACTAGCGTGGAGTCCTTCAATAAGCCTAGCATCACCGAACCGTGGCTGCAGATCTCGCTTACAAGAAAACAAAAATGTCTCGTGTTCCCTATAAGGCCCCGCAGAACCTTCCCTCTGCTTATCTTGACCTCAGCCCTACTGCCCTCTTCCATGTCCTACCATTAACAGCTCCTCAAGCCCTCTAGTTGGCTCCTATTTCCAAGCCCCCACCCTTCGTCCCTCTGCCTACCTGGCATGCTCCCCCCTCAGGAGTTCATGACCCATCCCACATCCAAGTTCCCTCTCCCGTGGCACTTCCTTGGAGTGGCCTTCCTAATGCACACAGTGCCACCGTACGCCCCCCACTGCTTGAGGTCCTGTCCTGCTTCATGCTTCTCACTAGCACTTGTCAGTAGCTAAATATTTTATGGAATTACTTGTTTAGCTTTCTCTCCTACCAGAATATAAGCCCCAGGAGGACAGATAATTTATCTTATTTATAAATGTCTCCACAGAGAATCTGACTCTGTAGGTCAGCAGGGAGGCCCAGATATCAATTTTTAGACAGCCCAGGTCATTCTGAAGCAACTAAGTAGACCTGCATTCGGAGGGTATTCATTGACATCAAACTTTCCCAAGGTGGTGGTGGTCGTTGAGGTTTATTTCGTTGTTCATTTGTTTAGCTGTTGTTGTTGTTGTTGTTTTAAAGAGAAACTTCTTTCTTTCCCAAGCCCAGAAAGAACCGTGACTCAATGTTGTGATCTGCCAGGAATCGTTTAAATAGTAATAAGGAGAACTGCAGAGGGAAATGGAAAGTGAGAACTCCCTAGAGAGATGGGACACTCTCTCAATAATTGAGACATGATTGTATGTTGAAGACAGTAGATGCTCCTAATTGGCCGAACCCCAGTGTTGGAAGTGTTATCATGATCACATGTGGCCTATTTTCCTTCTCGGCTCCTGTCACATAACATTTATGTGGCACATCCCCTAGTCTTCCCCACCTTCCATGTCTGTGTTATGGTCACCACTTCCTCGTAAGCGCCTCTTAGGGGCAGCAAGTTGCTGTCAGGCTCGCTGGCATGTGGGGGCCATGTTGCTTCGGCTTGGGTTCTGGGAGAACAAGGCTAAGCTGGCCTCTTGCCCTCAGTTCAGGATGAGGAAACTTCCTGGTTGCAAGGAAAGCAGGCAGGTATGGTCTGATGAAGAAAGCACTAAGATAAAAGAAGGCAAATTGTCCCAAACATTAAAAAAAGAAAGAAAAAAGTCTGTTGTGTGTAGACAGAGGAGAGGAGAGAGAGAGAGAAGACCCCAAGAGAGGAGAGAAACCCAAGGCAAATGGGGCAGAGGTGGGAATCCAGATCCTAGAGGTGTCCTAAGGGATCAGGCCAGAGCCTGTGAGGTCCTGGCTACCCAGGTTTCCATTGCAGGCTGATCGCTCACACCCCCAAAATATTTCCTAATGCCTGGGCTGGTGTGTCCTACACAAAGAAATTGAGAGAATCATAACAACTAACTGCGTGTTGCTCCCCAATAACCACAGTCATCTCGCCCCCTCGAGTGGTTCCCTCACCCCTTTGGCATTCGTGTCCTCTGAGGTGAGTGAGCAGCAGTCACACTGCCTCCTACCACCGTCCAATCAGCTGCGAATGGCTTGATCTTCCCTTGTCACTCCTTGGAGTGTTCGAGTCATTCCCCTGCTCTCTGCTCCTCCAGCCAATGTGTTCATTTCTGGGAAAACTGGCACCACCTGATTCCAGCTGCAGACTCACAGTTGCATTTACAATGAGTGTTTATTGAGTGCTGACTGGGTCCTTGGCCTTGCATGGGGCACCCAAAGGGGCTCCTGGTGCCATTGATTTATGTAGGGACCCTCATGGTGTCCAGGCCGCCATGTTGTCTCCCGAGGCTCAGATTCCCACTGTGCGATTTCTCGCTTACTCGACAGTGCAGCACACAAGTCCAACAGCAGCACTTTGGCATTATGGACTGAGAGCAAATACTCCTCCTCTTACCTGTCAGAGGTCTTCTCCCCATTCAACTGTTATCTTTTATCATAGTAAAATAGACCATTTTATTGTGTGGATCTTAAGTTCTTGTGTGTGACGCCCCGCGTGCAAGGTTGAAGAGTCCTCCACAAATGCTACGTGAACCTGAAAGTTCCCAAAGCAAAGTAGTTAACTTGGCCCCACAGCCCTGCTTATATGGATGGAGTGGTGAGATGGGGGGTAGGGGAAACAAAACCACTGTCTGCATTTGTCTGACTCAGTTTCCCCAGTATGACTGAGAACAGACTGACCAGGGACAGATTTGAGCAAACACAACTTTATTTCTTCACCTTGGGGTAAGGGTATGTACACCCACACAGCACAGCGCCCCTGGGCTCATTCCCTCCCCACCCATTGAAGAGAAATAGCTGTATGTTCTTTCACGACAGACACATTCTTTTATGGTATCAATACATCATTAACACTTCTAGAAAAAATGAGGTTCACCCCCTGGAAGTCTCTGGATTTGTTCATATTTTTCATACAAACTACAAAGCATTTCTCATTTTGCCCAACATATCCATTTGCACGAAAATGTCACAGAGGTGTTTTCAAGAACTACTTATAAGGGAATTACTTCAGTGCGTCCCATTTCTGTTCTCGTCTGCTAGTTTCTGGCCTGTTCCAGAAAAAGAGAGAGAGAGAGAGAGAGAGAGAGAGAGAAAGAGACATGAACACATTAAAGGATAGGCAACTGAGGTCAGGCCAGCTTGTCTTTTGTGAAAATAAATCATTCAGTCTCGCCCTTATTACAAATGAGAGGGTTTCGAGGTGTCCAGGACTTATTCAAATATCTGTTTCCAGTTTCTAGAGTTAGAAAGGTGAGAAAAAAAAGTCACATTTCCCAGGAAGACCAGTTGGAGAAGCCAGGCCCTGGGACAGGAGCCCAGCTGGTACACGGAGGAAGCTGAATGGATGGTCCCAAGCCACCACCCCCTCCCCCCCTTCAGCAGCATCGACCTTAACGCCCTCTGTCCCGACACGGCCTTTTGCCCAGGATCGGTCTTCCTGTCCTTTGCAACTATTTTTTGGGCCCATGAAAGTGAGAAGGTTCACAGGGAAAGGAAATGGCTGCTACGGTGTAGTACATACATCACTAAAAACAACAAAAAACCAAGCCAAACCAAACCAAAAACACAACCAAAACTAAAATCCTATGGTTCTGAAAACCACAAACAAAAATGAGCAGGGGTCATGTGGGGGGTGGGGGGGGACAAGGGTTGGGGCTTCAAACTCTGACCAACCTCTAACTAGAGCATGTGAAAACACCTACGTCCGAGGGGAAGACTCTGGCCTCCTGGAGGAGCTGGAGACTGTCACAGGCGACCTTAACAGAGGACAAAGGCCAGGGTGAAACTATTGGCTTTTTTTTTTAATTAAAAAAGGGTGGTGGACAAGGGCAGCTCCGCTCCAGCAGGTGTGCCACTCAGGTGCACCCAGGGAGCTGAACAACACAAGAGCTGGAGCCTCATAAGCTTGGGAGGGACCTCCCTGGAGAGGTGGCCCAGTGTGCACAGTCACTTCTAACTGCACTGACGCCTTCACCAGACGTCTACTCAGATGAGCACCTATTATACCTTTTGCCCCTCTCATCTATCACATTTCCCGCAAACGAGACTTTACCTGGAAATACATCTTAGCAGAGGTCTCTTCCGTTCTATTTAATTTACAAAGGTCGACCCCTTACCCTCTCCGACTGCACACCTACCACAAACAGCCTAAGTGAGGCACGTGTCCCAGCTGGGTCGCTACAGATGGGCTGGCACCAAGGGAGGATGGACCCCCCCCCACGCTGGGGCTGGCGGGGGGGGGGGGGAGGTGGGGCAGGTGGGGGGCCTGAGGGACAGGGGGTGCAAAACAGCCATGGCATACACTGAGGATAAGGGAGGCAGAGAATACAGATTTTTTTAAACTTTTTTTTATTACACAGTAAAGAATACAACAATACCTGAATCATACTTTAAAGATTCACAGGTTGACAGACCATACATTACAGTCCAACTAAGGAAAAAAGGATAAACAAGAAACCACAGTTCAGACATAGTAGACTTAAAAGCTCAAGAGTATGCTGACAAAAGCATGATGCCTAGACCCCGCCCCCCAGTGTTAGTCTACCATTAACTCGTGGTACATGTCTGAATTAAGTATTGCACAACAACTTTAATTTTTCACAATAATGTCGCAGAACCCAAAATAATATTTAAAAAAAATTACTTTAAATCTGCATTTCAACAGTCTCCAATTTTTTTCCTGTCCCTTGAGGAATTCGGACAATATGGAGTCGCTTTCTTTCCCTAAGTATTCCAGACGTAGGCATGCTTTGCATAAGTAAACCAGCCTTGAAATTGTTAAATCCCCAAG